>NC_132936.1:102966250-103585625 GCF_034638445.1 Ciconia boyciana | reverse complement strand
GTGCCCAAAATTACCACGAACTGTAATGGAACTTTCCTAAATTAAATGTTCCACAAGTCTGTCAGTCATTATTATATGCAGTGCTTTGGGAGTGCAGAGTCGGGGGGGGGGGGCAAGTTATACAAACATCCCTTCTCTCTAGCTGAGAGAGAGCCCTGACGCTGGCCCAGTCAAGTGTATCTTTAGTTCCTTCTTGTTGAAGCCTTTCAAGGTTTTTTTTTTATCAGATGGACTTTGTGCACCAGCATAGGAGCTGGCTAAGCACAATAGCCTATAATTACAATTTCTGATCTCTTTGGATACATCCAGATAGTAACCAACAAGGAAAAGAGCTCCCACCTATGAAAGAATCACATCTTAAACAAGACTGAATAAAGCAAACTCACTGGTTCCCCTGAACAAGCAAAACGATAGGCCAGATATATTAACTGCTCTTCAAGCAAGTGTAAATTATGTCTCCTTTATGGTGCCTTTATAGTCCCATCCATTTAATGACAAGAAAAGCTCCATCTTCACAGATCCTCCCCTTCATCTCTCTCTCCCCATCCTTTCCACCTTGTAAAAGCATGCCAGATTTTGTCTGAGAGCAGTTAAGAGATTCATACCGAATTTCATCAATGGCTTTATGTGTAAAAAAACAGATCACCGATTAAAGTAAGTATTAAGACCTGGTCCAACTGTTACTGAAGTGAATGGAAAGATTCCCATTGACTTCAGTGAGTGATAAATTTAGCCCCCAGGGACTACGAAATATCAGCATTTAGTCACACTGGTTCTCAGCATACAAAACTCTCCTCTTGAAATGACTTGAAAGAAATGCTTAGAAATTATTCACTGATGGTGTACATTTCCCTCAGGTGGACTAATGTAATTATGGTTTGTATTCTCCTAGTCCTCCAGGTAAACATGGAGGGTGAGAGGAAGCGAGTGAGAGAATATGTCTATTTTTACTGTGCTAAGTTACACATATTTTGGATACGTTATGGAATCATCATGCTGCTACACACACACACACAAACACATATCCCCTATAAAAACTACCTGTTCCCATAGATTGTCCTTGGAACTGTGCATATATAAAGAATACTCTGGGACTTAATATCATTAATGATACTTTAAACAGCTCTTCTCATCTGCCTGGTAAATATGTAAATTACAATTTGCCATAATAATTACAAATGCACATTTCTAATTATTAAACATTGATTTCTACATAAATACCATTTCAAATAAAAACAATGTATGACACAGATTTGCAAGCCACAGAAGATTCAAAACCAAGGCTGCCATTGCAGCTTTCACTCTGCTTGTCATTTGTCCTCTCACCTACTTCACATGTGCCTTGCCATGAAAGGGACGCATTAATGATCTTAACTTTCAGCCTCTTATCTTTCCTAGTTTATTTATTTGGCTTTAACTGTACAGTAACTTGCCCAGATAATAAGAACAAAGTGTAAGTAAAATGAAACCAATAGAGCTGCACGCAGTTTTAAAATTAAACTACCTTCATTGCAATCACAGAAGCATTCCCTGGGCCCAAATCCTGACTGCTCTGTGGGCACGGGAGGCTGCCAATGAGGCCACCTCAGCAACGGAAGATGCAGGGTGTCACTGCACCCACCCAGGGTTCCCAAGTGTCCAGTGGGGAATGCCACCCACTGTGGGGTAGGGTCCATCTTCTGTCCAGTGACTCTTTGAAGCAAAATGGTTACAGAGAGAGAAAAGCAGACTGCAGGATGCCCCTTGTCCAGGGCATGTCCTCACCACAAGGCTGTAAAGTCAGGCACCACCTGGTTTACTGTCTGACCAGCTCGTAACTTCATGATAACATAGCTTGAGCGGGAGACATCTAGAGTAAGATTCCCCAAACAGCACAGCTGATCAGTTTGTGGTTAAATCATTTCTCCTCAGAAAGAGGGGACATGAGTTTCAGCCCTCTCAGCCAGACGGGAGAACCCAGCTCAGGTCTTCCCCTCCAGACCTGGTGCTCTCGCTGATGCGGTTTTATTAAAAGACCAGCTCAATCCCTAGTCTAAGTTTAGAAGGGAAGTTTGGGGCCATGAACGCCCCAATCACAGTGATGCTTAACTCTGCATTGCAGGTTAGATGCTAAGTGGGAGAGATGTGGATATTCATTTTCACCATGCCTTCTGTGGAACTGTGGAACTTTAGTCCTTCTACACTGGAAATAATTATTAATGAGGCAGATGAGGACAGTGCTGCTCACTGGGCTGGGAGCCGGGAAATGAGAGGGCTCCTTATTCACCGTCTCTGTGATTTCGGATAACCTGATGGTCTTCCTTTGGTTCTGTTTCCCAGTCTGTTGAAACGGGTAACAGTATTTTACATTCTAGGGTGAAGTAGCTGAGATTCCCAAATGAAAATCACGGATAAGGCTGGTGTATTTTATTTTTATGTCTGATTTTAATTAGCACTCCAATGAGCCATCAGACCTGGGCCTTTTGTTGCTGGATGCTCTCTAGATGCATTATTATCTATTCTTACTATTCAATGTGTGTGTCGCAGTAGTATTAGCAGCCCCAGTAAGGATTCTGGGTGTGTTTTTCTTATATGCAAGAGTTTTCTGTTGAGCTCTGAAAAGGATGACAACCTTTCAACTGTCAAATAGAAGCCCAGATTCAGCACAGCAATTAAATACATGGCTGAATAGGTCCTGTCCAAAAGCCTTGCCTAACTTAAGACTCGCTGTTAATGAAGATCTAAAATAGCCTCTATAAATATTATAACTTATTCATATGGAATTATATTTCTTCTAACACATTGGGATGAGAGCACCTGACAAGGTCTAATATTGCGGTCTTTTGTCAAGGTCCTTATTTTGGCA
This sequence comes from Ciconia boyciana, assembly GCF_034638445.1. Classification (NCBI taxonomy): domain Eukaryota; kingdom Metazoa; phylum Chordata; class Aves; order Ciconiiformes; family Ciconiidae; genus Ciconia; species Ciconia boyciana. The sequence continues at coordinate 103,582,780 of NC_132936.1, read as the reverse complement.
GTTTCCTTATATGTATAGGCTGTTCAATTAATTCATTACAGACTTTTGAAGTACAGTAATTATTGTATTTTTCTAAAACAACAAAGGTTTAGAATTTGAGTAGATGCTGAATTATTAAAATAAACAAAAACCTAAGAACTTGCAAGAGACCTAGAGCACAAAAGCAAAGTTTGACATAGAGAACAAAAGCAGAGTGTTTTGTCCACCTCTTACACTAAAGTCTGCATTAATAGTGGATGTTAGGGGAGTATCTAGTTAGTAGAAAACAAGTTACACTGTATCTTATAACCATCTCTAAGGTAAATTGTCTTTTTATTATTCTTTTTCACTCTAATTCTAATGTTTGCAATTTATCAAATCATTTAAGCCTACTTTTTCAGAAAGTTATTTAGAAGTAAACATTTCCTGCACTGAACTAGGAATGCACAGGATTATTATCTGGCTGTTCACACACACCGTCCCACATGCCCGTGCATTTGAGGCCACAGGCTTTGCTGGCTGAAGCTTTCTTGGAAGCCTTCTGCTCTGAAGTGAGCCTCCCTGCAGCAGCAGGAATAGCTAATGTCTGTCGTGTATAAGCAATGATGACTGGTAAGAAAAGCATTTTCTGGGAGTTTAACCATCAGTTGGAAGAGTTTTCATCCCCGTATCTGTGCTCAGCTTGTCACTTACTGAGAGGAAGAGCCTTTCCCATCAGGCATTTTTACTGTTATACTTCGTGAAAATGTAAAATATAAAGAAGAAAAAAGGATCAGCTCTGCTTTACTAGTAAAAATTAAACTCCAAATGCAGGAAATAAGAAATAGTAGTAAAAGTAGAAATAGGACTGGACCCAAGGCCCTGGGGAGTGCAGGGACCAGAACTGGGAGGTAGGAGAGCTGTTGTATATAAAGAGATTTCGCAAGCTAAAGAAAAAGAGGAGAGAAGCAAGAAACCTCACCAGGGCAGCTGCAGGACAAAAAGACTTTTTGGCTGGTTGGTTCTGATCAGTTTTGTATGAATTGCTATTTGTTATTAATGGGTTATTTTGTCCCATGTTCTACAGTACCATCTCCGGCTCTTTGCAGCACACGAGCAAATGTAAGAGTAAGGCAGACTTAGAAATATGATAGAGTTATTAAACTACTCCAAAGAAACAAGATGGAATGGATGATTTTTTAAGTTAGGTATCCTTCTAAACTAGCAAGTCTATACCTTGTAACTTCCCTATATTTTTTTGGCACTGCTTCCTTGATTTTATTCAAATCATAATTTGTACAAGCATATGTAAGATCTTGCTTATGCTACGGCTTCCATGACCAGGAAAATCAGAGAAAATCCTGCTGCCCAGAGGGGATCAGCGAGGTGAAGCAAAATATTGGTTAGTGCATAAGAGGGCACTTTGGTGGTTGTTTCTAGAGACAGAAAGCTGCCCTGTGAAAGCAATCTCTAACAGGTACAGATGGAGCTAGTTAAAGTAGGCACTTTCTTATTGTCAGGACTTATCAGGACATTTAGGAACCAATGTGGGAGTTTCTCCTCAGATACCACTCCTGTAAAGTTCAGTGCAAGGTCAGCCCCAATTAATTTTGAAGGACTGTACCCATAATGAGAGAGGACTGCTTCTCCAGAATTGCTGATTATCATTTCAAGAGTCTGCTTGCTTTTGCAGATAAATATTGAAGGATTTTTAGTGGTACTTCACACATGAACATGCACACTACTTTAAAACTGTAAAGACCTAGTTAACCGAAGACACTATTCTCCCCATATATACAGAAAAGAGACTGTGATATGCAATCAGCCATCAGTCAGCATGAGAGCGAAAGTAAAGACATAAAAATAAAATACTCCTGTAAAGGGCTGTTAGGAGTATTCAGCAGATTTCACCGTGACTTCACGGTGTTCTGTACAGGAATTCAATACTGTATTGCTCCACATTAAGGGAGGGATTTAGCATTTTTAAGGGCTCAGTTTCCCATAAAGTGTAGTTCAAATCTATTTAAATTTATCATTTTTTCCCATAAATGAAAGCTGACCAAAGTAAAACGTGCTTTACCATCCCGTTTTAAAGAGACAGATGCCTGTCATGTTCTGCAGGGGAAGGTAGTTTCCTTGCTAATGCAGAAGTATTTCTTGCCCTTGCATAAGCCAAGATGTTCCACATTGTATCAGAAAAATTGTGAAATGTTTAGTTAAGTCTACTTCTAAATGACAGCCGTGTTGGGGCACAGGTAGGCATCAGGCAGCCCCCTGCCCAGCCTGGCACTCCATTTTGAATTTATAGCCATGCCCAGCACTTCAGAAGGAGTTTTGCTCAAGTTGGGATTGCAGGATCGGTCCTACGACTTGTTTGGAAACCATAAATTAGGCTCAGTGTTATGCTTCCTGGCTTTAGTGAGGCTGTATCTGTCAGTAGCACTTATACACTACTCCACTTTAAGCAGTGAGACAAAACAGCAGCTCCGTGGCTGGTGCAGAAACTACAGGTATGACAGAGTACCCAAAACAAGCCAGGAACTCCCCACAGATAAAAATTGGCATGAGTGCTTTCATTTCATCACCCAAGGATTTGCCTTGGGATGGTTTAGCTTGATATTTTTTGTTGATGATTTGTTTTGTGTTCAAAGCATCTGTATGAAGCAGAGAGACTATGTAACCTAGCAGGCAACATTTAAGTCTAGGTTACATATTCTATGTAACCTATTCTAGGTTACATATTCTAGCAGGCAACATAAGCAGGTCTTTTCTTCCAGGTGATTTGCGCTTTGTGCAAAAGTGGGTGTTTAGCCTCCAAAGTTTTCTCAACAATTTCCTTACTGGTCTGTACAATCTCTTGAACTCAGGCTGTAAATCAGCCATGTGTTAGGCTGAGAGTGTTTGCAGTGAAAAAAGACTCTCACAGCAAGTGCGATGTGCACACAGTTTTCTTTGCAGAGCGTGGGGGTTAAACATGTACTCAAGTTGTTGGGGTTTGGTTTACAATTACTACAGGTCACTATAATTTTTATAAAAAATAAAAATAGATAATATACTCTAATATAATGTAATATAATATAATATAAAATTCATTTTTCCATGAATGTTCTGTACCCTTAAAATATCCATGCAGATGTCTAAGCATTTGTAGGTTTCATCACCAACTTGAATGTATGTTTAAACACTACCCTCTTCCCTTTTTAAAATGCCCTTTGTACATATTTTTACAAGAGGTGTTGTAAAAGCAGCATCCCTGGCCGCAGCCCGGCTCCTCAGGAGGTCACCAGCGCCCTCATGCAGCTTCTCCCCCATCGTGGGTGTTCCTACCACAGGGTATTGGTAGGACAGAGCCATGGGCTTCCTCTCTAAACTCGTTCCTGCAAACTGTGTAACAGGGGAACTTCAGCATCCTTTGGCTTCCTGACATAATCTATTCATTGAATCTTACTTATTTGTGAGTGTGCCTGCCCCAAATGGACTGCTTACAAAACCTGGGGGGGCTATAATCACCCTTCTTCTATTACCCTAGTTCAAGACCGGTCCTCGTCTCTCATGGCACCCGCTGCATGTCTCCCAGAGCTCAACAGAAGGGCTATTGGGTGAAATTTAGCAGCCACAGGAGATGAAATGAAATGAGCTAACAGTCATCAACTATTATCATCATGGTGACTGTTAGCACCATGATCACCTACCAACATAGTCATCACCTATTTTCCAAATCCCCTCTTTGGTTGATACAAGAATCTTTGCCCTCAACTCTTGATCTCAGTTCATTTTGGTCCCAATTCTCCTTTCGTTTCCTCGTGTGATTTCACGGACTCCAGTTCAGCTGCACTTCATTTGCACTAATGAAAAGAGAGTTGAGCTTTGAGTCCAAGTTCTCAACGACCTTTGGCCTAACATCCATTTACACTTATGGGATAAGACACCTAAATATCTTGCAAGGTAGCAGGGGTAAGCATTCTGTCTTGGCTATCCTTCCTTCTACTATGGCATGGATTATTTTAGACTTTACATGTCTACCTTATTCTCACTGCAGTCTGCAAGGTCACATTTCCATCAATGTAAGCATTAAACCAGCGGTAGGGTTAGAGCAGGCCCTAATTATATTACAGTTTAATAGGGAAACAGATTATGTCAAGTGGGAGGTCAGCAACATATTTTTGGACCACATCTCAAAGTTCACACAGTACGCATCCCTTCCTTTTACAGGAATATTTATAGTTTGTTTGTTTTAAACTGGAAATATCCTTTCTGTGAGCTTCTCCTGAGGGCTGTTCAGGCCAAAGACGGCGTGCAGAACCTCAACCACAGCCATCAGCCACAGGAGATCTGGATCCTCCTCCTTTTCAAACTGTGATGGATTAGGATGGCAACTTTAAAGTGGACAAGCTGTAGTAACCTAAAGCAAGCAAATCCCAAGCTCCTTTAGAGAAAACCCTTGCCCGGGGCTATAAACACCCTGGCACCCAGATCCCATATGTGCTGCAGTCAGCAACCTTCGTGTTCCTGTGCACCTCAAAGTTTCACTTCTGCATGAGTGCTCAAATACATCTGCTACCCAGCTAGGGGCCTTCCTCAGGACCATGTCCAGTGGGTTCCTGATACTAAATCTTCCCCTAGATCCTCCAAGGTATGTGTGTTCTGATCATGCCTATCCTATGCAGTGGGAGTGAGCGCCTGCACAGGGTAGTCATGCCTTTCTTTCAAAGACCAGGTGCCTTTTAGGGCACTTGCTTCAAAGAAGTGAGAATGGGGCTCCATTCCTGCTCTAAAAAAATGCTTGTGTAAAATCTTTGAGCAGCCCTGGGAGCAATGACCAGAAACAGAGTCTCCTCCCGAGCCAGCTGTCCTCTCTCTATTTTCTGCGTGGCCTCAGCAAGGAGCATGGAGGGTGTTCCTCTCCCCATCTATAGCCTGATAGCTCAGGCAACCTCCCAGATCAAGAGAAATAGGAGATAGATTAAACCTCGTTAGACAGTCAGTGGAACTGAACCCGGCTCTTACATATCCCTACTGAATGCTTAAAGGAAGCAGCAATACCTCACCCTTCCACCAGCGTTTGCAAGAAAGGAGTGATGCCTTGCTAAACTAAAAATAAGAGAACAAAGCACAGGCAGACATCTCAGGTTTGCGGCTCTCAAGAGGACAGAGGTGCTTCCCTACAGCCTGGGGGACAAGCGGTCCCCCATCTCCCGCTGAGGAGGCTGAGCTTCTCCCTGCACACCGTGGTGGCTGATTTGGGAGCCACTTCAAGGGGCTGAAGTCTTCCAGCTGAGGATCAAGACATGTAAGAGAGAGGACCTAGAAGTCAGGTATTGCTGTGACTAGATTTTGGGTGGCTGAGGTTTTATGGGAACTCCGTTGGCTCCTGAGCCTCTTCAGTAAGTTTACATTACACAGTAAGGACAGCAATTATTAACAAGGCGTGAGAAACCACTTTGTTTTCTCCTGTGATGATCCAAGTGCACCACCACCAGGGACAACTCTCTTTTAGAAAGCTGTGGGAAAATGTTTAGACAGGAGAAAGTCTCAACGCCTCCATAACCATCTAATTTGAATTGTAATGTGACAGAACTATTGTGTGAACATTTTTATGAGTGATTTAGCAGAGTTCAGTACACCTTGTAAACAAAAAGCATATTTCCATCCCAAATTAAAATACTGTTTAGTTTTGAATTTTTCTGGAAACATCAAACTTGTGTTGATAGAAAAATTAAATGAACACATTAAAAAAAAAGTTCATCTCTTCTCTGAAACATGCCACCTTACTCTAAAATAACCATATTCAGCCCAGCTGATACTCAAGATGTTAAAGTAAGGATTTCTCTTTCCTACTAGAAAATACAGCCAGTCGGGCAGGTAATCATAGCACTGGGGTGTTTCCTTGTCTTAAGTTTGATATAAACTTGTTTTGTAAGATACTTCGCCTATCAAATGACAGCAAGTCCCTTAACGTAGACACCACTGCAATTTTATTATGTGAATGAGCAGTTACTAGTTTGCTGGGTTTTTTTACTCTAAACAAGTGAAAGAATTTGGAAATCCTAACCTTGAAACACTTTCGTGCATGCTTAATTTTAATCGTGCACGTAATGACAGTGAGTTCAGGTGTTAGCAGGACTGGGCTTTAATATTGCACAAAGTCTAATGTCTAGTTTTTCAGTGTTAAAATTAATAGCTTGTTAAATTCAGTTTTCTAAGAGAAGTCTTTATATGAAACAAATGATAAAAATGAATCTGTATCTAAAAATATTTTAACTGATATGTATTATGATATACAATTTTTCTAAATATATATATTACAATATATAATATTCCTAAAAAGTATTAAGAGTCATATGGGGGACCTGACACACAGCCTCATGGAAAAAACCCTTAGAGAGAGGGCTACTGAGGAAGGAAAAATTTGGAAAACTCTGTTTTCTGGCAGCATCTCCCCTGGTGCAGGAGCTTCCCCTCACTTAGCAGAACAAAGTCTCAGCTTCAGTATTTGTTGACTTTGGTGAGTTTCCTGCAGAGCAAATCTCTCCATGGAGGCATTTAACCTCCCCACGCTGCCCTGTGGGGAAAACCCAGGAACCCTCCCCGACGAGCTCTTCTCTTTCCAGCCCACAGATGCAAAAAGGCCGGGTCGCCCCATGCTGAAGCTGCCTGTCTGTCTTCACGCTAACTCAGCCCTTCTCAGCCCATAAGAACGTGCTGGGGAGCCATCGCCATCCCAAACAGCAATATTTGCCGTTCATCCGAGGGTCTCCCCAAGTATTTCCTAATAGAGCTCATGTTCCTGGCAGGTCTGCTCACCTTTACTGTAGTGGTGGTCTGACATTAACATCCACGCTCCCAAATCCCTTGGCAGCCATGGAGGAGGTTGGTTGTGGTCTCCTGGCTGTCCTGCGGTGGGACATGGCAGCAGCCCGTTGCTGCTCCATCCAGACCGAGGAAAGACAACGCCACTGGGGTCTCATCCAGATAAGGAATGGGATGAAATTATTTTCATTGCTGTTGGCATGGGTATGCACTCCCAATTCTGTTTTCTGCTGCTAATTCATAGTAACATGTTATCGGCTATCACCAAGATAGCTATTTTTATTATAGAAACATTGTGCCTTGTTACAAGATATACATACTCTGAAAACTCAAAAAACTAATATCAGCTAATTTTTCTCTAATTCAAAAAATAAGCTAAATCTTGATGGAACTGTTTTCTTTTATTCACTTTTTAAAATCATAATGATTTTCTATACTGAATAATTGTCTGTGAACATTTTGTTTTGGGAGCTCAGCTTGAAAAACAAGCTAACAACAACAAAACCCAACCAACCAGTAAGGGCAAGCAGTACTTGCAAGATTTTATCAGTTACTTCCAGCAAACGCCCCTCAGTGCCTATTTCACTCTGCTATTTTAAGTTAATTCGCAAAGCTTCGGCAAGGAACAAAGGTTAAATACTTGGAATTTGCACAGGTTATATGTCACTGCAGAATGCTAAATAAATATTACAAATGAATGGTAGTTCCTCCAAGAAGGAAAAAGAGGGGGCATGGGGTGCAGCTGCCCTGAAAATCATTATAAGAAGAAAATTCCTCTGGAGCCAAGTGGGAAAGCAGGAGGTGCAAATGCGGAGCATTGCAGAGGCGCTGCTTTCAAGACCGCTTCATTAAGGGACTCCAGGTAGGTATAGAGCTGAGCAGAACTGTTCTACAAACATCTCCTGTTATGTATTACTGTAAGGAATAACACAACATACACCTGTAGTACAGGAACCTGCTCTGGTACTACCGGAGTACATCTTAGCAATGTGAGCTGAGGGTTGAGCTTTGGTAGTCAGGGATATTGGTAATTAAAAGCAGCGAAAATAAATGTAAACGCAGTGGCACAGCATGCTACAGAGGTGGATATTTGCAGTTGTAAAACTACAGTCCTGGATGAGCTTATAGCAAATCAGATTAAATTTAACACTGCTAAATTGTGCTCTGGGAATCTATTTCTGTGGATGGGGCTTGGATTGTTCTGTTTACATTTGCTTTGGGTTCTGCTGGGTGATTTTATCAACATGTGTTAAATTCATTCATGCTGATCATTGTAGTAGCAGTTGCCATCCAAGGCCATCTCTGCACAGCAGGTACATTACATCTGTAATGTAATCTGTAACATACATCTGTAAGTAAGAGGTGGGCAAACTGAAGGAAACAGAACTAGAGTTTGCCCACGGTTGTGCAGCACGAAAACCGTAGCAAAGAAAACAGAAAACCTCTAAGTCTTGCCTCGCCTGGCAAAATGGGGAGTGTTGTCAACGCAAGGTACTGTTGCAAACCTTTCCTCCTCCAGCCCTCCTCGGCCACGAACAACTTTTTTACCACTTCTGGTCCTCATCCAGCTCTGAGAGTCAGTGATGATAATTCCAGCATGCAAAATGCCTGGCCTCAGCAGCTTTTCTTGTGAATTGAAAAAACGGGGTGTAAAGTAGAATTTTTTTCTGACTCCTTTGAATATGCCTCCCGGAAAGCATCCTTTCTACTAACAGTTCTGCTATCAGCATGTATTTTCTGCATTTCACTCTTTTTCCCACTCGTATTATTGTGGTATTTTACAGGAAAGTTGTTAGCTAGTTATTTTCAGTTCTAGTACTCTAGGAAATTGTAGCTAGTTTGTGTTGGTATTTCAAAATTAGACTTCTACCTTCACGGGCTAATCCTGGGAGAAACTAAGTGTCCTCAACTCTTATGAAACCAGTGGTGTTCTGGGTGCTCAGCACATTACTGAAATAAGGCCTCATTGGAAGGATAACCAGATGAAGTTGACAAACTTCTAAATAGAAAGTGTCCCAGTTTCATTCAAAAGCTACCTGTAAACTAAAAAAGTTAGAAAAAAATGAACCTGTTTCTCAAACTACTTACAAAAATCCTGAGAAGTCAGTCATTTCTAAAAATTGCATGGAACACTTGAAACAAGTAATCACCGCTAAGATTTTATTTTATTTTTATAGTTTTTTCTTATGGCTTATACATCTGATAGTTACTTTTTCTGCTATTTATTCAGAATGTATTCATTGTAATTCTTCTCTGTACCATTATCACTAGCCTGCAGATAGTTATTTTTATTACAGAGAAAAGATATCTCATCGTGGTAAGAGCACTGAATTTTGTCTTATCCTTATCAGTTTTCTTCTTTCGTGTTATTCACATATACACGGTTCAAATATCTGCGAGATGACCTCATTTTTTTTTGTTGTTGTTTCATTTTGATCTTGTTTTCCTGGCTGAAAGGATGTGTGTCACTTGCGTTTTGAAATGAACTCTGGTAAATACAGCCGCTTCTTGAGAAGATCACTGCTCTCATTCGAGCACGACTTTGCCATAAATATGCAAGTGGGAAGAAAACTATGAAGACTTCTTGTGCGAACTACCCACAGGCTCGGTCTTCTCCCCGTTAGGGCACAGTGCTGCTTCTGGATCCTTCTTCGCAGAGCACACAACCTACCTCACGGCTGTACATGACACTGAGTGCCAAAGAAGGATAATTGTATTATAAGACTTTTTAATTCCCCAACTTACTTCAGCTGTTATCAGCAGCTGGTTACTTCAGCTAGCTGATATGCCTCCGTGTCTTGTAAACATTCGCTCTAGTATTGTGCATTACTCATAGTTGGAAAATCACTTTGACTCCTGTAACATAATTATGTTAATGTCAAATGAGTCACAGGGAAACAGAAAACTTGTATCAGAGCTGCACCTTAGTGCCAGTTTCTGAATGCTCCTGTTAGCACGGTAGAAGTAGGTTAGGGGATTTAGGGGGAAAAACAACTTTCATTTAATGAGTGATGTGAAATTATGATAATGACTCATACGGAAGCTTGCGTGACAATCAAATTCAGGTTCACCGAAACATAAAATTGGTAAGAGAATAGCCTGCCTGATTATTTATAAGAGCGAGAATGAAAAATACTGAATTTTTAAAGAATGACTTTCCCAGGAAAACTTCACAGATATCTTTTGCACATAAACAGCTTTTGACATTCATTATTTAGTTCCAACAGCAGTAAGTGATTTATTTAAATTGACATCTTAATTAGATTACGTTTCAGAGTCAATCATCTCCGATGTTTTGTTAATTCTACCTCTTTCTTGGTTTAGTTAATTCAAGTGATCATTTAGGAAAAAAAAAACCTTTTAGCTCACTTTTGGATCATAATGCAAAAAGCCAGAAGCCCTTCAACAAGCTAAAAGTTCCTGTAACATATCTTGTCCTCCCTTAAAGCAGCCGAAGGGACAGTAAGAGCAGAACTCGTTCCAGAGTTAAAAGATGTGGGGACATACATCTGTGACACACTGGCTATCTCAGGGCTAAGCTGTGGCATTTTTTTTCTGTAATATACAGAGGTGAGTTACTCTGGTATTTGCCTACCAGGATTTTACATGCTCAAACATATATCAATATTCCCACATGCCAGCCTGATGAATAAGATATACCATCTGAATGTAAACGGAGGCTTTTTTTTTTTCGGATGGCTGAAACATTATTCTCAGAACACAAAGAGTTTTAGTATTCTGACAGATCCCACTGTGCTATTCAATAAAAAGGCTCAAAACTAAACAAAAGGTGAACGCTGAAATGAAAACCATAACCAGGTAGCTTAAAAGTCAGGAAAAAAAATCACTCAGGGCACTGTACCAAAAATATTTGTTGATAAAGAACTGTATTTACATTAATGTCCTATTTGAGAAACTGAGGAGACAAGACTTACGTTTCTCTGGGAGCGCCATCTCTCTGAGCATTTCCCCTTCCTCTGCTGACTTCTCAGCTCCTGCCTTTTCTGAGTTTCTCCCCACTTATCCTAGAAACTCAGTTAATAAATTAAATCTCACATGCCCCATAAGAAACCAACTGTTGTTACTAATTTGAGTGGGAATATAAGGTCATGCCATAGGTGACTAAGAACACCCTACATTTCCCTACGAGCCATGATCTAAATATGATGCCACAGCATCATCTCGACCTTATACTGAGTGAGGGGCTTTATTTCAGAGCACATCCCCAATCCAGAGATAACCTACTATGGACAACACCCGCAGCTTGAAGCCCTCAGCTCTCAGCCAAGTTGAGATTGTTTGCGTTTGATTCCGTCAAACACGTTCCTGTTTAACGTATCGGTGGAAAGCCTTTATTGTAGGATTTGGTGCTTCTGTGTTTCAGTTAGAAATACATAGGAAAGACATTAAAGATGTCTTCCTTTGTAAACCACCGTCGTTTTATTGATGATGTGTATTTGTGGTGGCAGAGAGACGCTGCCCGTGCGACGCTGCAGCTGTGGGGCTGGACCCGGCATCCCTCTTCTCCCTGTACCTGACTCCGGCAGCAGAGCCAGGCCTCGGGGCACTGCTCTGCAGCAGCAATATTTTATTACTCCTGCAGGCTAAGCCGTGATTAAAGAAACCGCTGAACACAAACCCCGAGTAACGTCAGGCGAGGCCGATGGCGGCCTCGGCCACGGAACTGCCCGGCAGAGCCGGCGGAGGAAGACCCCAGACAACCCCTACGCCAGCCCTACCGCTTCGGGTCTGACCCCCAGCCCGGGAACCTGGGGACCCCCCGGAGGGGGCACATTCACCGCCAGGCCGGCTTCCCTCGGGGGGCGACACCCGGGCCGGGCCTCACTGAAGGACGGCACCTGCCGCCCGCCCGCGCCCCGCTCCCCTCGGGGCCGGCTCCGCTGCCGCCGCCCGGGCCCGGCCCCTCGCGAGCGCTCCGGGCAGGGGCTGGGCAGGGGCCGGGCCCCGCGGCCCCCCGCCGGAGCGGCGGCGACACCCGGGGCTGGAGCAGGGCAGCGCCCCGCGGCTCCGCGGCCCCCCCACCAGCTGCGCCCGTCCGTCAGGGCCGCCCGGGGGCGGGGCCGGGGGACGCTGCCCCTTTAAGGCAGCGAAGCCCCGCGCGCATTCCAGCGGCCTCCCCCCCCACCGTCCGGCGCGTCATCGTTCCGGGAAGCGGATGGCGTCATCCCGTCCTCCCGCGGCGGTTGCCGGCGGAGGGGCGGGGACTTGAAACAAAGGAATAAAAATAGAAGGTGAGGGTGGGAGCACGGTGGCCCGCGGGCGTGGCCGCGGTGACGGCCTCGCTGGGCTCCGGCCCGAGCACCGCTCCCTGCTCCGCGCGCCGGCAGTGCGCGTGCGCAGTCCCTCGGGTTATTTATAGGCGCTCCCGGCGTTGGGGGGGGGGGAGGGGTGGGGGGAGTGACGTAATGTGGGGGCGGCCGCTGCCGCGTCGTGCGTCGTCGGTGTGGTGCGTGCCATGTTACGTTACGTCATGTCACGTGCGTGGCGGTGTTTACAGCGGCCGCCGGCGGTTGCCTGGCGACCGGGCCGGGCTCGTTGAGGCGGCGGGCGGGGCCCGGGCCGGGGCTCCCGCCGTGGCGGAGGGGGCTTCGCCCTCCCCGGCCGGGGCGCTCCTCATCCCCCGGCCGCAGGGCTCGGGCCGGGCCGGTGGGCAGAGGTGAGGAGCCCGCGGCCCTGGGAGGAGCCCGCGCGGGCCGGCCGGGTGGGAGAGGGGCCGTTCCCCGCCCTGGTGGAGGGGCGGGCGGGCAGGGAACCCGGGCCCGGTACAGCCCTGCCTGCCCCGCGGGGCGGGGAGCCGCTGCCGGCGTGCTGATTTCTGCGGGTAGTCATGCCTCTGAGTCACGGGGGTCAACAGCTCCGGCTGAATTTATAGCTCTTGAAAAAGAGAGAGGCTTCTTTGTGCCATGCCATGGGTTTTCCTTTATTTGGCATCAGCAAGGGAGCCCGCGACGTTGCCTGACCTCTTTTTGCGGGGCACTATGTGAAAGAATAACTCTCTCTCACACTGAGAGCAGGAGCAAACAGTAAACCATGGTGCTCTTCTTCCAGTACTGTGCTCTTCCAGTAAAGAAAAGTAATGTATTGCCTGGGGGGATAGTGTCTATGCCCACTGGAACATGGCATTCCCCACAATTAAATGTTACATAAATACCGTGTCAGGGATGCCATTTATGTTACAGTCTTTCTCTTAACTACAGCAATGACAGCAGTAGCTTATATCTAGAATCTTATAAGGGTGCTGTTTCATTTCTATTCCAGTTGCCAAGTCCATCTCTGTCAAGAACAGCCTGAGGATGTTGTGTAGCCTTTGTGGCCATGTACTCTTTCTGTGAAAGTGTTTACTCTCCCCTGCAGGTGCTGGCCTTGGCTCTTTTGCCTTTTTTCTAAGAATAAGATCATCCTACCTTTAAAAAGGCGTTATAATAATTGTATGTTTGAAGGGATAGTGGGCTGTGTGTGCAAGCTTTTAATAGTAGTATTTGGTAGACAAGACTTACCCACGTGTTATTGTAACCCTTTGTATTTCAAAATAGGGTGTTATAAAGCTTCTGGGTCTTTCTGATCCCTTCTGCATGTGGCTTTTTTGAGAAATTGTGCATAAAAGTCAGTAACTGTATGCCTGTCTCCCAAAGCTGTTGCTTTCTGTAGACAGACTAGGCAGCAAATAGATCTTTAGCTTGGAATGGCATCTTCTCAGATTGTTTGAGCTCAAGGAAAATGTGGTAGGCCATGTGAAACAAGGAGCTTGAATTACATCATCAGCAAGTAGCTTCTGGTCTGTTAGTGACTGTGAGCAGGTAAAAGACCTAGAAAAATTCACTAAGAGTTATGCAATAAGCACCAAATAAAGGTCTCTATAAAAGAGCTGTAAAGGAGGTTAAAATTGCCTGAAGTCAAAATGAGTGTGCCAACTTCTGTCCCTGTATGACTGCTGTGTCCGCATCAGCATGCACAAGTTCTTAAACTCATCTTTTGTGTATTTGAAAGATAAAGGTGTTGAACTAAATCTAGACTAATCTGAACTAATCTAGACTACCCTGAACTAAATCTAAACCAGGAATATTTTCATTCCACAGTTTAACCAAGTAGTTAATTTGAGATTATTTCCAAGTGGTTTTGGGTAGGCTTAGCCAAAGCCTTGACTGGAAAGTTGAAGAAAGGAGAGGTTCAGGCCTTCGTGTGGCAGTGCACTAGAAAAGGTAGTTGAATAGTTGTTGACAATCCTTCTTTTTCAGTATTTCATTGTGATAAAGCGGCATATGTTTGCAGAGGTTGCATATCCAATTTGAAGGGCTTTGTTGTGCAGCGTAATGATAGCACGGTGCGGTGCAAACCTAAGCTAAATACTGCTGTCACAAAGCATTCCAAGGGAAGGTAGTACGGTTAGTAAAGAGTGGCTGTGTCTTTCATTAGATTGAATCATATAGAGGAAGAGAGGAGAAAAGTGGACAAGCTTTCAGGACTACAAGCCTTTCTCCTTCAGCTGCTTTAAAAAAGAAATTCCGGAAACCTGTATCAACAAATTTGTGCTGTTCCTAAAATCAGGATGATAAAGCTGTCCTCTATCAAAAACCTGGATTACTTCATTAGCTTCTAGAAATTTAATAGCTGCTACTTTCCCATTAAGCTGTTTCTGGTTACGTGCTACTACGAACACACCTGTCAAAGAGAATGGTGTTTGGACTAATATACATGTAGTTGCACAATTAATTGCTCTAAGTGCCACAAAACAGCCCCAGGATATATTGTCAGGTCTGTCATCTCCTCTGAAGGGGGCATTTACAATGCTTACCTCACCATTATAAGGATGACTGTATGCCGACAAGGAAACAGTCTTTTGAATGAGCTACCAGAATACCATTGCAAAGCTGACTGTAACTCTAAAAGAAAATCTGTACTGATTGTACATCTCTGCCTATACTATCCTATACTAGAACCTCTCTGGCAAATAGTTAAATAATCCCTTTATCCTGGAAAAAGTCCTATGCTTTGAAATGAAGCTTTCCCAGAATTTTCCATTTGCCCTTCCTAGGTTACAGGTGGTGCCCTGTCAGAAACAACCTTCCTGGAAGTCAGTGAGTACCGAGCAGAATCAGACTATGCATGAGTCTTGCATAATAAATACCCTCTACAGCAGAACTACCATGAGCTATGGATCCTACTCATTCCCATCCCAGAATGTGGCGTACTTGCTCAATATACTGAATGTCCTCATGGAAGTTACTGGGATGAGCCTGAGCAGCTACTGGGTGCTAGAGCGGCTCTCAAGCTGAAGGACAGAAATGGCCAGTCAGCGGCTGGAGAATATTTTCACAAAGCAATGCGAGTGGACTGATAGAGTGCCTCCAAAACATAAGCCCAGAGCTTAACTTTTTTAACTCAAGTGGACACTTAAAAACTGTGGTTTCAACAGAAACATAAATTTGGTACTTAATTTTGTCATTATTCTTCCTGTCAGCCCTTTGCTTTCTCACAGGCAATAATTAACAGCTGTTTGTTAAGTTCCATGATGATTAAGGCTCCTCCTCACTTCTAAGTGCTAATTACCCTTTTCTCTAAAAACATCTAGCTTTTTAATGTAATCAGGGTATTTTAATTCTTATGAGACTTATGAAGGTTCACATACTTCTAACAACTTAGGTCTATTGATCTGATTAAAAAAAAAATATATATTTATTTTCTATTGCCTTCTATATCTGGAATCCATTTTCAGGGCAGACTAGAAGGAGTTTCTGGTGGAAGTTAAGAAAGAGATATGTATTCCCTGACTCAACAGAGCTCTTTGTTTTCAAGCAGTAGAAATAAAGAGGATCTCTTTTGAGTTTCCTTTAATTATAAGCCTGAGGGTAGAGGGAAAGGAGGAGTGATTTTTTTGTTTCTCAATATGATGTTTATGATTTAGTTCTGCCTGGAGGAGTTGCTGTTTTGTTGCTAAATTATAATTGTACCTTTCCTGTGGCTATAGAGGAGATTTGGCTACGTTACAGTTCTGATTTGTGGTTGTCTTCCTTTTTCTGTGGGAGCTCTCCAGAAAGGTAAATGGGAGTTATATCTGTGACTTAAACGTGGTACTTTCTCTCCTTCACAATCATAAGGATTTCCTTTTGGTATGAACCAGAGCTGAATGTCAAGTCAGGTCTTGCAGTCTGGCTTTTTCATTTTGGAGAAACCATGATACATTTGAAATGTATTTGAAATATCATTTTCTCATTAGATCGTTAGGTTATGCAAGGTGGAGGATGGCAGTTACCCTTAAAGCTATTTATTACACTGTGGTTGTGAATCTAATGAGGGAAGATGGGATTCAAGAAGGGACATGATAAAAGTTTTTGTAGAAGTGGGTATAGTCTGGATGATGAAGGTATGTGAGAAGATTAATGTTTTAAAAAGTTTACAAATCCCTCAGTGTGTACAGTTTTGCTATTACTTAAGAACAGCCCTTGATCAAGCGTAGGCGCTAAGTCAGTATCCTGTAGTTTTCTTCATGGGAGTCCCCTGTTTTTCTAGCAGCACCAAAGTCAAGAATTCATGGCTTTTTGAGAAATGAAATTATTTCATTTTATTCCTTAGGTGATAAATTCCTTTCTCTGAGCAAGTGTAAGCAGAATGATCAGTGATCCTGAGCGTTTTTCTTTTCAGGTAGAAAAGAGTAGTTAAGATGTGAGCAAGAAACTTAGGAAATGTACAGTCTACCACAGGTTGTTTTAGGTAAGTCATTTAATGCTTTCTGACAAATAGAGATAATACATTTTGTACCTCATAGCAATGTGAGCATAACATTAAGACTGTTTATCATGTGAATACCTAAGATAAGTAGAAATTGCACGTTAAACACCTTACCTGTTTCTTTTGACCTTTTACTACTTTCTGCAGAGAGCAGATGCTACAGCATCTGTAGGAACTGAAACAATACTGGTATTCATTTAAATCTGCTGTAGTCTAATAGTCTCACAAATCAATTTATGCCATTTGTGACATTTGTTACATTACTGAAAATTTGAATAACTTATCAAAAAAAGTTCCTTTTTTATTTCTGTCCTCAAATCCTGGTAAGATTTCACAGCATTCAGCTCTAACAAATTTTTGAGAAATTAAATTATTTTATTCCTTGGATGATAAATTCCTCTCTCCCAGCAAGTGTGAATTAAGTGTGAATTACCTGTGAATTAATCATAAACTTTAATTTGTATCATAAGGTTACCACAGCTTTTCATTTAACATTAAACTATTTCATAAATCTATTAATTTCTAATTGACATTTTGTCAACTAGTCCATTCGCAGGGTCAGTGCAGGATTGTTACCTGGTAGTGTTTATCATGACACAATGAATTGCAGAATTTGTGAACTTTTTGTTGTTGCTACCACTGTGTACCAACAGTGTAACTTGAAAGTTTACATTAAATCTGACTCTCAAAGTTCAGAAATAGATTAAGCCCTATTGCTGCATTCTCCATGCTCATCCGTCCTGCCCTTGCCTCCCTCCCCACCCCCAAATCAAAGTTTCCAAGACTGTAAAGTCAAAATGTTTCACATAAATCATCTTGATGCTGCTCAGGGTCTTTGAAACTTTTGTTCTGTTCTGTTTGTTTCTTCCAAAACTTCCTGTCACTTCCTCTGCATCCACTGGGTCTTTTTTTGTTTGCTCTGGTGTGATATTTGCCTTTACCTATGACTGCCTGTGGTCTGGAACTCTGGTTTTCAACTGTTATAAAAAAAAATATGTGGATAACTTAATTAATAAAGTTCACAAAGAAACAACTGTAGTATACTGTAAATCACAATGGGAAATATTTTGCAAAACGGGAACAGTTGTGTAAAGAAGTTTAAAACGAGTTAAAAAAAAAAACACATTGTTTTCCCCTAAGGGCTCCTGGTTTTATAACTGTTCAGATTCATACATTCTTTGGAACTTGTCTTTTGCTTCGGAATGCCTTACTAAATGTGGGAGGTTGAAAATGGACTCAATAGATCATGACTACCATTTTGAAACTTTATAAACAACAGGGCACTGTGTACTGTGGAACATTTATCTTAAGTGAGCACAATGCTTAGAAGAAATCCTTGATCTATTACTCATTCAGTTGAATGCACTGCAAAAGCAAAACCATGCATGAACACGTGTCAAGGCAAAATATTTAAACATTATCAGCAGAAATGCACCATGCAACTTACACTGGAGGAGGGAATTGTTGCTTTGTGAGAATTTAATCTTTCATTTCTTTGACTTTTCTGCATGTTTAAATCTCAAAATATTTTTTTATTGAATGATTCTGAGATGGTATCTTATTTCTGCCCTACATTTAAAAGTAATGCAAATAAGATAAAGCTGTTTTCCAAGTGGGGCGTGGTCCTGTCCTTGTTGAGCTCAGTGACAGTTCTCACTAACAAGTGATGCAGGACTGGGTGTGTAGGTTCTTGGATGGGAGAGTTTGCTCGTTCTTGGTTTCCTTTCTGCATATGGATTGATGTGTGACCAAAAGCCACAGGTTTGGCTGCTAAAACACACAACCTACACAATGTTAAAAGTGAAGAACGTTTTAAAATTTCTTTGATTCCCTTTCAATAACTACTTTTAAGATGATTTCAATGTACTGACTTTGTAGTCTACTGCTTTTCCCCCTAGTAGCAGGTATGTAAATTGTATTTCTGGTCATTGATTTGTGTTTCAACTGGGGTAACTTCTTATATCTATGTTGTTTGTAAGTAGGGTCTTCTAAGGCTTTCTAATTAGCTTTTGTCTAATTTTGCATACATTCTGGAACTGAGAGATTTCCCACAAAAGCTTTGTTCCTCCCTCCTCCCAGTCAAATCACTAACTTACTTTTGAAAATGCATTTCAGTGCCTAATTATAAGTTGAATTTTTTTAGCCTTTTAATTTGATTTATGTTATAAATAATGAAATGGTTTTTAAGGATTGAGTTGCATGCTACTTGAATGTTATTCAAGAATCTACTGAAAACTTATTTCATTTTCACATAATCTGTCATTGTTTTATTCACATTTTAGAAGAATGAATTGCAATAATCCGTCGTGGTTGCTTATGTCTTAAAAGCCCTTTGTAATCCGCAAAAATAATTATTTTTAATCTTTGTGCTATACTAAACACAGTACTTAAAAATAAGTCTGGTTTTGCTTTAACTTCTATAATTCGGATAGCTTCTAATAACTGTGATTACAGTGTAGTATCCTGCCTGCCTCCTGGGCAGTTACGCTGTCTTTAGTGCAGTCTTTGTAAGGGCTTAAAAATGCCGATAAAGAAATGCAGGTTTTATTCTTTTGCTACTTCGTAACTGCTGTAGAGTTTTGTTGTTTTGTGATTGCTGTTCTGCTTAAATGCTAAGCTATTTAGGACTGAAAAGAAACAGTCTTCAGCTGTTGAAAATAAGAGTGCATCTGTAATAAAGGTTATTATGATTCATTTTTATGCTTGTTGTCAGTTCTTTGAAAAATATAATTTCCAATCTAAAAAGGCATATGCTTGTTTATTTAATGTTCCCTTAGAATATGTTCCTGTGTCACTGAGATCAGTGATAATGGGATGAGGTAAGAATTGATTATTAAAGGTAAGAATTTTAAGTTCAATGAGAGTTTTATCACTAGTGGATAATACTCTGCACCCAATAAAGTAGAAATTATCACTTATTTCAGAAGGAATTAGGGTGAGGCTGAATTTGCTGAAAAGGTCTGTTTTCACTCAGACTTGGAATATGAGGATTATCTGTTGACATATGTGTTTAAACCAAACTGGTGTGAATACAAACCAGATGTCTCTTGGGAACATTTTTTATTGTACATTTGAACCATAAAACAAGGTGACACATTTTTTTAATGTCCAGTTACGAATAGCAATCTTGTACAATATTAAGTGCTGCAATGAAAATCTAGATACAAAATAGAATGACCATCTGTATAAAGGCAAATAAATTGTGTTGACATAAAACAAATAAGTACTCTTTTTAAATAATTTTCAGCAATCATTTTAAAGACTAGATTAAATCTTGATTTCCATATCTGTTCTCATTGAGCATGTGAGAGGCTATCAGCAAGTTTCTGATGATGTCTAATGAAGAGTCTGGTCCTGAAAAACACTTCAGTATTGTTTGACTGTATTTACCACGCCTAGTTGCATTGATTCGGGGGTACCTTATTGTTATAAAACTTCCACTGTGCTGTTCATTCTCTTCCTGTAAACTCTCCAAGAGTGAAAGTGGAGATAATATATGTCCCCAATCTTACAATCTCTTCTCCCCTCATGAATGTGCTTCACGAGGCCAAGAGGTGGGACAGTGCTGTTTTGAAGCTAATGCCCTGCATAGAGTGGGTTAGCTGCATCCATAGACATAGGTCTGAAGGAGGATCATCTTGGTATTGGAATGCGTTGGTGCCATAGGTGTTGATTTATATTATTTCTAGTAACAGGAGTAAGGGAAGATATTTGGGGTTGTTTTTACTCCCTCCTCCAATGTTTCTCAAAGATGAGCTTGACAGTTGCTGGTTTATTATAGTGCTCTAGCATTTATAAAAAACATTTTATTGTGATGATACTCTTATTTTTAATAAGACCTATAATTTGGACAATTAATTACTGTAAACTGTCCCTTTAATTTGTTGTAGTGTTAATTCTTGATTCATTCAATCACAGTTTGCTCTTAATATGATTGGGAAGATGACTCTCTTGTGGTCTTTGCCTGGTTTTGAGAAATACTTAGATCCATAAAAGCATTTATTTCTCACAGAATTGGATTATAAGTTTATAACAGAATGCAGTAAATTAAAGGAGGGCAGTCACACAGAGGAAGAACTACTTTCTACCCTTGCTTCGCAGTCTCCTTTTGTTTTCATTGTATGATACAATATGTGGAGAACATGCTGAAAGCCACTTGTGTCTTTTTTTGGGTATCTTCAGATACCTTTTCTTCAAAGCTTAATGGTTTACAAAGAAGTCTGATAACATCTGACACTGGAGATGACCTGAGGTTTTGCGAGTTACGCTGACAATTGTGTTAGTGAAGTATTGCATAAGATTCAAATATGACAGTATGTCCTTCCTGCTTGTATCTGCTTTCTGAAAACTTCCATTTTAGGATGTTGAATATTAGTTCACTTTCTGATAATTGGCATTCTGATAATACAGGGTATGAGTTGTACATAATGTTTCATGGTGTACAGATGGGTGCAGACTGGAACCAACTTTACAGAGATCAGATGGGTCCTTTTCTGAAATACACTGAGGATGTCTATACCATCTAGTCGTGCACATGCAGAGATACCCAAGTTCTGAACAAGCTCGTGGTAGCCATATGTCACAGCATAGTGTCTAGTTTGGGTCTTTGATGTGGCACAATGCTGTTGTGATTAGTTGAGTTCATGCTGGAACTATGGCTGAGACAACATATAAGCTCATATTGCATATTATAAACTTACCTTTAACACTTCTGAAACTGGGAAGTTCTGGTTTAGAAGAGGATAGAGGCAAAGAACACTTTGTGCATTATGCTTACACTAGTCCATTAAGATAAATTTGATAAGAATATGAACTCACCATAAAAGTGTAATAATAACTTGACCCTATACACTGAACTAGAGATACATAAAATGTAAGTGCCTAACTGCATTTTTGTACTATGTGCTTGTATAGCTTTGTCAATATAGTTCAGCTGCACAAAGAGTATGTTAATTTAGCAGATGGTTGAGGCTGCTTTTTGTTTAGGTTTGCTCATACTTTTTTTTTCCCTCTAACTGCTTGGTGATGTTAACCCCTTGCAGAAAGGCAAGAGCATCTTAAATAGCATCAGTTTGTTGAGTGAATAAGCCATAGGTATTAGCAGATGCTTTAACAGGTCTCAAACAGTGACAAGGGTTTCTAGCATTGTTTGCAAAGCCTGGGTATATAAACTCTAACCATCGTGAAGCTAAAACAGCTGCCGGATTTACTGGGAGTTGACTTCATTTGTGAGTGCTCAGAAGTCTGGGAATCTGTTCATAGCCAGTATGTCAGTTTGGGAACTTCAGTCATCCTTATTTAGCATGTACCCAAGGGCTCGATATCAACTGTTTTGGGGCTGGGCTGGTTTTGCGTCATGGCTTGTTTGATCCAAATGCTATTGAAAGCAGCACAAGTGTCTCCATGGCATTTCATTAGTTGGTCACTGTATGACATAATAAGTGTGTGTTAATTATCTGCAGTTCCTAATATGCACCCATGTAATGGAGGACTGTTAGTGGCCATTGTCACTGTTAATCAGTTTCCAGTAATATCCCATTTTTATTTTCAGGCTGAAACCCCTGATCCTACACAGTATTACAAATACACCATGTAAACAAAAAGTTCTTGCCACATGATTGGAATAGTAGGAGCAACATTTTCTAAGCTTGGAACTTTCCCAGAATCATGCTCACAGATCCATGTGACATGTTACAAAAGTTGCTGATTTCATTGTTTGGTTTTTGAACATGACTTTCAACTTGTAGACAGCTGAAGGTTGCTGCAGCCTGTAAGCAGAGGGGCACAAAGGGCAGGGTGTTGCATAGTGAAATGTAACTGTGACTCAGCTTTTGCTGAAAGTAACACTCATTTCATTTCTCCTACTTCCTCCTGATTATCAAGAAATGCCCTACAGCACTGGAGTAAAGGAACACTGCCCATTTAATACTTTCAAAACTTACTAGAAATCGTGAACTGCAGAAAAGTAAAGCAGTTACGAGCAGTGTTTCTTTCTTAGCTGTGAAATTTGTGGGAAGTACTCATGCTACAGTGCTTTTTCTAATTTTAGGAGCAAAATGTCTATCACTTATTGTACATAGATGCCATAAAACATTGGACAAAGGTGAAAACTTCCTGTTCAGATATCCCCTAATATAATTCAGCTTTGCTATAAAGATGTTGGACTGTAATAGTAGCACAAGTGTTTTGGGAAGACTTGAGAGAAGTTCTTCCACCGATAGCACGTGTTTTCCATGCTTGGTATGTGTGTATATTGGACATCAGAGATGGAAAACTTAGTAGCATCAGGACAGGATGGATGCTCTTCTCATGCGGAGCTTTCTGACCTTCCTTTGATGCGGATGAGAACTGGTGCTCTTACATTCCCTGAACAACTCTCCGTAATGTAAATAGCATAGTGTTAAACAGGTAGGTTTGTGGGAGTACTCTTCTTGATTTTGTCTCCAAGTTCTTTATGTTACTGTGGACCATGGTTTCTACTCTGCCCCTCATACCACAAGAATTCCAAAGCTTCCATGGCAGCAGCCCCTACACCTCTCTTCCAGGTTTCTGACAAGATGACAGAGTGGAGGTAAACATAGCACATGGTTTTTTAAGAAAAGGCTCCAGAAGTTACCAGAGATACACCGACAGGGTTATTTTCTTGATTCTCTGTCCCATCTGTTCCTGACAAGAGGAATGCCTAGTCAAGAACCACAGGATTATATAGATTGGAAGGGATCTCTGAACATTATCTAATTCAAACCACTGCTGAAAGCACAGCCTACTTAGATTAGTTTGCTCAAGGCCTTGTCCAGTCAGGTTTTGAGCATTTCCAAGAATGGAAATTCTACATTTTCTCTCAGTAACTTGCTCCAAGGTTTGACTGCCTTCATGGTGGATAACTTCTTAATATCTAATCAAAATTTCCCTTGTTGCAACTTGTGTCCATTGCCTCATCTAATGCAGTCCTTTCACTGCGTCTTTCTGAGAAGAGTTTGACTTTGTCTTCTCTACATCCTTCTATTAGGTCAAAGAAGACAGCAATAGGACTCCTCATGACCTTCTCTTCTTAAAGCTGTGCAAGCTTGTTTCTCTCTAGAGTGCTGCTTTATTTAACTCTCCTCTGTAAGGCTGAAGGTACACAGCTTATCTTTGGACAACAGAAGGTTTGTTCTGTCTTCAAGGCATTTTTGTAAGACTTGCAGAGCAGTGGCTGAGGGATCACTAAAAAGCCTCAAGACAGGAAAATATATTGGGATATCTCAGATAAAAGTGTCTGACCTTTACAATGGGGGATAAGAAAAAGAGTCAAGGCTTGATGCTTTCTATAAACAAGACTGGTCCTGTTTGTCATTACAGCCAGACACAATGACATAACAAAATTGCTTGAAACTCTACACATCCACCTCCCCTTTTGTTAATCTCTAGGACCTTTCTGTTGCTGCCCCTGCTAGAGATTTGTCACAGCCTTTGTTCTATGGATGAAAATTTTTTTTCTTATTTCCGTTGTCTCCCTTGCTGTGTATCAAAGTATTCTTCCCACTACTGAGAGCTTTAGCATGTTTAGTAGTTCTTACCTGGGTATTCCTTTCCTTCCTTTGATTCCAATGCCACTACAGATTGAAGTGTAGGCTAGAAACCTCTAACCTCCTTTTTCTTTGAGGTAGGTGCCTGCATTGGCATTGCAATCTGTACTGATGTTAGAAGCAACATCAGACTGGCAACACCATCTTATTTTTACTCCTCTTGATATAGCCTCACCTGCGCCAATAAACTGCTTACGCCCACAGCTAAATTCCAGATCTGCTGGAAATGATGCATGAGGTAGATCCAGGAGCAGTTCTCACATGTTTTCTCTGCCATTCCCTACCCTTCCTCTCAGCTGGATACATGTTTTCTTGAGGTAGGGGGAATAGACCGGGATAAGATAACAGGCTGGAGATTATTATAGATTGTGCTCTGGAGAATTGCCATTACAGGTACCTCTCCCTGCTACAGGATGGGGGGCAGTTTTGCCACTCCAGCCCCACAACGCACGCTGTATTAACATCGTATCTCCAGGAAAAGAAAGATGTCAAAATGGTGGCTTTGGGTGTTATTCCTTACTCTGCGTCAGAGAGATCACATCCTTCATTGCTACTTCATAGGGAAGCTTCACGTTCTTCTCACCCCAGGAACGCTTACTTTCAGCAGCTCTCCCCAGTAGCTATTAACTGCTTCACAGAAGCTCGGTGTTGCAATCAACTTGCTGAGCTGAGCCCAGAGTAACTTAAAAAGCAGAAGAGCTGCGGCTTTGAGAAACTTCTGCTGGATACTGATGATTGCTACCCCTTTTTTTCCTCCCATTTGCATGATTCCCAGTTTGTGAACTGCTGATCTAGACTGCTGGTCCCAGATTATGTCCAAGAAATTTATTTCCATGGCAGAGAATAAATAGGCTGTAGAGTCAGAGACAGGTTCCTGGAACTTGTAGCAGTAGTCCTCTTTGCCATGGCCTGGTCTAGGTTGTACCTATTCCTTTCTATAGATGGTCCTGCTCTACTGATTTTTTTTTTTAAATATGGGTCATCTCTTCCATCATCTCCAAGGATTGTAGTCAGAGTAGACTCTGTAGACAGAGTCTCTCATTTGTGCAGGGTTACCTTCCATAGGTGAGCAGGTATCTTACAAGGTAGAGTTTAGAAAATTTACTATCATGTAGTCTGCTTGTAGTATTTTCTCATCATCACAGGATGAAATCCTGAAATAGTCTCTTCCTACATCAGATGGTGTTGATAGCTGCTAAAGGGTTGCAGATGTTTCAATGCTTCAAGAAGGCTCAATGGCTAGTCTTCAGTCCCTGGTGCTAGGTAAGGTCAAGTCTATTTGGCAGTGATCTGATTACTATGGAATACATCATTAATTCTTAATAACTCCAAACTAATGTACTTATCATGAGTAACAGGGTCTTTTTTTGTCTCTTTCTACAAGGGCAAAGACCTTCGAGGTTTTATCCAAATTTTTGACAAAAAGGAGTATTGACTTTCACTTCATTGATTTCCATTTTCATTCCTGAGCTTCATAGATATAAGCAAGTGGGAAGGTTTACAGCCTCAACTGTTTGTCTAAACCTCTGTGTTACTCTAAACCGAAGCCTTGGCATTATCCTGTTTATTCCATGTGTAGAAAAAATAAAATGCCTACCTACCTCTCCATAGATAATTTCTAACAGATATTTGCTGGATAGTATTCTCTTACTGAGGAGCTAAAGTGTCAGCTTGTTGGAGGTTTTTTAGATTACCTTACTGTTACATTACCTAGATTACCTTATGATTTCTAAATAGCACACGCAATATAGTAGGGAGGTCAATTTTTTTTTTGTCGTAACTCTGCAAACTAATTACTTGGTCACCCATTTGTATCATTGCAAAGTGCTTTGTCACTTTGAGGGCTGATGCAGACTTGGTAATGTTGCTCATGCCTTCCAAATAGACTGTGATTCTCAGGATCTACAAAGTACGTTTTGAAAGTCATATAAAGAAGAATTATAAACCCAAGCAAAGTATCAGTTTTCCTTTTTTAGAATTGCCTGCTCTGTGAGGTGTGTTCTGCCTTTTCTTCCATTTCACCATGTGTATCCAGCAGTAATTTCATATGATGGAATGGAAAACAGGTCAGAGTGATATCTACTCTGGTCAAAAGCACAAAAAAGTGCTCATCCCACTCAGTGCCAAGAAAAATCTGGCTCTAGTGCCCGGGAGATGCCTCAACCAAGAGCGGAAGAGATGTATCTACTCTGAGAACAAGATATTAAAAGGTTGGTAACTGTTTGTCGCTTCTACATAGTACATATCCCTGGCCATACAGTGTTCCTCACAGTGGAAATGTCTATTGCTCTCTTTGAGAATTGTATACAGATAAAAGTCAGTATAAGGAACCATTGCATTGCTTTTTAAATATAAATGTGCATCTGTCTGGGGGGCTGGGCTGCTTTTTCTGTAGTAACAATACTTATCTCTTTGATTAATGTTGCTGTTGTCTTCAAGTCTAGAAAAAGAAATGTATTGAAGTAGATTGTAGAGCGTATTTTTGTTCTGTGCAGTAACATTGCTTTATTTCTTTATAAGAGGCAATTAGAGAACAAAGCGTGTCTTAGAATATTGTAGTGACATCCCTACTCACAGATTAAGTTTTTGGAAGGAAAATTTTCTGATGGAACTTCTTTAATCTTCTTAGGTATTAGTGTTTCTCTTGATTAAAGTCTCATTTCCTACCTGAGAAAAAAGAAATGGGTAATGACTCTAACAGAGGAAAAAAAAGTATTTTTTTACTAACATGTCAGCATGATCATGTACTGATTCTACATTTAGGAGCCATTTTTTGATCTGCCTTACCCCATGTGCAGATATCAGGGGACAAGAGAGCAAAAAGGTCTTGTCTTCCTCCCTGTATGCTGGTTCTCTGTCTCTTCTCCTTGTAGCCATTGTAGTGTCCTGCCTCCGTGTTCCTGGCCCCTGTACACAGTCTGAGCACAGAAGTCATTCGAGGGGAGGGAGCAGTCAGAATGCTTTTGTATACAGGTAGCCAGCTTTCTTGTAATCATTTATAAGGACTACATCAGGAGCACAAACTGGGGAATCTGGAGAACTGCCTTAAGTTGTGTTGATGGTTGTACATGACTGTGACCCTCACTGAGGAAGGTGCAAGCCACCTTGTTTACATCCTTGTACCACTGCTGGCATAAGAACAGCAATGAATCTGAGTTGATGTGGACAATCTGTAGTTATTGCAAGAAACCACATGGTAAGGACAGCCCTTGTGAATTTGTTGCCTCCAGACAATGGGGTTTTTTTTCTGTTGTTTAACTCATGTCCTCAAGTTAGCCTAAACAGGGAGCACAATGCAAAGTGATGCATGAGATAATGTTTCTGTGCAAGAAATCCACTCCTTTTTGTGTGCCAGGGTGAATTCAGGTGCATGTTCCCTGGATTCTTTTATTACAGTGGATTTTGCTGCTTTCTGAATTATTAGTGGATTGCTTGTTCTGGAGACGTGGGAGTAATTGTGATCATCTGTGAAATGCTAGTAGCATATGAGCATTGTAAGCAAGTATCCACACTATGAAGTGATGGTGTGAGCAACCAATGAGTTGTGTAAATTGACCTTTACCTCTTCTTTAATTTTCCAGTGCCATATCAAGCTAGGATTTTTTTTATATATAGATAGGACTTAATTTAAGGTCAATATTTAACTTGCAACTTGAGCTAAGATTACACCAAAACCAAATCTAATATCAAATTTCAAAGAAGCCTGCAGGAGTGACTCTTGGATCAAAAAGTAATAGTTGATCTGACGTGCCAGTCTCACTCATGTATGGGCCTTTAGAAGAATGAAAGTATTAATTCCTATAAACATAAAGGCAAAACCTAGGGAAGTGAGGGCACATAGACCAAGCACATAGACTGAATTAAAGACTACAAGGAGGCATAGTTATAAATTTGATTAGCAAATCTTGTGTGCGAATTACAAACTGGATTGCTATTATAAGGCTTTCAGTTCCATTGAGCTTCTGACTGCCCGAAGCAGACCATTTTGCTAGCCATTGCTGAGCTCTGTGCTGCCCCACCTAGATCGCTACAAGTATTCCAGCAAATTGTTCTAAAGCTAGATCAGGCATGTCTAGATTATACTGCAGCCAATGTTATGACTGCATTTTTAATTACTGTGAGCTAACATAATTTTTTCCTTTATGAGGACAACTCTTGGAGACACTTCTCTTTCTTTGATTTTATTGTTTCTGTTGGTCTAAGATAAAAGCCACTCAGACTAGAGGCGTATAGAAGTTCTTTTTCTTATGAAAAAAAATATGCCACACATCTTACATAAAAATGAACACATTTCATAAAATTCACTTACATTCACTTACATAAAAATGTGAACACATCTTACATAAAAAATAGTATGTCAGTTGCACTTCACACTTTTAAAATTCTAAGCAATGATATACACAAGAGGCTTTAAAGTAACTTTAAACAGAACCTTATGATGCATACATTTACGTAATTCTGGATTTTCTAAAAGCAAATACTGTGTTACAGAATTATTTTTACACATGCAGATTTAGTCATGTGTAGATCAACTATAGATAGCTATGTAGATGTTTTGTGGTAGAGAAGTGACATAGCAAACAGTATTGAATATAAAACTGAAATGGGCTATATTGAATTAATTTTCAGTGTTTGACTTGTATTCATAAAGGATTTAGTTAAATCCTTACATTCACTTATTCTCAAGAGGTAAGAATTAGAACATTGCTATTTGTAGTAGCAAAAAATGGGTTGCTACAATACTACATGACCTGAAGTTTTCTAGTCTAAATATCATTTAATCTAAATATACTTATCAGTGGCTCAAAAAAAGTTTTATGTTAGATAAAACTGCATAGTCAAAAATCACTTGACTGAGACACAATCTATTTAGTGAATAGCCAATTTAAGACTAATATGAACAACCACCAAAACAATTGTTTAATGAGGACAGCAGTTCTGCTTTATAAGAACGCTCTTCTGGGACCTAGCAGTATCCTGAATTACCATTAGTTTCCCATGTTAAAGTGATCTTTCTCTTCCCTTCATAGATGCACATCTGTATCCACTGCTACCTTCATGAATCTTAGTTTACCTCTTGGCTGCATGTACTAGGAGGTCCCGTTGGCATAAGTTGAATATAACTATGCCCTGGAAAAATAGGATTGTTAGATCCTTGTTTGTTCCCTGTACTGGATGTGCAGTGCCTGTTCTTTCATTGCTCTGAATGCTGAGTAGACATTGCGCTCAAATATTAATCCTGCATAGATAACTCTTCCTCCTAGGTCAGCAGGACTGTTCATGGAAGAGCTCGATACAGTTCTGCATTTCCATTTTCAGTTACTGTTGAAATGGCCATCTCTTTTACCTGATAATGTGAATTTTTCACATGAAATCAGGCAGTTCTGTTCCCTTTGATGTTATCAGTTTAGAATATAAATATTTTTCTTAATGCAATTCCATATACGTTATTCATAATTATAAAGTATAGTTACTTAATCAAGTACATTTCAAAATACATACAGAACTGTTCAGGATAACCATCCAGTAATACATCATGTGTGCCTATACTAATCTATAACCTTATCTCTTCTGCCAAGTGTTTCACAAAGTAATATCAAACTCACTGTCTTTTGCATAACACGTTTTGGTTTTTTTTGTAATGCATAAAATGTGGCTAGCATTGTTGTAATGTATATATGGATGTGACTTTCCATATGATGGGGATATCAGTGGGAGTGCTGCTGTTAGAATAGGATCAGATGTTCTGTTCTATATGGTAGCTAGAATATCTGTATTTAAGATAGGTTGGGTACAAATTCCAGATTCTAATCTCTACATTTCAATGTACATATGTATTAGTATACCTTGGTATAGAAACCACTGTATTCATATATGTTCTTTACCGAGCTGGTGTTCTAGATGAGCACCGATCATACAGTTTGGTAACAAGTAATTTATTTTATGTGTATGTATGAATACATATAAAAATGCCATTTATATCTAAATAAACTTACTGCTCTTCCAATGGATTTTATATTTTTAACTTTTTATTGGTTGTAAATTGGATTAATTTCTCCAGTTTAATATTTTCTGTATGACTTTCTAATCAAGAGTTGTATCATGCAGAAAAAGAAACCAAGGAACGTTATTAAAACCTACCTGGCACAGATAATGTATTTAGATTTCCATGTAGTGGATGTTGCCCCATATTGTCATATGCAAATGAAACCTTTTTAACAACTGATTGATTATTAGAATTGCAGAGTGTATTACAGAAAGAACAGTCATTTACAATAAATCTTTAGTTTCCTTTAGTTTTCAGTCTTGTGTTCTAGTAAGACTGTTTGGAAACAAACCAAGTATTGGGATTTTGTGTGACTCACTGTGGTAGGTAATTCTTAATCTCTGAAGAATACACATTCTACAGTCCTTGGAAAGTACACTGTTGATTGTATAGGAGGTATTTGAATTGCTTAATGTATTACCAAACGCTCGAT
Organism: Ciconia boyciana; assembly: GCF_034638445.1. Classification (NCBI taxonomy): domain Eukaryota; kingdom Metazoa; phylum Chordata; class Aves; order Ciconiiformes; family Ciconiidae; genus Ciconia; species Ciconia boyciana. The sequence continues at coordinate 103,552,218 of NC_132936.1, read as the reverse complement.
TAGTAAATAATGCCTTACCTAAGTGAATTTTGCTTACAGAGAAATTCCATGCTAGATACAATACATCACAGACTTAAAAGTAAATGAGAATGTGTTTTGCTTTTCTCAAATCTGTGATCTGGCATGACAGCATAGGAGGGAGTTATGCTGTGCCAGAAGCTCTTGGTAAAATCTAAAACCACCACAGAATACATCTAGTTTCATGTTTTGTTATGTACTCTGTATGTGAACAAGGCTCATCCATGCTTGCAAAACTTTTTAAAAGATGTTACTATTATTAGTGATGTGGATGTCTGGAAAATGTGTGCTAACTAATGTATACAAACATGCAGAGTACATATTTCTGATGTTGAAATAGTATAGCGTTAATGAAATTGCATGATTTTGCAGCAAGACCAGCAAAAAAGTAATTATTCAGAGGCAGGGTTATGAATTATTTTGGTTGCTTTTTGGCATAAAACAAGTTAATTTTGTTTCGTGAAGTAGAAAGTCCGTTTTTGGAAGATACATGTTAGATTTTGTAAACTTGTTGACAGTATTTCCTCTCACTACCAATCATTCTTATACCATATGTTCTAAACTAAACAGTCCAGATTCCAGATGAATGTTGATGTCTACAGTACAAACATCTGTTTTATCATCTTTTAGTACTGGTGAGTTATTCCCTCTGTTCAACTCTTAAGTTGTCTATGGAAAAATTATCCATCTATTAATTAATCAGGTCCCATTATCCCTAGTTACTCTGGCTTCAGCACAGTTCTTTACCATGTAAGGTTCAATGTGGGTATTATTTTAAACCAGGCCTTGCTCTGTTAATAGCGTTTGAAGTTGCTACTGCTCTTTACGGAAAAGTTTTATGTTTTTCATAGGTAAATGTACTAAATAGGTTCTTATAACCTACCTTACGTAATTTAACCTTTTAAAAATTATTTGCTATGTTTTTTACTTAGCTGGGTTATTCCTTCTCCCCCTATAATCCTATATATTTGAAAGTTAGCTGTAGAAACCTTTGCTAAACTTCTCATAGTGTGACTTTCTTCATGGAAGTCACATGTCATATTTAGTTGCTTACTTCATTGGGCTTACTTGCTTAAATGCTGTGCTCTATCAGGGTTTAAGGATTTAATCCTTTACGACACTTAAGTATTGCATCACATATATAAGATTAAAAAAGCCGGTGACCAGGCTGGATAATGCTAGGAAGCCAATTTCTGTATTAATCTGGTGAGAACTGTGAGTTAATGGTAGTCCTCTCAGACAAGTTAATTTTCCCTCCCTGTTTAATTTCTGGTTTGAGCCTTTGAGAGTTTGAATATTTCTGAAAGGAGCTGAAAACCGGGGTGGTCATCTGAAGTACATGAAGGCAGGATCAAAGTCTGTAAATAAAAGTTCTGCATAGAATCAAATACAAGAATTCTATTAGAATATTTGTTATAGTTTTGTATTACAGTTGTGAGATTAAATTCACTCTATCAAATAAGAAAAAAATTACAATCTCCTTTATGCAAGGATCTGTCATCCTTATATAAGCATAGATTCAGGCCTTTCTGCAAGTCCATATCCAGTTGTTTTATCACACTTTTTGAATATGTATCAGGAAGGTTATTGTTACACAGGCTTTCCAACAGATTTCTATGTTGCAATGAGCTTGCTGCCAGGCCTCCGACAAAGTTCAGGAAATGTATTCAGCCATATTTATTAATTCAGTAGAATTGTATGAGTGATACTGGCTGAGCAAAGTAAAGTCTAACACTCAAGACACTAACATTTCTCTGACTGCAGTGCCTTAATTTTTAATGAAGCCATACTGTTTATTCCAAAACTTGAAGGAATGTCCTCAGTCTTGTTTTGAAATTTCCAACTGATTGTGATGATATAGGAAAGATCTGGTTTCTCTTAAGTTTATTTGATTTTACTTCATGTATCTTCTCCCCCTGGAGCATTTCTAGGTGGTCAAGCAAAGTAAGTCAGAACACTTAGAACAGACAAATAGGGGGGAAGGAATGATGAAAGGCAAGGGAAGTTATAGCTGGTGAAATGGATGGAATTAGGATTGGTGAAATGAGGATTCTGGTAGGATTTTTTTGTTGTCAGTAAATAGGATTTCTTCAAATGCAAAATGTTTTTTTAGAATAAAAAGAATTTTCGTCATCTTGTTGAGAAGCAGATGAGCTGCTCCATTTTATCTCTGTTTTCCAGCCAAGCAAGCAAGAGCCTGAGGGAAGCATGGAGATACACAGTTACTTCGTTTACTAAAATGCAGCTATAATTTATTTTTCAAGGCCTCCTTGTGCAGGAAGCTTCCAGATCTGAAGATCGACATTCATTGCTTCACATGTCCCAAACTGAAAAATATTCCACACATGAGGTCTTGTAACATGTGGCAGTAAGACACTTGGAACCAATTTACACATTGCTCCATATGCAGGGAAGGCTCGTCGAAATACATCTAGCTGTTTGCAGTTTAGGCAAGAATTGTGGAGCTGTATACCTTGTCAGTCAGCATTCTGCTATTCCACTCCTTTTTTTTCCTGACACAAATGGCTTTGTCGACTGGTTTACCAGTAAGAGTCAGTTACATCAGTTGTTTCATATGTCACTTTATTGTTTACTATTGGAAATGATCCACTTCTGACTTCTTGGGTGAAATGAATAGCATTGTTGAAAAATGTAAACTGCCTCTGGCTTCATTATGAGAGGCTTGTATGACCATTATCATGATGACACCTACAGTTTAATATTAACGTCCAGCAATTTAAGCACAGAATTCTGAGGCTCGGTAAGTTGGACAATTAAACTATGCCTTTCTTGGTCCTTCTAGATGTAATAAGTTTGTCTTTCACACATCTACTACTACTTAAGGATGGCTTATTAATTATATGGAGTTTAACAGTCAGAGCATTATATAATTCCTTCCTGTTTTAACATTTCACAGTATGGTAGTAATATACAAATGATTGATGGAAAACTTACCGTAAGTTAACAGTACAATTATTCCTTAATGTATATGTTTTCAGGAGTTAAAAAGAACAAATAAGTTTGTCAGCTTCACACTTAAAATACATACATGGTGCATATGATTAACTGATATAGCTCACAGTTTTTATCACTGTGCTTTGATTTTTATCACATTTTGTGTGTCAGGGTCGATTAGCTTCAATAAAAACTTGGGTTAGAAACATCCACTGACCATGTCTGTGTTGTAGGAATTGGTATTAATATTCAGTATTTGGGATTCATGCTTCTAGGAAGGTGCAGTGGAATGCTATGATACAGAGGTGTCTTTTGGAAAGAAGCCATTTGTGGTCAGTAAAGATTCTTTTCAAGGTTGTTAACCTCTGTATCCTTAAATTATATAGCTGCCTAAATTATTTCTGCAGTTTCAGTTGGAATATATTCCCCAACCAAAACAATTGCGTAACACAGCTGTTACCTTTTGTCCCATGGATGCTTACCTTTCAGTTCTGGCTGAAGTAATCTCCGGGTAACTTCTAAGACAGTTGCACTGGTTAAAATTTGTCATGTGCATGTGTTTGAATATTAATTAGGTTGTTAGGTTATTAACGTTATTATTACTGCATTTTGTCAAGACACAGGACTGTCATCCAGAAAGTCTATTTATTGACTTACAATCTTGCCTAAGGCATATTAGTTTGACAACTGTTTTGTTAGAATTAGGAGTGTATTTGTTGTATTCACCTATTGTTGCTAAAATGTTTAATTCTGTAATGTAAATGCACTGGAAGGCTATGATAAATGCATGGTTTTCTATTATAAATATTTAAGTTTCAGTCTTTTTTTTTAAGTGAATGCATGTTATGTGCAACTGAAGATACTATATAATATCTGTCTATATATTATATAATATAATATCAAGATAATAATACCTTGTTTTATTTCATTTTCCTTTGACAGTGCTTGTATATCTTCTTCCTCTCTTACCAGTCTCAGTTTCTGCATCAAAATGGCATGTTCACATTTGAAAAGTTTTTCACCAAAGACTTGCATCTTTTTTCAGAATACTTGTGTCTTACCTGAAACTTGTCTGGTAGCTCCAGAGAACACTAGCATGTGAGCAAAGACGGCACAGTACAGATTAAATCTTTCCAAAGTCCATGTTCCTCACTGAGGAACCGTGTCATGATGGTTTTGAGGTTAGTGTGAAACTTGAAAGCTGATTTTTCTGACAAATACCGGGTCTGGATTTGTACAGTGAATCTGCCTCTCAGAAATCTGGGTCAGCTCATCTTGTCTGTTTTTTTGCTGTTATCGCAACCCAGGTGTAAGAGACTAGGGACTGATTTTTGTCATGCAAGATATGATGGAGTATATCATATGAATTAGGGTAGTATCATCTTGCTTCTCCAAATATGTGTGCTTTGGTGGAGGGACTTGAGAGAACAATGACAGAAGTTTCCTGTTGAACACCAGAGGAGATAAGTACTTAACTAAGTGCCCAAGCCAAAGGCTTAATAAAAAAGGAGTCAATTCAGTTTCCGAAAGCTCAAATTATCTTTTTAAGAGCAAATTCCAAACTCTGAACCACTGGCGTTTGTGTAGTAAGTATCACACTGGCATTTTGTACTGCCCATAATGAGATGAACCCAGGACTTACAGCATTAGCTACATCTACCTGTCCTGTGTTTTATCTAAATCTACCCGTCCTGGAAGTGTCTTTTTGTGGGTCTTTTTTCATGGGGGAAAGGAAGTTAGTCTTAATTTTTTACTCTAGGTAGGCTGCTTGTCCTTTCACAGTCATATTGATAGTGGACAACTCTATTGGGTTTGCCATGGGTGATGCTTCTAGGAGGTGTAACCTCTGTGGGACTGGAAGGCGTTCACCACCTTGCCTGAGGCAATAGTGAGGCAGTTACCTTACGTCAGCGTTCACTGTGCGTGTCACTTTTCCATATCCCTGATCAAAACTTGGTAGTTTAGCCAGAATAATTTTTAAGCTGCATAAGTAAGAACATTTCTGCAGTGTGCATTTTTTAAGTTCTCTTCTAATGGAGAGTTATTTTGTCCTTTGCTAGGCCTTTTTATTTTAATGGTTGCAGAGGTTAAAGGGATGTCTTGTGCTCAGACTTTAATGCTACCTTTATATGGCTGCAGAAAATAGCTTAGTGATACAACCCTTATACTTGTAAGCCTGAGGATCCCTGGAAGTATAGGTCAGTTGCAGCATATTAAGGCTGCTCTTCACTCAGAGCCACTAAAATTTTAACCTTTTTTATGTTTGCATGCAAATAATCATGTATTTTTAGAGTTGCACAATTTCCAACTGCCCCCCCCCCAGCCTTGTTCTGATGTGCTATTGAGCTGAAAATAAGAACCTAGGTCCCCGTCTTGGGCTCTGTTCCAGCAGTGCTTAGGTACTCAGGAACAGATGCTTCTTTCTCATACTGTCTGTTTACTTGCCGTTGTTACTCAGTTCCTTTAAATCATGGCACTAAGATGCCAGCAATCCAGATACCAGAGATTCTGCTTCATTTCTCCCATAAAGAAATCTGATTTGGCAATTTTCTATTCTTTGACTGGAACTTTTAAAGACACTTTAATTTTATGTATTTTGGCTTTCTGTAAAATACCTCATACACTGTAAATGAAGATGTATCATCTCAGAATCGAGTCACATGTTTAATTGCTTACTGCATTTTGGTGTAAATCCGTGATGTCCTGACCTAAGAAACAGCACATGATTATTTGTAAGCTTGCCATATCTAGGAGGAAATTTGATAAGTCTTTCAGAATCTGCGTTGTAAGGCCAGTAATTGCTGTGATCCAATAAGGGAGCCCTCTGTGGTGGCATCACTCGAGAGAGTAAGCGTGGTGTGACTGCTGCTGGCTTCTCGGATCACGCTGTCTAATGAAAGATTAATGAGGAGATGATGCTTTGTAACAAACATCTAATACTGCCACCAGGTCACAAGTTTGTTTTGAACCAATCAATAGAATTCATTCTCCTAAAGGTAGCTAATGATAGCATGCTTATGAGAAATGAAATGTCCTGCAATCTAAGACAGCCTGCTTGTTCTTACTGTGTCAGCTTTAAAGAAACAGTATTCATTTTATAATGTCATCTAAACCTTGGAAAGAAAGAAAAGTTTAAATCCTGAGGGAAAATGTTAAGGAAACTTTAAAAAAAAAAAAAATCAAGAAAACTGAACTAAGGAAATCCTTAAATTAAAAACGAATCTGAATTAAAACTCAATGAAACATAAGGGGAAAAAGAAAAAAGTCTCATCCTCTGAGTTAATAGTATCTGAAAGAAAAGAAAGTTTGATTTGACCTTGGCATTTAAGGATCAGATGTACATTAATGTTTGTGTTCTTAATCCTAGGAGTGACTCCCTCACCTGTGACAGGCAGGGGGTCCTCACCTATGTCATATTGACCCATCTGAGCACAGAGGGAAATAAATTAGACCATCATTCTGCTCCTCTTCTTGTACTAACAGAGGGCCAGATAAGTTTCTAGAAGTTTCTTCTAAGTTTCTGTAACCTAGATGAGTCTTTTTTTTTAATTATACCAGCTATATTAATTCCAGAAAGCAAGTATAGGACACAGAGCAGGGCATGTATTCAAGTATTTCCCTCAGAGATGATCCTATGAGAGACTGAACAATCTGAGAATTAGGGGGCAGAATAAAGGAAACACAAAGGCAATATTTTCTTCTGAACTTCTCGCTAAAACCTTTGAGCTGGGTTTTGGGTTCTTGCTTCTATCTAAGTAATATCGTGCCGTGAAAGTGTTGGCAGTGAGTTACTGTAGCTAAATATGGAATAAGATACTGTAAAATATGAATAATGGAGCTTGACTTCTGAGCTCTTGATTATGAGACTTCAGTTTTCCAAGCTGCAGAATGGGAACTCCCTACTGTTCTCTTAAAAAAACAATATGTTCAAATTCTCTAATGAAAGATTCTGATTTTCATAGCAAAATAGTATTGCTGTCCTGTAGGTATATATAGGACCATACTGACCTGGCTCCAGTTACTTCTTAGGTACAAAGTAATATTTCAAAAAATCATGAAAAATTTATTTAATAAATGAAAATAGTATTTGCTTAATATTTAGGATACTTGCTTGTGTGGTACTTTCTTTCTGTCTACATTGGTAATATCATAAACTTTGTAAATGTTAGTATTATTTTCATTAACAATGTTACATTCCTAATACCTGGAACAAATTGAAATTGTCACCAAACAAAATCAATTTGTCATCAAAATATCAATACCAGATCTACAAAAGATATTAAAAGCCAGGAGAATTTTCATGCTAACATCATTTTACAGGAGCACAGGTGCACCAAAACACTTCCTTGCAGTGAGTAAGCAGTCTATTTGGTGAGTAAGCCACTTCTAAAGCACTGAATAGCAATTCTAATAGCAATTTCAGACTCATATTTTGCCACTTTTACACAGTTGTAAGAAAGATATATATTGTCATTAGATGACATTTCTTAATGTTTAGCTTTCTAGTTTTCATTGTACAGTAGGGGTGAGAACAAATTAATTACCCCTAGCTGCAATTTGAGGATCTTGCTTCAGTCACTGAAGCAGTATCGTTTTTATTTGATTTCTTCGCCTCTGTATCGATTGCATTTTCCTTCCAGACTGCACTGTGATCAATTGCTATCGTGTTTCTTGGATTAACTTGGATTTCTCATCTTTTCTATTTCCACTTCCTTTTTTCCATTCCAGTAAGTGCTTTAAAGTTTTAAATGTTTAAATAGAACCTCTTTCCCATAAAGCTTGGAATTTGCCAGGATCCCTTCCTAGAAGAGGAGTATGGTCTAATGGTCAATACACACCTGGGAGATGGACACTGCTGTGTTCTTATCCTGGTTGATTTACTTTTGTGGCCTTAGGCAGGTCTCTAAACTACCTACCACGAGAGCCATGAGGATTAATAGAACAGGCAAAGTGCCATGTAATGCTTAGCATTATGTCTGACTTTAAGAATACTGTACATTTACTGCCAGCCTTGAAAACAAATTCTATGATATTAGTGGGGGAAATTGTGTTTTTTCAGTGATCTTGCCTGAAGAATGACAATAAGATTCCTGATTCCAGCAATACGAATTTATAATTACACAGACTTTATTTTCGTGATGAAATCAAACTCTGTCATTTCTTGGTAACTGATATTTCTGCTAAAATTTCCTGTAACTCTTAGAGAATAACAGAAGTTTGTCTGTATATGTGAGGATCCATGTTGAAATAAATTTCAGAGTTGTTGCTATCTGTTCTGGAACAGAAGATGAAAAAAATAGATATCCAGAAGAAAAATATGCTAAAACTGATGTCTACAGAAACAAAGTAGTATGTAATGCTGGTCATTTTAAATTGTAATTATTTACACATGAAGGATATTGTAAAGGAAATATTCAAAGTAGTGAATTTTGTCAGCTTGTTAATAGTTTGATCAGACTTGTCTTTCATAACAGATGTTTTATCTATTTTATCTACATCTTTAGCATTTATATTGTTTTTATTACTGTGTTGCCTGGGAGCTCAAGTCAGACTTTTCTGTAATTGCTCTATTTTGATTTCATTTTTCTTGAATATGAGTGACAAGGCCTTACATGTAATATGTTTCACTCTGATTAGCACTTTGTATCCTGACATTAATACTTCTCTGCCTTTTCTGGTAACATCTCACCCAGAATATCTTAGTGTTATCTGTGCCACATCACAGTGATTGCTCATAGTCATCCTCTGATGGACTAATACACCCTCTTCTTTCTCCTCATTTGTTATTTCCAACTTGTAACAGGAATTCTTACTCTGCTGTGTATGACCATGCACTTTATTTTATCTAATTTCATTCTGTTACTGCAGAATTACCCATTCTCCTTTGGCGTGGAATAAAGTCTTTCTTTGTACTAACAGCTTATCACAGACCTAATTTCTGTGCCAAGGTCACAAGGGAAAATATTAAGTATGTCCCAAGACAGATACTTGAGGAATTACCCTAACAGTTTCTCTCCAGCCTGATGCTTTCAATTGTTTTCTCTTTAGTCAGTGCTATAGAAATACAAGGACCTATATTCCAAATTTTCCTGTTAAGTTTATACATGGATCTTAGATTGTATAAATCATACTAAAGTGTGAAAATCTATCCCCCTACAGTGATCAGAAAAGTCTCTAAGTGGTTCCATACATTCTTCAGGTATTTGCAAAGCAGCTCTGCTCAGACCACTGTGCCAGCACTAAAATTTCCAAGCCGAACATCACATTTAAGAAGGCATCCCTGCAATTGTTACTTGCTCTGACTCTGCCCCCATGTAACCAGGGCTGTGCTTTGGAGCTGCCAGTGGTGGCATGCGTTTTTGAGCACCTTTCAACAGCAGAACAAGCCAGTGTTTGTCAGTAACTGGAGTTCAAGTTGTGGCATCCATATGCATGTGCTCAGGGCTTTATTCCATCATGTCTTGAACGCTGCCAAGGATGGAGAGTACAAAACCTCTTTGGACAACCTACTGCAATGCTTGGCTGGTGAAAAAGTTTATCCTTATGTCAAGTTGAAGCCTTTCTTGTTTCAATTTGTCTTTTGTGTCTTGTCCTTCTGCCATGCAGTGCTGAGAAGAGCCTGGTTCCATCTTCTTGGTAGCCTCCTCACAGGTATTGAAAAGTTGACTTTAGGAGGACCTAATGGCATCTCTTCTCCAGGCTGAACAAGCCCACTTCCATCTCCTCACCCAGCCTCAGCTCTAGCTCCCTGACCATCTTGGTGGCCCGTCAGTGAACTCACTCTGGTTTGTCAACATCTTTCTCATACTGGAAGGCCCAAAACTGGGTGCAATATTCTCAATGCAGTATTCTCAATACAGTTGAAAGTGTGCTGAGTGAAGGGGGATAATCACTTCTCATGATCTACTGGCTATGTGCCTGGTGGTACAGCCCAGGATATTGTTGCCCTTCTTTGCTGCCAGTGTCCCCAGCTGCCCAGCCAGCTGGTCTGCAGCCTGTACTGCTGCATGGGGCTTTTCCTTCCCAAGTGCAAGACTTTTGTTTGTCTGTGTTGAATTTCCTAATTTCATACCAGCCCAACCCTCTAGCCTATCTAGGTCCCTTTGACTGGTGGCCCTGCTCTTGAGCATATTTGACTGGTCTGCCCAGTCTGGTGTCACCTGGAAACTTGATGAGATCACACTTCATTGCCTCCTCCAGGTCATTGATAGATGTAAAACAGAAATGGTCTCAGTATAGACCTGTGTAGTACTCCACTTGTTACAAGCCTCCAGGCTGAGGACACCCCATTAACCAGTATCTTCTGAAACCAACCATTTTACCCATTACATCAATTCATCAATGCCACTTTTATTTTTGCCAATTCATTTATTAAGTTAAGTAACAGTTTATCATAGAAATGAATTGAAGCCATGATAGCGAGAGACCAGGATAGTCTGGAGGAAAGCAAGCTGTGGATAATACTACTGCTTTTAAATCTAAACTTTAAAACCTAAATTGATTTCATTTATTCTTAGTTGATCCTGAGCTAAGAAGTCTCTGAAACTGGATGCTCAGTGTAGCACAGTGTAGAGGCACCCAAGCTGGTGCATTATAATGATTTATAATGATATCTTGAATCTAGTGAGGTTCATTAACTCAGATGAAGAGCTGTGTGAGCCATGTTACTTCCGAACTCAGGCTTGCTTGAGAATCATTATAGTCATATTTGTGTGCTGTTGCTTAGGCACGGTGGACTTAAGCTAGCATGCACATTACTATTTTAGGTATATCTGCACCTGTATCCTCATTTATCTGCAAAGTAGGTAGCCCACCCAGAAATTTGACTGAGTTATTGGCTATGGGCTGACAATGGGGTCCCTTACTAACTAGGTAGTTGAGTCTGAGCATATGTCTTTAGTTCACATTTTCCAAGGCAACCTACTGTTTGTATTTTGCGTGTGATTTGGCAAATATAAATTGAGTCATTTTGGTAAGTTTGTTATCTGATGTCATTCACAAATTAAGCAGATGTTTAAATGATCCTGTTTACCTTTATAGTTATTTGCATTGTAGAATAAATGGTGAGGCAAGAACCCCTTTAAAACTAGGCCCTGAACATTTTGGTCTTGGTTTTGCTTCAGTTGAAACTTCTGAAAAACTTCCCACTAATGTCAGTGGGAATGAGGTGGGGCATGTCTATAGAATAAAGACATTATGTCAGCTGGTAATGGTGCAATGTGTGTGAATAAAAATGGTTTATCTCACTAAATGTTAAGAGGTTTGCCTGAAATCACTTTCAAGATCCTTTCTTGTTCTCTATACAGTAAAGTATGTAATTAGGGAACATGCTATACAGCAAACTCAGTTTGAAAAATTGATTTTTAAAGCATAAAAGAGGCAGTGACTGAAGTCCTGCCAGGCTCTATCGAATACTCACATGTATTATATTGTAAACATAATACGATTATACTGTATGTTGTCATAATAATTGGCAATGGTATTAGAGTCAGTCATTGAGTGCTTCGTTCATGTGGTAATAGATGACAAGGGCTACAACGTTTGTTGGCAGCAAACTTGTTTTCCTTTCTGTTTTTCTTAGTAAATTCATTTCAAAATAGTTTTGTGGGTTTTTGTTGTTTTTTTTTTTAAAACCGACCATCGTAGGATCCAGATGGCTTTATACCTTTTTAATGAGATTTGGGACATTCTCCTTAAAAGTGGTGTTTGCTCAGTGCTGCCACAAAGGCTGCATTCTTCACTTGTCTTAAAGCATGGCACTGTGACAACAGAGATGGGGAAGACTTAGTAGTGATCAACAGCATAGAGGGGTGGATTAAGCCAGATTCATTAGGATCCAGGACTGAAAGGTAGCATGAGTCAGGAGAGAACATAAAAACTGAGTCTGGAGGCCAGCGAATAATTTTAGATTACTGAGTAGGAACAGTTTATCTGTTAGTCTCCGTAGGCCTGATTCTGTAATCCTAACTCATGCAAGCCATGTCACTGGGTTCCAGCGGGCTGCCATGTGACGGGAGCTATTTGTTGTGAGTAAGCATGGCAAAACTGCTTCATTTATTTGCAAAGGTCCTGAAGGGGCAGCCAGGACAGATAACAACTGGGAAAGGGGCATTTTTCCTGATGAAAGTTCAAGACATTTGTTACTGAGTTAGTTGTTGGAGTTTTAAAGGACAAGGCCCTCTTAAAATGGTTTCTTTTAAGATCCAGACCATATGTATGACAAGGCTCTGCAGGATCCTGAAAGACAATTTGTGGTGGCTTGAGGCATTTGCAATAGGCATGCATTTCAGTTATGATGGAGTGAATTTCGCCTAATACAAGTTTAACTGCTGAAAAAAGGTTGCCTGTACCAGCTCTTCATCTTCCATCAAGTTCAAGCTATAAAACTTGAATACTTGAGCTTCAGACTCCTGCAAAATCAGCACCGACACACACCCTATGCATCACCATTCTTTTACCTTTACGTATGTCCTTCACATTTTGCCAGTTTGACTCAGCTTTTGCTGACTTCAGTTGCACATGATATAGCCATATGCTTCCCTTCCCAGGCTTCCATGCCTTTTCTTGTACTGTTTACGTGCCTGTCCCTGTGTCAGTCATTTTCCATCTCATTTCATGTGGTGTGCCGCTCTCCATCTCAAAGTCCGTTTGTGTCTGTCTTCATTCTCAGCGTTATTCTTTAGTGCCTGATTCTTTTTCAGTACTCTCCTTTGGATTACTGGCTGCAGAATATGCCACCTGCATGCATCTCTAGTTCTGCCAGCAGAACAAGAGTTGCAATATAATCGGTTCTACAAGAAAGTCTTGTTACTACAAAGCAGACATAGCTTTATTCTGTTTTGCACTGATGTATACACTTTGGCTTTCTTTGTTGACCACACAGGTGTTCTGAATCTGCCCAGGTAGTTATAGAAGGGATGGTATTTGGCTGCCATGAGATGTCTCTGCCTGTAGTCAGCACTTAGGAACACTGTATATCTGCGAGTGAAGAACAGCACCTTTAGTTGAATCTGCAGAGGGAAATGGAAATTGGCAGAATACTTGCCTGAAGTGATATTTATCATGGCCTCTATCACACTTTTTCCTCTTGAAAATGCTAGCAGATGTGTGACCTCCTATGTGGTGTGGTGCAGCATGGGGTAAATTAGCCCAGTACTGGGTCATAGGGAAAAGGGGCATCCGTTTGAACCACTAATACAGTATCTTAGTTCTTTAGGGATGTCCTATCCAGGGGATGTCCTTCTGTAACTGTGTTTAATTTGTGAACATCTTTTAAAAATCACCACCCAAAATGGTTTAGTGATTTAAGACTATGTTGAAAAACAAATTAAATAGTTGTTAATTACAATATCTCAACAATTTCCAGTTAGAAAGCACAAAAATTAACACTGTAATGTTTTTTCAGCATTGTAAGGTTTCTATTTACCTGTTGGGGTATCGTCTGGTATCAGATGAAATTGCTGTGGTTTTTCCTCACTAAGATGTAGCACTAGGTGCATGTGTATATTCTAATGCACAGTGGATTCTCAACTCAGGTATATTCATTGCAAACTACAGGTGTTCCAAGTGCTTTTCTCATCAATATTCTGATTGTTATTTATGTGGCTAATCAGCATTTTAAATAAAATTTTGCGCATAAAGAGTCTATTCCTCCAATGGGGACATGCTAACAGGTTCTCTCCCTACACAAGTGCTCTGCACAGTAAGACATGCATCAGCTCCCTGGGATCAAAACAGAATCAGAACAGGAGAGTTTTCGTAGCACACAAAGTAGCTGAAAATTGTCTTTTCCATCTCATTTTTTGTGGTGTACTTTACACCCTGTGAAGCAAAATCTATTCGTGCAACAGCACCCAGTACTGTAATTGGGACTGATTTAGCTTGTACTTTAACCATGTAAAAAAAATCCTGATGTCTCGACAGTTTTTTGTGACTTTTGCCCACTCTGCAGCTCTTTAGACCATGAAAAATCTTGAAGGCACAGCTGTGCTTAGCCACACCTCTTTCTCTGAAGGGAATGGCATAATCTGATAGAAAGGTTTCCTGTACTAGAGCCAGTAACCAGAAGTTGGGCCTGTTTATATCCTCTAGACTGGAAATTCAGAAAAGGGTAGGTTTGACGTTCCTGATATTCTAAGGTAGTATGCTTGAAGGCACACAATGACCTAGCCTTAGGAAAATACACTCTCCAAATGTTTACAGCTTTTTTTGTACCTTGTACCAAACAAGGAAAGGAGCACACGGACACAGCGTTTCCTTGATGAGTCATCTTATTCCTTCCAATTCTCCCTTTAATAAAATTATTTGCAAAGAGGCTTAAAGCTGTTTTCTTCAAAGTGACACTGTTTATTAGAAAACTGAAAGATCATGAGTTAGCTTCTGCTTCTTGCACATTGATAAATTTACACCTCTCTTTTTTTGGAGGCAACTCAAAGGGCAAATGCAGAGTTTGTAAGCATGAGTGCTGCACCACTTTGGAGTCATGCTAAACTCTTTGTACTTCGTAGTACCCTACCGTTTCAGTAAGTACTGTGGAGAATGTTGGCCGTCATCCTTTAAACAGTACAGTATTTGCATTTCTCTTGATCATCTGTCCCAGAGCAAAGTTCAGTAGGTTGAGGAAGTATTTTTAAGTGCAATTGATCTAAAAATATATCAAAAGGAAAACTACTGTATATGAACAAATTATGGAGAGGCTTTATATATAGGCTTGTTGATGTCTGTAAATAGATAAAACGAGGAAGCAGCAGCTTATGACATGGTTATTTCTGGAAAAGCGGAAGATCTGCCTGTCTTTATTACACCATGCACAGAGCCAAGCAGTTGCTCCTGAAGAAATTGTGAGTGGAATTAAGAACCCCAAAATTAGAAAATTAGAACTATTTCTGTAGTGTTATGAACTCTTTGCTCCAGATCTTGCCTCTGCAAATCAATGACAAATCACATGTTAATGTCAATGGGATCAGGCCTAGGATTTTCGCTTCCCTCTTCCCCCTGCCTTTTCTTTAAACAAAACACTTTTCCTTTCCAGGGAATATCCGTTCTGATGATAAGCCTGAGGATCTGACAATCTGTAGCGATTTCTGGCAGATCTCAACACAGAGTACTCCAAAATTAGTGAAGTGGTGTCAGCTCACTTCTTCAGAAGAGAGAGTAAAATATATTTAGTGTATCCACAGGGCGGAAAAAAGCTAGAAGGAACTACTAAGTCAGTTAATTTGCTCTCAGTATCGTAGGTCATTATTACCCAGTTACCTCTGTATAGAATATTTTGTGTTCAACTGCAGTAGGAAGCATCCAAATACATGCTGAGCTACAACACTCAAAAAGGTATCCAGACTCAAAGACCTCAAGAACTAAGATGCCATTGAGGATTCCCATGGTAATTTGAGTTATAAATAACTTGTTGTTTAATATGCTGTGTTTCCTACCTGAACTTTGTGTTTACACTAAAGAACTCTGTAGGAGCCAGTATCTTCTGTGATATATTAAGTCGAGCTAGTTAATAATGTTAACAAGTGAACTTTAAGTCTTTCCTTCAAACATGTCTCTGTAAGACATTTTCCTCTTCAAATAATTTTGTCTGCTTTTTTGTATTCTGTTTTGAAAACATTCTTTCTAAAATATGAAACTTGGTGTGGTGTTTCACTGCAGGTTTCACCAGTGTTGCATATAGTTGTATAAAGCTGTTTTGCTTTTGTATCTATACATACAAGGATCATATTAGGTTTGGTTTTTTTCTTGCTACAATGTCAGCTGTTTGTCACCTGTAATCCTTGGTACCTTTCAGACCATGTGTTTTCTAGGGAGGAGACTTGGCTGCTAGTGGAGCTTTGAGTTTTAATCCCTTTGCATTTGGCTGTGTTAAGACATGTTTAATTAGAATGGGCTTAATTTATTAAGTGATTCAAATTGGTCTACATGACTATCTTCAGCTTTCATCCTCACAATTTTTTTAATCTCACAAATCTTATTATCATGGATGTACATATTTATTTCCAAATCACTGATCATTTATATTTATTTCCAAATCACAAATGATAAGCCCTAAAGTTTGTTACAAGTCTCTGTTCATTATTACTTTGTTAGATCTTTCAGTTTTCAGTCGATTTAACACATTTTATTGATATTGTGTTGTGCTAATTTTCATAATGAGAATGTCATACACTATTAAGTCAACTGTTCTCCACAAATATATTACAAATATACAATTACTTTCATCAGCCAAACATCTGTCTCATCAAACAATGCAATAACTTTATTTTACGAGATCTGTTTGCCACAAAACTGGGTTGACTGATATTAATTATATTCCAGTACTTTAATTCTTTATTGATTTTATAACAGCTTTATTAGCTGGAAGTAACGTCAGACTAGCTATCCATTAGCTCTCTGAGTCATCTGCTGGCCTTTGTTATTATTGGCACAACATTAGCACTTTTCCAGTCAAATGGAATTTCCCTGGAATGCCTTAATTTATTAAAGTAAACATGATTAGTTCTCAGGCCTTCTCAGTCTTAGTTCTTAGGTGTGAGGTAGATGGATTGGCTGATTTTAAAATGTTTATTTCTAGTACCTGTTGTATAATATCCTGCTTGGTTACTAAGGGGCTGGAAAATAGTTCAACATCATCATGTCACATAAGAACATCTATCCAAGTATGGGATAGAAGTATTTCTAAAAATTTCTGTCTGTCCTGCATTGTTATTAAAATTTTTATCATTTCCATCTGGGAAAAGGTTTATATAACTGCTAGGACTCTTGTAGTCTTGATTTTTTTAATTTTTTTTTTAATTCTTCATGTTACATTGGTCCTGTCAGCTGTGGACTTTCTGATAATGTTTCAAGCTTGCCTTGTCGATTTTTTTCCCTTTAACTCCTAATTCATATGGATTATTACTATTTATCTGCATTTATTATAGAGTACTTTTTATTACAAACTACTGCTCACACTTGAGTAGTGAAAGAAGACACAATTTTTAGCCAAATTTATCTTCTCCTTGACTGTGGAATTACAAATCCTTGACCACCCTAAGATTTCTTCTTAAAGAAACTTCTCACTCTTGACTTTCCCACATCAATTTCAATCTGTGTTTTAATTACTCTTCTAGGATACAGAAGTTGCAGGTTCCTGACAATTGTAACATGTGTACCACGCTCATGGCTTTATGCATCAGTGTCTTCCTCATCTCTCCTACTCATTCTGCCCTCTTAGTGTGTTTTTGGCATTTAAATCAGGTGAATCATTGCACAATGCTCACTAATAATAATGGCATCGTTCTTTTGCATTGGTGATAATTTCATGTTCTCTGGCTTATTACCTCTTCCAATCTCAATACATAAAGGCCTGAAAAATATAATCTTTTAATACTCTTTGCCACGCTAATTCAATTTCTTCAGGGACTGTTGGAGCATGTACTGTATTTGCCTTCTTACCAACTTCCTCAGGTGTTGCTACTTTAACATTCTCCTGCCTACTCCAGCTTATCTCCAGATCAGAAAGAGATAACACTTGCACCATCCTCTTTTAGAGTTTTTCTAAGAGGCAAGATTACCATGGGGAGTGGATTTTCATAAAAGCCCTGTTAATAAAGTCTTCCCAAGTCATGCACTTGTTTGTCTGTTATCCATCTGACCCTGCTTACTCTGAGGATAATGCCATCTGTTCCAGAAGTGATGCTGCAAAAAGGAGATTTCGGGTATATTTCATCACTACATTATGTTCTCTATGCAAAATTTTCACCAGTGTGCCTTCCACAGCGATATACCAGCAGAAGCCAAAAGTAAATCTCTTTTTTTTTTGATGGTCTTATACAGCAGGCCCTCCTTTTAATTTTGTGCATTTTGCCTCTGTGACTCAGGCTCCTGCATCTCTGGAGGATGTGTCAGCTTTTTATTCCAAACTAGTGTGTGTTTTTCTTTCTTGTTTTAGAATACTGTGTAGTAAATTCAATGGGATGATGTAAAGGGTGTTGAGGGACCTCTAGCACCCAGCTGATTTGTTAATGACATTAAAGGCTGCTCTCCAGGAGCAGAGCACACTGCATATTTTGCAGTGAGTGTTCAGATTTGGTCAGCATTCAGAAACAATAGCCATTCGGAGGTCATAAACAAAAAATGCGGCTTGGACATACCTCCTTGCTTTAGTGTTTTAGATCAAATGCCTTCCAAGGGCAGGGCCCTTAGTGCAATTCTCCCCTCTGACTTCCTCTTTCCTTCCTGAAATAAAATAATCGTTGCTGTAGGTTCTCCTGTCTGCAGCAGGTACTCTCAGCAAAAACTGTTTCCTTAATACACGTATGTTGCAATTAAGCCTTTTTACAAGTTATTTTAGTAATATTCCTGCTTAAACCTGCCAATTAGCACAGACTGGAGAGGAAACTGGAAGCAAAGAATTATTTCTTTCAGTACGTTTTCCTATCTGAGAACAGAATACTGATAGATGATGAGCAGAGAGGAAAAGACAGCTGACAACTGCAACAAATTCAGCTGCACCTCTTCTTTCATGGGCTTGCGGTCTGGTTTATAACTGAGGAAGGAGAGGAACAAGAAGCAAGGGGGATTAGAACGTCCAAAGAATTTTAAATGCAGGCTTTTCTTTTCCTAATTCCTAGCTATTTTGTACTCTGTTAAAATGGTCATCTTATGCAGATTTCATCTGATACTTTCCAGTGATAGAGACTCAAAACCTAATGATGCCTGAGTGTCACACGTTTAACCAGTGGTCTTGATATGATTTGTCCAGATCATGTTGCTAAAGAAATCTTTAGATCTCGAGGGCCCATAAGAACATTTATTTCCTTCCTGAATGAAGATCATGGAAGTACTTTCTGTAAAAGCCAGTACAGTCCTACTGTAGTGGCATTGTTATATTTGACATGATAAATGCAGAAGAAGTACTAAGAAAGAGTCACAGTGGCTGGGCCATAGAGTCTTTCTGAATCCAGACTTGTTTGGCTGTTTTGAAAGAGAAAATGAAATTGTCACATGGTTGCTGATTACATAGTGACTGAATTGTTTCAAACTACGTGTGCTTTGGGAGATAAGAGTCTGCAGCTGGGAAATCTCCAGCATGTGACTGGTACAGCTGTGTTTGATAGTGTGATTAAGCTTTACTGCAGACCTGAGTATTTCACCGCCTTGCATCTGTACCTGTGGGTGTCTGCCTGTTGCAGCACTCAAGTAATTGCCAAACATTCGCAGGCTTTCAGAATTTGCATCAGCATGTGAACATCCGAGCCGCTTGAACTGTGGTAATCTTCTGCTGATAAAGCAATAGGGAAACAGAGTACCAAGTGCAGCGAAGAAGAAAATGTCTCTTTAAGGGTAAATACCCTTAAGTCATCTGCATTTGTGCCATCCTGCCAAAGGTCATAAATAAATGGTTAGGAAAAGGGGAAGCTTGGACTTCTGCTTTTCTTCAAGCTATTTTTATGCTTATCCATCCCCACCTTGTTCCTACGTTTCCTCCTTCTGTGGCATCTTGTCAGCGATCAAGATGGTGAGTTGTTCGGGACAGGAGCTCTTTGTTACTTACTGGTACAGAGCCAAGGATAATAGACCCAGTTCCTTATGGGGTTTATAAGGTATTTTTTTTTGGTAGTATAAACCTGTGATTTCAACTAATCATTTGTTGGTTGACTCATTTTGACCCACTGCATTGTCTAACACGTAGAAGCGTTAGGCAGTGGGTTGTGCAAACTGTCGTCGCATTCATGTGGCAGAAGGGAGATGCTGCACTGTGGCTTTGAAGTGACCCCTCGGAGGGTTGCAAAACAGGTCTCTAGCTACATGGTTGGAAATTTGGATCATTAACAGTTGCAAAGCATCACTGTGATGACTTCACCTGGTCAGTAGTCAAACTTTTTCACAATTCTGCCACTCCCTGGAGATTTTCTAACACACTGTGGGCTCCACCATCTCTCCCAGATATGAACTCATAGCGCAACCTGGTAGTGAGCAGCAAGCTCCATGACATTCCGAGAAACCATCTCTCCTGGGTTTTAGGGTACCAATTATATGGTCCCTAGAATACTATGATCCCTGACCAGAGTGATTTAGGAAAAAAAAAAGGCACTGAAGCACCGGTTTACAAAGTTTTATACATTGTGAGAAAAATGCACTATTTTTCACCGTTTGTAAAATATTTGTGGGATAATGTCCCTTGAAAATACATTTAGCCTTTGCTTTTCAGATTTATCATCTGTTTCTTTTATATGTATGATGCCCTTTTAGGATCCATAGGCTCTGATCTTCCTCCTCTATCTCAAAACTTCTGGCTTTGGGTTTGGATTATAATGGTGCTGCTTCAACCTTCCCGCCAAAGCTTTGTAATATGTTTAAAATATGTTTTCCTCTTGATGTGTATCACCTTATGTTTCTAGAGACCGAGTAGGGCTTTTTCTCTGATATTTAATTAATTGTTTCAAAATGCCTAATGGGGTGAGATATTGCTTGAGAGGATTTTGGTCTAGTGTTTAATTTTATACCTGCAATTTTTCACACATTGTGGTGAGAAGGTCTGTAGTGAAATGCTGTAGCATGTTAACCTTACCTTCCCTAATTCTAAGTGTAAGCTGTGTTTCTAGACAAAATATAAGGTTTGTGCTCAGGGTTGCTTGTTATCACCTTTGCATTGTAAGTGGCAGAAAGGAAAGTTAGTCGTACAAATAAATGTCACTTTTTAAATACAGAACTAGATTCTCTATCTGCAGATTGGTATATTACTTATTAATACAATATAATTTCTTCTTATAATATTTTTTTAAAAATTCTTCCTTTGCGAGGCCTCTAGGGCCTGATACTTCAAAGGTCTACGTATTCTCTGCCTTCACTCAGTTCATAACGAAGAGCAACCTATGCCTTAGTTGATCTGGTTAATTAGTCAAAGGATAGCAAGAGATGACACAAATGTTTTATAGAGCATGTAGTAAGGATTAGCACAACAGCAAAAAATCATGAGATGAGCTATTATTATTCCCCTAATTTGTTGGTTCCTGATTTCCGTATGTTAAATATATTTCTCTGTATTGTGTTTGAGGAAGTAGTCAGATGAAAGGTCACAACTGTTTTATGAAAGTGCCTGCATCATATACTGATTCACTGTGTACAGGCAGTGTATGCTCAATGTATTTGGACTGTCCATTCCTTTTGTAGTTTGCCACGTGTTCTGCTGTGGGAACCTAACTTAAAAGGGATTAATTGGGCTGCAAATCAGTTAAATGGAAATGGTGTTGCAATATGGCTTTATGGACTCGAATGGGAAATTACATAGTTCATTTAAATTGCACTCAGTAAGAATTTAGGCCGCATCCCCAAAGTCTTTGAGATCTAATTTAGATGAGCAGATATTTGCTTGACAAAAGTAGGATGTGGGGGAGCATGGCCATTGCTTTGGTCATGAGATGGAGAACATGCTCCCTTCACTGACTTTTGTGATCGTATGCAAGTGTCGTAGCTTAAGGACATGTCGCCTCCCCAGATTCATGTTAAGATACATACAATGAAGTTGGGGTTGGGGATAGGATCTCTGTGACAGCTTGTGTGACCCAGAGCAGCAGTTTCGCTCTTGCTTTCCCATCATTGGCACTGGAAATGGGAAAACGCCCACAGCTGGGGTTTGAGGAAGACAGAGAGGGGAAAATCATGCGTCCCAGACAAAAACTTGGAGTAAAATAATAACCAAAGATTGTAATCAGGATGATGGAAGAGTCTGGGCTAGTTTTGTTTGTTTTTTCTTTAAGATTGTCCAGGGCAAAGTTGACACATTTTAAAATGCCGCATCTGCTCAATCATTTGGCTAATGTGCCTAGTTCTCTGTTACCACCAAATTATATAACGTGGCAGGATTTAGCCAGCCTCACATGCTTCACCACAGTGTGGTAGGTCATTTGACAGTATGAGGAACATAATATGGTAATTAGGGAATCTTGTCTGTCGTCTTTTTCCCCCCTCCAAAATAGACAATTTCATGCTTGTGGGAAGTTAGCATGTTAGCAGTTCTGGGAAGCGACACTTTCTCTTTATCCCCCGAACAGACACAATACGTACAGTTACGCTGCAGGCTTTCCCCTTGCTGGCATGACAGCATCTCCCCTCTCACGTGGAAATGCAACCTTTAAGGCTGAAAAAGCAGTTCAGGCCAGCTCAGGCGCTGAGCCCATTGTTATTACACCTTCTTGCTAAGACTAGCAAGACTTTAAAAACGAATTCCCTGTAACGTCAGCCAGAGCAGACAAGAGTCCAGGTTATCAATACTGATGCAAACGTGAAGCCCCATCTGCTAGAAGTACTATCTTTTACTTGAGACAACCAATGTCCTTCTCGTAAATCACACAGTCCAAAACTTCAAAACTGACTAATACAGTCCCAGGCACAGCTATGATATAGGAAGGGGCCTGCATGTGCATTAAGCAATCACGTGACTAGGTACTACTATATGGAATGAAGTAGAGAGAGAGACAGTCCTGTTTGCAATTCAGGTAAATCTACTGTAAAGTACTTGGAAACTCAATCCGTATTTAGGATCCTATCTAGGAAAGTACCACTGAACTTCTGTATGATACTCAGCAACTGAAAGCTAAGCAATTTCACTGATTCATTTCTGGACTAAGGCCTCGGGTTTCTTCTGAGGACGAGTATAATTGCAGCTCCTCTGCTCTGACCTTTCGTTGGCTTAATGTAGGCATCCAAGCTTGAAAGTTGTACATTGTACAAAGGGAGTTCGAGTTTGGTTTTCTCTTACTACACCTACAAGTGGAATGCCAGTCTGATGTGCTCAGACATGAAAATAAACACTGAGCAGAACAAGTAGAAGCACTGTTGGACACAAGGGTTCCGTATAACTTGGGCACCATAACTTCATTCTTATCATGCCATCTTGAAGATTTTTTTTTTTTAAGAAGAAATAAATCTAAATAAATCTATTTTTCAGCCTTTCTTCTTCAGGTGATGTAGGATTAATGTATATGGAATTGAACAAATTGTCTAAGTTTTATGGTGCACATCTTTAGAATTACCCTACAACATATTTATTGACTATTGCTTCATTCTAGGAGCCACTGTGTTTTCTGCAGCTAAAAGAAGGTTTTAAAACCTGATTTGGAATATGAACTGACAAAAGCGGGAAGAGAGAGAATGTCTCTGTAAAATGTCTGTAATTAGTCGCCTTCAAATATGCAGGCGTTATGCAATATAGGATCCTAAAAGTGATTTTATCCCCTCTTGATGGGCACGGAGCTTATCTCTTTTTGAGATCAAAATTTACAATATTCAAGGGGAAAAATTAGGACTACTGATTCGCCTTAAATTTATTTTTACAAGTATTTGTATAAATTCTCTTCTCCTATGACCAATTTAAGCTGTCTGTTTCATATGTAATTGTATCCAAGGGGAAGATGCAGCTGGGTTAAAGATATGTGTTAGTGTGTGCGCTTGAATATTCCATTATTAACTAGTGAGGTGATTTCCTGAAATCAGGAGGTTTTACCGATGCCCTTTATTTTATGTAATTTTATGTTAAAGAGATGATATTGTATTTTAAAAGATAGTCAAGCACATCAGCAATTCTGGAAAAAAAATAAGCGCAGGCTTCTTAGATATTTGAACAATTTGGACTATGGGCAATACTAAGTAGTCTTGGGGGAAGCACGTACGCAGAAGAAAAAGAGCTGAGTTTGGGAACTAAAACAGCAAAACCACAGAGTGAGTAGGAAGCATATCTTGGGTAAGAGTAAAGAAAAGCTGAGCAAGAGCTCTTGGGGCAGCATCCTCCTTTACTAGCTGGGGACGCTTTTAGCTGCCTCATTTGTTTGACTCTTGCACAGCTGGAAAGATCTGACCTTATAAGGGGCTTGTTAGTTTTATCTTGAAAGCACAGCTGATAAATAAATTGGGGGGGGGGGGGAACCGAACAAAGAGTAAAGTCAGTTCTTGTTTCTGCCTTCTGGCTGTGGGAGGTATCTACCCAGCCCTTCAGCCAGAGTCCAAGCACTCAAACAGGTTGAGTACCTGTATTTGGCACAGCTGAGAGGCTGAAACTGCGGTGAGGAGCACAGCCTGGAAACAGCATCAGAAGCCTCCCAAAAATGATCTGGCATTGATGATGAAGGTTTCTGAGCTCTCAGCAGCAGAGGTGCTACGGAAGAGTCCCGCTCCTCCCCTGGCCGCTCCCTCCTGTCCTCTGGCTGTGGCAAAGGCTGATCCAGCAACCTCTGCAGCTGTGCTGATGGGGTGGAAAGTCCAGTGAGCAAGGTGGAAGTGGGTAACAGGCATGAGCAGATGGGGGAATGCCTTGAAATGATAAATTAATACTAGTTATTAAAACTAACAGTTAAAACTAGTTATTATTTGTGAACTTGATGATAATTAAACCAGTTACTATTTTAGAGTAAAATTCTATACCACTATCTTCTAGCTGGAAGGACCTCCAGAATCCTGAGTTTTGTCTAGGTGGTCAGGTAAAAATGTTAAGAGCTGAATAGTTCAGTTGGTGCCAAAGTTAAATGTGCTTCAGCAGTGATTAACGATCAGATTCAGCCTCCACTGAGGCTGTGGTTTCACAAATGCTTCTTTCTCACAGTATTGCCATCCACTCACTGTTCATTCTTGCTTGCTTCCCACCTTTACCCGCATATTCACTTGTGCCAGTATGACAGTTTGTGTGACTGCACAGTGAATTAGATCGGGAAACTAATTCAGTTTTAAAAAAATCTTTTTTTGGGGGGCAGGATAGGGTTATTTTCCTTAATACAGTTCAATGTGTGCTGTACCAGCAGTTGTCCTGGCACAAATAAGGTTGTGGTGTAAGGTGGGAATAAGCTGGAGGGAACAAGGTATTAAAGCCAGCACTGTTGCTGAAAGAGATGTTTGTGAAAATACACCTTGTTTTGGTGCAGAGCAGCAGGGAAAAGGGTGTAACTAACTCTTCTGGGAATTGCTGGGTTATATGTGGTCATTTTGCTTAGAACAGAGACCTACCTCTGAGTGCCTGTGGACCCCCATTCAGATCCCTCTTTTCTGCAGCAGGCTGAACAGAAATCTCATTGCTTCTAAACTCTGGAAGAGCATGCTGTGCTAGACTGGAATGGATGTAAATTTATTCACTGATAGAAAGAAAAAAACCCCAACCAACCTGAAATTTTCTGTATGATACTGTTGTTCTTTGGTGCAGTCATCTCATTGTCCTTTTCTCCATTGTGCCCTGGGCACTGCTGCCACAGGAGATGCTGCAAATGGCCAGTTGTGCTGCACAGATCTATGTCCCTTCCAGGTATTCAACTCAAATCTGCCATTCCTTGTGCTGTAAATCAGCCCTCCTGGACTGCAGTGGCTGCACAGACAAGCTGTTCCCTCCTTTCCTGTGTATCTCATGAGTTTCCCTGAACTGTAGTGCCCTCAGGTACAGGGCCCTCCTTGCCTTCCTTTTTCCTGATGTAATATAGTAAGATTTTGCTCTTTATCCGGTGCTTTCTACTTACAGTTCTCACAGCTAGGTAAGGACCTTCTCATTTCTTACACGGAAAAATAGACATAGGTGATTGTAGCAGCTTGACCAAGATCACAGCCTGGTCTCTGTCCGAGCGTGGAATAGTTAAATAGCTCTCCTGACTTCAGGCCACTGCCCAAGTCACCTGCATCTTAACAAGGGACCATTCCTTCTGACAACTTGATTTGCTTATTTTTGTAGTTGCGTGTTATGTTTCTGTGGTACGTATTTTTCATTAATATGGGCTAACTGGGTCATTAAATAATGTTAATGAGAGCAAACAAATTCTGCTGTATGTCTGCATGCATGTCTCATTGCACACCTGAGACCACCCTCACCTGTATCACTGCTCTTATTCCAGTCCTAAGTTCTTCTGATGCTGTTATTGCCAAAGCACACAGTGCTGTCCTTGTGCAATGTAGGTAGATACCTGCTAAACCCCTTTGATACTGAGAAGCTGACTTCATGTGGGCCCTAAGGAGAGGCCTATCTCAGAGTCAGACATCGAGAGGAGCCTGCACATTGAAGTCAGTGACTTGATTCAGAAACCTAAATGGCATCAGAGTTGTGTCGTGTGACACAATGAGAAGGTGATTATATTAAAGAATAAAGAACAATAATTATCCCCTGACATTTTCTTTATTAATTTTTAAATCAATTTTATTATAAAAACTCATTGATCCCTTCAGTTCTGTGCATAGTCTGTTAACAGGTCAACTGCTTGAAGCCTTTCTCCATTTTTTACTCCGTTCTCAGTTGGGCAACTTTCCCATCAAAGCTGATGCCATTTTGCCTGAGTAAGAGGACCAGTAAAAAGGAGAGCGCATTTTAGGATTTGTGCCACGTAGCAGCGTTAAGAGTCTTTAAGGCTTCTCCTTAATCCCCAGCCTGACAGAGAAGCAAAGACACCCCATCGGCTCACCTGGCGCTCGCAAGTGTGCTCAGACCCGATGTTATCATCGTTGTGGCTGTATGTCGATGCTCCTATCTGTGTCCCAGTAAGTCAGTAATGAACCATTTTTTCGCTCCTCACTTTACTACACAGAGTCCTCTATCTTCAGGCTGTCAGATTTCTAAACAGGGTTGAAGCCATGAGTCTTCTCTGCCAAATGCAGTATGTCCAGGAGGTTACATTATACTGTCCTCTAGTGGTAAAATATTCTGCTTGCAATCTTATCTCAAAAGCAGGGTGCTTTCAGGCACTTCCTTCTCTATGTTATTCACACGTTAATACTGTTCCTGAAGAACCATCTTGCTTTGAAAAGGTTGCCTAATAATAATAAAAACATTCAGGAAGAAGTTCTTAACAGAGGAACTTCTGTAACAAAGTTGATGTGAACTGTGGTAGCGGTGCTTTGCTAACGTAATTCAGTTTCAGGTTTAGTTTTGAGTTTTGGTTGGCTGCCTCAGCCATTCTTCTGTGTTGTTCCTTGAACTCACAAGTGGAAGAATATTTGTTGGAGAAGTACAAAACATCAAGTCAAGGGATTTGAGTTATTGCTCTGTTTCAACTGTAAAGTGTTGGCGAAACTTTGGAATATCATTTTTCCCTGCCATTTTCTGTATGGCGAGTGGAGTGACAATAATAGCTACTTCATCACAGTGTTTGAGGGCTGTTAATGGAAGCAAGGTCCTCAGTGCAAAGAATATGTGGTGTAAAAACCAGTAATATGCAGCCTGTTACAACAGGACCAAACTCTTTGAGAGAATCCTGTCTCAGGAGTGGTATTTTTTATATGTTTGCACAAAATCAGGGTGAGCTCTTGCCATACGTAGATCACTGGTTTTAAGTTCTTTGTTTTTCAGTGAATTCTTGCCTAGTATCACAGACTCCAAAGCAAGATGGAGACTAAGGAAAAAAATCCAACAGATTTCAAATGTTTATTTTCCTTTCTTTACTTTTCATATAGGTATATTAGAATGTGTTTTGTTAATATGTTTAGACCTAAATGATTAAACCATTGATTAATTAGTGTTAATCAGTTGTTGATTTAACCTTTAAATTAAAAAAAATTATTAATTCTTTTGCAATAACTAGGAAGTAGTAATAATTTCAAGTTACTGTCTGATATCCATCTAACTAATGATACAGAGGTGAAAATTCCACCAATTACCCTCTTGATAATTAATAACTTTTCTAAGAGAACAAAATTCACATGCATTTTTCTGTACTCTTCCACAGGAATAAGTACAGAAAGAAAGATGTTCATAAGAAACCAAGCATCGCCTCCAGCCCATGTCACTTTTTTCCCCCCAAAGGAGCAGTCATCTGAGGGACTTTAGACCTCCAGAGTACATCAATTAGGTAAGACTTAATGATTTTCATGAGTCCAGACTGATGAAAAGGTGTCATTATACAAAAGAAAAATCAGCATTCAGGTTGCTGTTAACTCTTGGAAAAGTTTTCATCTATATACGTTCCAGAAGGAGCTGCTGCTGACTAGTAATTACGGCTCAGAGCAGTCCAGTTTTGTTTGTTTAACCACGAACATTAATTATCCTGTGGCCATCAGGAGAGATCACAGGAATTCAGTTGCCATTTGCCCATCACTTAATGCTGACCTAAAATCTGCCTGTAGACAAAGCTGCCTCATGGAAGACGTGTCCCGAGTATCTTGCTGAACTGCATGACCTTGACCTGAAGCACTAGTGCCAGGGTTGGAGTATGCAATGACTTTGTGTTTCATTACCAAATTGTTACCTAACAAGACCCAAATCATTGCTACAGTGTTATTCTGACATAGAATAGACTGGATCTTAAAAGGTGTGCTAGATTTGTTGTCTCCCAGTGCCTGTGTGGATGATGTAGCTTGCTTTTGTGAATGGGCAAAAAGCCTGGGATTTGCCTTTAAATGCTTTGAAGCTGAAGTGGTTTTGTCTCTCTGTTTTCTGAGGCCACTGTTCAGGACTCGGCAGATGGACAAATCCTCAGCTTAGGTCATTTGAGTGAGGCAACTGGACAGTTAATTTAACACTGATTAAAGCTAATTTGAGGGGTGGCAGATGTATGCTAGATAGGCTGTAGCTCAATGTGTTACAAAGTATTGCTATAAAGGCATCAGTGAAGGATTTGCTGTGGAGGAAATAGGAGTAATGTAAGTTCTGTGATTTGTCAGACAAACCACATTCTTCTGTGCCCGTGCCCGGTACTGAGTTGCTGTTTGCTTGAGTGGCTTGCTTTGTATGTAATAGCTTTCCAACATCGGGGTTTTTAAGACACTGAAGTGTTGCTTAGACTTTAATACATGTATAGTTCACCAGCTGTATGGTCCACCACCACCCAAGGCCCTGGAGTTAACTAACAACGTTAGTTCAACTCAACATCCCTCCCCACACTGGTCAAGGAGTGAGGCTTGCTGAGAACTGCCTTGCTACTGCTAATGAGGCTTGAGATGAAGCTGTACGTTGCAGATCAGTGCCATGGACCTCCACCTGCATAAATGGATTGTAGATAATGTTCACCAACAGCTGTTACTGTTTGATCACTTACAAACACAGGACACGATATTGAAACCAAATAGCCCTCACGTATATAGTCAGCAGGGAGAATATAAGCTCCGCCATTAGGTGTTCTCAGTTGCCTGGGGGAAGGGGGGTTTGCTGACTGGAGTGTGCCACAAGATAGATCCCTAAGGTTAGACAACATGAACAATTCTGCCTTACAGCAAGTCCAAGATACATCCTCTTTTAAAAGATTTCAAACTGAAAAATAGGTCTGCTGCATGTCTAATAATCCTCCAAATGTCATATACTCTGCCTTGCTTAGATACCTCCTTTAAAAACACAAGAAGAGGAGTAGTGTTTTGATAAAATATTTAAAGAACTAGATCCTTGTCCAAAGGTTATTGGTAAAAAGGCTGCACTTGATTTTCAGAACCTGAGATTCTGATTTCAGCTTTCCATTTCTATTGATACAGCTCTGTGGCTTCAATGGAGCCTGTCTGGCTTTTCAATGACATCAAATATGGTCTGAAATCATAAGGGAAAACTATTTGCTCTCATTTTTCAGTCACAGTAGGGTATATGCAGAAGTCTATGAATATATTGATTTACAGCCTTTCTGAAAGTAGATTCTAATGATGTTAGCTATTAAAATCAACCCCTGTGGACATTTGGTAGTCAAGAAATGTTTTATTTAATTCAAGCACAGAATTAATGTTGATATGAAAGCTATACCAAGCAATTCTTCCTAAGCAGCAGTAAGAAGTGCCTTGTGGACATTTCTTTCTTTACTTTCTCTCTTTTTTTTTTTTTCTTTTTTCTTTTTTTTTGTTTTTGTTTGGGGTGAGTGTTTTTGTAGCAGCACAGTTAAAAAAAACCTTGCAAGGAAGTGCACAGTAGAGTGAAGTATTTTAGCAGAGGGCACAGTACAAGACTTGAGCCTTCCTCTGGGTTTTTTTTTTTTATGTTAGGAATAACTCTATTGCAGCTTGATATGTTGTTTGGCTTATGTGTGATGGATTTTCCATACACATATGTGGTAAGAAGGGAACCAAATTTCTGCTCATACTGGGTATGTCAGTTTTTTCATAAGCAGCATATTCTGCTAATTTGGGTCATCACATCATATTATCTGTTTTTACCCCATTGGCTGCATACGGTTTTCTCTTTAGAAGCTGGGAAATTTGCTCTTAGCCCTTAACTGTATCCCTAGCACCTCATCCTACATTGTTGTAAGTGAAGTCAGCAACTGCCTGCCTTCAATTCTTCACTAAATATGGCAGAATTAACCCATTCCTTACTCTCTTACTAGAACTTTTCATACAGATCTTTCAAGTTTGTAAGGGTCAAGCCCTTTAGAAAATGAATTATTTGACATGTACCAGTGACAAAATTGATTTTTGCAAATAAATTACTTCTAAATTAATATTGCTAATACTTTGTCAAAAAGTTTATTCCTATGTTTCCCTTTTATTTATTCATCCTGTCTTCAGATTTTTGAGTTTATAAGCCCTTGTGTGCTGATTTATGTTTCCAAATAAGCTGTCTTTTTACATACAAGAAATAGTTTAGATGTGACAGTAAAGATACGGAATTTTTTAATAACAAATACTGTAGATACTACTAATTTATATTAGTAAATTTAATGATCTTTTTCTCCCCACTCTTACATAAAGATCAGACCACTTAATACCAGGATTTACCACTGATTCTCTAGAATTTTATATCAGTAATGACTGGGAAGTCTATTTACCATGCAGATAAAAATAAGTAGTACAAATAGAGTTAAGGTTAGAGAAAATATTTGAATAGAAGATAGTAGATGTGAGAAGTACAAGTCTGAATGGCAAACAATTAGAATGAAATTCTGGGTTGACACAAACCATTATAGTAGCTCCATGGAAGTTAATAGACCTATACCAATTCACATGAGTTGAGAATCAAAATAATGAAGTTAAGCTTAAGAGGAAAAGGGAGAACTACAGATGGGACTTGGAGTACGCAGTGAGGAAGTCTGGAGGTTGCAGGAAAAATACACAGCAGAGATGACAGTAGTGCTTCAGCCACTGGAATAATTTTTTCTCTGGTTCTGTATGTCTGGTAGTTGGCTCATAAATGGTTTCTTATACATGCAAGAACATGGACTAGGTAAGAACATAGTTGAGTTTGTCTCTAGTTAGGTTAAAAAATACACTTAAATGGTCCAGCCGCTGGATGTCTCTCTTGTTCTGCTTACAGGAATGAGGCCTGGCCTTTCAGAGTGAAAAACCTGCATCTCGGAAAGATAAATGGGTCAGTATGGAAAGCTGGCTGTCCAGTGCTGCCTAGCTGACTGAAATGATGTGACACCAGTCCAACTCTCAACATGATAGACTGTAAGTACAAGATATAAGCAAGATTAACAGTTGAGAAATGCATTTTTCTTCCATTACACTTCTTACCAGCCCCATTCTTCAGCAGGTATTAAATAACCTGCTGCCAGTAACTGAATATTGTTTGAGAAAGTAAGTTAAAATCAGTAGTGCCTTTCTCGATAGTTACAATATGTAAGGAAATACTATGTTAGGCTGGATAGTGAAAATGCACCAGGTAAATTTTCTTTTTTCCTGCCAGGGGTTTCTGGCTTAGGTCAGTTAAGTTGGTAGTAACTTCAGCTAGACGAGAACTAGATTTCCCTTTTCTGGAAGAGTCTGCACCTTCTATTTATTTCTCTATTGTGAAACAGAATTGAGACACACGCACATTCAGAACTTCCCATGAAATCCTGTTCTGGAAAAGCAAACATTAGGAGAGACTTTTGGTTACCTGTGTGAGTCGAGGGTACAGGACCAGGTCTTTGTTTTGCTGAGCTGCATTGCTTAAGCAATGGAAATCTTTCTCCCTGCGCATTATTGGCTCTTGTTTGTTTGAGGTGTCAAAAATAAATGAATGCAGGAAAATGCTTAAGAAATCCTTTTGAGGTGAAGAACTTCAAGGTCTCTGACTTGTGTAGAATCAGAGAGTTTTGTACTGCTTCATAGCACATAGCTTTCAGTGATGTGAAATATAGGGAAGAACAGAGTGAAGCCTCAGGCAGTGATTTCAGAAGGACCTGTGAAGGTGAGTGCTGAGAATTTAGCTTTTCAGTGGTTTAGCTAGGATAACACAGGAATTTGGGGTTAGGGAGGAATGTAACAGAGATCTTTACGTTTCAATGTAATGTGATGACTAGATAATTTTTTCCATTCTTCAGTTCTCCACACTATTTTCAGAAAGAGTTTCATCTGTATATTGTGACATAGTATGTTTCCTTATATTCATACTATTTGTTCAATTCTTTAAGTTAAAAACCAACTTAGATTACAAATTCTGAACGCTAAAAGTCTGATATCTTTCAGAATTTTGCTGGATTTTTTTCTGTACCTCTCAGGATACATGAAAGAAGTTACATAACTTTTTAATGGTTAGCCAGTATTTGAGCTCCTCTAGTTTAGTTCTGTCAAAAATGTTGATATGAAGTGATATATCTTTGTGTACATTCTTTGTAATCAAAGTGGGATTAAACTGAGGTCCTGTTTCCTTGAATGTAGCAGGAAAAAAGACAATAGGAAACAGCCCCTTTGGCAGTAACCCAAGCCTCTCTTTTCAGTCAGTGCTGCACTCAGAAAACTCTCACTCCCTCTTTTTCTCTCTTTGTGGGAATTCAGGATCATTCTACAATGTGTTTCACTGTTTTGGGGGGGGGCTTGCCTGCATATGTAATATTTCTGACTAGGTCACTTGCACCATTTTGCTAAAATTGTATACACGCCTTTGTGTTTGCATCCACGTGGCTCAGATTTTTTTTTTATTTGCCTGTCTTGTGGCTGGTGCTTGGGAGGTGATGCCTATTTGTCTGCATCTTCTGTTTGCCGATGGTTATATTTCAAAACCATTTTCCTCTCTAGGACTACAAACTGGTTTCATTCCACTCTGTTTCCTGTCGGTTCTCTCTGTAGCCATTAAGGAAAACAGGCAGTGAAAGTGTGCCTCCCACTTCTTTGTAAAAGGTGGGTTTATGAACCAATCTATTACCGTATTTTGAAATGTCCTGTTATCAATTGTTTCGAGCTTCACTTCTTTTTAAAGGACCTAAATGGCATTTGGTCATCCAATAAGTTTTGTGCTCTCTTATCTTGGACAGCGAAATTTTAAGAATATCAGAAGTGTTGTTTAACGGTCTAAACTGAGCCTTGAACAGGGGATGTGCTCATTGCCATGTTCTTAAAGTCTAGGGCAGACAAACCTGCATTTTGCTATACTGAATATTTTAAGGCCTCTACTCCTTCTGGATTTTAGCTTTTCCAGGTTAGTATTTGGAATGATCTTTGCCTAATCCTGATTATGTATAAAAACAATAATCAGAAGTGGTTATTTAGTGCAAGAGCCAGACTGAATGGTTGTTATCTTAGACTGGCAGTGAAACCCCTGGAGAGTTATTTAATTTCGTAAATTAGCATGCAATTAGAAAAGGAGTTTTGCCTTGAGTTTTTTTGGGGGTGTTTGGTTTTTTTTCCCCCCAGCAAAATCAAGAATAAGCATCATCATGATGTATGGTTTCTTTCTATAGCTTTTAGCTAGATTTAGCGATTGCTTCAGAGTTCATCATTAATTACCCTATACTGTATCTTGCAACAATATTTGTCCTAGTGTTGTCAGAACTCCCTGTAGTGTGGATCTATTAAAACTCTGCAAAAGGAGACATGAAGGGACGGAGATGATAGTGTATGCAGACGAGTGCAGTACAGAGCTCTGAAGTTCCAGTGTATTTTTAGTCAAAAGCAAATGTCTGCCTAATCCAAGAATTATGGAAGAAAAGTGGATCTGTAATTACGTTCATAATTAGAGAGGTCCTCTTTTGGTGCTTAATGTAAATAATATAAAATATGTAGGTTTCTGAGCACCATAGAAAACATCAAAGCTGATAATGTAGGAGGTTATTGTGGTCCAGGGAAAGGAGGGGGGACCAGATTCTAAAATAGTGACAATCAGCATAGCTCAGTTGGAGCTCTTTATTTCTATTGATGTACACTAGTTGAAAATTGGTTTATGACTTCAAGTTGCATAGAAACAAAGCAAACCAAAGAAACCGTTATGAAAGCATCCATCTAGGAAAACATTGGGGGGAGAAAAATACAGTGAAAACAGAACTCTTTCTAAATTAAATTTACTATTAAATTTAATAAAGTTTCCTAGTGGGGAGTTCCTGGAAAATGTGGACTGAAATGTGAAGCAAACTTTGATTGCTCTTTTAGCTGCCTTGACAGTATATTTACAAGAACTAAATTTCTTTTTTTTTTTTTTTATTACTTCTAAAGAAGCTTTCTAGAGAAAAATACCCATGCTTCATAACTACCTTAAGAAGCATTTGCTATGGTTGTTTCCAAAGGAACAGCTGAATAGTTTCATAAATATCAAAGTTAATAGGCTCTTAAAAACAAGGAAAATTGCCTGTAGGTGATTTCTGCTTATACAGAAATAGCTACTCTCTGAACTGAAACTTTCTCTAAACTTTCTCTCTAGGCCTGTTACCTATTACTGCATACTTTGCTGTCCTGTTCCTACTTCCTTTAGCTGTTTTGAATCAACAGTGGGTAGAGCAATACTTAGATGAAATGTACTTGAGGGTAAAACATGATCTAACAAATTATAGAAAATAAACAATATTAAGCATAGCTTGTGACTATAAGGAGATCAGAAACAGTCTAATGGGGACACACTTTTTTTGGAAAATGCAACAGCTATGCCACATCATCATAAAGCCATACTTATGGCTGGCTTTGAAGAAAAGATAAAATCTTTCAAAAAGTGGCTTCCAGAAAGCAGTCTGAGAAAAATTATTTTTTTTCTTGTATTGAGTTGCTACTGGGTATGCAGTAGGAGCTGCTTCTCCTTTATTTTTGCTGCCTTTTTTTCTTTTAATTTTAATGGTGTTAAGGCACCTAACAGTCTTGATAAGCAGCTTTTAGTAAAGATATAAAATCATTATTTTCGGCATAAACTTGGTAATGTGTATAAGCCTCATAACGGTCATCCTTAGAGAAACCAAGAGCTCTTTCCTCCCCTCAGAGGTGCAGGAAAACCCAGCTGCTGGCAAATTAACTTACATTGTGCTTTACTCTTCTTCCATTTAATACTTGTGTTGTACTGTGGGGGCTTATCATTATTGGACAGCTCACAGAATCATGCTTATGAAAGGACTTGCAAAGTATGAAAAGAGATGCTAGAAAAGTGGGTCTTCCTGTTAGGGTTTTGTAACAGGCTTTGAGTCCTGGTGGGCTTTTCGCTGCTGGAGCCTTAAGCCAGTCTAAATGCAGTAGAGTTGATTTTACAGAAGGCCGCAGGAGACTGAAGCGAGACTGAGCAGTGCTGGTTTATGGCATGGGAACAGTCTGGTGAAAGCTGCTGGTACTCTCCCCATCACGACTGAGCTGGTTCCACCCAGGAAGTGCAGGTGAACTGTGTTTTGGTTCGGGATATCTGCGTCCCCATTTGAGGTGCCCATTAGATAGAAACTAAGAGGCCCTTGCCCTACTCATCTTTACTGTTCCTGGTTTTGGTAATTTCATTTTATGTGCAGACAGCTGTTCATCATGTTAGATATTTGTATTTCACATTCCTCAAGTCTCCTAAATTCTTTGTCAGTGGGGAAGAAACATTCATAAAGTTGTTTATCCAATGACAAGTTTTAGAAATCTGATACCTAAAGTTTTACGTAGGAACTTTTACCAAAGGCTGTATTTTTGAAAGGAAATTCTAGAAGTACATTGTTACTAGTAACATCCCTGGGAGACTGGTTCCCTCCGGAAAATGTATGCCACCATAGAAAAGATGATGAGATGTTGTAGTCTTGACTTACGAGTGAGCTCTTAATTCCCTCAGCTACTGTTTTTTGACAAATCCATCCCTGATGCTCTGTTGCAGGGTGTAGTGTATGATAAGGAAAAACATTTTTTCTCCTTCAGGCAACAAGTAAGCCTCTCCCCCTTTCCCCCCGTTCAACTGCAGTTGAACAAAAACCATCATAGAAACTTAGGGGGAGAAATAGAATTCAACATATATTTCTTCTAATCACTAGGTATAATATAAAATAAAACTTAATCCCCAACAGTTCTCCCTTTAAAATGTGTGTATCTTCTTTCCCCACTACGCTCGTCTGAAATAATGAGGCAGGAACCAACCACGCAGTTAGGCTGGCTCTGGTTTTCTCTTACTCTGCTGTGGCTGTCAGCATCAAAATTTCTGTTACCTCTCTCTCGCTTAATTTTTGGGGTCCTTCTCTACTCTTATTCTCCTTCTTCCACTGATCACTCCCTCCTCCTCATGTCACTCTTTCCTTTTCTTGATTCTCTGACAGCTTTCCAGTTTGCTCCACGTTGGCAGGACTGCACCTATTGTATATTTTGTTCTGACTGGGGAAACTGAAACTTAGCATCCCTTGGATTTCTCCGGGTGTTGTGTAATTGAATTGTCTAGAGTGTTAATCATCATTTCATTATCCTGACATTCTTGATGAAAAAATATGTACATTAAAATCATAATGTAATTACAAAATTTGCTTTTAGCATGAATGTATTTCTTCAGTGACGTTGAAATTACTTACTACTCCCAATATTTATCTATTATTTTGACAGATACGCGGTGGGCTATGAGTAATTTTAAGGTGGCACAGTTTACTCCATGCAGCTTAAAAGCAAGCATTTTCCCCCTCCCCTTTTGCCCTGTCACATTTTATTATTAATGGACACATTTGAATTGGCAGCTTTCCCAAAGCCTTGGTGTACGGGCTGGAATGATCAGATTAATATAATTGCTTAACCGTGTCGTTGCTAACTAGGAGTACTGAACAGCCTCTTGTTCTTGCTTTATCTTTTCCCTAGCTGTTCTCCTGGGGGTTTTTTTGATTCATCCTGTTAGTTTAAACATAAGAATTCCAAGCCGAAATAGCCTGTAATGTGGAAATGTAGGCTTCCAGGAGCTGTGCGGGCTAGGAATAAACTTTCAACTTTGTTGGGAGGCAGGATGCTGAGACGGCTCAGCTGGCAGGTTAATGATGACTGTCATGAATATTAAATGATAGAACCAAAACAAAACTCCCAGAGAGACACTTATGCACAAATCTTACATAGCAACACAACCAGCTGAGACAGCTGGCTCTCTGTAGACTTTCTTGAAAGAAAACAGTGCTGAGGCACATTAGGATGATTTTTATAAACCGGAAAGCCAATTTGTGATGCACTGTTTGAAAGTTAGAGGTCTTAATGATTTATAGCTTGAAGCAGAAATCTGTTTTCTGAAGTAGATAAATAACAGGTAAATTATATCCGTGCCGTTCTCCCTTGTATTAAGCGTTTCAGAATATTTTTGAGCTTTGTGCTCACTAAAAATGTGTACGAGGGGTAAGCCTTACTGTTAAAGTTCATACTAGCTCTCTGGTGTGCAGCTATAGTCCCACTTCTTCCTCTGAAGTTCCTCTAATCCCTTCTTTGTTGTTTTTCCTCTCTAAAAAGACCACATTGCAGGGCACAGAATAATAAACTACAGTTGGTTTTGTTTCTTTCTTGTGATTTGTCCCAGACAGGATAACAGCTTGCTATTCACAGAGTTCCTCCAGTGGTGTAAAGCTAGCTCCTGCTACATGGAAAAATTGCTCCAGCACACGCAAAAAATTAAAATTCAAGAAATTTGGATTTACTTGAAGTAACGCCAACACAGATCTGGGATGATTCCATTAACAGCACTGCAGTCATGCTGTTTCGAAAAGGATATCTAATGGTGAGATATTCTCTATGGCCTAGAGCGTAATCTTTGTTACACTTTATAAGTTGGGGTCAGATTCTTGCACATAACTTCCTTGACTTTTATGGTTATGTAAATTTATACCAACTTAATATGTGGTTCGGTGATTTTCAGACACCAAAAGGAATGAGCTGAAATAACA
Source organism: Ciconia boyciana (assembly GCF_034638445.1). Lineage (NCBI taxonomy): Eukaryota > Metazoa > Chordata > Aves > Ciconiiformes > Ciconiidae > Ciconia > Ciconia boyciana. The sequence goes on along the minus strand of NC_132936.1, from coordinate 103,514,359 downwards.
GAGTAGGTTTTCTCAGATAACTGCATGTAGGCACGATCCATTTTGTGGTGTTATTCTGAGTATAAAAAGATAAAGTAAATCTAAACTATTTTTAGGTGCGATGAGTCAGTCTAAATGAGTTGATGGAAAAAGATACAAATGAAAGGAGAGTCCAGTTAGAGGAAGTTATGGAGAGTAATGCTTTTATATAAACATTCTGCAGAATTCATTTGGCTTTCCAAACCCTGTCTGTAAATCAAGAAGTGCTTTCCAGTGGCTCATGGACACCTCTCTAGTCATATGGTGCTAGCTGTCTTTGATTTCAGTTCAATTGCATTAAAACCAGAATATATATTTTTAAGGTATTTATGTAAATAATTGATGCGGTTATTCCAGTGATACTATGTGACTATGAACAGTGTGTGCAATCAGAAATAGAAGTGGCCAGCAGGTTCCCAGCTGTGAAGAAAACACATTCAGTGAGATAATTTTTCAGCTAGTATCAGGATAACCCCCAATTTATTTCTATTGTTGTTAAATCAAACAGCCTAGTGGAATGGGAGTGATTTTTTTTTTTTTTTTTAAGGGTAACATAAACCAGATACATTTAAAAGACTTAGTTAGACTAGCTTATATTTGTGTTTTCACAGTACCATGAGGAATTTATACGCATACTGTCTGACAGGGCTTGTAATAAGGTGAGCTACAGTACTGTGGAATAATAGTTTGTAACTATTTCCCTATGTATTAAGTTTCCCATAAATATATATTACTTTGTGAAGCAGATACAGCTACCATAATTATTTAGATAAAATCTTACTTAAGATTTTACTTTTTTTCAAGCTGAAAAACTCCTTTAGGTATTTAGGGAAGTTCAGGTTAATGTATCTTAGTCTGCAAAGGCTACAAACAGTTGTTCTGGGATTAGAGGCTTATTTTTTTCTTACTTATTTGAAATATCTAGTCTATTCTGTCATAAACTAGCTAAGCCCAGTGGATGAAAAGTTTACCTCTAGTTTCCACCTGCACCTTCATTTTGCACATTTTGAATGTGTCATTAAAACTCTTGACAATGTTGTGAAACACCTTTTATACAATGTCTTTAAGTGGCTGAGCCAGAAATACTGTTGGGGTCATCATGGTTTCTACCAGTATTTCAACAAACAAATGACCAATGGACATTAGGTGAATTCCAAGTGATGACAGACACAGATGAACATGGGTAAAATATACTCACTATAGCTGAAAGATGAAGCACCACAAAGTGATACCTCTTTGGAGTGAGGAAATTAACGCTAGAGCTTCAGAAAGTAGCATTCTTGATATTACAGCCATCTTAGGGTCCTACCAGCCCAAAAGTCCAACCAACATTACCTTCTTCAAATGGCTGAAAGTCCCAATAGGGATGAAAGACAAAGGGAATTCAAGGGAAGCATCAGCTCATTGAACAGCCAGGAAGCCTAGCATTAAGGATTGCAAAGTTGTAGTGAAGCTGAGAACTGGACCTTCATCTCTGTGTCCCTGGTCACCTCTTCAGCAGCAAAACTCCAGCCTTTTTTCTTAAACTAAAATGGGCATCGTTTAAAGGCAAAATGAGAAAAATTGATAAGTTACAGACTGAATAGCGGCAGCATGATTTTCTATGAATCCAGGCACCTGCAAGGTATCAAAGCAAAAGGCATCAGTATTTTTGGAAAATGAGACTGAGGATGTGAAGCAAGGAGCCAGCAGTCACGAACTGTTTAATTCATGCTGATTTTCCCAGAACTGTATCCAAGGAGGATGTCACACTTTTCCGTTCTCAAGTTCAACCTTTCTCTGAGTGCATCAGCAAGTTTAACCTCTTCTGAAACTGTACTCTCCCCCGAGTTATTTATAATCTCCTGCTGCTTCCCGTAAGTAGAATTTCACTCACCTTCCTTCTCTCTGCCTCGGATTGTTATATTCCGCTGATAGGCTTCTGCTTCACATATAAACCTTTCAGCAGCCTGTTTTCTTCCAGCTCCGAGGCATGCTAAACTCAAAGGAGGCCATTCAGAGAAATGGGAAGGAAGTATTTACCTTTGGCAGCAGCAATTTACGGACATATGTAATATTTAATGTGTAGAATCATAGAGGCTCGGCACATACTCAAACATCCCTCCTAAGCATGCATTCTTAAAATCCTTTCAAGTTCACTAAAATTGATAGGCTGGTCTTTTGCATGCTAATACTGAGAGCTTTTCAGATATCCCTATAAGCTGCCATCATTGTTTCATTTCTATCTACCATTTTTGTTGTGCCAGAGATCAAAACTGCAGGGTGTTATTTCTGACCTGTTCAGTTTAAGGAATACATGGAATAGAACATGTTTTAGAGAGACTGTAAGACTGTTGCTTTTGTCTAAATTGCTAGATGTATGTTGTGTATCTGTCTCAGACATACGTGTATGTTTGTCTTTCTGTAAGACAAAAATACATCACCAATGCCTTGAAAGTCCTACTATCCTATTCTTAACAAGTATTACATAACTATTTTAAAGTACAGAGCATGGTTAAACAATAAATAAGGAAAAATCAGTGATATTCTTGACATACTTCCAAGCATAATGTAGGACACAGATGTGTTACCTAAGAATATAATCTCAATTTAAACATGTAATCCCTTCAATTAACACTTTTGCCATAAATATACTTAGGTCTGATGCACGGCTGCACAGTTCTGCAGTTCAGAATGAACACTTTGCTTTTTGTGGAGCAATATTTATTCTTTTTAATGAGACTATGTTTTTAGGAGCTTTGCCCAAACATAAAAATTAATAAAGGGTTAAACGTATTAAATAAGTTTGAGTTACTTAGCCCTTATCTGTAATCATTACCAAAACAGCACTGCAATGTAAAATAAAGGGTATGTAGCCGCAGCCTCCAATGAGAAGAGTAGCCTCCTAGGATACCCTTCATCTGCCACAGCTATTTTGAACCAGTTATCAGTTTAATCTATAAAGTTATCCTCCAGGCAGTTAATTGCTTGGTAACTAAGCTCTGCGTAGCCAACACAACTGATTTTAGTATCTCTGCAAAGGAGCATAGAACTAGGCACAGGGAAGTTTTCACTTCAATCGTCATCTAATTCTATCTGCCCAAGTGCCAGAAAAGAAAATTCCCTTTCCTCTACTGGCTGAAACAAAAGCTACCTATAAGGTATTTTTCATTCAAAGATTCTGTTGCCTACAAAAGGGTGCAAGGCTTTAAGTTCAGCTCTACATTCAAACATGCCTACAAGTTTAGGCCTGTTTGGATTCAGTTCATGTGTTTGACTCTGTCATCAGTCTATTATCTGTGTTGTCATAATCTCTAAAGCCCAAGTAGATATGCCAAGAAGTGGACTCAAATTTTCACAATGCGAGGGTTACATCCAAGTCTCTGCTTTATCTGCTGCCTTTGCTCAATATAAGAAAACTTTCAGCAAAATCTGGAAGGTAAAATATGGACATTGGGACACCAATTTCTTTTCCTTTTTCAGAGAGGTTTCCTTAAGTTGAGGGAAAATTTTTATTTTTCTTGGATGTCTTATCTCCAAGATGGCTTGCACCCAGATTCTTCAAAACTTTTCACTTCTCAGAAAGATAATCTCTCATGTCAGAAGGATAAAGGCTCATGTCAAGATGTACTGCAGAACACGGTAATCTGAACATTCATTAACAGTGCAGAATTTCTGATTGCAACAGCTACAAATAACCTATGGGAAACAGTAATAGCAATTGTTTATTCAAGAATACTTCCTGTAGCTCTGCAGTTCATCCAGGTGCACAAGCTCTGTTGTTCACAGAACATTAATCTTGGTTTCTATCTGTAATTTTGGATTTCTTGTCAACAGATATCCCAAGCCAAGAAGTTCTAAGCATAAGTTTTGTAAACAAGTAAATTAGGACTCATGCCTTCTACTGAACAGGAAGAAAAAAGCCAAAACAGAAGGTGTTATGTAAAGACCAACAGATGGGTAAGGGTACAAGTTTACATTGTTATCATTGACCATATTTGACAGAAGCAAAAATAGGAAGCACTGTCTGTTATCATGTACCTGCTATCGTGCTGTACCTGCATGTACTGCTCTGCCAAATCTACCTTACCAGTATAAATTGTCCCAATAGCACACTAAGATACATTCTCATTGCCTACCTATTCTGTTTTCAGGGTTAGGGGTTTTTTTGGTTATGCCAAGATCAAAATCATACCTCTGCTATTAGAGTACTTCTAGCAGTGATGCCCACCTATCACACACTGAGTTCTTGGAGACTCTGATTGAATAGAGTGAAAAAAAAATAAATCACCTTTTGATATAGCACTGATTTTTCTGTCAAAGCAGTCAGATCCATTTGCTATTATATCTGAATCAGCATTCACAGATAGGGCTCTGAGTGAAGGAATTATTTCAAATCTTAAAGTTAAGGGGTTTTTTTGTTTGTTTTAATCAAAGCATTCACAGACAAGGACTGTTCTTTGAAACTAGCCATTTTGTATACCAGAATGCAGCTTTCAGGTTATGGGTTCATGTGTATTTTACTTTATCTGAATATTACTCATGGTGCATGGATTTGTCATATAAGTGGCATGGCCTGCATATTGTTTCCTGTATGGACAGAAAAACATTAAGCAAAAGCATAAATGGATGATGGATAACAGTGTATGATTGTCATCAGTTACATCAGTTCTGGGGATTTCAAGATATCCCTGAGAATATCCAGTGTTCATCTGAAAATATGCAAATACTAATCAGAGCTACTTAGCACATCTTAGTGATGTGCAGCTGAATCCTACTGAATGGCAGCTTTTTCACTCACAGTAGTAGTCAGAAGTTTTTTTGATTTTTTTTCCTCTCAGTTTAACCAGATCAGCTGAAAAATTAGCGTTGGACTTCCTATACGAAACTTTTCACATCTCTTCCGTTTTCTCTTGAGCAGATGCAAATTACATTGAACACATTTCAGATAAGTATATTTATCTATAAAAAGAGACAGAATACATTTGTAAAAGCTGAACCATTTTTTTTTCTTGTTTTCTCTCCTGCACCATCAAGTGACTTCTACTTGTTCTTGGGGAAAACTGCAGCAATTAAATGCCTTTCCCAACTATCATTTGTTGACTATGTAGCCCGATGGTGGTTTTGAAACAAAAGTTAAAGGAGGTGACTTACAAACTGTGTTGAGGCTTCTCCCATTCCAAAGCACTGTACTTACAGATATGCATCCTCTTTTAATTTTTACTGAAATGTGAAAGACTGGCACATCTGACAAGTGCAGTCTGAAACATGATCCTACACCAATTCCTATGTTATTATGAATTCACAGTCGATATCATCAGACCACAAAGAATATTAGCCTAGGCTGCAGTTTTCAAAGAAACACGAGGCCTTTTCTGCATAAGAAAACTAATACAGAAACTGATTCACTTAAATCAATGAAACGCTCATATTTTGGCAAAGGACCACAAAAAGAATGGTGTCCATATACACATTACAGTTAGGAAAGAAATAACTTTGGTTTATGTCTAATCCCAAATTCTTGGAAAAATCTCAGCCACTCAATCTGCAGGATTCGGAGTACCTGCATTCTGGCAGGTGGTCTTGTTTAGATTAGGATGCAATAACTAATAACTGTGACTAACAGCTGCTAACACACCTTACATGTTCATAGTATGATTTCACTTACCGGCAGTCTCTCCAACTGCAAAAATAAACATCATACTTTCATCTGCATTTCATGACCCCTTTATGGAATTTTGGTTGCTTATATTATTAGTCCTGTTGCTCCAGTTGTTAATCAGAGTCCTTCTTAAAGTACAGATGATAGGATCTATCCTGTCACAAAAGTTAGTCAAATGTATAAGGATCGAAGTGAGGGACTACTGAAGAGTGCCAGGTGGGAAACAGCAACTCAGGTTATGCATCCTCTAAGCAATGAACCCATCTGATAATTCTTAACATTCTGAAGAGTAAACTATTATTAAATACTAAAGTCAGGTAATTCTTGGCATAGCAATTCCTTAAAACCTCAGACCATTCAAACACCCACGTTAAGTTAGCAAGATGCAGATTAGAAGCAGCACAGCAAAAATAATGACATTTGCAATGTTATCTGGAAGCAGCAAGTAAATTGAAAAGAAATCCTTCACTCTCCAAAGGAGGTATGGAGTAGTAGGAGGGCTACAATAGGGCTTTACACAGCTTGCTTGTTTGGAATGCAGTATATAGATAGTGAGGGCACCTGTTTTACTGGAATAATACAGAGGTCAGGGAAATGCAGCCGACTGAAAAAACAAGGATAGCGTACAATTTGCTTGCTTTGAGTGCAATGTATAGATAGTGAGGACGCCTGTCTTACTGGAATAATACAGAGGTCAGGGAAATGCAACTTACCGAACAAAACAACCATAGCAGACAGTTTGCTTTTAAGCAAAATATATTTCAGGCTGTTGGCAAGTAACAACCTTAGACATAAAATACTGTCATTAAATTAACACTAAAAGAAATACTGTGGTACTCTGAATTAATTTTTAAAAAGTAGTCAGTGAAAACATGTTAAGGATATATGCCCACTTAAAGCCTTACTATCATAACACTGTTCTGTTGAGTGGGAACCTCAAATGAAATAGCCTAGGAAGTGATTAAATGTGAGCCCTTCAGTTCCCAAACTGAAATAAAACCAAAAAGGAAACATTTTGCATTCTAAAATGCACTCAGTTGTGATAATCTTGTCTTTAATAACAGAAAGGAAGGACTAGAGCATCTCCCTCTATTCACAGGCGTGAGTGAGGGCAGGTGGGATTCGCAAGGATCTCGCACTACAAGAGTGGGGTTTATATCACCATTTCCTGTTGCAACAGGAGGGTTTCTTCACTAAAATGCACCTGAAATATAGTACAAATAGAAGCTGAGTTATCCGCTTCGAGATCAGCAAAGGTGACCTTCATAGCGTGAATAGGGAGAGCAGGGAGAGAATAGTAACACTAAGCCACTCAGTGGTGATGAGTTACAATCTAGCTACAACATTTTTGAAATGCAGCTGCATATGCTGATCCCAGATGAAGCCAAGACTATTACAGTAATCACAGTAGCACAGCTACTGAAGCTACCCCGTAAGGAAGCATGCAAGGAAGGGAAGGGGAAAAAACAGTAGGCATTGGAAAATTATTTGTGAAATGCTGGCAAAAGAACAACCACCATTACCACCAAACCGATGTGTATTCCCCTAAAGATGGCAGGTATACACCCATAGCTGTAGGCAGGCATCATCAGGGGGCCAACTCCCAGCTGCTGTTGGTATCTAATCAAAAGGTCAGCAGTAATAGTAATAATAAAACAAAAATAATTCTCTGAAGCAATAGTATTTTCTTAGATGCTACATTATTTATTCTACCCCAGAGCACCATCCAACAGCAGGGGGGGCCCATGGAGTCCCTCCTGCAAATTAAGTGGTCTAATGGTAAGACACAAAACAAGTTTAGAGTAAAATCTGTAACATTGTGAAAGAAAGGACAAATAAATGGAAACAGCTTTTCTAGTTATTCAACTGACAGGCAGCAAACCATAAAGCAGAGAATCATCTAATAAAATCTTTCCTTCAAAGAAAATGGCCAAAATGTTAAAGAAATAGAACAAAATATAGAATTGTATTTTTATTATATCTGTATTATTAATATAGAATTGGGAGCAGCCACTCAGTTTTTCCACATCAATTCAACCTGTCACAGTGTCAGATAAATCCACATACGTGACAATTTACATTCTACTTAAGTTAGTGAAAGTCAGTGGTTAGCAGCAATTTATATAACACGTGGTTTTACGGTCCTCTTGTTGCTGAAAGACTGCCAGAGAAACCCAATAAAGGGGATCTGCTTTCACCCTACAGGATCTGCAGTTTTTTATTAGGTTAAAAGAAAGAGGAACATATGAATGCACACTTCATTGCAGCAGCAATGATGAAGCCAGAGTAAGAACAAAGAAAAACTAACAGAAATTAAAAATGAGAGCTGAAATTGTCAATATAAAGATGCTAACAATATCTACAGGATACTAAACTACTACAATAAACTTGTGCTGTAAGAGTATGTGGTAAACAGTGGGCTATCATTTCCTTTTTTTGTCAGAGAAAGAGTGGAGGAAGCTATAAGGAAATCATCATAATCTAATATAGATGACATCTTTGATAATTATTTTAAAAAATTAAAGTGTCATTTATTCAAAACTAACATAATAGTCTTACTTAAAACGTCACAGTAGTTCTCATGGGGGGGGAAAGATGTATTTTTCTTGGTTTACAGCTGTAGGCTTTGCATAAATATTCCACAGTAACTGCATTTTAAGAGATTGAGTGGTTTTATGTCCAGTATTCTCAAACCTATCAAATATTAAATCTCACAATGCTTTTTAAAATGTAAGCCTCTATTACACCTCTTTGTACATGTGATACCTACACTCACTTGAGGCACAGAGAATTGATGGTAGCAGATGATGCATTCACACTTTTCCGAGGAGTGGGAAACAACTTCGGATTTACAAAAAGACTGCTCATGTTTCAACTATTAAAAACTTCCTTATCTGAGGAACGTAATTTTACATTACACACTTGTAAACAGAGAAATCCAGGCAGAAAGAACTGTCATATGAAATAAGTCCCGTAATTCAGAGCAAACAGCCCAAGTGTTTCCTGGAAGGAAGAACACTATGTAAACTATGCATGTACACACATACATATTTTCTAAACGGAAAACTGACTCGTGATAGCTAATTGTTGTAATGAACTCCAGAAAATAGGGAATCAATCTAATATTCTATCGTGCCTCTCCCCAGGCATTCTCTAGGTACAAAAATGTTCCTCAAAACTCATCTTTAATGTTGAAATGTGGCTGATCTTCAGGTTTGAAGTCTAGATTGGGGCTGCCATCCTCATTCAGAATTCGTCGAGAAGTATAGCCAACAATTGGATATTTGGCCTTATAAACATTATTGAAGATATCATCCAGGGACTTCAGTTCCTCTTCTGTAAGTCCTGTCTAAATGAAATATGGAAATGAAAGTTCTGTCTCAAAGAAATAAAAATACAGATATTTACATGCATTTTTCTTTTTTATTGATTACTGTAAACCTTAGGGGTCAGCTTTTGGGTTTACTTTGCAGAGCATGATTAACAAAATTGACAGTGTAACCTGTAATTTTATTCTTTTCATTCAAATTCAGCCTTGACAAACTTTAATATATTCAGGTCAAACAAACCGTTGGTCTCCCTTCATTTTCCCCACATACGTAAATCACACCTCAAACAAGCAACAACCCACTGCCAGAGTTAGCATCCACCACCATGTCAGTGACACAGGATACACTAAATCAATTGACAAAGGAAGTGATTTACTCTCTTTGGAAGCATCTTTTTAAGCAGCAGGTAATTTCCCCTTTACATGCTTACATAAGTTGCATTGATTCCACAGATGAAAAACTTTCCTCTTTAAGGCTGTTAGTGCTGCACCTTTCATGAGCAGTAAATACATATCCATTTTATGTATTTAAAGAATATTAATGCATTTTGTTTTTAAAGATGTGAATCAACTTAAATAAATTAATACAAATAATTGAATATTATCATTCATCATCTTGCAAAAGAATAAAACTTTGCAAAATTGAATTAAACTAATAGTCTGTTTTCTTACTATGTCATGTGTAAGATCTGCTGGATCCAGAGACATCTTTGCAACTCCTCTTGTTGAGTCTTTTCCAACCAAAGCATTGTATGGGGCTCCTTTTCCATAAAATTCTGTCAGATTTAAAAAAAACAAACAAACACACCTCCAGTGATGATCTGACAATGTACAGAGTATGTTCAGCCTCTACTTTTCACCAGCCTGTTACACTTGTCAGTGAACTGACAGCAACAACTCAAGTCTAAGACTCTTCTTTCCAAAACTGACTTTTGATTTGCTACTTTTTGATAATGTATCCCAGTCCTTTAAAAAAAAAAAAAACCCAAAACCAGAAGGTGGGGTTATACAATACAACCATTGAACTCCTATACTGTGGTCTTAAAATTTACCTATTATTTAGGGAGCTCTGCTTTACATTCTCATGAGAGGTTTGTAGGCTCCAGAATTTGCAGTGGCAAGCCTTGTCTAACTTAGGATTTGAAGATCAGCCAATGTGTATGTCCAGACAAGCTGCATTAACAAGCTTAGTACAAACAAAGCAACAAGCCATTAGTTTGCTTACGTTGACATTAAGGCAAGTGTCCAGGACCCCCACAGTCCCTTCAAAGATTTTACAACAAATCTGGATTAAGTAGCAGGAGTTCAAATTAACACCTGTAGTTCTTAGGGAAGGCACAAACAGCAGATACAGCAATAAATGGCTTAGGTGTAAATGATGAGACAAGAAGCCTCAGGAAATAAGAAAATTTTAAAGGAGAAAAAAATTACTTAGTGTCCCCCCCCCCTTTCAAAAATCACAGTCAACTCTTCCAAGAGTTTTGACCAGGCCACTGGACAGCACGGGTAGGCAAACACCAGCACAAAAGGAAAAGAGGAAGCTGCAGCAATGCTGATATTGTGTAGTGCAATACGGGTACATCCGGGTTACCTTTGGTCTGGTCACTTCATGTACCCAGTGCAATAAAATGCTGTAGCACCGGCTTCCATGTGGCCTGACCCCATGTCTAGTGTCTGGGGTCTCAGACACTATAGGGCCCAGACTCAGGGGTCTGGGCAGGTGTCTTCAGTGCCCAAGCTAACTGGACTGCGCTGGCTTTTCTGTCTAGGTGTACTGGAATCTCAAACCAGTGTAAGTTCTAGACAAAACCTGAGTGGGGGAGGCATCTGAGGAGGAAAATTGAGTTTTTTAAAATAGGAAAACGTATATTCTTTTTGTTGCAATTGAACTGCAGGCTTCTAACACATTGGGAATATTTAAAAACAAATGACTGAGTAATAGCATGAAAATAAAGCAGACAGCAGAGGAGAAGCAAACTGACCTTTTCCAGAAGTCACATCAAACACTACTCCCTTCACCGCCAGGTAAATGGGCTGTCCTTCCTGGAAAGAAAGCCATCAATATATCCTCAACATTTAAGCGTAAGCAAAAGGCAATTAGCTTTAGCTATGAAATCTATAAGCACCCCAGACACAAAGAAGAGAATTAAATTCTCTGTTGTATGTTTTCTCTTGTTTGTGTGTGTATACAAGCATACACGTTCTCTCTCTTGAAATTTCTTGCTTGTGGTTTAAACTGTGCCTGAGATTTTTTTTTGAGGATTTAAGCATATGGCATGAGAGAATCTTTTTAATCTAAACGTCACAATCATAGAAGACACGTCCCTCTTGCAAGTCACCTCGTCTGCATGCTTGTCTGCTCAAAGGTGATCAACTGCATCCTTCTATTCCTAATGCAGATGGATATTGCCCAAGATAAAAGGGTGTATGGCCAATAGCATTCTTTATTCGATTTAGAGAACAACAGATAAATACACAAACACACACAAATCTGATCTGCTGACATCTGTTTTACTTAATAAGCCAGTGCTTCTGCTTTGTCTTTTATGCGTAAGATGTATTTTTAGTCAGGTGCTGGTTAGTTTCTTGAAAGTATCTAGAGAAGGCCCTGAGACAGTCAGCCGGCAAGTTTTTCAAAAGAGAAGACAGATGTGTATCAATATAGGACTTTATAATTTTGAATGTGAAGTTCTGCTCAGATCTCTGTGTCACAGAAAGCTAAAAACTCTTCAGTTGAAATCATTTTGTTATTTCTATGATCTTGTAGGGGAAAAAAGGGTCTCAATACATGGTTTAATGAATTATTGAGAGAAAATTACTTTGGCCCCAGTTTACAGTGATCTGAAATTCACTGGCATGAGTACCTTGTCAAGCAGGCAATGAATAAAATAGGAATGTACCATCTAATTGTCTGTACGCAACTTCAACGGACCAAAACCAGCAGCTGCCAGCAGGAGAAATGAGTAGCAGGCTAGCAGCACACGAATGCCAGCAAACTTCTCACGAATGCCTAAAAACCAAGTTACCCCCTCATTACTGGGAGGGCGGGAACAGCACAGCAGCAGAGCACGAGAAACCCCAAGTTTCAACGTGGTTTCAGGGCACCGAGCAGCAGGGACGGCGGCAACGCTGGGGGCGGGGCGGTGCGGTGCGGCGCCGGGAGGCCCCACGGGCCCTGGCCTCCACGCCGCGCCGACACCAGCCCCCGCCCAGCGGCTTTAAAGACCCGGCCGGGGAGGCTCGAGGGCCCGAGGCCGCGGCCCTGCCTCCCGCCCGCCCCTACCTGCTGCCCGTCGTATCTGGCCAGCTCGGGCTCGGTGAAGAGCCGCACGGGGGCCTCGGCCGGCGGCCTGAAGCGCAGCTCCCGCTCGGCCGCGGCCGGCAGGGCGCCCAGCAGGGCGGCCAGCAGCACCCGCGCCGCGCCGCCCGCCATGCCGCGGAGGACGAGCGGCGGCCGCGGCCCGGCCCCGCCTCCAGCCCCCGCCGCCGCCGGCGGCAGCCCCGGGCCCCGCGCGTTCCCCCGCCCCGGGCGGCCGGGCCCGCCGGCGGGAGCGGATTCCCGCCCCGGCGCCTTGGTGGCTTGCTTAAACGAAAGTACGTGGGAAGAGCTTAAGCCAAGGCGCATAGGCACGGAAATAAGTGCGTGTAACGTGCCCGGCGCTAGGCCGAGGGGGAGCCCTCGGAGGCTGAGGGCCGCGGCGGCGGAGCGCGCTCCTTCCCTGCGGGGTGCGCAGCCGGCACCCTAACAGGCAGCCGCTAATAAGGGCCGCCTCGGGTTCCGTCCTTTCTCCTCTCTGAAGTTTCTCTGCTGGCTGTTTGAAATGTTTATTCACAAAATCAGCACACGTAGGGCAGGCCTCGGCTTTGTGACTTAAAAAAAACCAAAACCACGCTGACGTTTTTAGCCTAAGGAAGGAGAGAATAAATAGGAAATTTTCAAATGACGTGATTTCCCCATGCTGTAAATACAGCACAGGGAAACATTCCGGGCTGGCAGACGAATAAGCAGTTTAATGTTTGTAATTCTGTGCAGAATTAAGAAAATGAGAAACTTTTTACAATTTAGATACCTATATCACATCCCTCACTGTAGGGCTGGCAAGTGAGGACTTGAAGGATTTAAAGCCTGGATGTTTGATTCTGCAGCGCCCAGTCTTCCTGACTACCGTGCTGTAATTCAAATCCCTGTTTGGTATCTCTGCTCCTTGTGCAGTTTTGTGAAAGCGGAACAGTTCGGAGAAGGATCTGGATGGTAAATAGATAGAAATGGGTTTGATCTTTGTTTTAAGGATTGTTTGTAGGCTCTTGTATAAAATCGATACGTCCGCCTCGGAGGACACCTGTTCCGTGTTGCCTGAGGTAACACCCGTTTCCACAGGCTGTCCAAAGATACCTCTGTACATCGGTGTAAGCAGAGCTGAAGTAGCTGATGCAAAGCAACAGCTCCGTAGTTCTCTCCTGGATGACAGAAGGCAGCACAAGATGAGAAGCACGGGGGAGCGAGGGCAAGTCACCACGGTATGGGGGTGACGACCAATGAGCCACATCCCCGTGTGAGGAGCTGGGCCAAGCCTGCAGAGCCAGAGCATGGGGAAAGTGAGTTGCTTGCGGACATCTGGGAGCTGACTGCTTGCTGCAGGCTGTTATCTGGTGTGGCAAGCTGAGTATTGGTCCTGTTAAGGTGAAGGTTTACAAGGTTGTTACTGTGATTCTCCTTAAGCAGTGAAGTTTGCCTACACTGCCTAAACAATAGCTGGCCTTCAGAACAGGCTCCTTAGCCTGGCTGTCCATCATGTCCATTTGCTGACTTCACACGCCACAAGACAGGTAGGAAATGTCAAGCAGAAAAGAGACCTTTAGTAAGTCTTTGGACAAAACAGCTCCTGAACGTTCCCGTTACGCACAAGAAAGAGCTCTGGCATTTGCCTGGTTACTCTGCCTGCAAATATCCTGCGTGGCTTGCTGCAGAGACCCATGCTGCTGGGAAATACGCAAAAGTCTAATTTGTCAGTTTGGTTCAAGTCACATTATAGATTTACCTTTTATTCTGAAATAATTATTTATTAGCGTCTCCCCAGGGGAGGGCTGCAAGTGCTGAATACTAGCCAACATCTGTCTGAAGTGTTACTGATTTGGGGGTGAGTTAGAGCCTGCCTTTGAACCACAGACATCTGAAAAATGAACAAGAACTAAAATAGCTTCTTTCTGAAGGGAGAAGCTCTATATTAGGACTGTTGTTGTCAAAGGACTTCAAACCTTGCTTATTAACTTACTAGGTGTGGGTCTTGGGCACAGGGAAATGCTCTGCTGAGCAGGGACTCCACTACAGCGTTGCGTCTCAATGCACGAAATGTTGTATGTGCTTTTTCTTGATGATGAAACATTAACAACTACTTCCGTGCTGGGGAAGAAAAATAGCTGTGTAGGTATTTGTGGATGGGTGGCTCATGAGTCAGCTCTTACGTGGTTTTGGCTTTTATCTTCCCGGAGCACCCCATTGCTGCCACTCCTCTGCCGGCGCAGTGTGGGTGGGTCTTCGTAGGAGCCCTGCAGAAGTTTTGTCTGGTTGCCAAGCGAGTCTGTTGTTTTGGTGTCCTGCTAGCAGCCTTGAGCAGCAAAAAATAAAAATAATAATAATAAAAAAAAGTAATACTGTGTACATCTTGGGGAGAGCTAGCAAAATTGTTTTAAATTGTTTTTCCAATCTAGTTCATTGTTGCATGGGAGAGTTTGTGTTGTGAAGTGTGTGGTGTAGAAAAGACTGTCATTTCCCTGTCACTACACGGCACACTTCTGTGTTTTTAGTAGAGTGAAACGTTCCTATAAACCTTATAAAAACCCCGGTTATGCATGTGACGAGCAACCGTGCTGCATTTGACGGCTTCACGCTGCCTACAGCAACTGGGCTCGGCAGAAATTGCTAAGCAAGCTCTAGAAGCTGAAACAAGATCTGACTCCTCGATAGCGTTGCAAGCCTTGTAGCATCTGCTGCGGTTTGAAGCTCCGTCCCCTACGGCCTGGTCGCAGAAAACGAGGGTGGCTATCGCCGGGGCGGCTACCGGCGACCCCCGGCAGGCCAAGGGCCTCCTCGCTGCCTGCCTGCCGCCGGGGCTGCTACCGGCGACCCCCGAGCTCAGTAGCAGGGAGCTGCCGGCCGCTGCCCCGCAGCCCAGCCCCTGCCCCGCGGCCTGGCGACGCTGCCCGGCACCAACGGTCGCCCGGCGGCCGTTACAGCGGCTCGCGCCCGACTACGCCTCCCAGCAGCCCCCGCGCCGCAGCGGCGAGGCCGCGGCAGCGGGGCGGGAAGCAGCCGGCGGGCGGGTGGGGGGTCCCGGCGCCTGCGTGGCCCTGCCCGGGCAGGGCGGCTCGGCTCGGCTCGGCTCGGCCGCGGTGTCGCCGGCCCGTGCGGTGCGGCTGGGCTGCCTCCCGGCCCCCGCGGCGTCCGCTCCCCGCCGATGCCATGCTAAGACCAGAGATCTCCGCATCCTACCAGGAGGTACGGGGGGGCCGGGCAGGGCTAGCGGGCGGCGGGCCCCAGCTCGCGGGAGCGGCCGGGGCAGCCCCCCGGGCGGCGATGCCCGACGCGGGGCTTGCCGCTTCGCCGAGCCGGTTCCACTCAGCGCTGTCGCCGTGAGCTGGGTTCGGCTCCGGTCTCTGGCTCTGCGGCTCGGTAGGACTGGCCGCGTCGCTGCCGGGGGCGCAGAGCCCTGGCGAAGCGGGTCGCTTCGGAGCGCTCCGCAGCGTAACTTGCCCCTTCTGGCCCGTCTGCATCTGCCCAGGCGCGGCCGGGCCCGGAGGCTGTCGCCAGGAGGCTGCGTGCCTTCACCTGCCTGGGGCTGCCCCTCGCCCTCCTGCCTGCCGCCGGGTGACTGGGCTGTCAGGGTGCATCTGCACTCGCCGGATAGAAGTGGGTGTTTTGGGTGTGCTTAGTTGCATGTTTTACCTTTAAAAGTGGCTAAAATAGTCGGCAGCAGTAGTCTTAATTGCATGAGCTAGGTACAGCTGGCCGGTGAGCTCTGTAACTGGGGCTTTCCTAACAAGGACATAGTCTGTCGGGCGTCAGAAGCGACTTTGGTACCAGAGCTCTCGCATAGGAAGCTGAAGGCCGCGTTATCATCCTGCCGAGAGCCCGAGGCAGCGCCGGGTTTGCATATCAATATACAGGCTCCAGCAACCGGAATTCTTGCTCCTTCCTATCTCTCGTACTAGAGATACAAGCTATTTGTGCCAAGTTCAGCAGCGGTGGAGGCTTGCAGCGGGTCGCTTTGGTTTGCATCTTGCCGGCGAAAGCAATGCAGATGTTTGCCTTCCTCTGCATGTGATGGGTAGTTTGGGGCTCTGTTTTAATACGTTCTAATTTAGTTTAGTACTTCCTGTTTAGTCTCAGCTTTTGGTTTTTATGCCAGGCTAGAAGGCATTGGAAGGTGATGAATCAGTGGACCAGCAAAAGGCCTGCATGGACAAGTTCCCCGTTTATTTGAAAGGGTTTTATGCAGTAGGAAGGTTTTATCCCATGATTATCAGGATGAAATTAACTCTTGTAAGAGCTTGTATTTAGGGGAGATACTTGAGAGAGTTAATGAAGTCGCATTGATGCCCGAAGTATGGACTGGACTATGCGTGTTACATATCGGCCTTGTGCGTCAGCCACCGCTGACACTGCTCCGAATGTTTGGGATTGTCCCATTCTCTGTGGTGCAAGTCTAGATGGTGCGTAAGTGCAGCGGCTGTGTTTCCATCCCTTCTCCGGCACCTGGGGCAGTCTGTAATGCTCCTGCCCCTAGCAGGGATGCTGAAATGTCTGGGATTGCATTTCTGAGCTTCTCTTTGTCTGGTGCCTTTCTGTGTGCAGGACTGAAAAGGAACTGCCAGGTCATGAGCAGGCTTCTGCAGTTGTTTGTTGCTCAGCTGCACATGCAGAGCCCAGAGGAATGCTGAACAAAGGTCTGTTTCATGCCCTTCCTGCTCTTGATATCCTATCCTATCTCTGCATCCTCTTGCAAGCTTAGCTGCCCTGCAAGTGTATGTTCCTTCTGCATTAGCACCATGCTTCACCTCTTTATCAAAAACAAGACGTAGGAAGAGCTGGCCTGTGAGGGTGAACACCGTTGGTGTATGCCAGGTTCACTGTTGCCAGCTGCCTTGATTTGGGGATTCTGTCAAGCGTGGAGAAATTAGAATCAGCTGCCATGCAGTAATGCTGTGCTGGCTTCCCAGTTGTTAGAAGACTGTCGCTTAATATGTGTGTGAGTTGTTGGGTTTGTAGATCTGTGCTGCCGTGCCTCATAGAGTCACTGTGCTGCATGCTGTATCCTCACAGCACAGTGGCTGAGCCATGAACAGCACTAGGCTCTTGGTGGCCTCAGAGGGTTTATGCAACTTCACCTCTTGTCAAGTCAGGTGTTTGGGATTCGCAGTGAAATTAGTTGTTTTTTAGAGGGTCACACATCAGCTCAACCTACTCATTGCACCTGAGGCAATGTTAGCACTCCTGCTTTTGACTAGCTGTCCTTCACTGGTTTTATGTGTGAAAAGCTTATGAAATTGTCTGCCTTGTGAGCAGAGATAATAAAACATAGTCACATTCTGTTTGGTTTTTTGTTTTGTTTCTAAGGAATGCTGAAAGGTTACATTTTCTGAGCTTTTCTTCTCTTCTCCTAGACGTTGAAGAGTCGCTGTAGGTCCTCTTGGGAGGATAGGATATGTTGCATATTGTGTTCTTGTTTAAACTTATGTTGTGATCTTCTTGCTATCAGGAATAGAATTTGCCTTACCTTCTACATAACCTCAGTTGATGAGGTGCCTCTACCTGGAGAACTGTGGCTGAACCAGAGAGGTGTGGGAATTGGCTGAGAAACTGCAGTGACTTTGTAACTTATGTTAAACTTTTTGGATCAGCTCTGGCATAAGGAATTTGCATGAGTATAATTTGAACTGGCTTTTTAGCTGATTTAGCTTAACCAGTACAAAAGGTTCAGTGAATACTCTTCCTGTGTCAGAATAGCTTATTTTGGGTCAGGTAAACAAATAGAACTGGTGTGGTTCTACAAAAAGGAGCAGAGTCTTAATTTTCCCTTATTTTATGAAGATAACTGAGAAAAGTATCTTCGGTTGGACCCTAGTAAGTCTCCTGCAAATGAGCTGAGTTTAGCCATTAGTTACCTGTTCACTCCATGCCTCACACCATGGGAAATCATGCTTTGTTTATGTGGAAGGAATTTAAAAACAACTGTGTAACTTGCTTTGCATGGTGGAAATGAATACAGAAATACGGCAGGAGGTGATGGAGACTTTACGTCAGACTTTGAAGACGTAAAATGAGTGGACTCTTTCCTAATAAGTGCAAATGATGATCTGTTAATAGTATAATGATGATCATTTCAATACTGAATTAAAGTTGGGTGAAATAAAAGAACTTCCTTATGGATACATGCCTGTTACTGTTGAGTAAGTTGGGGGTGTAAAGTTTAATAGCATTCAGTATGGCTGCTGCATTAACTGTGCGCTCATTTTCCTTGAAATAGGAACAAAGCTGATCTCCCTTACCTAATTAGGTAGCTGATACTGAGTGTTTAGCTTGAACACTTACTGTGCAACATGTGATATGCTGTAAGCTTATGCCTCCGTTTGCCTTGCCGTAATTTGTATGTCATTCCCTGCCATGAAAGAAATTTGGAAAACATACAGGAGACACTTTATATATATATACATATATACACCCCCCCCACCCCCCCCCCACCCCCCAAAAAAAAAAATCTAATGCTTCATGATGTCTTGTGATGCCTATCTGATGTGACAAGCTTCTGACTTTGACGGAAGTGTCTTGGCAGTTTGGGCCCAGAGCTCTGAATAGGAAAACAAGAAAACATCTGGTCTCTGTTGCTGTTTTAGAAACACTGGAACGCTAATTAGTTGCATAACCAGTAATATATGATAATATGTACAGCGAGCTCAAATATGTACCAGAAATGTAGGGATGTTTGAATGTTGTCTTGTAGTGACCCACCTACCTATGTGGCTGCGACTGCATTTGAGTTACTTGCCCTAATACCTGTCAAAATGCAACTCGCTCTTTGTGCACCTCTTTATTAAGAAGTGCTAATGCTCTGTTTGCTGGTATGTGCTGTGGTTTGTTTATGCCTAAAAATACGTTCTTGAGTGACAGATCGAAGTTCCTGCTTATTTCAGAGGGCAACTAATTGGGTGTTTAAAGTGAGCTGAAGCTGCCAGGGAAACAATTACTTTGATCTTGAAAGACAAGGTGATGTTATTGTTGAAGCAGCAGCGTAGAAGTAGGTTAAATTTAATGTGCCGTCTTTCTCTTTTTGCAGCATGCAAGTCAATTTTTAGCTGTAGGTCTACATAAATGTGGCTCTTGTCTTGTGAACAAGTGGAACAGATGTTGGGTGCTCTTGGACTGGGGGCATGTTTTTGTGTGTTTGGTTAGTTGGAGCCTCTTTTATTTGTACCATAGAAATTCCAGCAATTGCAAGTTGAGAGCATGTTTGGAAATTGAACCACTGTTTTAACTACACAGCTGAGTGAAGATGTGGAGCGAGTATCTGAAAACCCAACAGATGAGAGAGAAGGAGAGATGGAAGTTGATGAAGACGCCAGCTCTGTTATTTTACCAGGTGAGAACTATTGACCCAGAAATTGCCAGTTTTAAGCCTGATAAGCTGCTTCTGTGTGTGGGTTTGGTTGTTTGTGGTTGTTTTGGGGGTTTTTTATTGCACTTCTGAAAGCAAACAAAACACTAAATTACTTATTTTGGGGAATAAGTGTTGATGGAAGGCCAAGGAGTTTTTCCAAGGATTGAGATGAGAATGTTTCTTTGTCATGAACTGTGCTCAATCAAAGAAGATTCAGCACCTCTTGTTCTGAGAGAGCTTAGTATGTCATCTTCCTTTATGTTGTATCTTACCTGAGTTGCAGTGTCTGTGATGGCAGTGGATTGCAAGCAAAGTCTGTGCCAGATTTACATGAGCGAGGTGCAATATTGAACAGATGTGTTTTTAAATGGATTTTAGTTAGACTGTTTGGACCTGCTTTTGGAGGGTGCGGGGCAGTATTAAATGGGCTTACTGCAGCTCAGATATAGGCATTAAGGTAAGGCAACCTGAAATGAGTATCCCCTAAATGCTTTGCAGCTGTTCAGGACATACTTGTTTCAATAGTGCAATTTTATGCATATTAATGTCCTAATTTCCTTGGCTGCCATCTCCTCATAATGAACTTGGGAACACGTGTGTGACCATGGACTTTTGTAAGAGGTTATGTGTTCAGTAGGATTTACTAAAAGGCTAGTGCTTGCTGCGGTAAGGAACAAACACCAAACCGTGCTATTGTAGTTGAAGGGCAGAGTGTGGCATGGCCTGAGAGGGCCTGACTCATTAGATTACACCACACAGGAAAGTCAGTGTAAAATATGCCTACTTATCTCCTTTCATATGTTGGGTCTTAATGCTCCTTTTGCGTGTTCAGCTGTATGTCACTAACGATCAAAACATGACATGTAACTTGAGTACATGAGCTTTTACCTTACAAGTATTGCCAAAAGAAATGGTGAATGCAAAGGAGTATGGGGAAGGCAGTGTCTGTGTACAAGTGAGGCAAGTGTGAAGATCTTCAGAGAATAAACTTTGAAGGCAAGGAGACTGTGAGAAAATTGGGTTGGTCTTTTTCCAGCTGTAACTGGAAGAATCCTTTTGTGAAACTTTATGTAGTATGCACAAGGAGTTACAAACTAGAGGCCAAAAATGAGAGGGTAGCAAATATCTAGTGACTTCTACCATGGTGGAAATGCAATGCAGATAGCTGTGTAAGAGCATTAGAATATTAAATCTCTCTGCTGATGCATACACTTGAGTGTGTAAGAATCACTTCAACTCCTTTCCCCCTTCCCAGTCTGTTTTTTCCAGGAGGAAAGATTGACCATCAGCAGACTTTTTTTCTTATGAACTTTGAACATTGTTTCTGAGTTGTCCTTCTTGAAAATAAACCTTGTTTCCTGCCTGCCATGTCCTTAAGCAGAGTTCCAAATTCAACACATGAAAAAGAGGCACAATCTTTGGATGATTATGCGTCATGCTTGAGAACTGACTGATCATCAGAACCAGCAATAGTTGTGGTTTTTTTAAATCAAACTGAGTTTGAAGCTTACTTTCCTCTCAAGTGATTGATCTTTGAATGAACACTGCATAAATTCAGCCCAGATATCTGTATTTTAAAGTCCTAATCCATATTCTGTTTGGTTCCAGATAGTGAACTGGGTACCACTGCCCCTTCTTTGCGTTTCAGCAAGACCTGCCTAAAGAATGTTTTTTCAGTAATTCTCCTGTTTATTTATCTGCTGCTCATGGCTGTAGCTGTGTTCCTTGTCTACCAAACCATCAGTGACTTCAGGGAGAAGCTCAAGCACCCAGTGATGTCTGTATCTTACAAGGAAGTGTCCTTGTATGATGCACCTGGTAAGACCGGTAATAAACAAAATGGGTTAAGTTGTTGTTCACATTTACCTTGGATTGTTTTACATTTTTCGTCTTGATTCTCCAGGGCCCAGAGTGCATATAATGCTTTGACTCAGGTCTTTCACTTCCTCTTTTCTAATCTATGTTGTGTTAACTTTGCGTGGAAATTTTAATATTGTAGGAGAAATTTTGGGGACATTTTTGGGGTTTTCATGCCAATAACATGAATGACAGCAGCTGCAGAGCATCATGCAACATTTGGTAGATAAGAAGTGTTTGCAGACTCTTGAATTAGTCCTCTTATAGGGAAAGAAGAATAATTCCTCATGGAAATATTCCCAAAACTGTATCGTTCAAATAGGGTAGCACATAGGATGCGTATCAGGACCTCAGTGCTGCACTGGACAGTGAAATGCTGTTGACAGTAAAGAAGGTGAATTTCTCAAACCAACCACAAAATAACCACAATGCCACTTTCTGCTTCTGTTCTGCATTGTTTACAACTTGGTATTACATCAGTAGGCAATGAAAATATGATGTGACTGCAGGGAACAATGTTGGCATAAAAATGCAGTGTGGCATCAGAAGACTATGTTGCAGTTTGCAGGAGAGATTATGCCACAGAAGCATTTTTGAATAGTGATTTCTATTGTTATTGGTTTGGTGTTTTTTTTTTTTTAAATTATCAACCATTCATAAACAGAGCTGCAGTAGCAAATGCAACTCAAACAGTCATAGGTCAGTTTCCAATGTAAAAATTACACTTTTGTTCAAAGTGTTACCGCATTTTACAAATAACCACTCCAGTAATTGTGGCTGAAAGGTGAGTGTTTCAAGTTGTTGCCATATTCCTATAGTTGTTTTTCTGTATGGTCAGTTAGGCTCAGCTCTGCAAGTACATCCTTAGTTTGGACCATATGGATCTGACTGTAAGAGCAGGCTTTCCCCTGTGTTTTTTTTCCCATGAGTGTTTCATACAGCAACAGGTAGAAAATGTCATTTAAAGAAGCAGAGCAACATACATATAAATCCAAAAGTATTTGCGAGGATCCCTGCCAAATCAGAGAACCTAAATTAATGTAGCCCTTTACTTCATTGCTCTACTAAAGTGATGAGATGGCAAGTTGCAAGCATGGAGCACTGAAGAAAGGGATAAAGCATTTTTAGACTGATATATGCTGACTGCTTTGACATCTTGCATTTTGGTGGACAGGTCATCGCTGTTGTGTGAGTTAATCATATCTAATAACTCAAATCATACTTTTTTTTGGTAGTTGGTCTAGATTATCTTCAAGCAAGCTCATTTCCAATACTAAATGTGGCATATGTGGCATAACAGGATTTTGGGGTTTGGGCCTTTTATTTTGCTAGCCTTCTACAGCTGAGGTGACTGAGGGTTTTTTTTAATGCATGCTGTTGGTCTGAAACCATAAATGTATGGCTTATATGAATTTCCATACAGGTGGAGTAGTAGCCAGCCTACCTAGTGATATAAATAATAAGGGATGGTAACAGTTGGTACTTGTTTAATGGCTTTGAGTTTTATCGTGACATTGTATTCAGTGAACAGAAGATGCTAGATGTTCTGAAGAGCATCTTTTCACTTTTATTAGATCAGCCAGTGATCTTTGATCTGTCATGTATAGTACATACATTATTTCCAATTAAAATTTGACATGTTAAATGATAATATCTGAAAACATGTACATGCTGAAGCGCTACATGACCCATTCGACTTCAGTAGTCTCCTAACTTACTTTACACGTTCATTTCATTTGGGGCCAGAAGGACTGATGCATTAGCTGCTGGCTTGTGGGATGACTAGGGAAACTTGGTAGCTTCTGTGAACCTTGAATCACTGTAACAGAACATGAACCCTGATTTTTTTTTTATTATTTTTTTTTTCCCCAATGTATAGCAGAGGTTCTGTCCTGATGAAGCTGACACTGTCTGTTGTCCTGCTCCAGAAAAATGCTGAAGCATGTGGTTTAATTTGATTGTTTTGCCGGATCTTGAGGATAGCTCAGTATCCTGTGGGATTAAATCCCAGAATGAAAATCTGTGTACTTGGGAAAGAAATCAGCTCTGTTCGATGTTTTTTCTCCCAAAACAGGTATTGCCTTTTACCCAGGCAAGGCTCGGCTGCTTAGCTGCAAGCATCATTACTATGATCACATTCCGCCCCTGATAAATCCAGGTCAGCCAGGAGACATTGAATGCACCACTCAGAGAATCAACTACACAGATCCTTTTACTAATCAAACTATGGTAATAATATAATAGAACAAAGCTTATTCAAGTGGGGGGTTTCTGCTCATAATGGTATTTGAAAGTAAAAATATTTCTTAGTGCTGCAAAAAATCCTTGCTTCTAGTTTTTTTTCAAGCCATCTGTCCTTTTGTTTTCAGAAATGTAAAAGACCCTATTCAGTGTGTATATGTTATGGATGATCAGCTGTCATGTGGGTTTGTGCAGCATGAAAACCTGAATGGGACAAAATAAGTCATTTTTCACAATGAAATTCTGGCTTCATTCCTCTCCTAAATGAACTGACAAGCATATTCCTTGATATAGTAAATCCAGCTTTGATTGCAAGCAGTAGCAGTTATTCTATTAAAGCAGGATAGCTTATCTCTTTTTGTATGTTTGCTGGGAATTACATACTATTTCTGTCACACTTGGAAAAATCTTAACTGGGCACCAAGTGTTTCATTACACTGAAATGCTGTGAGACAGTAAGATGGGTGCATTGAGTGATAGTCTGTCTTAAATTGCCCTTAAAAATGCAGGGAGTCTAGCTTTTGTATAAATAAATGTTCAAAAAAATAAAGTATTAAATATGGTCATTTGTATCCAAAGTGATTGCTGAGATTGTTTTTAAGGAAACTAAACGTGAACAAACAAACAATCTAGGTATGTTTGGTCAACTTTTTTCCTCTTCATGTTTTGCCTTTTGTCTAGTCACCCTTTACTTCTGGGAAGCAGCTCCTTAGTATACTTGAAAGTAATATTCTAGGTGCAAGTCTAATTTAATTTCTGCCACTAATATGCTCTTTTTGTGTTTTTTAACAAACTAAGAACCTACATTTTAAGCTGCGTGGTAGATTCATTTAGAAGCTTGCTGATCCAATAGGCTCTGATCCTGTAGTGGAATGGAAAGGCACTGAAGCAGAGACCTCTGAACCATGTAGAGCCCTGTTCAAATTGGCTGAGTCCTTTTGCAAGCGGCAGCTTGCTGTTTGATATAATGCCTCCACTACTTTAAGCTGTATTCTGCCTGCTAGCATTTTTTGTTGTTGTTTGTTTTTTTTTTTTTCCCTTTCAGCAGCTCACTTGAGGTGCTGGGGGGGCTGTGAAACTGTTCCTCTTTCTCAGGGAGAAGCCTGATGTTCTCCACGTCAGACTCCACATTAACTTGTTTCATGTCAAGAGCTGAAAGTTCCTGGACTTTAATGCTCAAAACAGTTTTGATTGTCCTGCAAAATGCAGGTTGCAGGGCCTTGACTGGTAATACCACGTGAACCCAAAGGACTGTGATAGAAATAAAGCAGATTTCTGAGAGAAACACTAGATCTTGTTGTAAAGACTTCATTTTTAAACTAAAAGGAGGGATTCAATTGGCATTCTTGTTAGATATTTTAATAGACATAGACTTAGTAGCAGACAAGAAAATCTCGGTGTGTATTAGATTTCTATAGAGTATTAGTGACAGATGGCAAATTCATGAACAGGAAATGAGGATTCCTTTGCTACTCTCACCATCTCTCTGTTTGCTTACAGAAGTATGCTTTGGTTGTTCAAGGCCCTCGTGATGTGAAGAAAAAGGAACTGGTATTTTTGCAGTTTCATTTAAATGGAACAGACCAAGATTTTAGTGCCATTGACTACCTCCTCTTTTCTTCTTTCCAAGAGTTCATCAACAGGTACGTAAAGGGATGAGCCTGTAACTGCATTGAACTTGCTACAACAATACTAGTGAAAGCAGGGCAGAAAATGAATTGAGGACTTTTTCAGTGACAAAAACTGCCCTTCAGCTATGCTTCAGCCATTTGTTGCTGCACTTGCTGAAAGTTTGAGGTTTGAGCTGGCTTACCGCTATCTGCTGCTGTGGGGGATCAGGAAGTGTGCTGTTTGGGGCAGTGTGCTCAGGAAAGTGCACTGAGAACACTAATGCTTCTGTATCTTTTTTTTTTTTTTTAAAGCAATTACTGTAAAGATCAGATCCCTAGATTGATTTGTTGTGATTTCGTTGAAAGATTAACTGTATTTCTTTGTATTACTAGCTTTATGTAAGATTCTACAGAATGATGTAATTTCATAGGCAGGCAGGGTTTTCAAAATTGCTTCGTATTGGTTTGACATTGGTGCCATTGGAGTGACTGATCAACCACCTTCTAATTTTAACAGGAGTGGAAAAATTAGAATTTTTCTATTCTAAGAAAATAGAAAATATTTTCTTTCTTGAACTGTCAAGAAAGAAAATCCTGTCTTGAACTTTCTTGAAAGCCCACCCTTTTTCCACCTTGTGACAATAAATTCCATACTTAACTGTTTAATTTTTTCTTTAATTTAAATTCAAGTTCTGTTCTTCTCTCTGTGATCCAGATTAAAAGCTAGACAAGAGCGATTAGTCACAGTGAGACCTAATAGAAAGCCTTAATTTGGTGATAGTCAGATGCTCAGTGAAAAAGGGACAGGGGATAAAGGCCATATGCAGAACAAAATTGGGTGAGGGAGGGGAAGAGAAATAACAGATTTTATCGTAACAAAGCATTCTTGGAGGCTTGGACATGATCATACCGGTGTTTTTCAGATGGAGCAAAGACTGGAAGTATTCAGTCACAGTATCCCTGGGTGGCCAAAGACCAATTATCTGAATTTGCTTTTTAGAAAGCATTTCTTCTTCAGTGGAGGAGAGGTCTTAAGTCATTAAGTACTTTCTGTAACTGTACTAAAAGACCTCATAAAATGCTAAGGTTGCTGGTATTTTAGGCATTGATATCTTAGGGTGAGAAAATACCAGTTAAGAGTAGTGACCTAGGAGGTGCTACTTGTTCCTTCTGTGTTGTTTTTTCTCAGTTTTTGTGGTTTGTGCCGCAGTTAGCGGTACGTACAGTGGGACTGATTCCAGCAAGGTGCGCAGCTGTTCCTATACTGCAAGACACAAGCACTGTCTGAGACCACCCCTTGTGAAACAGAGCAGAAGGCACAGTTGCGTTCCTGGCTCTTTGCAGGATGAGCCAACTTACCAAGACACAACTTGGTCTATGCTTACTCAAGTCTTGGAAGCCACATTTCTATGCTCGTTGTATCAATTTGCAGATAAGCCATTTTAAAGAGCTGTTTCTTCCCAAGTTAAAACATGTATGTCCTGCTTAAGTTGGCAGTATTTCTGCAAGCAAGCTGCAAGTCTGCATGCTGCTGTCCCAAACGCTTGTGCCACATGTTGTGCAAAGGCAGGTTAGATGTGCAAAACAGCAATAAGCAGTATTGCAAAGGTCCTGGCTTCAAAGCTGTGTTTGTGCCAGTGTAGGTGAATCAGTAAGAATCATCTGTAAGCTGCCTGGGAGAAACCTGGATCGCAACCTCCTGCCTCCAGGTTTTCTGGGTCAAACTGGGTAGATGGCAGAATTGATCCCCAAAGAGACGGGGAAGTGTCGCTTCCTTCCTAGAGAAGCTGCCTTGTCTCAGTGGTGGAAGGCACCAGAACTGAAGCTGGGAGAGTGAAGGCTGAGCTTGGGTTATGTTTGGAGCGAAGTGAAAAGGTAGGAAATGGTGGTGTCTGTTTGGGGATGCATCCTTTGTGCCCGTTTGCAGCAGGCAGTAGGAATGTGAGTTAAAACTGGTTTTGAACTAACCCAGCTAACGGTAAAATTGGCAAAGGTATGTGGGCCTTTAAACTTAGTAGTAAACGATCTGCATGTCTAGGTGAAATACAGTAAGAGAACCAGTTGTGTGCAAGAGGCCAGTAGTGTCTCTCTTATAGCTAGCATTCTCCAAAGCTTGGTACAAGTTGTATGGCTTGTCTTGCTCAGTAGTCTGTATTGCTGTCCTGGCGTCCCGGGGCATGAACTGGACGGGCTCAGGGCAGGTTGAAAGTTTACGTTTTCTCCTGACTGTGAAGTGCATGTGAAACCTCATGCATACGTGGAATGTCCAACTTCCAGCAGAAGAGAAGATAGAAATAATTTCTGGTTCATCAGCGGATGCTAAATTTAGTTGATGGGAAGTCTGGACCAAGATATCTGTAGAAACTGTTGTGTGTTCTTCCATACGACCTCTAAAAACTTCAGTTACTGGCCGCTGTTAACTACTTTTCCTGACAAAGTGTCTCACTTACTGGTTATGAGAGCATATTATTAGCACTCTGTCCAGCAATTCACGTAAGGTGTTATCAAAGATGCTGAGATATATGCTAAAACTCATGAGATACCATAATTACCTTTACAGTGTTTTGCCATGGCTACAAACAGCTTAGGTTGGGCTGGGCGGGCAGACGGCTGCAAAATATATGTGTTGAAAACCCAAAACCCATTGAAATTGGTGAGAAGAGTCCTGCTGTATCTACGCCACAGTTTCTGTGTAGACAGTATTATGTGCAGCTCACTTTTGCTTTAAATAGCAATAATCATATCAGTGAAGGCTGCCACAAGCATCAGCTGTAAGCAATAATAAAAATGGCATCTAGAGACTTGTGTCTTTAATGTTTTTTTGAGGCACAGCAAGTGGTGAGGACTCAAGTAAGGTCCAGTTGTTTCTGTCAAGGGTTTTATTCTCTGCAGCTCTTCTGTTAAAATTGGATCGACGGACTACATGAAACTGGCACTGCTTCCTAGTTTTGTTCTGGCCCTCACAGAACACTGCTGAACTGTGCTATTGTTGGCCTGGGAGTTGGAGGGATACTGCCACTGGCTTTTTTCTTCTTCTGTCTTTTTTTTTTTTAAAGACAGTGGCAGCTGCTGTCTGTACCATATTAATTGGAGGGAAGGAAATAATGAAACCCTTGCAAATTACCAAAAAAGTGTAGCTAAAAATACAAGTTCCTTTCCTGAACTGTCATTAGTATAATACATGGGTTTAAGAAGAAAATCCTCTGAACATATTACTGACAAACTATTGTTAGTATAGCATGTAAAATAACTTACAGTCATGTGAGATTATGAATACCAGTCTGAACAGGTCAGAGATTATTTAAGGGTCTAAACAGAGCTCCACGTTCATGTCTCTAGTCTGCATTGCTGCATGCAGAGAAATTAATTATAACACAGAAGGGTCAAGACTTTTGGTACCACACTATCTGACCCTTTATTAGATCCCATGGCTGAGCGTTTCCCAGTCTAGGGGAAAGCAAAAGCAATAAACACAAATTGGGTTTGACCCATCTGTGGTTTTGGCTCTTGCTGTTGCATTGGAGTCTGCTGGTGGGATGTCCTAAGCTGCCTCTGGCTCTTGTGGGTCGGTCCATAGAGATGGGTGTTAGAAGGATCCACTGCAGAGCTAGAGCCCAGTCTGGCATTAGGTTAGCAACTTGCACAGTTGGGACAAATACAGCCTCTCGTGGTCTGACATTGATCAGTCTGTGCTAGGGCAATGGGCTCCCTGTTAGTAGTTTGAACTGTCAATGGTTACCAGAGAGCATTGGCTGAGGGGAGACCAGGGCTTTGGAGTTCACCTGAGTGAGACAGTGGCCTCTTGCACTACTTTTTCTCTGCTGTGAGGTAGGAATTTTTGCATGGTCTTGAGGTACCATTAATATCTTGGGAGAGCCTGGTGCAGAGTATTCCAGGAATCTTCCCATACATCTAAAGGACAGTGTAATAGGTAGAAGAACTTACTGAACAGAAAAAAAAAAAAAAGTAATGTGCAGCCTTTGCAGGTTGTCTGTCTTTGGGGTGAAGAGGGAATTAAAAGAAACTGTCTGCCTGGAGAATTGTTCTTCACATTAAAATCCCTTGCCTGTCTTGCATTCACTTAGCTGTGTGTGGTTTTTAGGCTGAGTTATTTGCCCTCTGCTATCATTTGTGCAAAGCTTGTGCCTCTCTGCTCTGCTCCCCCCAGCCCCCCTTTTTTTTTTTCCTGACTCTGTGGCAGTGGTCTGGATTATGGGCACAGGCAAGGAGATGCCTTCTCAGATCACTTCTCCACAGCTTTTCCTAAGATATTATTAATCTTTCTTTTTCAAGCCTACAATTACTGTCGAAGGCAAAGTATACTACTGCTGACTGCTTACCATGTAAGTTGTGGCTGTTACGTTCAGCTCTGTGTCATAACTTCCTGCCTCAATTTTCCATGTTGGTTTGGAAAGCTCTTCTAGGATGCTGTATTTAGTCGTGCATTAGGCATATGACTGGCTGGCAGAGTGCTAATTATGTATGTTCCTCTGAGTGGCAAAGCAGTGTGCTCTTCGTACTGTCCATCAGCTGATGTTGTACGCACTTACCGAAGGGGGAAGAAATCATTGTCAGATTAGGTCTCCCTATGTCATTGGTTTGTATGGTGAGGAGCAGTCAGGCAGTGGGCTTTGTTCTGACGCTTTGCGCATGCCTTCCTTTTGAGGGTTAGAGAGGTGCGCTGCCGTCCTGTTGGGATCACTAAACAAGCAGCTAATGTCACAAATCCGTAAAGATATTCCTAACCTGCTAAAACACTCTTGGAATATCATCTGTCTTGATGGGTAGCAAAGTGTATTAGTTTTTCTTTCCAGAAACGCTTCTCCTTTCATGTTTGTATGCACAATGGAGTTCTGTGTTTGAGCCCATCACCTGAAGCCCTGACTTGAGAGCAATGGCTTTGCTAGGCTTTGCCTTCCTGTGAACATGTGCATATTAATCTGTTAAGCCTGAGCAGGCAGTGTAGTACAGAGTAGCCATCAGTATGATAACTCTTTTTATCAGTCCGTGCTCTTGCTGCCTTGCAGACAAGACATCTTGGTTTGCAGGAAGGAGCCCCAGTTCTGAAAACTAAGGAAAAAGACAGGAAAAGTGCAAATCCACCCAGTGCTGGTAGAGGACAAATCTTCCTGATTGGTCTGTTCTTTGGGATGAGAGCTTGCTTCTTCAGCTCTGCTTTTCTTCCTCACTTCTTTGCACCTTTCTTTGAAAGACCAAAATACTTTAATCTCCCAGTAGACCTAGCCATGCACACCCTCTGCCATATGAGCAAAGTATACTCTTCCCTTCACCTAAGAAGATGGATTTAATGAGTCAAAACCCTCTCCCTGTCCCTTGTGTCAAGGACCAGCATACCCTGACATATCTCTGCAACCTGAAATCTGTCTTTAGTAAAAATCAGCAGTCTGTGCTTTAATGATTCATGACTCATCACAGTGGTTTACCCCTTCATCTCAAATGAAACCTTGTTGAAATAGCAGCTGCAGGGCCAGGTTTATTTCGTAGAGATGACACGGAACTGGCTAAAATCACAGTACTGAGGAGCTCCAAGTAAATAGCGTGGTTAACACACTGTGTCCTGTGCAGTTGGTAGAGACAGGATGGAGACCAGATATGCCTTAGAGCTGCCTCTTTACCACTTGTGGTGTGAGGGGTATTGGAAGCCTTAAAATGGCTTACAGTCACAATACTAAAAAAAAAAAAAGAGACACAAAGCAATCCTGCTGTTCTGGGGCTACAACTATCTGTGATTGCATATAGGGAAAACAGCCATGTTATTGCAGATGGGAGACTTACACCAAAGGTATAGTGTTCCCAAAATAATAGGAATATGCTAAATGTAAATTTCAAAGCATTTTAAGTATGTCTGCATTGCAACCAATTTATTTGCACCCCAGAAATGGGGTGAAGCAGCCTGCCCTGCCCCTAGGCTGTTCCTTCCATCTCATGCTTCCTAGCATTGTGGCGAGTTGTTCCCTGGGGTCCTGGCTCTGCTCCTTTCTGTCCCAGAGATGACAGATGAGCAGAACGAGGCTCCCCTATAAGGCAGAGCAGTCCCTAGGGGCAGGCAGAACTCTAGGGTGGTAGGGCACCGAGTAAGTCTTCTGCGCTTAAGAACATGTGAGTGTTCTTAAGTGCAAGTGCTACCATTAATCAGTACATCACTACTCACAATGTTTTAGGTATGCTGAATTTTAGCAGTTGAAACATAAAAGGAATTGTGAACACATTTTGAAGTGCTTGTAGGTCTGACATTCTCCTGCCTACAGTGCTCAGATACCGCTCTGAGCTTGGTCAGTAAAGTAATGGTCTTTTTCCTTTAGTCCAGAAAAAGCAGAATTCATGAAGGACTGTGAAAGTTCATACTCCAGCTGGAAGTTTTCCGGAGGCTTTCGAACTTGGGTCAAGATGTCCTTGGTGAAAACAAAAGAAGAAGATGGTAGTGAGACTGTTGAATTCAAACAAGAGGTAAAAAAAAATTCCTCAGGAAGAGTTTTTTGGGACCTCTTAGTTTATTAAGAACTAGTTACTGCTATGGTTTTAATGATAACTGGCCAACAGAACCAGTTCTTGAGGCAAACAGCAGTATGAGTTGGAAGAAGGGTGGGTTGGTTAAGTGAAACATCAGGAGTTTTGTTTTTTTGTTTCATTGCATCCATTATGCCACTTGCCACAGAGCAGTTCTGGCTGTACAGTTACTTGCATTCTTTCTTAACGTGGAGAGGTTCTGTAAAAGCGTGAATATCTTGATGTGCACGGCTGTTGGTATGGCCTAGTGACACATCTCAGGAAAACATCTCCTAAGGCCAGAAAATCCAGGCCTTGAATGTGTTATAAGTGACAGCTGTAGTCTGAGTTAAGGGTCCAAAGAGACCAACATAGAAATATTAACACAGCTACCTTTAGTTCAAGGTGGGGAACAACTGCCAAAGGAATTGTCTAAATAATAGCTGGGATTGGAAAGAGGTATTGTTTAGGTTACCACAAAGGCTGATGTTAGGATGAAGAGGTAAACATAAGCCTTGTATCCTTAGTAGCATTCTCATGTCTGCTTTTTGTTTGGGTTTGGGATTTTTATCTGTTGAGTATCCTTAGAAACTTAACTTCTTGCATCATTTAAAACTAGAAAATATGGAAGATGCAAACTTAGCTACAGATGAAATGGGTTTGACTTTCGTTCCTGTTCATACTAATGGACAGGAGACTAGTTGTGTTTTTTGGGTTTGTTATCTTGCTCCCAGTGTTGGCTGGGGAGAAAGAGTCTCATTGGTGATGAGAAATGAGAAATTTAAGAGCAGTCCTTTTCAGGGAGTACGTGTTTCAGAGACAACACTGTCTCTTAGTCTATGGTACACTTCAAAAGAGTACTTGGTGGAGATTAAAATGAAACGGGATCTTCAGTTCTCCCATCTTTAATTCTCACAGGTAGGGCCTTATGTGGCAAAGCCTTAAGGGAAGAGCAGAGCTGTGACTGAGGTGGGTACCCTTCTGCTCCACTGGAGGAGGACAGGAGGAAAAGCCCAAAGTGATGCAAGTCCCAAACTAATGCCTTAATTTGGAGGAGAGGAAAGGATGCATCAGTCAGCTGCTGCCATGTAAGCGCTAACAGCAGTTGTCTGTCTGTCTGTCCTTCATCACCTACAGTTCGGTATCACTTGCCATTTTGTACTTACCTAGTGTAGGATTGTTGAAAGTCCTCCTTTTTGTGCCCAAGTCTAACGGGTTGCAAAGTGGAAACAAAAGGCTGACTCAAACTCAGAAAAAGCTGAGCTTTTTGTGACCATAAACATCCATTTAGTCCAGCAGTTATAGACTCTCTGATCATCTGGGTAGGCGAACACTGTGTTGGATTTTTTGTTTTGTTTTGTGGGATTTTTTTTTTTAAATAAAAACTAGGAAATAGGAATTGATACAAATGTGAATTTGGGGTTTCAGATCCTTATTAATAATACAGTAGAAGTTGAAATAGCTCAGACATAAATTGCATGTGCTTTATTTGACAGTACAACATCTGTTCAAATTGCATAAGGAAGCCCATTAGCCTTTCAAATGTAAAACTGGGAGACAGCATACCAGAAAGATGGATACAAATATTAAGTCAAATAGCACAGTCAGTCTGCTAAATAGCCCAGTAGTCATTACTTTCTTTTCTTTCTTTCCCATTGCCTTAATTTAGCTTTGTGTACTGTTTGTTTCCTGATGTGCAGTTTTCTTGAATGAGTGTAGTTGGGGTGATGGGATGCTGCAATAATTAAATGAGCTGTAGAAGTATAGGGCAAGTCTGCAGCAAAGGTGTTTGACCAGAAAACATGAGGTGGTGAAGCTCCCATATGCTCTGAATGGACACATACAATGTTCTAGCTCCCAATTCTATGTGTTTGCAGCCTAAAATCTGGTCAGAGCAGGGTGAGTGGAGAAGACTGATGGAAAGCTTGAAGTATTTGTAAAGAAACTAAGCCACAGTAGACAGGAGGTTTTTGTAGTAGGTCATCCCTTATACAGTGTCTGCTGAATCACTGTTTTCATATCTATAGTTCCTGTCACAGTCCCAAAATGAAGTTACAGTACTGCTGGATGAAGTTGCTGTACTTCAGTGCAGTATTAAACTAATGTTGGCAGAGCAGCAGTATTCCCTTGTGCATGCACCAAGATGTAAATACTCCTTTGAGGGCTGGGGGAGAAGTTCTTCCATGGCTTGTTCAGCTGTAACTCCAGTGTGCTTTCCTGTTAGGTAACTGCCCCTGGCTCTTGAGCAGTTTATATTGTCTCCTAGTGGTGGGGGGGTTAGTGCAAACTGTGGTGTTATCGCCTGTGTACAAACCCCACATAGTTCCCCTCTGGGCATGTGTTACAACACAAGATAAATGTTTTTCTGAGGCCTGATGTCTTAATACTTTCCTGATTGTGGTTCCTAAGACTACGGTTTCATGTGGCTGTAACATCAGTCTAGTATCCTGAACCGTACCGTGGTGGAATTGTGCTAAAGCTCTCTGCCAGTCAGTGCTAGTTTCAAATGGTAACCTAGTTAAGGGGCAGTACTGGGAAGTATGGTTTTAATTTAATATGGATTTAATTTAATCTAGGCTTCTTTCCCTCCCAATTTCATTCTGTACTTGCTGGCATCTTCTAGTTTATTCTACAACTGATTTAAAAAAAAAAAAAGTCTTCCTGCCACCATTGTGTAGTTCTCTGGTAAATAAAAGTAATTTAGCATTAATTCAGGAGAACTTTCCAAATGCTGTGTTACTCCAAGTAAATAAATTTTGTAAATGAAATTTCACCCCTTGAAAGGGAAAAACTGTGTAATAAAATAAAGGCCCTGGCTGCCAGCATAAAAATGGTATTGCAGTGTTTTACTAAGTGAGAAATAGGAAAAGAATATGAACGTGAGACAGATGGAGGAAACTGCCCTTTCCATATTTTGGGAGCATACTGTTCCAGGTAGAAGGCAGCTCGAGTTGGAAGTCCCTAAACAGTCTGCTGTTTTCACCTTCTTACAAGCCTTTTGTTGCACAGAAGAAAGTAACAAAACCACTGAAGAAAGTAACCAGCACTTTTTTTTCCCCCCCTCTCTCCAGACTAGTGTGGTGAACTATATTGACCAGAGAACAAAACCAAGAAGTGACCAGCTGTTTTTTGTGGTATTTGAATGGAAAGATCCTTTTATACAGACTGTTCAAGATGTGAGTAACACTAGTCCCTTTTTGAACCATTAGTCTGACTGTACATGCTCATGGTTTGTGTGTGCATGTGCCTCTGTTACCTCACTCCAAGCAGAAATTCAGAGGAAGAGTGAGGTTACTCCTGACATTTCAGTCTAGTATATCCAGTAATACACGTTCTGCAGAGGTCAAGACCATAGGCAGCCTTTCCCTTGGCTTGGTGGCACTCAGCATTCTGCTTGCAGCTAGAGGTACACATAGCTAAGAAAAAGCATGTGTCCCCTGTGCTCTAGCAAAGTGTAGCTTCAGGTCAAGTCTAAACTTTTTGCTTAAGTAAGTGTGCTTGGATAAACCAATTTGACTTTTTTTATTAATTGACAAGCAAGAAACCTAGGCTTAAATCAGAATAATAGAAATAGCCTAGTGTATTTTTTACCTGCTGTTAGAGTAGAATTTGGTGCTGCATTCAAATGCACAAAAAGCACTTTAAAATTTATCTGAATATGCTGCAGCCAGAGTGGTACGATGTGCCAGACAAGACCACTGTCAGTCACTGGAGTGCTTAAAAGGTGTGCACTGTGGGTACACGCACTGTAAGCACGTGAGCTTGTTTTCCTAGTGTTCTAGGAGAGAAGGTCAGATACATTTGCCCTCCCCAGACAAATGTAGAATGGCAGAGTGTGCAAAGGCAATCTGTTTAAAATTTTGCATTTAAAACGGCCCTACCTGACAAACAAAATCCATCACCAGCAAAATCCACAGAGTTCTTGTTTTCTTGCCCAAACCCCGAGTGTGAATGCAGAACGTGCGGGGCAGGGTTGGGTAGTTTGGTCCTTTGCACTCCTGCTGTTTTGTCTCTGCTGGGGCTGGGCACCCTCCTCAGTGCAGGCACCTCCTCAGCCTCAGGAGCTCAGTCCTGTTCCTGGCACCTCTCACTCCTCTCTGCCAGATGGGGTTCACACCTCTGCCATCTTCGAGCTGAAAGCTGCCCTCGATCCAGTGGACTGGGGGTGCTAGTTTCCTCTGGCTGAAGAGGCTGTAGTTCACAAGCACCAGCAGCCAGTGCTGCTGCTGCCTTTAGGAGGATTAACAAATACAGAAAGCCTGTTTAAGACCTTCTGGCTCTGGCGGTGACCTGGTGATGCTACGCTCATGCTGACTGTCGGAGTTGCATACTCCATGGCCAGTCCCAAAGCTGAGTGCTACTTTATTGCTGCCTAAGTCTAGCTCTGCTTGCTTCACCCGAGATCCTAGAAGTCATCCTTGTCCCTAGAGGTGTGAGGAGAATTACAAACTATAAATAAACTTAACTACTCTTGAACCAAATGTAGTTAAAAACAGAAATATAAAATACTTGCTGTAGGCCTGCAGAAACAGTTGCTGCTATCAAAAGCTGGTTTAGCATTACAGTGCTGTCTTGTTAAAGCTTTCCAAGTAGTTGCTTCTTTTAACTTTGTCTTCTAGAAGATCTTCTTTAATGTGACTGCTTATTTTTGTAAATCTTTAAATAATATAGTAAATTTAATCTATAATCTTAAAGTTAGCAATTTAACTGTATCTCTAAAGTTTTAAACAATTCAGTATCCTGAAATAGCCTAGAAGGAATTTAGCAGCTAGTAGAGTGCGTTTTCTTCCTGATGGAAGGAATCAGAAAACCATGGTGTGAGGCAGGTGTGTAGAGAAGGCACTACAGGCTGCCTTTGCAGCATAAAGGAATATGCTGCAAAACACTTCAGTTTGAAAGATGGAATTGTTTGTTATTGAATAGGTATAAGAGATGCTGAGGCAGATGAGGGGAATAACATTTTCAATCTCTTTCAGATTATCACAGCTAATCCCTGGAACATGATTGCTCTTCTTTGTGGTATCTTTTTGGCTCTGTTTAAGGCAGCAGACTTTGCTAAGTTGAGTGTTAAGTGGATGATCAAAATCCGAAAGAGACATCTGAAAAGGAGTCGTCCAGTAATGAACCACATAAGCTGAGACTAAGACTGCCTTTTAACTATTCATAGCAGAAGGGATAGAAAATAACTGGAATAAACTTCAATCAGCAATACAGCAATTAAAGATGCAAAACAGGTATGTTTTCTTCCAGAAGAACAACAACTGGAGGAACAGCCTAGTGAACTGGCCTTTGAACTTCAGAAAGGAGCTAACTCTAGGACAGGTCTAACTCACTCATGCTTTTCTATTCCAAATTTAACAAGCTTACCTCAATATAGGGGGGGACCAGGGAGAAAGGAGAGAATTCACTAATGTTCAGAAAGTCAACACTGTAGTGTTCTACAGTTCTAAGAAACTGGACAGTGTTTGAATGCTTCTTGGAACAGGAGACCATTAAACTTCTGCATGAGCTATGACCTGTACCTGCTACCGTAACGCAGTTACTTCCTTGACTGTGTTTAGTGGAAGGTAAAGCACTCAACACCAGTCTGGCCTCCCCTCTCCAAAGCATGTGTTAAAACAAAATACACTGGAATTCTATTATGTGTCATTTTTGATTTAAAGTATAGTGACTTTAATATTAAAAACTACTTCAAACAAGATACTGTGTACATTCTTTGAAACTACCTGCTCTCAGATTCAGCTGGAGCTTTACAGGAGGTAGTCCAGGCAGGAGTATTACTGCCAGAGGATAAGGTGAAAAACAAAAATCTATTCCTGATCAGTCCTACTCAAAAGTAAACTCCAGCAACTCAAGACCTGGGCATCTGAGCTGATGAGAGATTTCAAAGCCTGTCTCAGGCTGTTGCTCATCCCTCTTTCCCCCAGTCTTTGCTAAGGAAGTGTAAAAGAGTCTTTCATCAGCCTGGTGTTTAGATGTGATTCTCTAATATATAGAGAACGTGTGCTAATGAACTTTGCTGTGGTGTAGTCTTTTTTTCTTCCTCATAAGTCCCATATTAGTCTAGATGCCTAACTCAGACTTGCGGAGTCTACAGGGCAGTAGTACAACACAGAGTGTTTGCTCTGAAGGCTTTGTTGTAAGGAAAGGAGCTCTTCCATCCTCTACTAACAGAGTATTAATCTAGTAGTAAGCATATAAAAAAATACTCCTTTTTTTTATTGGCCTTCTAAGGAAGCATTTTGGAACAAAATTTACTACTTTCAGCTGATTTCCAGAGCAAATCAAGGCACTGCATTTACTAAATGCAGCCTTAAACAGAGGAGCAACAATTCACTGTAATAAGAAAAACAAGAGAGCAGCACTGGCTGCAGGCATGGAGGCAGCATATGGGTTCTCCTGTGCCCAGACAGGTGATGCCTCCTTCATCCCTAGGGGGAATGGGGGGTGAACCAAACAAACCACCCACTCTTAGACCTCCAGATGAAGAAAACCCCTGTTCATTTTGCTACTTAACAGCCTACACAGGTAGGAAAGCATTCCACTGACTTCCCTGGTCAGCTTATAGCCCTTTGCTTTCCCAAAGACACTGCTGAGGGCCTGTTCTACAGGTAAGAGAGCTAACTGAGCTTTCTTAACCCCTCGCTGGCAAAGAAACACCCAAGTGTTCCTTTAACAAGTGATATTACAGCAGCTATTCCTTGGATTTTTCAAAAATATTCAGAAACAACAATTTGATCAGGTATTGATGCATCTCCTACCGCATTTTTTGGTTTTTTTTGCTAATGAGGTCAGAGAAGGTAAGGTAGAAGACAAATTAGCCCAAGCTCGGGTTAAATAAAGGATGCACTCCTTTCTGCAGTATTTAATGTACTTTTAAAAAAAAAAAAATTCCCGTAGTAGTCAGCTTCAGTCACTACATCTCAGCTATCAAGATCTGTTGTTTTATAAAGAAATGCTGTTACTAGAGCAGGCCAGCTGATTCCAGCCAAGAAACCGATCTTTTATATACCTATTTATAGGAGTGATTCTAATAGCAAGTGTTGCACAATTTGTTTGAAATGGCCTCTTATAGCTACAGTGTTGTTTTTCCATTACCTACTCATGTCCACATTTGTAAGTTTTTGAACAACTCATAACTACAAATGCCAGTAATTTGTTCTTTGTACCACTGCAAGGTAAGTATTAGATTCCCCAATGTCTGTATAATTTATTTCTGTATCATTTATTTCCTTTAGACTGTAGGACAGCTGAAAATATTTTCTATCTCAAATCAGGGCTTTTAATCTTCTATGGAAAAGAGGCACTAAAGTACTAAA
Source organism: Ciconia boyciana (assembly GCF_034638445.1). Lineage (NCBI taxonomy): Eukaryota > Metazoa > Chordata > Aves > Ciconiiformes > Ciconiidae > Ciconia > Ciconia boyciana. Next base: position 103,475,186 of record NC_132936.1, on the reverse strand, counting down.
CTGCAGTATACTGTCTGCATGACAGTCACCTCCCTCCTGAGCTGGCAAAGCACACCCTTACAGGCCCTACAGTGTTTAACATCTGGTTTCAGAACTTCAAGAAGCACCATAAGAAGTAAAGGATTCCCCCCCCCCCCCAGATTTTGGGCAGCTACTTACCATGGCAGAGTCTACTTTGGTCAGCTGATTATGTAGCCTTTTTATACAAAGCTGACATGTAGAGAGTAGCAACTAATTGGTTTTGATCAGAGCTGCTGGAAGTGTAAGCCACTTCAGGCAGCACTATTCCCATTTCCTCTCTGAAACACAACTACTTAGAGACAAAAAATGAAATGATAAAAGCATAATAAAGTCAACTCAGTGTAGTAGAGATTTCCCCCCAGAAACTGCTTGAATAAAGTCAGTAACCCAGTCAAGCAATAGGTAAAACAAGCCCAGGACACCTGCCTCAGCTGTTCTGACCACCACCTGCTCTGTACTGAACAGAGCAGAACAAAGCCTTCCACCCTACTCAAAAATGAAACCCCAGCAGCCTGCACCTCCAACACGTCTGCCACTCAGTGAAAAGGCACAGGTTTAGACATGTGCGCAGTTCAAAAGGTTGTACGTAAAAGCCATTCTAATTCTCCTGGTCTTTATAAACACAAAGATGTGATATACAGCACTAAATACAAACATAAAGACTTTATTGAATGCTGCTCAATTCCCCAAAGATCTTTCATTACAAAAGTTTTCCACACAACTGCAGTTTAAGAGATTGGAATGGTACTCTGATAAAAGATGTGAAAAATACTTGATCAAGTAAACAGACAAGACTTCTATTGTCAACTTTCCACCTTTACGAAACAGACTGCATTTTCTTTAAATAAAACAAGGAACTATTTATTGACATCCTTCCCTCCTTACTAAAAAAAGTAATCCCAATTTTGGTCTCATTCTTCAGTCTAAGAGATGCTAAAACTAACGCAGAAACATCCAAGATGATAGTCTCTAGGCGACCTGCACTACTCTGCAGGGAGTCCTTGGGCTGATGAGGAGCATCATTGATGGGCTCTCTAGAGGAAGCTCCATCCTCAGCTGTAGCAGGAGGAAATCTGTAAGTAGCCCAGGACCAAGAGGCAGCAAGAATGGGGTAGAGGCGCTCACCCAGTGGCAGGCAAGACGCATGGACCACCCCAACCTGTTCAAGCTGACTTTCTCTCCCTACTTTGCCTCATTCTAATGTGAGCATTACATAAATCTAAATCTGAATCCAATCAGGAATTCAAGGACAGCACCATACCCAAGTTCCTTTCAGTGCTGCAAGGGGCACATGCTGAATATCTCAAGTTACGGTAACGTACCTTGGTTTTATTTGAGAAAATACAGCACAACTAGAAGCCTTTTCTATAATCTTAACCGAAGTATGCAGCGATGTGAAAAGCACATATAAAACAAGGAAAAAAAATGTACATAGCAAACTACACCGCCTATGTGCAACACAATCAAAAATTCAAGTCATAATTCTCACCACTCCCATAATTATTTCACTCATTAAGGATGATAATTCAGTTCTATGAAACATTGGAAGTGACAGTATATCAATAATTAGACAAATTTACAATATGCTGTGGTAATGACATCACTTAACTGCTGTATTTAAATTCAAATCTTTACATTTGCCAGAGAAAAAAATTGGCTGTTTCTATTACACTGATGAGGTTTCTTTTGCAAATCCTTATGTTTCAAAAGGGTACAAAAAAGTACGTCTGCCGAGTAGAGGTGGTCATTTCTTTTATTTGGCACTTGTATTGTGTGCATTTAGCACATTGTGAGTGCTGTTCTGCTTTTCTGCCATAGCCTTCTTAAGCTTTAACTCCTCTAGCTTTCTCCACAACTCTTCACGTTCCAATTCTTTCTTTTTCTCTCTGTCGAAAAGAGTGAAGTATCAATTTCAGATGTGTTTTAAGTGCAATGTGGAGACGCAGTTACTTAACAACTGTGATTTACATCTAGTAAGTCCCTCGCGTAAGATTTTCTCCAAAGCTATTTTTAGATGCAATTACAGTTTCCTCTATCAAAAAGCAACTGTAAAAACTGGTAATGGTTAGTGGTAGAACTGTAACTTTGCTCCAACAAACTCAGACAACTGCTGTAGTGTGGTTTTGCACAGACGACTGCAATTCTAAGGAGGTTCTTTATCACATGCAAACAAATTAAGGGACTAAGCATCTTAAGGGGAGAAAAGCACAACTATTGAAAGGAGACTTAGCATGTGGTCTCAGCTGGCCCAGGATAACGTACACCCTGCCAGCCGTACTCCAACAGTACTGCTTAGTAGGTTAGCTTAGTAGGATAAGAGAGAGGTTTTAGCTGAGCTATGAAGTATTCCCCAGCTCAGCTTTCTTCAGACAACGCCCCCTGAAGCAGCAGAAGCAGCAGAGCCAGCACCAGGCAGCCCCTTGCAGCAACAGCTGAGCCCAGTTTTCCCAGACAGGAGAGAGCACGCTCCCTGCCCAAGCAGGACAGGGAGCTGGGGCCTTCCTGCCACCTCCCTGGGGCTTCAGCTCCCACCACACCACTGACACACCTGCGTGGGTGCTTCTTACTCAAGCAACACACAGCAGCAAGTATTTGATGAGCAGTTCCACTACAGAATGCTTTGTTTCTTTTCAGCTGGTACATTCTACATATGTATTCAATCAACATGCATTTGGAAGAAAAATCAGTACCTTTGCCTTTCTGCTTTATACGAGCTTGTAAGTTCATCAAAAAGCTTGCCATTCATTTCCATCAGGGTTTTCAGCACGTTATATACCAGTGCCACAATAGTTCTAGGACAGAAGGAACACAACCATTAGAATCACTCAACACAACATTAACTTCAGTAAAGAAGTGTTGGATTTCTTTTTTGGACTCTGAACTTCTTATTTAAGATACTACTGTAAGGTCAGTGAGTTTCTGAAACAAAATCCTTTACTATAATTTCCTTTGTAAATTAATAAAATGCATATTTAAATTTTTTTTTAAACGGCTGTTTAACCTTAAATTCCTGACTCTTGTAATTGCACAGGATATAGTTATTGGTACTGTGGCTGTACTATAAAGCCATTCAATTAAGTCAGTGTTTAATAAACTGAGTTTTAACAACAATTTTGTAATATTTGAGTAAGGAAATACGAAAGTCTAGAAAAATAAACTTCTGGCTAATAGCTTCAGGACTGGGCAAAAGAATGCAGCAGAGGAACCACAGGCGCATGGTTTAATACAGCTACTAAAAGCTCTACCAGAAGCATTTCTGGGCAGCAGATAGTTTTGCCACATATGCCCTATTAGAGAATTGAATTGAGAACATCAGATAATGGTTGTCGGTACCTTAGTTTCTTTAAGAAACTAAACAGCTTGAGCAATACTGGCTGTGTCTTACATGGCTGTCCATAATTCCACGTTAGGTATTACTCTTCTTTTTATGAAGGCATTCATATTTCAATAAGTTGTCTTAAATACAGTGTTGTTTATCCCCTCTAAACCCACTCTTAATTACACACAGAAATGCAAAAATAGCAATAAAATTAAATATTAGAAAGGTGCCTATCATTAAGCTTATCAATAATAAAAAGTAGGTGAACTGTCTTCCCCATCTTTCCCCTCACTAGTAGTTCACCTTCACACAGCAGTATTGATTGTAAGGTTGTAGAGCAGGGGTGCCATGCAGTCTTGTGACCTTGAAAAATGAGTGAAAGAAAAATCTAAGGAAGTACCCAAAAGGACCAGGTTTGCCTTTTCAGTACACTCTGTCCATTGTGGCACTAGGAAGTCTCCCAACTATTCATCAGAGGCCCTATGCTCATTCAAAATGCACAGTACACTTAGCCTGTCTACATACTTTATTTTTCTTCTTTGAACACTGGCTTTCATGTGGTTTCAAGACAAGAGCTGATTCGGGGTTTTGGTTTTCCGAGAGGAAAAGCTTGATTAAGACTATATCGGACAGCTAGATGGATATAAGCACGTTACTCTGCCCTCCTAAATAGATGAAAACCAAAAGGTTAGACTTTCTTCCTCAGACTTCCTGGTCCTTAAGGTATACAGTTACCCTGTGTCTTCCCAAATTTGAAGTCCCAAACGACTTAAAAGTCTCAAGTACTATTAATGCTCCAAGAACAAGTTCTCCAAAATTTGTTCAGTCTCAGCTGATACGTTTGCAACTAGACACACCATCTAGATAAATTCAGAATAATTTCAGAGCCTCTAAGGGCTTAAAACAGGACATCTGATTTAACTTCAAAGTTGTAGGAAGCTCCTGCCTACCCTGGCTTTGCGTGTACGAGCTTTACATTTCACAAATTGACTTGCAACTCAATTCAGGATGCTGGACACAAGCAAACTTTGCTTTTTAGTATTTCAGTGTAATTACTGCTTCTTTCAAACGTGATAAAAAATACTCACATTTAACCAGTGGCATTAAATATAAAAATGAAGTAGTGACTCATTTCTCATTCCTACTATACTTTATAGTGATAGGCAACTACTCTTCTCTGATAGTATCTTTCCCCTTCTTATCTCACTGGGCAGCAACAACTACTTAGGAAGACACTGACAGAATTTTGTTCATCTAAAGTAGTAAAGGACAGCAAAGCATAAATACAGCAGAAGCATCCCTTGGAAATTGTTTTGGTCTAAGTAGTATTAATTTGCATTTTTAACTAACGCATAAGATCAAATGTGATTACAGTATCAAGACCATCAATCCAATTTCCTCATACTTTTTCAGTAAATGCCAGTTCTCCACCACAGCAATGCAGAACAGTGAAAGCATGATATAGCTGAAAATGACGTCCATTTCAGCACCCATAATCTCATTTATTTCATCTGATTTAGGTAAAAATGAAATCACATTTACAAGCTTATGATCCAAACCTGAAACGGGACAACTTATTTATGGTACTATAGATAAAGTTAAACATTACATACGGATTCCAGTGTTCTTTGGAGATCTTGTATAAACTACCAAACATAATTGGTAGTATTTTATCAATGTTCTCCTCAATCAGGCTAAGAATATATTCATTATTCCAGAAGTACAAAGCTCTTTCTGCAACCTGAAACACAAAGTTTACAGGTCAACAGCCACAAAATAAATTAATACAAGCTATTTTTTAATACGCTTTTTTTTTTTACCTGAAAATGTGAACTTGACACACACTTGGATATTTGCTTAAATAAAGGCTCTTCTATTTTTTTGAATTGTGTCGGTTCTATTACATCTAAGATTTCTTCAATTTCACCTAAAAACATTACCTGTTTGTATAAAAGAAATATATCAAAAAGTATGAGAATGTTTTATATCTCCATTGTAAACAGAAACAAAACAAAATACAGATTACACATTAGTTATGAATCCTGCAAAGAACACTGTATGTAATTACAATGCTTTAGACATCCACAGGTTTTTTGCAGCCTGAAAGAAGTCAATCATCAGTTTCAGCTACCAGGTTACAGCTCTTATCTTGGTTTTCTTCTTTTGTGTAATTGCTCTAAACACTTCACAGAACTGCTTCTGCAGAACGTGTTTTTTACAGTTAAAAAACCCCTGCTAGAACATTTTATTTCAAGAATGGCTGCAGAGGTTACCGTTATCTGAGATCTCCAAAGCAGCTTTTGAAGTGATAAATAGTTAATTCCCGTTTTCAGTTACAACTAGAAGAGCACTAGGTAGATGGCACAGAAAAATGTAACACCACTCACACAAACCAGGATCCTACTTTTAAAGGGCTGCCAGGGGGTGGGATCTGGTGGCATAAATCAAACTGCTGGTTTTTAAACTCATTTTAACTACATAGAAGGAACCAGAAAAAATGAATTTCCCAAGACCATTTAAAGTTATTTTTATACTACAGAAAAAGAATGTACATATGCTTTACCAGACTCTTAACTCGGTATCTCAAATGCTAAGTCTGTGTCACATTGCAGATGGCTACCTCCAGCCTGGTCTATATCTACTAAAATACTTCTCACCTCAGAAAATTGTTTCTCTACACAACATCTTAATTAGAATGCAACTTTTAATATAGTTTTAATGTAGTAACACCATAGTAAGAACAGACATACAAAACAATTGCATTGAGTTGCATGACAGATGAGCACCTCAAGAAGCTTCAAGAACTGCAAGTTTTCTACAAGATCTCTTGAAAAGCACAGCAGAGGTAAGGTGTATGAACCTGCCACACGTTACATCACAGCAGATACCAGAAACAAGAGACAAAACCAACCTCTTTCTGACTGCAAGTTTTTGGCCAAAATTTGAGCAGTCCTCTGATTACCTATATTAAAAATACAAACAAGTTAAAGCGTAACAAGTTTATATTACATATTTGATAAGATTAAGAAAAGTACTAGTTTGCTTTTCGTTATCCAGAGGTTCAGTGAAAACCGAATACAGCTAAATGTAGTTCCACTGAAAATAAATACTGTGCTGTCTCATTTAAATATTTATCTTGTTTAGGTTATCAGAATAAATTTAGACCCTTATCACTTCACAAGTCTTTGATTATCAGTTCATACTCCACTTCCATCCCAGTACATACATTAATCGATAGGATGCTGATAACTTCATTTTGTGATGTTTTGATGTTAACTCCCCTGTAGCTAGACTTCCCAGAATATTTTTTGTCTTCTACTCATCCATACTTTCAGGAGCACCTGTCTTGGCATCAAGGTTTGAAGCCCAAGAGCAAGCAGTATACACTGACTGCACAAACAGGGCTACACAGAGGAGTCATGGCCTCTACCACTTCCTTTTTTCTTCTAGAATTTGAAATGTTAAGGACTGGAAACTAAAAAAGAGGTGAACTTACAGAGAAAATATATTCCAGTATCTACATTGGAAATGGTCTTACACAAAACTGGAAAAACCTTTAGCGAAACATAATTAGAAAGTACAGCCCCCAAGGCAGGGGGGCGGAACGGGACCACACAACAAAGGCTGGAGGCTTGTTTCCGAGAGACAAACATTTGACATGGCATCTAAATTACAAAATTCATGCTGGCTAAAAAAAAACCCCTGTAACTGCATGTTTTGGAAGCAGAAACATTCTCAAAGCCTTATAAACTTTCATTATGAGGAAAGGACCTCTATTTTTATGATACAACAGCAACTAATTGATCATATCCAACTGTAAAACTTACTCAACTATTTGAATATCTTCCATATTTGATTTTTGCCATGTTGATTTTTTTTTTCCCCCAACTTCCCAGCTGGCTGTTTTCATCCCAACTATGTGTACTATCAAAAGTGACCTTCCAGAGAAAAAGTTTGTATGATTTTAAGCGCCCACAAGTCTTTATCCTAGCATACACACATATCCTGCTACTACAAAACTGAATGTCACTTCAAATGACACTGAGCAAATGCAGAAACCTCAGGCAGCTGGTAAAGTCCTATGCTCAAATCCACAAAAAGAAAGCGAATTACAAGGAAAGAACAGATTCCTTAACAGAGCCCTGACTACACAGTTCTACCTAGCTGGCTGAAAGCTACACACAACAAATACAAACGCCATCATCTGACACCTGATGAAGGAGCAAGAGGCCTGGATCAGCCCATACAGGTGACATCTCTGCTGCCTGGCCCACAGGGGCAGAGCTCCCTCCCTGATCTGCCGGTACTGACCTGGCCTCCTTGCTGCCTCCACAGACAGAGCAGAGGAGCTGGGGCAGATGGACTGTGAGGGCAGAGGAGAAATTCTGAGCTCCCCCATTTCACTGCAATTACCTGATCTGGCAGTCCTTCACTCACCTGCTTCTCCTCCACCTTTGAGGAGTCAGACTTGCATGAATTACACTTGTTTCTCTAGATTACAATTTAAAGTAGTCTATGTAAATACACTTTAAATCTAGGGCCATTTTCTGTTAATTAGCTTGTAACTGAAGGACTCAGTTACATACTATTGAGACTTTGTATTTCCAAAGAACAAACCCAAACATTTACAGGTATAATAGCTCATTCTGCTGACACCTTCCCTTCCCCTAGAACAGTGCAAGTAAGCTAAAAAATTTCAGACAAGCACATTTGCCAAAGAAAAGCTGCGAGAACCTACCATACACCCCTAACCGGAGCATGAATTTACTGGTCTCGAAAACTTAAAATTGAGTTAGCTGGAAGAGTCCAGTTTCCAGCACTTGTTATTTTAAGAGTGTTGAATATACTTCGCTACACAGACTCATACTTGATAAAGAAATAACATGTTCTGAGTATAACAGTGCAGACCTCAACAAGATACCTATTCCTTGCTCCTCAGAGAGAGTATCGGTTTCCAGCTTGACTATGCTTTCATATTAAAAAGCTGATACATGCACATTTATGTTCAAAGATTTTATTCAAAGAAATATTCAACATGAATGCAAAACTGAAATCCTGCTGCTCTTACTACACAAAACTCTTAAGATTAATAATTCTCCCTGAGCTACAAAATTCCCATAAATTGACTTACAACAGTAGGCACCTGCTAGAAAACTTGTCTTATGTACAAGGATTGCATGTTTAGCCTGATTTCTTCAATGTAAAGGCCATTGCACTTAGCAGGGTTAGGTAACAAACTCTTCCTGTCAGCTTCGCAGATATCAGGACTGACCTAAGGCAGACTACCATAGTTACAAGAGCTCGGATTTAATGTCCTCTAAATTGACCCTGAGTGACAATTCCTGCCAGAAAAATAACAGTAAGGTACTCCTGAAGAGAGCCTTCTGGAGTTCTTAAAATATTACTTGACCTAAAGCCAAAAAAAATTCCAAATGCTATCTCAGCAGTTGCCCTGAATTTTAACATCTACTTTTCAAGCATTTCAGAAAGTTTCTTAAAGCTTCACTTCTTATCATCTTATTAACTTGCACTCCTTTATAAAGCCATTTCTACTGTACGCAATGACCAAAGCAAGCACAGGCAGTGACTCTGCAGTGAGTTCTTGTATCTTCTCCATTCTGAATTAATCTTTACTGATTAAGAGGCAACTAGAATTGTATATACTATAGTCCAGGTGAAGTCCGAGAATTGCACTATGGCACTCCTACTTTAAAAAGCCCTGCCTTCTCGCTTCAAAGTTTGGGCTTGGATCCTGCATCACAGTTCTGTAAATCCATATCAGGAAGTTCTGACTTTGTCACGTTGTCACCTCATTCAATCTTGCAGGTTTTTATATAATACTACATGTTTTCTGCTTACATGTCAACTTTAACTGTCAAAATGCCTGGATTGTTTTATTGCTTGGCCTAAGGAATAAAGCTTATGCAATTCCTTTCTCCTTGTGCTATCCAACAAAATAAGCTTATTGACCAGTGTAGCTGCAGTACAGGGGGAAAGGAGATGCTTCAAGCAGACAAGGCAAATTTATAGACAGTCAGGTCTACCACCTTCCACCACCTACAGAATAACTTGTCTTCTGATGAGGAACATCCATACTTAAGTGGCTGTGCAGAAAACAAGCTTCCACTGAAAGACCGGTGAAGAACTTGTGGTCGTTTCCACAAAGCTGTTTATCTTTTTTCTTTATAGAAAAATTAGATTTTGCATAAGCTCTTCATTTTTCTGTCACAAAAAGGGATCAAGTATTTAAATATCAACATACTCCTAACAGAAAGATTTCTGATTGTCCAACTAAAACCAGTTTCTGTTCTAGCTAGTCTGACACCAGTCTGTGTCCCCATGAGCTGCTGTAGTGCCCTGAGCATGCATTCTTCTTTATGGGCATTGTCAAAGCCTTGCATGAAGTGCTGCAAACTCCTTTTCAGCTGAGCTGTCAATATGTATCATGGGAGATTCAGTCTGGCAAAAGCCACCGCTGCCTGAAGCACCTGTATTATAACTGCCAAGAGGCACCCCAGTAACTGAGAGACAGAACAGAAACATCGCATTTGGAATTTCAGAGTTCTTTCTGTCAAATAAAGTGTTGTTATTCTTTCCAACTTTTTTGTGGGGGATTGTTTATTCCCTAAAATATTTCAACTTTATGCAAGCCATCGGCACCAAAAATACTGAAATTTTAGTTCTTACCAGGAGTGAATACAGTTGTTACCTGCTTTCTCATATGAGGTAATTTGCATGACATCAGTGGTTCAATCTTTTATTTAAATTTGTGCTCTATCTTGGTCACAGGCTAAGAGGTAATGGCCCTTTCAAACCCATAATTTTCTTAACAACTGTTCTAGATTTTAAAAAGTTGGTTGGGTTTTTTTTTTCCCCAAAAAAAGGCCTATGGATCATTCTTCAAGATAGTACAGATAGCACTGCTATACAATTCTAACAAGTTACACTGAAATATTTAGTTGAAATTAAAAATAGAAAAACATTCAACTGAAAAAACACTTACAGGCTCTGTTAAAGTTGTATCTTTTTCCAGGAACTGTACAACACAATAGGCAAGCTAGAATGTAAGTCATATGATTATTTAGTTTAAACAGACACTGTTTAGACATTGCAACATAACTAAATATCACAACTTACAATGGAAGCACTTCAGATGGGGGGGGGGGGAACGGGACACGGACACAACATGACAACCCAACCCAAAACACCCCTACACAGCCATTTTAAATTCGTCCAAACTAAAAAAACAGCAATTAAAGCAGCAAGATATGCAGGCCTGCTCTATCTTAAAACACTTCCTGCATACCAAAAATATTTTTCTTTTTCATCCTGAAAGAAAATTACTTTTAAGCTTAACAGATATTTCCCTAACTCAGATCCAGTATACAGACAGGTTTTTCTCAACATCAATTATTTTATTAACATTACAAAGCTGTCATTTTCAAACATCTGTATTGGGTGATACCTTCAGTCAATAAAAGTTTTAAAACAGGTTTGACTGAGCACACATTGCTCAAGTACTAGACATCTACAGCACACAACATTCAGTGATAAGATTACAGGTGAAAGAATTTTAACATATTACATGGCCACAAGAGATCAGGCAGCATGTGTCCAGCTGAGTATCCTGTCCCCAGCAATGGCCAACAACAAATGCCTGTGGAAGAGTATATGAAGTGGAGGAAGCATAATGTGATTAACCCACCAGTATGCTCTCCCAGCCTCTAGTGATTTCTGTCAAGGGGTCTTCTCAGGCCAAAATGTGATATTATGTGTTATATAATTACTTATTGTTTAGTTACTTAGCACATAGTTAAGTAACTAAACAACCATACCTCTGCCCAGTACAGAACCATACAATAATCCTAAAGTAGTTAAAATCCTAGATTCCGTTAAGACTGATTTCAAAAAGTCACAGTATTTCTCAGCTCACAATATACAGCAAAGACAAAAATTATTTACATGCATTACATGTACATTTCAATCCTTAAGATGCTTGAATTCAAGCACTACCTTTCCATTTTTTTTTTTTTTAAATCTGTTGTCCCAAAGCAGGTAATTACAGCATTGTAATTATAACAGGTCTAATTTATTTCTTTTACCCTTAGGCTAAGAATGTATATGTGTAGATTCAAAAAATAGTAAATGTCACACATTAATCTCATAAAATCCCATTATATATATTGTACAGTAATGCTTTATTGTTCGAAGACACAAAGACTCAAACTTAATTCAGCTTTAAGGCTTTAACTTTTAAGGGCAGGCTAAACTTGTACCATAGCAACAAAGCAACCAGGCCACTCCTGACTGCAAAGCAGAGTTAATGCTGATTTACACCTTCAGGATAATACAAAACCAGAAACACACAGTGCTGAAACTGCACGTGGTACTAGCGGTTTATGAAGGGATAGATGAGTAGCCTGGTCAGCAAACCAAATGCTACTTTCAGGCACACAGTACAGCTGAATTAACAGGACCCTTTTAGGTACTGATGAACCAGATTAAACCTATCATAGGAAAAAAGGATAGCTTGCTGTACTGTTCTATCAGTGAGAATACCTTTGGCAAGTGACTGGTCCCCTTTCATATCACTGACTCATTCCATGGAGCAGCCTCTTGCATAGCAATAAACCACAAAGACAAGTGATTTAATTAAATTAAAACTTTATATGAGAATTAGGAATTAACTGAGCTCTTGACTTGATCCTGTTTGAAGGCTATATAGTCATAAAGATTTCAGTTTAATTAGAAACTCATTTCCTTGTATCTTTAGTCTATAAGGAGCTTCATTAGTGAGCTAAGTTAACAAAGCAAGTTTTTAATTAGCCACAGCAGAATTACTTGCAAGTTTGCATCAAATGTTTTCAATACTCAAGTGCCATATGTCTAGAAAGGGTATACAATATTCCACAAATAAAGTGCTGAATGTCTGTGCAAAGTGTAAGAATGGAAGTCAAATGAAGAACTAAAGCATTCTGACAGTGTGTCATGGGTCAACATAATTTCTAGCTGATCCAGAGAGCTACTATACATTTCTGCCATTTATATCCAACATTCTCCTCCCCTCCCCATCACTGGAATCGTTTTAGAAATAAAAAAGCACTTCTGAAACAGGTACCTGGCCATACTCAAGGTTCCTTTATACACAGCATTTAGGTTACATAAAGGAAGTGATAACAGAACAAAGCCCTGGGATTAAATGAACCTTAAGGTGTGACAAAACTCCAAGCAAAAAAGCTTCCAACTTCAGTTGACATGACTTTGACTTGCTGTTTTATTCTTTCACTTTTAATATATGCTAAATATTATCTCAAAATTAACATTTAGACATAAGATCCACAAGATCTTTTTTAAAAAAAGAGTGATTAAATCTGCAAATATTTTGGAATATTGATATTATAACACAAACTGCTTTAAATTTAATTCGTTTCAAATGCAAATACAAAAAACCCCACCACTCTTGAAAATAGGCAAAAGCTTACCTGTGCATGAAACAAAGCTAATCCCTTTGCAGTATGCATGGGAATCAGAACTTTCATAAGGAACTGTTTGTGTTCTGCTTTCAGTGGCAGTGCAAAACCATTGATAATACTGAAAACATGAATAAGCAGGATTTATTTTTATTAAAAAAATAATTTTTTCCTAGCAAGTCAAGAATTTCTGTAAATTCAAGAGACACTCCATTTGTGATTCAATTTCTAAATCTGATTATTTTGAAGCCATAAAATAGCTCTACATATGCACAACCTTTAAAGTTTTGGTCTCATGTGAGTTTCGACTCTTGGTAGGAATACCAGAGAACCATAGTATACGTCAAATAATACCCATTAGATGAGCTGAAGTATTTTTATCGTGACCTCCATTAAGTGAAATCATCTACAGTAGGTCTTGCTGTCTAATTGTAAAGCTTAGACACATGCATCAGGAAGCTGATCCATTTCACCCACAATCACTAGCAACTTGCAGAGAAAAAAACCAGATCACATATGATTTTGAACTATTTCAACAGTGCAGTCTGAATATTTGTTTTGAGATTGTTGAACCACCTTTCCCTCCAAAAAAATAAGTTAAAAAGTTGTCTCATTGATTCAGTAATCTTATTTTTAAGGGTTGATGAGTCGTAGAACAGACCAAAGTGCCTCAGGAAGAGGTTGGGGTTTTTTCCCCCCCTACATTTTAGATAAATCTGAGAAAATAATGGTATACCTTTCACTTGATTTTCATGAAAATTTGTTCCACAATAGTTTCACAATGTTTGTATTTTCAGTTAGACCAGTAATATTTATAAAATTTTCTAGTGTGAAATATATGTGACAGTTTTGGAAAAACAGTAAAATACTACTACAAAAAACTTCAAAGTTAAAATTAAATTAGTGAAATAATATAAAAAAGATAAATAAAACACCCTAGCACTTACAAGGCTTTCCTGAATAGAATTTAAAGAAAACCAGCCTGCTGAACATTAAAGCATTTCATTCAGCATGAGGGCAAAAGTTAACATTCATTTTCTGAATCAAAGAACAAGTCATCTATCAGATACAAGATGAGCAAGAGTAGATATTCCTGACAAACAAGGACCCTTGAGAAATATTTTGCCAGTCATCTTTAAAACTTGCACCGAAAAAGAATAATTTATACTCTATATCCTAATTTGATATTCACATGGTAACCCAGACAGTATTAGATTATATCAGTGACTGCACTTCCTCACTCGTTACTGTAATAATTCTCTCCCCCCACATTCCCAAAGCAAGAAAGCTGAAGCAAACACCCACAATAACGTTTTATATTTTGTGTCAGATCAAACTTACCTTCCTAATATCTCAAGAAGTTCAGCAACACCATTGAAGTGCTCCGTTTCATATATAAACCTGTTGCCAAAAGAGACAACCATCAAAAATTGAAACAGAGGATCAGAGATTCCAAAGAAATAACCTTTAATAAGCTTCAAATATTAGAAAGTCAGATCACAGACCAAAAACAGGTCTTAATTCAAGAATAAATCACTGCAGACCCAGACCATGAAGGCAAGATAAAGTATTCCTCAACCTAGTCACGCACACACATATGCAGCATACCTGAGGAAAATGTTGTTAATCTGTTTCCTGATGAATGCTCTTAAACCAAGGAATTTTCCATAAATTCGATGAAGAACTGTCTTTAGGAAATCACGTTCTCGTGGGTCTTCACTATCAAAGAGCTCCAACAACTTCAAGAATTAAATTGAAATGTATTACTTTTGATAGACTTAAATTTTGTTATGTTACTAACCAATTTGAGTTTAATCTTTAATTTACAAGTTTACATCAGAAAAATTAGAATCAGTTTAATAAAAAATTTTGTTTGGATGTCAGTATTATATTTTCAAAATTAGAGTTTTAATAAAGCTGATTTAAAACAAAAACAAAACACCCCCCACAACCCAGCAGCTTCATTCCCTTCAAAAGTCTGTATACAACAGACATCAAAGCCCTTCCAACAACTATTACACTATCAAAATAAAAGTGAAATGGTAAGAACAAGATTATCAAACCTTAGGTAAGTGGTTTACAACACTTGGTCTTTAAGAAATCAGAATGAATCAAATCTGTGTCAGATATTTACTATTTCTCAATTAAAAGCCTGTACTGCTCATCTCAAAAAGCTACTTGTGTCTTGAAGGTTAAGTAAAAGCATTCCTATACAAGAAATTTCACAATTAATTATTTAATATTGTGACCCCCTCCAAATAAGCATAAGATATGTAATTATTAACTGATTCTCTGCTAATACAGACCAAATGCCACAATAAGCTAGCAAGATTTTCCACACATTTTCTTGTAGAAAGTTTTCCAAGGATACAGAAAAGACCATACTCACTTGAAGGCATCAAAAAGATATTCCAATCCCATTACAGACCATTATTTTAGGTTTGGTTTTTTTCCCCCCGCATGTCCAAGTGAGAGCATATTCAGAAATGCTAACTGTGCTAAACAAGTTAGTAACTTAGCTCAAGCAGTCACTACAGTCTCCTGCTCAGTCCAGGTCTGTGAGCTTAGGTACATCTACACCAAGCAGCATAAGGGACTGGAAACAGCTGTTCAGAAACTTTGTTCAGGCTCATTTCATTTTTATATTTAGAAGGAATTTCTCAGGGTCACTACTCCACTTTTTTTTCCATATATAGCTAGCTGTTCATTGCATTGTCTTTCTTGTACTCTAGAGAAAGAACAAGTGAAGTGTCAGGAATTGAAACTCTGCAACATGGCTCTTAAGAACCACGGGTCAATTAGTAAATTGGATACCCACAGCCAATAGCTCAGCAGCAGCTTCAGGCCTACATTTTGTGGGAAAGTGAAATAAAACAGAGAAGAAGGAAACACCTATAAACAAGAAAAGTAAAACCAAACAAATGGAAATTAAATACAGTCACTGAAGGTAGGGAAGAAAAGTGTCCATCTATGTTTTTACTTTTCATTGCTGTACTGTGATGGCCTGCCAGCACTCACTCTTCAGATACTGAGCTTTTCCTTGACAAACAAGTATTTTGACATGGTAAAAAAAGTCCCCACTGAGTTAACCTTGGACAAAAATTGTTATGGTATTCCACAGCCTAATTCCTTGAGAAGTTATATTTAATACGAAATATCATTTCACTTTCTTGCTCATAGTTACTTTGCATGGTAAAGCATGATTTTCCTATGTACTTTCTTACTTGATTTTCCTTCTATGGTTAACACATGATAGTAAAGAGAATGACACTATCTAGTCACAAGTTAGCAGATGTTGGAACACATTTCATGTACAATTAGTACATGAACTTTTTACAGGAAAAAAGTTCACTTAAGTTTTCCCATGATAAATCTATGAAAAAAACAAACATAAAAGCACTACAAAAATGTAATTAGCACATTGTTGATTTGACTGGAAGTAAGCTACAAGTCATTAAAAACACAACTTGTATTCACAAATATCTTGCACTGCAAAGCATTGAGGTTGATATCTGAAAACAAAGTGTTTCTGAAGTTACTAATCACATATAGCCTGTGTGGTATGATGTGCTGTTTATTTAGTGTTTGGCAGAAACCACTGTTGGAACAACTAAAATTTAATCCTGTGTCAATGTGAAAGCTTTAATATTCTCCTTAGCTGTACAGTCATCTGATAAATTAAGCTTGAGAGGTGATCTTTAAATCTGGGTGTGGGAAAACTCTCTACTTACCTGCTGTACAAATTTCTGGTCAATATATCGCTTTGCAATGCTAGGCTGAAAATCCGGGCTCTCCAAAAACCTCAGGAAAAATTCATACACCAACTACAAACATTGAAATGAAAATTTTGAAGTAAGTACATACACCATAACACAGATCTCAGCCCCGCCACCACCAGAGTCAGGAGGACTATTCACATGCTTGAAAGGTACAAAAGGAAACCAAAGTCTAACACATCACTGCTTAATCACAGCTGCTACTGGAATTTACCGAAAGAATTACAGTAAGTATCAAGAACACTAATTCCCAGAAGAGTCAAAGCTTAATAAATAATCTACTGAAAATAACACTATAGACAAAAAACAAGCATTACATATATTCACATTTCCTACTATATTAAGAATTTATTATGTAGAAATAAGTTACCAAACACTTATCAACACCGAGGGTAAAATTAAGTGCTCTAACATCACATAATTCCTTAAAGAGATGAAGAAAAAAGTGCTAACTAAGTGTTCCCAAAATTAAGTTTCAGCTGCAAACTCCAAAATGAAAAGTCATATTAAACAGCTGAATGAATACACAGAAACTTAAAGAGTTTGGCTTAACATTAGTTTTCTATATCGTGGACACTCAATTCAAACGGGACCCTCTGCAGATTTATCTTCAGCTTCCTTTATATTTTGTAGTATATATTTTTCTGTTGAGTTCAAGTCCCCATTTGCTATGATCCCACAATACCCACAGATGGAAAAACAGACAGTAGATAGAGCTAGCGAGGGCCTGAGTTAGCAGAGAGGCATGAAGAAGCCAGAGCACAAGTCCCATATTTTGGGGTTCATCAGAAGTCCAAGACACAAAATACTGTACTTCCATAACAATGGCAATTTATAGAATACACATAAGGCATCTCTTAACAAAGATAGAATTGAGAGGAAAGACGTCTTACATTTAGATACATTCAGGGTTACTTATGTTCTCAGTGCCTATTTCTTAACTCCATGTTAGTTAAGCAACTGATTAGTAATAATACTAAAATGCCATTTAGATACATAAAGACATCACTGACTGGACTTCTAAATAAAACCCACACGGAGCTGTGGTCATACTCACAGGCATGTATTTCAACTATTACCACTATGAGCACTTATTAAACTGAGAGCCAACACCCAAGTAATTCATAATTATAATTATGAAGTTCACTTGAGAGAAGTGCTTGACAATAAGTACTTTTTATCTAGAACATTTGAGATGACAGTTACTTACGCATAGCCTCAAGGAGTATATGCTGTATCTGCAAAGCAGAAGCTCAGAAACACAAGTTCCCCTTCACTCTTTCTCCCCCTCTGACAGACTGTAACAAGAGCTTTTCATACCAGCAGTTTAAATGCATACAAATTTCATTTAACACAACTGTACTAAAACCCAAGCTTCCCTGTACATCCTGAATTTGTCATCTTCTGCATAAACACAATAGCACACAGTTGCACAATAGACAACATAGGATGGAATTTTTAAAAGCTTGGTAACAGACAATTCAATAACATAATTTTAAATATTACCATACTCCATCCTCTGTCTTAGAAAGAGATCAACTGTGGCTGTTTAGTATCTTAATCAATGACATAGACAGTGGAATCAAGTGCACCCTTAGCAAGTTTGCAGATGACACCAAGCTGAATGGTGCGGTTGACACGCCTGAGGGACAGGATGCCATCCAGAGGGACATGGACAAGCTTGAGAAGTGGGCTTTTGTGAACCTCATGAGGCTCAATAAGGCCAAGTGCAAGGTCCTGCACCTGGGTCAGGGCAACCCCTGGTATCAATACAGGCTGGGGGATGAAGGGATTGAGAGCAGCCCCACAGAGAAGGACTTGGGATAGTGATGGATGAAAAGCTGGACATGAGCCAGCAATGTGCACTCACAGCCCAGAAGGCCAACCGTACCTTGGGCTGCATCAAAAGAAGTGTGGCCAGCAGGTTGAGGGAGGTGATTCTGCCCCTCTACTCTGCTCTGGTGAGACCCTACCTGGAGTACTGCACCCAGCTCTGGGGTCCTCAGCACAAGACCAACCTGTTGCAGCGGGTCCAGAGGAGGGCCACAAAAATGATAGGAGGGATGGAACACCTCTCCTATGAGGAAAGGCTGAGAGAGTCAGGGTTGTTCAGCCTGGAGAAGAGAAGGCTCCAGAGACACCTTATTGCAGTCTTTCAGTACTTAAAGGGAGCTTTTAAGAAAGATAGGGACAGACTTTTTAGTAGGGCCTGTTGTGATAGGACAAGGGGTAATGGTTTTAAACTAAAAGAAGATGGATTTAGACTAGATATAAGGAAGAAATTTTTTACACTGAGGGTGGTGAAACACTGGAACAGGTTGGCCAGAGAGGTGGTAGATGCCCCATCCCTGGAAACATTCAAGGTCAGGCTGGATGGGGCTCTGAGCAGCCTGATCTAGTTGAAGATGTCCCTGCTCATTACAGGGGGGTTGGACTAGATGATCTTTAAAGGTCCCTTCCAACCCAAACCATTCTATGATTATACTTTTTCAAGCTAGAAACTAGATAATTCGTTAGTGGTTTGTATTGAAATGGGAAACATATGGCTGGAGGGAGGTTATTAGCACAGCTTCATAGGGATTAATTTTGGAACTAAATTTCATTAAGTATTTCTGTAATAAATTCCTATATTAAATATTTCTGTCAGTGACCACAACAAAGAATAGTCATGTGTGATAACTGCTTAGACAATGACACAATATTGGAAGCTACCACCAGGGGAAAAAAAAAAAAGAAAAAAGAAAAAGAAAAAAGAAAACAATATGTCCTTTCCTATTGGTAATCTGACAAGCTGACACTGAAGGCCTGGAGTAATAAATACAGGTTGAAACTCAAGGATTGCAAAGTCACAGTTAGAGATCCAAGAAAAAGCTCTGCTAAGCATTTGCAAGCCTTTGAGCTGAGAAAGGGTTAACCATAGGATGACTAAGATCCATCTAAACAATAAAGCCATGGAAGTGACAGATGAAAATCCTGGGATATTCCAGGAAGATACTGACAGTACAGATAGAGATGCACACTCCTACACATGCTTGAGGAAATTTATTCAAACCTGAAAGGATACAGAGAAGGAGCCACTAGAATTGTCATGGGATAGAGCGCCTTTTACGAGTGAAGACTAAATTGGCATGTTTTGTTTTCCCTAAAGGATGGGGGAGGAAGGACAATTATGGCTTCTTTCCATAAATAGATATGGGGACTGCAATAAACATAAAGCAGAAGGACTAAGTTAAAGCATAATGCTGTAACATCTTGGTACAAGCTGTCCAAGATTAAGTTTAGGGTAGCAATTAGGATCAAAACCAAGGTACATCTCATCTATAAAATAGAACAAGTCAGTAATAATGCAAGATTCTCAATATATCATGACAAATTTATCAGTTCAATCTCTCATTTCTAATATAGGGAGAGTATGCATTAGTAACCATTTGAATGCTTCATATAAACACATGCAATTCCAGAACCACGATTGTTGCTATTGTTCTTAAACAGCTTTCAGAAAAACAAAATTTAGTGCTCAAAAATCCAGTTTCTGAGCTTCATTGTAGGGAATTTTTGTGTACTGAAGGAGTATTTGTGCACTTCTGATGCTTACAGAATTGTCTAGCTTCCTGATAATTAGTACCACTGCTCCTAGAACATGTACAGCTGGTAAAAGGTATCAAATAACTTTGGAAATCCTTGGGAGCCTTGGGAAATCCATGAAGCTTTATCCAAGGCATTTCAGGAAGCAAGCTGCAATGGCCATTTCTGGATAGTCAGCCTCTCCCTTCTCCTGTACACTAATGTTTGCAAACTTAGAAGCATAACAACAACTATCAACTAGGGGGACAAGAATGGATTCTAGCCACAACATATACTGGCTGCTCCTACCAAAAAAAAAAAGAGACAGGTATGCTCAACTTTCTTGAGTTTAACTGAAGCATTACCATTGGAAATACTAAATCAGGGGAGAGCTGTTGGATTTAGTAATTTTGGTTCTCAAAACTGATCTGCTTGGGTCAGAGAGCTATGAAATATAACTCCTATTACTTTGGTGATTCAGTCTTCTTTCTTGCAGAGACCACTAGAATATTACTGCTTTAAGCTACTAATTCCACCAACTCTGCAACTCCCTGAGCTTCAAAATACGGAGTGGCTTTAATGCCAACCTGTTCAGCCTAGTTTGGCTGTTACAAACCATCTTGAGTATTGCTTTAAAGCAATGTCTTTCAAGTGGCACTCATTTTAGTGAGGGTCTAGAGTCTTTTGTTGTGACTACACACACTGGTGACTTAGTAAGCCATTATCTATCATGTTATTTTATAGAGAAATGCCAACAGATTCAGCCAGAGAAAGAGTAGAGATTCTGATTTTTTCTTTTCCCCTCCCAGAAAACTGGCTACCTGACTGCCAGATCAGGATAGAATTCTGAATTTGTTTGTAACTGAGCAATCACAAATCACAGCCAGCAAAACATCCACCAGCACCCCACCCCAAGCAGTTCTTTGGACTATACCAAAAGTAGTAATGGGTTTTGATATTGGGGAGGAAATGGGTGTGTACACCCCCTTCCTCCATACACAAATTTGACACTTCCAGCAGCTTTGTGCTCCTGGAGGGCAATTAGTAAGTTATCAAACTCAGTCTTCTACCATTCAGTAGCACATGAACTGTAGAAGAGAGGAAAACACAAACTGTTTCCATTGTGCTGCAATGAGCAATCTATTCCAAGGACAGGATGAACAACTGATGCAGGTGAGGGAAATCCATAATCAATAACCAGACAGCCTGGCCAAAAAACTCGTTTAGAAAAAGACAAAGGAAAAAGCTGAAAAAAAAATTTCAAATAATACCATGGGCTACAAACCTCTTTCTATTTCTCTTAGACAAGCCTAAAGCACAAGTGAACTGGTCACAGAAACCACAAGTCTTTACAAAAAGAGATAGTTTACTTATGACCTAAAGTGAACTGAGCTAACCCAAATTTTACTCCTGAGAGACATTTTGAAGTCAGATCCTGCTGCTACTGACTATAAGAGACATTTGCATAGCCCTTGCACATTCCCACCCCTACAAAATCAAGCCTCTCATCTAGTTCAGTTATAGCCATTTATCCTATGAATTAGAATCAGCCACATATAAGCAAGATGATAATTATCACAGCCTTTAACCTGCAGAGTTATTTCTTGTGATAACTTGTTTCTTACTTGGTTTAAGTTTCAAATACTATCCTGAACATGTACTTTTTATAGCCAATATTAGAAGTCCAGTTTTTAAATAGGAGCATTCATTGATACATTAGAACTGTAGTATTATAGGGACAAAGTAGCATTTTAACTCTCTTAAGAGAGAGAGAGAATGGTATGCAGACATGCGGTAGCTATTAATCTTCTATACACTACTAGGAGTTGCTATGTAACTTTTAACAGATGCTACTTATATAAATTCAGCAACAAACTACCCAAGATAGGAACTTGGATGATTACAAGTGATTTAGGTTTGTTCAACTTTTAACAGTTAATTGGAAACAAACAAACAAAAAAAGCAGTATTGCAAGTCAATCACACGATTGATACAGCAATGCTATAAAAATCACGAGATTAGCACAGGAGTGCAACAATAGAATAACTAACCAACTGTTACCAAACAACAACGCCTATATTGTAAAGTTTTTGCATGAAGGGAGGGAAGAGGGTGGAAAGAATGAGGAGAGATCTATTTCTTGCTCAAAAGACAAATAAAGGCTATTACTCCATTTTTTGTTACTGTCACAAGAAACCAAACTGTTAACATCCACTTATATTTTATTGAAATCACTCAAAAAAGTTGCTCAAGTGCAGAAAACAAACCCCTTAAGTAAAGAACATAATTACCTAAAATATCCATATATTTAAGACATATGTATACCACACTAACAGTGCAATCACTCCATTTAAAAAAGAAAAAGGTATTTAAGCAATTTGGAAGACTTACATTCTGCCGTATTTATACGTGTTAAGAAAAGCACCACTTTTTTTCCCCTCCCAAGTACAGAAACCCAATTGTATTATAAAAGCAATTTCGACATTCTTAAAGGCACAAAATGACCCAAGTATCCATTCACAGTTCTTTCCTTTATTTTCAAACCTTCTTGTAAGGCATGACATACCTGTATGTGGGGCCATGAGGCTTCAAGAGTTGGTTCATCTTCTTCTGGATCAAAATCTGGGTTATCACTAGGTGGAAGTGTTCTGAAAATATTAGAACTAATCTGCAAGAGAAAAAAATTGTTTAATTGTATCACTTTTTATGCTTCCACAGATCACACTCAAAGTACTGCTTTTATCCTAAAATTACATGAAAGAAAACCATCTTTAAAAAAAAAGTAATATCATTTTTATCCTTTATTATTTCAAAACTGCTAAATACAAACAGCCAAAAGTCTAAAATAGGCCAATGAAAATAATAAAGTAACTTTTGTCACAACTGTTTTACAAGTTTGTAGCTAGACATGGTCATATTTAAAATTTTTCTCTGAAACCATGAAAGTTAAAAGAAAATTTCCGTTTCCCCTTATAACGACCAATTTTTAACCATATGACACCGAGAGCTGAGGTTTCTTCTAAGACAACAAATACAGTATGACTAACCAATTATGATTTAAACAGAGCTCTCTTCACGTGTAAGGCAGACAAACCCAAAAATATATCTAATTTTAGAGTTCTTCACTTAATTTGAAGTTATTTCTCACTTTCAAGTAAGAATTGAAGAACTGTTTACAATTTTTCACCTTTCATAATTTCAAGATGTTTCAAGGTTTTGGGAAGTCAGAAATACATAACAATTGTAACTTTTTGATTTAACACAGAGTAACTTTGAAAAAACTAAGAAAAATAGCTACCAAGTTAGTTTAAGTATGATATAGTCATACAAAGCAATTTCAAAAGGGAGAGTTTATATACTTCAAAAATCCCTGAAGAAACTTTTTTAGAAGTCTGGATCGAAGACCAATCTTTCAGATGTCAAAAGAAAAATAAATGTTACCTCTTCTGCCAGATGTAACATACTGGATTTTAAAACTCTTTAACATGAACAAAAGAGAACATGAAGTTAATTTCATTTCTGCATTTTCTACTGTTTTTACAGGAACACGTTTAGCCCAACTTTTCCAATCATCTTTCAAACTCTTTAGTCTTTTCGATCAAATCTGTTTCAAATAGCTGCTAACCACCCAAGCCTACTAAACACAAAAGAAAATGTTTGACAGTATGCAGCAAATGCTACTGTACAGCTTCCATGGAGTCTCCAAGGTGTTTGAAGAATCTTGCAAAAGGACTTTAAAAGATCCTGAAGTCACCCAGCTGGCTCTGCACAGAAGAATCAGCTGCCTCATTAAACAAGATACAAAGCTATTGCATAAACTGACTTTTCATTTCCTCCTGTGCGCTTCATTCTACGTCCTGCCAGTGTTTCCTGTTGGTACACAGTAAAGCTGCAGACGCTGCTGCTCTAGAGTAGAAGGGCAATGATGTTCTGTATGGATGGGCACTGCAGTATCCTAGTTTACTGTACAGCAGAAAAAAACCCCCAAAACAGTACAGTTGTCCTTTAATGTTGTAAACCAAGGAACTTGGGATTCTGGAGCACAAAAGAAACTGGCTGGGGGGAGAGGAGGGGGAAATAGGAGTCTGAGAGAATGTGAATTTTAATCAAGCCCAAAACCCAAGACTACAATCCTGGTTCTGTTATTTGATATTGCCTACTCTTATTACGTATTCAACAAAAACATCCAACATACAAATCAGTCCCCTACAGAGACTTCCCTACCTCTGCTTACAAGTCTTCTGGTAACATCTCTTGAAAAAGCATCCTTTTATTTCTAGATGCATCTTGCTGAACTGAACCAGTCAACCCTTTAGCACAGAACCTCAGAGTACAGAATGCAAAAGTTCCAAGTCTGTTCAGTCAAAACTACTGAACATACTTCTGTAGGAGAAACAAATAGCAAGCCTCTCTGCCAGATCTTTAGAAAACTAATTTTACGATTTTCAGAGTATTTGGTACTTCTACTAGCATTATCGGTCTCCTGAGAGCATATGAAACTTAGAATAAACTGTGTACCATTTTTTTGTACTAGCCTGTCTCCCTAAAGAACTGGTTCATTTACTTTATTATGTTTGAAATACTTTTGCTTCCTGTCTCATTTGCTTCTTTCTAATGCCTTGCTAATAGTATTGATCAAAAATGTGGTTTGGGTTAAAACCCCCATTGCTTTTCTATGGGCAAATTCTTGTCTATATCTTCTCACATTATTTAAAACATCCCTTTTCCTTCGTAAGTGGGGTCTTATCCCAAAACTGTGATTTGAGAAATACAAATCATAAAAGGCTTTTACAGCTGGATAGGTTTCCAGAGAAACCCAGCATTAGCTTTCTAAATTAAATCTCACAAAGTTTTGTGCAAGTGACATATGAAAATGTGCCAGTTAATGTATTAAGATACAGTAATTATATTTTATTAAAACAAAACCAAACAAAGTCCCTTATTGTCTGTATACTTCCCAAGGAGCTAAGCATTTGGAGAGATACTGGATTCAATTCCAACTTCTGAGCATGCAGATTGGGATACCTGATGTTTTTTGAAGTTCTGAATTCAGAGCTTGTGCAAGCTGCTAGGACAATCTCATTTACATTGGATTTTTATATGCTGGTGGGGTATAAGGGCAGGCTGGCAGGCACAAGGAGATGGGGGAGTAATGTGTACTGGAGGGACATTTCTGTTACGCTCCCAAACTTGATAAAGGCTAGAGCTTTCTAACTTCCCAGGAAGTTTTAAAACTTAAAATATTCACAATGCCAAACCCTAATTTGCTGTTAGCTTCAGAGTACTTTCAACTGAGAATTTCCAAACAGAGAAGACACTAGGTTTAGATGACCTAGAAGGGAGGTGCCCAGACCACTGTGCTACCCCTTCAAAACTATTTGAGTTTGAATAAGCAAAACCTTCTCAGTTCCTAATTCAAAGGCTTTGGCAAAGAAATTATAGGAAAATCAGGTTGCCTGGGGCACCAAAAGAGATAACCTACAGCACATGTCCTGCGCATCTGCCTAAACAAAGATTATTTCTTTTATGATCTTGTTCCATCCTTGGTGACTTGAAAAGACATTGGTATCATTTCAGCCAGTGCTCCCTACCTCAGGATCCAAGCAGGGCAGGGACAACTACAGGAGCCATTATTGTGTGGTACTGGCCCAGCAGCTATCATGGTAACAGAGACCATGTGAAGGGATGAAGTGCTAGGAGACCTCCTCACCTGCACAGACCTTGCCTATGCACTGGTCAGGAACAACATTTTTTTCCTCTTGATATCTGTAAGGGATTGTTGACTTTGCCTCCCCAAGACCTGGGTGATTCCAAGGAAACTGGGCTTCTTCCTCTGCAAGCTGGAGGAAAGGTGTCCCAGGCCTAAGGAGACAAGGGGCTTTGGAAATAAATTGTCTCTGCTGCTGCCACTGATGTCACTTTGGCTTTTTTCAGGGAATTTTTGTGGTCTGTTCATCCTTTACTACCAGTCAGATGATAGCTGGGGTTCATTAAGGCTGAATTCTACTTTTTCATCCCCAAAACACTATCCTTCAAACTCTGCAAAAAAAGCTTTTTCTTTTAATGTAGTAACACTGAACAGTCTAAAAATTAAAAAAAAAAAATCTTTTAAATCTCATCGAAGTTTTGCTACAAAGAAAGGCCTCCAGCCTGACACACGTGTTGTTTGGAGGGAGAGACCCATCCAGAGTTCTTTCTGAAAACTGGTACTTCGTCCTAATTCACAGCAAAGACCTTTTCTGCTGCCAGTTGCCAGGGAGACTAGAAATACTATTCAGGCTTGGAGGGATCTTTTGTCTCAAGCTCTGAAAAAGCTCTCACTGAGCATTTAAGGCCTTCTTCATTTTCTGTCATTTTAGGGGAGAAAAGGAGATTGTTATGGAAGGAAAAACAAGCATCCACAGAGCCTAATCATTTGCACAACAACAATAACCTCAAAAGAACAGCTCAACAACACCTTATCTCCAAGAAAAGAAAACAACTCCAATAAAAAAGAAAAATCTCCCTTCAACAAGTATGATAGGCTAGTTAGTATACTCTTTCTTCTAAGAAGAGGCTATAGAGGGCACACAGAGTAAGAAAATACTGCAAAGATTCAGGCTTGCTGCCACCAGCAGCAAAAAAGCCAAAGAAGAGGTGGACATACTCTGTCCTTTATTTTCTTGTGTAAAAAACATTTAGGACAGAAACATAGGCCCTTTAAAAAACAAAAGTATACAAACAACCCCAGTGTCCTAGATATTTTGTAAAACTTAATAAGCACCTGGTGAGACAGCCAAAATGATTTAAAGGGTTTCAATAATCCTAGCCCTTCTGTATAACGGCAAAATTTCTACACTTATTTATATTATAGATCTGATCTTCCATATCAGCTGCTCACAGAAAAAGAAAAAAAACAAAAACCACCAAACAAAAAACAAACAAAACCTTAAGAAATACTAGCTTGCACTGTATAGAAAACTGCAAAAGTCATAGGCCATATGTTTGAACTGGTCTGCTTACATTCCCAATAGCTACTTTTAAAGTCAGCATTGTGCCTAAGTAAACTTAACCAACGCTTAGAGAACCATTAGCCTAAAATGCATGGACACTAAACACATTCTTTTTACATTTCAAATTTCTAGAGAAAACAATTGTAAAATATTTCAGATTATTGTTAAATGTCCTTCAGTTGCGTTCCCTGTACATGGAGTATAGGCATATCTAAAACATCACTTACGTAGCATTTGAAAATGCATATAAAAAACCTGGGAAAGTCAGCAGATAACAACCACAAATATTTTATTGCTTATTCAACAAGCCATTTGTAGAAATTGCATGCTACAAGTCATCCTGTGGTTTACAACTCAAGCAAACCACTTAGACTAGCACAGCTCTCCAAGGCCAAAACAGTAGCAAACAGCCATATAAAGTACTTAGAAAGTAGAGTTGCTTTCTTACACTGATAAACCTTTCTGTTGACACTAGTACCCGCAAGAATCTTTACCAGAAAACTTCAGCCTGTCACCCCACTGCCATTCTTAAATAAACAAAGACAGGCAACACCAAAATATTGCCATTTTCTGAATGAGAACAACTTCAAAGCTCACCCAGACTGCAAGCATCTGCAATATACCAGTTCTTTCATTTTAATTAACCTGAATGCATCATATTTCAGCTAATAATTAAAACAAGTTGTTGGTTTGTTTTTACAAGCCTTTCTAAACAATATTGTAAGCCAAGTTATCATTAACGAATTACATTATATTGTATAAACAGAATAACCGACAGCAATTATGAGTTAAATGCCATCAGAATCGTAAACTGATTAATTTAAGATATTATATTAAAATTCAAAATATAACAAGAGCATTCTACTTACCATTTTCACTATGTCAGCATAAGCTGATTCAACAATGACTCCACGATTTGTTGAAACGTATTCAACCAGTTCATTTAGTGTTGCTCTCTTGATTTCTTTGCTTTTCAGGTCTGAAACAGAGTCCATGAAGTCAAAGAGTACACAACACTGTTGCAACTTCTGACAAAAAAGATCTTGCTGTTCATTGAAGGTGGCATCTATAAAAGAAAAAAAAACACCACAAAAAGAGACCACCAACACTTAATTCTGTAGAAGCAAACTCAGAATTTCTAGATCTATTTTGTTGACTAAAATTTGCTTAGCTATCAGTTTTTTTATTATGGGGAATAATATGCTCTGTAGTCAGCAAATGAATAAGCAATATTGTCAAAACTGAAAATATCTTTTTAAGTACATTAGAATGAAAGACCTGCCATTCACAACTTGTGTTTCATACAAGAAATAATGGATAAACATATGGCAGTAAATATATTTACAGAAAACAAGGTCCTGAATTTGAATTTTATTTGAAATACATAGACATTAATAAGTACCAACACTCCCTCACCAAAAGTCATATACAGAAGCAGTGCATCATACTAACCTTTCATTCATCTGATTTGTCTCATTCTGTTCCCTAATCCTTTATTATGTAACCTGCTTAAAAGCTGTAAAATCTGCTTTGGAGGAACCTTGTCTTTTTACCCCAATGCAAAATACCTCACACACTTTTGACATCATGTGATGAATGGTTCTCTTAAGAATCAACTCCAATATCTCAAAAGGATTAATCCTGAATTTTCATGCTTTGGTCTAAATAATTTATTACAATCTTAGTCATGTAAGGTTTTCCCGCTTTTTTGGCCTATTAAGCCAACGTGTTTGGCTATGACTTGACATTTTCATTTTAGAGTGCAGTTTCTCTATAAGCTGATAAGCAAAATTCCTCCATAAGTATTTCACATTAGCTCTAAAAAAAGATGGATTATTAAGTATGGTACACTTCAAAAATGTAATACATCCTTAAAATATTGTAACAGTTCAAAAGTTGCATGATCACAACAAGGGCAGCCATGGTTTTAACTGAAAAATTGGTTTCATATGCCTTTCATTCTTGTTTTTAATTTTTTGTTGGGGTTCTAAGCCACTCCAGCAACATAGCATCACCTCATCTATCCGTCAGTTTGGTTTTCACTCGCTCTGGTGAAAAATTTTCATTTCCAACTTTATCTGCAAATAAGGAATGCTCTCCCCTTGAAGAAGTTTCAAGACCTGCCTATAGCCAGACTACTAATCCCTTAGCTTCACTCATTCACTGCAGTATTGATATTAGCACTGCTGTTTCATCATAAGGAAATTATCAAGACAAGAAAATGGCAACTGCCTTGTAACACTGAGTATTGAAAAATCTTAAGTCTCACTTTAAAATCTGAACCAATCACAAAAAGATCTCATGCTTCCCTTTACTGTTTTAGGATTATTCTAATTAAACAAACTTCATTTTAAGTTTGTAAGTATAACAGCTCAAACACTCTTTGATAATGCCAGTTCCTCAAGTTTCTTACCAAAACACCTTCCATTTAGTAGCTGGAACAGTCAACAGTGGTTTTAATATTCAGCAATTATCCGATAGAATTCTTTCATTCCCATAAGCAAAAAGTAATGCTAAAATGGACTGAAACGCCTCCACTGTAATCCCAACTGCTCGCTCTGCCCTGAAAGTTCAAGCACCAGAATATTGTATTGTATTCCCTTTCCCCATCTGACAGTTATGATCCTATTAACTGAGCATAACAACTTCAGTGAGCTTTTCAAAAAGCTAGCAATTACTACTCCCTCATAAAGAACAATTCATACTTTTGAATGTTAATTCTGCAATTTTAACAATTTTTCTTTTGAATAAAAACCTTGCAAAATGCTTATTTCGCTCAGATAACTACAAAGACATGAATTGTTACACTCTGCAAAATAATGAACATCAGCTGTAAAAACATTTGTAAGTTACATAACATTTCAGCTCAGATCTTCTAATATTCTACAGCAGATTGCATGAGTAAGTATTGTATCATAGCAACAAAGCAATAACAGTGACATGCTGAGAATAAAATCCAAAAAGCCTAATTTAAGGAACCGACACAGGGAGGACAGCTTTCTTTGACACTAGCCCCAAGCTGATAGCCAGACTCAAACCAACTCTTATTTTTCCTCACTACAAACTTAACTATACTCCAAGTTACAAAAGCCCAGCAGTGAGGCACAGCTAATACAGTGTATTTAGTTCATGTTCAATAAAATGAAGTATAATTCACCAAAATTTACCCAGAAGTTTCAAAAACCAGCAGACAGCATCTGAATACTCCTAACAGTGGTTAAAACAGACTCAAGACCTAAGGTTAAAAGCAAGTAACAGGAATTCAGACAAAATAATCAAATCACTTATTACCTTCCCTAGAAAATCAAAGAAATCCCTGCATTAGCCACTTTTAGTTAGACATTAGAGTAACAGAGATCATATCTCTCCTGCCATGCATCACCAGTCCATTTCTTTAGCAATCTGATCTATCTCAATTAGACATGTTTTCTCAAGTGAAAAACCTGCCCATTAATCTGTTTTGTTACTCATACAATTCAAAGCAAAACCAAAGGAAGTATTTTCTTCTGTGTATACATCCATTTTCCATACTTACAAGGGGAATAATAAAGACATCTGCAAGAGAAGCCTAAAGCAGGAAAAAAAGGAGCAAAGGCATTTAATCCTACTTGGAAGCATGTCAAGATACATATATTAAACCACCCCTCCAAAAATGGCCTACACACCATCTGATCCAGGTGATCAAAATGCAGTTGCCTCAGCTTTACTTCCTAGAGGCTGCTCAACAGAAGTGTGATTTAGGAAATTCTTTAAATCCACTGTTACATTCTTTGAAAGGTTGGTTTCAAGTTGATCTGAGGTCCTTGGGAAGGTAGTAAAGAGATTTTAGGCAGCCACAGAAAGCCTATTCTTAATCAGATTTGATGGTAGGAAATCCTAAAGACAAAAATCTCCATCCAACATCAAAAGAATTATTGTTAATTATGATCCACTTTAACCATGACTCTTTCTTAAGGATATTCATTGCCTCTGGTCATTTCCACAATAGATGGTAAAATGTTTGTAACTGATGAAAATAGTTCATTTGATCCTTGCACTTCATAATACTGAAAATCTCAACAGGCTATTTCTACTATTTACAAAAACCTGATCATTACAGACAGTAGCCACAATATCAAAGGATTAAAAAAGTTACAAACAAGTTGACTTGGAAGTTCCTTCTGAACAGAAGTTATTAAACATTAAAACTGCATGATTGTACAGATTTGACTCTAAATAGAATATTTTCAAATGTATAAGGTCATCAATCCAAATCTGAGCATGGAATATTGAGTTAAAAGACGAAATTTTTCAGCAAAGGTCCAAACAAAATATAGATAGGGAAAGACAGTTCACAATCACAGAGCTACCTCACTAGTCTATAACTGGAGAGACAAACACCACCATATCACTAGTCAGGGGACTACAATGACATCTTCCCACAGTATATTTATCTCATATGTTTACAGGCATTTCTTCTGGAAGGAAAAGAGAGATACTTCCCCTTTCTCAACAGAATTGTTTACGCAAGACCACAAAGCCAGAGAACCTAACATAATCCTTGCTTCAGTAGCAGGAACCAGAATTTAAGTCCACAAAAACTTCTCTCTCAACTACACGAACTGGAAGTTCAAAAAACCTACTTTCCCTGCCAATACAAAATAAACCCTCTCAAACATTTGCAACAAGTTTCCAGTAATTTTTTTTTAAGTATCTCTAATGAAATATTTCTACTTTTTCCTGAAACAGCTACCCCAGGAAGATGCAGAAGCCAGAGAATCAAGCATGAAGCTTTCCTCTGACAGCCTCTTAAAGCAGTTCACATACAGCCCTTTCAAACACTTAGAGGACAATGATATTATAGAATAAAGTACTACATCCCTCCTTACAGTAAATTGAACCTGGTGGTCAATCCTACACTTCTACATAATTCCCTGACAAACTGAAATACAGACAAGGATTGATACACGACAAGGATTGTGCCATAGTTATGTCATATTCCACGACGTGAAGTTTAGCATTTAGTCTCTGTTGTCTGGTTACATTTCCTGTGCTATATGCAGCTGTATTCAAATGGTGGAGGGATCTGCTAGAGCAGAATGAAGCCCTAACACTGACATGGAGAGAGGAGCACATGTACTATGAGACAAAAAGTGTTTGGTTTTGTTTGTTTTCTTATTTATTTATTCACATCAGTAAGTTACCAACACTGTTGTACAGCCTGCTCTTTTCAGATACCATTAGTCTGGAAAGGAGTTAGTCTGGTAAACTCTGGCCTAGCCTACATAAATCAAGCATAGGGAGTCCTGTTTAGACTACATTTAAGATTTATTTTTGTTTCCTGGGAAGTTCTTGTGTGCATTATTGTTGTGATCTCTCCTAGCATCTGAGTGTCAGTGTTTATGTTATAGGCATGGTAAAGCATTGTTAAGAAACAGAGTTTTGATGCAATTGATGTTACAACAGGGGACAGACTGAATATATTTCTGGGTTCTCAGAAGTGTACATCTGCAAGTAGTTGGCTGACAATGAAAAGGAGAGAGGCCTCTCTCCCTGCTACCCCCTTGCCATTTATTCCTCCCTTTCCCTCCTCTGCTCCCAGTCACATCCATCCCTCAACACTGGCTCTGGAACTTGTCAGACTCTTCTGTGAGCTGCTTTAACTCAATAACATGGCCATATTAGTGAGGTTAAATGGCTTCTGGAGGGGCCTGATGTGCATCAGCTCTCACACAAGGTTAGTGATGGGAGCAGAAACTCCTTTCAGCTGCAGTGAGCTGTTAAGTTAGTCCACCATCTCCTCTGGAACCATATCATCCAACTATAGAGGTACAAGATAATGTGTAGGTAGGATTTTTCAGTTAAGTTAGCTACTTTTTTGGATAATAGATTTTGGTTTCTTGGTTTCTGTGTGTGGGGTTTTTTTTAATTGCTTTAAGCTCCTTTTTAAAGGAAAAGGTAGCCCCTGTATAAAATCTCACAGTATACTTGGCTATGCTGGTAGCATGTATAACATTCTCCAGTAACTCCGTACACCTGAAAGAAAAGTTCCCACAATTCCAGCTTTTGGTAGCTCAACAGCCCAAGTGAAACTGGTGGGGCTACTCAGACAAGCACTTGTGCAGCACCTTAGGTATCCAAGGAATCTTGTCATCAGTATTTTCAGGTTTTCCACATAGAAAAACTTTGCCACCCTAAGGAATAAGTACCATTTCTTAATAGAATAGGGTTGTAGGTTTGCCCCCTGTCCCCTCCATTCAGAGTTCAAAAGCATGTATTCTCAAATTACCTGTTACCCCAAAGTCTACAGCTGTTGCTGGAATTCTGGAAAGGGCTGAGTAAGTTCCTCTGCCCTTTTTCAGTAAACAGAGCTCTGACATTCCAGGTCAGATAAGGGAGTCGCATAGAACAACATTATATATCTTAAAAGTTAACCAGCTCCCTATACAGTAGTAGGTTTGTTCACTAGAGAAGGAGGTTTGGAAGACAACAAAGTAGAATGGTATTCTCAAACATCACACTACAAGGAAATTCATACTACATATAGGAGATAACCAAAACAGACTTGGCACAGAATTAAAGGTACAGAAGGCACATTGGTCAATCCTGTCTAGGACCCACGTGCTCATACTAACACTTAACCTCTTCATTTCAGAAATCAAAAGGACTGCAAAGAAGCAATCAAGGTAATGAGCTGAGCTTCTGCTGTACTTCCACTTATAGGTAAGCTATTCTGCAGGGGGTCATCAGGCAGGACTTGCACCAAGAGATCTACATGAACAATACCTCAAAAATACAGTGACACCCTACTTGCTCAATTGTCCCTGTAGCACATGTTTTATCCAAGTTAATACACACCTTTCTCCAACCAGTTGTGCAAAGTCAAATTAAAACCACCAAAACCAACCAATATGTTAAAAATCATACCACCATCCAAATCAATCTTCTTTTTCTTTTGAAATAGCTAAGAAAAACACAAGTTTTGCTCATTAGAATATTCTGGATTTAAGATTAAATCTGTGATACATGCCAGGGAAGAAAGGGAAAAAAAATAATAAAAAAGAAGAAAAAAAAGAAATTACACATTAGAAGGAAAACTAGATGAGGGTAACAATCAACAGTGACTTTTATTGACACACAGCACTGTGGTTTATGAAGTTAATTACAAAGTCTAGGCTATAGATAATTTTGAAGTCATTTACTAAAAGTACTCCTAGAAAGCTATCTTCCATTCAACAACGGATATTGGTTGTTCAGATAGTCTCATCTGCCACTCCACATGGCCAGCAGCTGACCTTAACAAATCAGTCTAGAAAAATCTGAAAAGCCTATCCTGATCTAACAACATCTGTCACAAATTCTGTGACATGACTCCTTGCAGTGATGGTAAACTGCAAGTGTCTTATCTAGATTGTTTCTGCCATCTTCCAAGCTTTCTTATAATCTCATATAGTTAAGAGATGCCAGCTACTACCACGTTAAATCCCTTGATTTTAATGAAGATACGAGTCAACCAAGACACTTTAGACAGTAAGAAAGTACCCTGCTGAAGTGCTTTCATATTAATAGCCCTATTTCCTACTGTCTAATTACAGAAGACAACATGCAGTCAGATACAAAAAGTAATAGAAATTATTCTCTGGGTCCTCAAAAAGTTAAATAGCAAGAATCTAGTAACCAGGTCTGCCACAATTCACCTCATTTCTACCCCACTTTCTCAAAAAGGAGAATTAAAGCACCATTGATTCCTTAAACAAACAAACAAAAAACTCAAACATACCAACCACTGGAACAGGAACACCAAACACCCTGAAGTCATCCTTAACAAGATGTACAACTTGAACAATACAAAGGTTTCCTCAAGAGCACACCGCCAGTTCAGAATCTAACTGAAATTCAGCTACATGCAACAAAAGAAAAAAAATGAAAAAAATACTGTCCAATGACCTGACACAGTTGAATCAATGCTGCTTTTGAAAGTACGAGAAGTTGAGCAATTTGCGTATGGTTAACCATATGCAAGTTTTGTTCAGAGTGATACTATATTTATTACAAAAGGCAAGAAGTTTCACTTCTTACAGAGCTGAAGTGTATGTTTTCAAAAACAATTACGCTACTCCTCTTGTATTTGAAACAAGCTTTCTTCCACCAGTAAGCCAACTATTATGTTCCCCAGTGCATTCATTTATGGTTTTGGCATACACTGCTACTGTATTTGCTGTCTTCATTTAAAAACCACCAAGCAGTTTTAATGACTGATCATGTGCCAGGATGGGCCTATCTTGAATATAACCAGAGGCTCTAAGAGTTTAGCATTCTCTCCTGCATGCAAGACATTAGCACAAATAATGGTTTCACTGGCTTGACAAAGGTGTAATAGCTCATGATTATTAAGCAATAGTGATCTTAAAATAATTTAAAATAGGAACCCCCTTTAAGGAAGGTGCTAAACTTAAGGGTGATAAATCCTGTCACAGAATTAACATGTACAGCCAGGTCATTAAACTGGGAAAGAGGTGAGAGTAATTCATTTCTGGAATGGGAAATTGTTTCTTGGAAGATGTGAATATGGAATAGATGGCAACCTTTAACTTAAAGTTACAAAAGCTGGTACAAAAGCCTGAGAATTAAAACTACTTTCCCAAAACAGAAAAACAACTCCTAAATAGCTTTTGTTATATTGAAATGCGACAAAGATTTTTGTCATGGTAAAACACAGGTGCTTTTAAGAAGCCCTCCTAACAAGAGGGCAAATAAAGGTCAAGGTAAAGTCCTGGGTATATAAACAGGTCCTCTCCTTAAAGTCTAACTCAGATTACATTGTATTAGCCACAAGCTGAAAGCACCCACAGAGAGGCTGGCACACAGCAACTTGTTACTCCTGGTAGCTCACTCATGTGCCAGGAAAATTAACACCAACAAGATCCAAGAGACTCTACAGAAAGGGAAAGAGACAACAGACCAAGTTTCTGAGACTGTCGAATCAAAAAGATCAGAAGGGACAATCGGTATGATGCTGCTTGTTCCTGACACAGGAACTGTTAGTTATACTTCTCCCCAAACACAAGCATTCGCTCTTAGAGAAATACTATTTATTGAAGTGTGTTCAATACAATTTTGGATTTTCATGCGTAATTTTGAAGATGTAAAACAACCCTTCAGGTTGTGACAAGGTATACTCAAGGAACTGTTTCACATCTACCCTGCTAAGAATTAAAAGAATAATAATCTGAACAGCTCTGCTCCCTATTTTATGCCCCCAACAGCTGTAGTACTCTGTACGTAAATTACCAGGGCATAAAGACAGCTGAAAAGCAGGTGACAAAGTTGTGTGCCACACAGACTCAGTAAAAACTTAAGCTCAATAACCATTATACAGTACTGTATTAAAAACATTCTCTATTCATAGGAACATAAACACTTTGCTTGACCAGAAGACCAAAACAAATTGATTTGCACCTTTTAAGCTTGAAAGGACAGAAACTGTATTTACAATTTGAGTAAGTTCCCTTTGTATTAAGTCAACTGCAAAACTCCTGTCTGTCTGAAATTATGGTATTTTATAATTAGTGAGCATTGATAATGAAGTATTATGAACCTTTAAGTGGATCTGGTGTGGGATATTTTATATATATATATATAAAATCTATTAACTTGTATTCTTCCCCAATCATTTCCTTACTTTATCAAACAATAAAATTAATTTTGATTAAGATGCTGAAGTTGCTCCAGTTTGACATCACACTAGAAAATGCAAGTCAACATTACAAACCAAGTTTATTTGTATTTTCCCAGAAACTGAAGAAATAATATCATTTTCACACAGCAAAATTAGCGCTGAGTGCAATATAAAAACACCTTTTATTTGAAACCAAGGGGTAGCTGTTAAACATTACTTCATAGAAGTACAGAAACTCATTTTGCAGTTAATTTAGCTATTTTTTGCACTTTGCTATTTTAAATGTGTGAAGGGGATGTATAGGGGAGTAATTTAATAGGAAATCTGTGCCAGAGGAAACATGCAGTCTAGCTTTTCAAAAGCCCAGGGAAAATCTCCTCTTCCCTTGAATCCCTGTGTAAATCTGAGTGGAAGTTACAGGTACTGGATTAATTCCTTGGATAAATACATATAAGAATTGGCTAAACCAGTGTTTAATTTTCAAAGTTTTCTCAGACAAATAAGATGAGATACTTTATAGTGATAAGTGTTACAGTAGGGAGAAGTAAGATTAAATTAGACTGGAAACACAGGTGAAATCCTGGTTCTGCTGCATTCAATGACTTAACTCCCAATGACCTCAATGGGAATAGATCATCCTGAGCAGATGAATATTTAAGCACTTGCAGGATTCTCTTTACTCACTTAAGCATTTTGCCTCATAAATAAAAGGTTGAACTACTTTTTTCATCAACTTCAACCATACTTTAAACAGTTACACTCAATCAAAAACTGTAAACATCAAGTGGTCAGTAACAAGGGATCCTACACTTAAGCATATTCCCATTTGGCAAAATCTCTTAGCTATTTTGAAACTTAATTTACACCATTCTGATGTACTGAGTTTACTTTGCTCCTGCTTCCTACTCTGAAGGGAAAATACACAGAAATATAAGTTACCAAACCTTGTCCTTCCTGACTGTACTGTGGGACCCAGCCTATGCCTCTCTAGGGGGTTCTGACATATGCATCTTAATTTTTCATCACAAAATAATGACGACTGTTTTCCTACAGAACCCAACAATGCTGAAATGCACAAATTTCACATATATAATTCAAAACCTAAGTGCAAGTCTCATCACTTGTTTCTGTTACATACACGTGGAACCAAAATTTATGCTGCTTAACAGGACTCCAGTCTTACACGTATGCCATATTTTAAGTAAGCACAGAACTTTTAATTAAAAACATCATACATTTTTCAAAAGCTTTACCCAATTACACTAAATTGGAACTTTGTTTTTAAACACCACCCCCGCCCAAATTACTTGGGGAGAAATTAATAAAATAAAAGCTGTGCTTTTATTTTTTAAAAGGACCAACCATCTACAGAAACAAAGTAACCTATTAAATAACTTTTTTTAAGTTACTTGTTTATGCGGTGATGCCCTCTGCTAATTCTCAAATACATCAATAGCAGAAATGAAGCTGTTTCCCCCTTCATATTCAGACAAATTGCTGTGACTTTATTCCTGCACTTCTTCAGACCAGCCTTCCTGGCCCATGCTATATTGTCCTTCTCTAAACTCACTCAACCCACCTCCTCTTTCAGTTCTTCTGAGAAGATCTACTGTGCTGCTTTCACCTCTATTATCCAGAGCTTGTCAACTTTCCAAGTGTGTGATGCTCTCAGATGTAAACTTTTGATCTGTAATTTGACGAAGTAAGCTTGTATAATATACTGAAAGTTTTCCTGTTATGGTAGGGAGTAGCTTTTAAACCCTTGAGAATTGAAGGCATTAAAATCACTTACTACAATTAGAACATCTTCCTTTTGCAGCACTACTCTTGAATATATATGTGCAAATAAAATTTTTGTTGTTACTCACTCCTTCACCTCCCAGCTCCACAGCAAAATTCATACTTCTCTTCTGAAGCCTATCATATCAATGAAGCTGACAAAACCCACCAATTTCACCAAAGCTTTGCTTGGTAAGATAGTGAGAAACAATGGCAAAGAGAAGGAACTTGAGATGAGAATGAGACAGAAATCTTTTCCTAATGGTAGCCGGGCAACACAACAGCACAATTAAAAATAAAAAAAATCAATAGCCTTTTCCTGTCACCATATCCATAGCAGCAATACATGCTATTATGTTAGCAGGCTACAGGTCACCTACAATTCTGATCAGACTGCTGTGTCTTCCCATAGCCTCCATACCCTTAAAATACTAAGGTCTAGTATCCTGCATCTACATTTTACCAGGCTTTCTTAGCTTCACTCCCACCCCCTCAAACATATAGTAGCCAGAAGCAGTACTACTAAACACAATGATTGAAAGTTAATTTCATGCTCTAATCATGGTCACTGCAGTTACCTTCTCCTTATTTTCAAATTCTCAAGTAAAGACCCTCATTGGATGAAACAACTCATCTGCAATCAATTCCTGACGTACAGAACAAAAACCCTAAGCCCACGAAGTTTCAGGAAGATCATGGAAAGTTCAAAAACCATGGCTGCAATGAAAAACTATGAAGAAACTAGAAGAGAGCATAAGAAACATTTCCAGAAAGTTTCACAGCCAACAGGAACATTGAGACTCTAAATACTGAGCTTACTGCAGCTATTGGAGAGGAGCTAGCTTCTGCCTTCTCTTCCCACTTAACTTCTCCAGTCAGCCCACCACTTCCATACTGTCCCCTCACCTGCAACATACTTCTGGGTTCTTGCTTGTAGAAAAATACATTACAAGTTTTCCATATGCTTAGTTGCCATGCCTAGCATTACTACAGACAAGAAAACCAAAGAAGAGCCATGCATAGTAGCCTCACAGAGCATAGTAGATGAGAGTAGCATAGCAGATACTGAAGCATCTATGCAGAATAGCATAGTAGATACTGAATCATCAGTCTTGCTACTGAGCTACAACAGCTACTGAGCATGTCTTAGAATTTGGACCAAATTAGATCAATTTTCATTAAGAACTATGTGCTAAGCTCCAAAGTACAGCAAACATTAAACCTCAAGACAATTTTTTATTTTTAATACTGACAAAATACAATTTATTTTTATTCTAGTCTTAGAAACACTTTGAACTGTTTTTGATGAAACTCAGAAAATTAGCCTGAGGAACGGTTCCAAATAAAACTGTCCATACTTGGCATGGAAAACTTCAGTCCAAACAGTTTAGCAATGCTGTAAGCAACTGAGAATAAGGTCTTGTGAAGGAAAATTGTAGGCGACCTTAACTATGACGAGCTTTGCCTTTAAGTCAAAAAGTATACTACAAAATAGGCATCTTGTAGACAACATACTTCATTGGCCATGAACTCAGCAAAACTTAACAGAAACTAGTTTAGTGACTCTCTGACAAAAATCAATGATTCGGACATTAAAAAGAAGCTGTCACTGTCGGGCCAGTTTCTAGTAGAGCATTTTGCCAAGGGAGTCTTATACAACAGACATTATTTACTACCTATTCATCTAGTTAGACTGTGGTTCCAACCTTCAAAATACACACACTTATGAGACTATAAATATAATTTTATCCTCCTAGATTAAAACAGGAGTCAGGACCACAATAGCAAAGAAGCTGAATGTTACACCCTTCCCAAGGGAAGTGTCTTTTTTCATAAGAATACAACACATATCCCTTCTGTGCTTAAACAGAATATTAATCTGTCCAGAACTGTTTGTATGACACCTTTTCAAAAGCACTGAATGATCAAGATAGACAGATATTTTAAAAAAAAATCTCCAGGTTGACATAATCTTCTTTTGATCAGATAGCCTGGAGCAATAAGTAATTCCATTTGTATTTCGTACAGCAACTAACATTAAATTCAGCACCTGCAAAACTAATACCTGACTAAACTAGAAAGCAACTAATATGGAAAAAGAAATCTGATACTAAGCTGGCACACAGAAGATGTGAAAGATTTAAATAGAAAAGTTCATGTGAAGACTGTCAATAGGCTCTATATTTAGGAGTTGCTCTTGATGGAAGTATATTCTAAGACCAAAAATTCAAGTCTAAGGATAAAAAAGGTCAATTTGTTAAGAATTAAAGACTAAATGTTCCACTCCATAAACCAGGAACAGTTCCTTAATATAGAAAAAATTAAACAGCCCATTTTTCATGGAACTACATTAGAATATTAAAAAAATCTTAAAGCTTCTTTAGCTATTATAGGCTCTCTATTTCTCAAGACTAACTTCACTAAAGAGAAGTTTTCACTACCTTATAGTGCACCCTGCTGAGATTATACATAAGAGTTAAACCTAAACTCCTCACAGAACATCCTCATTCTTCATCTGAAATAAAGATTATCTCTCTCAAGGAAAAACTCGCCCAAGAAGATCGTAGTTGCAAGGGATGTTGAATACAAAAGGAATAGGATGGAGGACTACAGAAGAGGAAATAACAATGAATCATTAAGGATACAAAAAAAGTGCAAATCCAAGAGAGACAACTGTCATTTCACTTACAAAATATTTATTAAGGCTGTAGGAAAAGTAAACCAGTCTAAAATTTTTGAAGGACATTTTCCTTTGGGGAGCAAAGGCAACTTAATGAGAAGATAATTCCTCTCAGCTGTTTTTAACTCCACTTATTTTTGACACTCTGAAGCACACACTATAGGACTCAAAACATTTGAAGTTTAAGGTTGGAACTGACCCTGACAGATTTAATAACATTAAAATTTTACCCATAAGCAAGCTTATTAGGCCTTCCTGTAATGTTTCCACAAAAGTTTAGCTTGAACACAGCACCTGGTTTTCAGTCAAATCCAAGCACTCTCTCAAGGGTTTAAGTAAAGAAAATACTATTGTTAACACCTATTTTAGACCCCATATTTGAATGTTGAAACTACACAGTGGAAGGTGGTCTTAAAAATATCTTATTCCAGTATACTTCACCACTGTAAATCTCAGCCCCACAGAGATTGTTATAACCATCCCTAGCCTATGGTTAAAAAATTTTTTGATCACTTTCCAGTTCTTCTGCTGTAAGGGCCAGGATTTTCTCTGTGAGGAGACAGTTTAATTTGAAAGTGAATACTAAGAATTTCTTTTCATATATTTGTTCTCTGAGCATGATATAGGAAATAAACCTGCGGTGACATGCATCTCCCCAAATGGATATTCACTATTGAGATCACAGAAAGGCATCAGGAAATGTTTATTCATTCCAGCTGCACTTGCCATGTTTGGTACACAGGAAAAAAGGTCTATTTGGTTTACAACATGACAGACCATGTTAACTGTGCTAAATAAAAGCAATGAGTTGTATGCTTTCTATTCATTATTATCCACCTGTAGTTTTACATGCTTCTTCAACCAAAAGTGACAGAAACAAGTATGCATACTTTTACTGTAATGAATCAGATCAAGTTCCAAGGTCAAGTTGTATCTCTCTTTTCAAAAATGAAGGTAACTGCATGTGCTATTGCAGTCTTTTAAAATGACTTGCTATTGAGACAAAATTACCACTTCTTAAGACATTAAAAAAATAACACTTCCTTTACCAGATTTCTTTAAACTCAACACTCTCAGAATTGTCCATGAAGTGATAAAATCCTGCTGTTAGCCAGCACGTTATTTTAGCTGCAGATTTTTCAAAGGATTTCTATTATGTAAACTATAAAGTAACAAAATGAAAAGGAGATGGGGGAAAAAGGCAACTTCAACTTCTAACGGGTTTAACAAGCTTTTTTTTTTTCCTTTTTCTTTTAAATACAGTCACTGGGTCTTCAGTATTTCTTATTCAGCTTTTAAATAATACAGTAAAATGGACACTCTCCTGAATAACACACACATAGGAAACCTGCTAACTTAACCAAAGAACACATTACTAATTTATTTTATGTATCCTGACATCAGTCAGGTTTTGCTGAGCTTTTATCTAAAAATGATAGGTATCACCATACACAAAAATAAGCTGAACGTTAATGACAACACACAATCTTGTTGCCCCTCCTCTCAATCTCACTCCCCCAACAAAACCTCCGAAGTAAGGAGTACCTACTATTTGGGTCTGTTACCTACTAGTTATAGATGTATTTCTTCTTCTAGCAGTGATACAATATGCAGCCAAATTAAGGAATTTTGGTAATACACAACAGCAGTACAATTAACTCCAGAAATATGTCCTTTAAAGATATCTGTCTACAGGCTTTCAAACAACACAACTATGAAAGCGTGTTACACAATCTGATCTGGCCATTCCAGTGGCAAACAAACAACAGTCCCTAGATAAAAGGAAAAAAACCCACAACACTATTTACCCAAGAAGGTACTTTTTAAAGTGGATGGGTAATTTTTATTTTTCTTCTGGAACATCTCTCTTTCCAGTCAAATAGATGCAAGTATTTTAGGCCAGTCTGACAAGCCTACTGGGGGGTTTTAGAATACTGTTTATACTTATTTTAGAATATTTTTTCTTAAAAGTGATGAAACAAGACAGTAACTATAAACAAGATGAAATATTTTACAGCAGCATAACACCAAACTGCTTCTTCATCTACAAAACACTACTTTTATCCCAGTACAGGCTTCAAACACCTCAGATCTAACCATTTATTTGAAGATATCTGGAAAAGCAAAAAGTCTTAATCTAATTTCGTAAGTGTATGCTGAGCACCCTTAGGCATCAGTATAATGACTGTACTTTCCTTTTTCAGCCCCTCCCCGAGAACACTGGCTACTACTCTGTAGATGATACTACACTGGCAGCATCATAACTATTACTGAATTCCATATTAGCTTTAAAGAAGAAAGCAAAGCTTTGTCTTCCCAAGACATATGTGATTAGAACAAGAAGTTTTACAAAACGATACATTTACAGAGAGAGCAAACACTTTCTTTCTAGAAGCTTTTTTGGTTTGGGGGGTAGGAGAGGTTCAAGAGAGGAAGGGAGAGAGGGCGCCTCAAGCAGACGGAGAGAAATCATCCTACGTCCACAGCTACGTTCAGGACAAATTTAACATCACAATCCCAAGGGAGAAAACACTCAGAAGAGTGCTGCCCGACTTTCTGCTAACTGGCTAGTTGGAATACTATAACTCATAAAAGTGTATTTTACCCACAATTTACATTCTGAAACAGGTTTAGAGGGCAAGCCTTTAAATTTAAATCATAAGCTTAAAGAGAGATGTGATTTTCCTTTAAGAATTTAAGGCAATTCAAACTACTATAAAACTCTGCGTAACTGAAGAAATTCCTCCGATAGTTTATGGCCTCAAATTTCCGAACATCTGAGCTGCTGATGCCATACAAAATTTCTCTGTGTTATAAGTAAAAAGCTGTAAAACTGCACTCACAAAACTATAAGACTTAATCATACAGAGTTAAAAATTTAATATTAAAGTCCCAGCTCAGCAAAGAATGTAAACTTGGACATTTTGCTGATTTAAGCTGGAATTACTCCCTGCATAAAGTATGTATGTTTAACTGTTTGCTGGATCAGGACTCAAACTTTCTGAAGTCTGCCACCTATGTGCAATATTTACCAAGTGCTTTTACAAGGTCTCAAGTGTGGTTTTTTAAAAATTATCTCTGAGCAAAATATACTGTCTAAGCAGCATAGGAATAACAGAAACTAAATCTTGATTTCAAACAAATTACTCCGGTTATAAATCCCTCAAATCAAACTAGTGTACCAAGACAGGACACAACTTCACAGAGAAAGGAAAGCACAAAGCAAGCAACAAGAACACCCCTGCTGTTGTTAAAAGTAACACCCAAAGCCGATGCAACAAACATGCTAAAAAACCAAACAAACAACCCTCCCCTTGTTACCCTCCTGCCCAAGCTTATTTGCCTTTAATAACACTTCTGCTAATAGCCAGTTTTATGGTTCATGTACATCTGCCACTCAAGAGTAGGAAAAAATTGTCTTGAAATACTAAAAACATGACTGTAAAAGCCATAAAAATCAAACAGAAAAAGAAATTACTTCGTATCTAGGAACATTTTTAAGTTTGCTATATTTCATTCCGATTTTGGACATTTGCTGCAAATCAGAGATTTTTTTCCACCGTCATATGATGCAGCTTCAAAAACCTTAAGACTTTAACACCAGTGGAACTAAAATTAATGTGCTGGGTCATGTTAAGGTAATATCTCTCCCTTATTTTTCAGGTCCCTGTC
Organism: Ciconia boyciana; assembly: GCF_034638445.1. Classification (NCBI taxonomy): domain Eukaryota; kingdom Metazoa; phylum Chordata; class Aves; order Ciconiiformes; family Ciconiidae; genus Ciconia; species Ciconia boyciana. The sequence goes on along the minus strand of NC_132936.1, from coordinate 103,430,255 downwards.
AAATACTTTAATAACAAGTTTATATTCTCTGCCTAATAACTATTTTTGTAATTTTTAAAAGAAGAAATATACAGAAATTTATTTTGACGTTCAAAGGTGTGGAAGGTTGCAATTAACTTTCATTTTTGTAATCTAACGAACTGAGTCTTTTCAGATTTTAGGTCCAGTACAAAGGATAATACCTGCACTATCTATTTTAATGTCAGCAATGCCAGCATCTAAAATTTTAATTCACTTGTGAGCGTTCGCATACAGCACTACGCAGGAGAAGGTCTCTGAGGCAACTCCTAATCATTAAAATAAGACAGGCAAAATGTCATTCAAACACTGTCCAGAAGTCATGGGAAGGAACAAATAAGCCAAACGCAAACTCTCTCCGGTAACTCAGGATATTATGCCACCGGCACAGAGTTCCTCTTTGCAAAATCCCCCGTGGGAGGAGCCACCACTCGCTCCTAGATTTTAGTGCTCAATTCTCTGCACTCCTAAACTCAACTTACCGTCTGCATTTTTCGCAAGAAGCCCTCAAAAAGCACACCTGCCCGCCCAACACTTACTCCAAAATCACCCAGAAAAGGGGTGGCGAGTTAGAGGAGTCAGTCCCCGGGGCAGTAAACGAGAACCGACCTGTACGGCACTTGTTTACATGGGCAGAGGAAGCGAGCCCATCCGTGCACAGAATTACTCCTGCAGGGTCCCTACCTAGAAAGCACCGAGAGCGGAGAAGGACACGGCTAAGGGGCAGAGGCTGCGGGGGAAGGGGACAAGTCAGGAGAAGCGGCGACAGGGCAGCGCGGGGCAGGCAAAGCGGTGTCAGAAGAGGCAGCCCCGGGAGGCCGAGGGCACGGGCACCTGTAGCCGGAGGGCTGGGGTGTGCGGGGGGAGGGGGGGGGGGGAAGGACGACAGGCGAGTACCTTTGAGCTGGGGCAGCGGCGAGAGCTCCACCTGGCTGCTCTGGCTGCGGAACTGCGAGGAGCCCTGCGAGCGCTTCTGCCTCTGAGCCTTGCGCACCGATTTCCGTGTGAAGCCATCCACTTTCTCCGCGGCAGAGATGGCCGCCGACATAGCTGGGCGGTGAGGCGGCGCGGGGGGACGTCGCTCTCCAGAAGCATATATTAAAGCGGAGGGAGAAGCGGACGGGCAAAAAAAGGGCTTTAAAAAAAAAAACCAAAACCAAAGCAAAACCAAGTCCTCCCTGCCCTCACGCCCGCCCGCGCGCACCACACCGACGGGAAGAGGGGAGGAGAGCGCTGGCGTCCTAGAGGCGAGCGGGGCTGCGCCGGTGCCGGCGCGGGCTGCTGTCTGCCGGGCGCTGGGGAGGCTCCTGGGTCCGGGCTGCCGCCTGGCTCCTCAGTTCCTGCTTCCCTCGCAGTTTCCTCTCCGCGCGGAGCCGGCTGCCGGGCAGGCGGGGGAGAGCGGCGGCCGGCGGGAGAGCGGAAGGGAGGGAGTACGAAAGGGGAAAACAAACAAACCCAACGACAACTTTGCCCGGCGGGGCGGGCGGGCGCCAAACTTTCCCGCGGCGGGGGAGGGCTGGGCTCCCACTCTCCTCAGGGCAGGCGCGACGCGAGCCGCCGCGGGCCGGGCTCGGCAGCGCCGGTGCCCCGCTCCCGCCTCGTGCGCTCCGCGTCCCCCTCAGCCGGGCTCGCCTGCGCCAGCCCGCGCCGAGCCCGCTGTCATCGGCCGGACTCGCCCCTGGGCCGAGCTCGCCGGGAAAGCAGCTTCCACTCCCCGCTCCCCAGTCGCTCGCTTCCACACGCCCCTTCTCCGCCTTCAACCGCCGCCGAGTGCTCCCCACGCCTCCGCCGTCATCCTGCCCCCTCCTGCTCCGCCGGGGGCCGCCGCGAGTGTCTCCGCCCGCCGCAGCCGGGCCGCCAGAGCCCCGGAGCCGCCGGGCGAGCGGCCGCACAACTTGGAGCGAGTGGAGTTGAGGGGAGGAAGGAGGGGAAAGGGGCGGGGCGGGGGCGACCGCCAAAGGGGCAAGAAGGGGCGAGAGGAGCCACCGTTGCTGGCGGCGCTGGATGATTGACGGCGCGGGACAGCCAATGAAAAGAGAGGATCGTGGAACACCCCCCGCCCCCCGCACAGGGGCTTGGGGAGGACGCTGGAGCTGGGAGGTGCACGGGGGGCGGCGTGATTGACAACAGACTTCTCCAACCGAGATGAGGCGGGTGGGGTTTTCCTGGCCGACGTCAAATGCGAGGGAAGGAAGGGGAAGGGGTGGGGATGGCGGGTGGGGCGGGTGTTGGCCAATCCGCGCTGGGGGGCGGTTGTGGGGCCGGGAGAAGCAAGCGGCGGCGTGGAGACGTTGGGCGCGCGGCGCCGCCGTTACCGAGCCGCCCCTGGCCGCAGCGGCCGTCGCAGGCGGCGAAGGCCTTTTCTACATGCGGGGCCCAAGCCCGCTTGCTGTCGCTTCTGTGGAGGCGCGAGCCGTCAGGGAGACCGGCGGGGGGGAGGAGGTGCAGCCGGGATCCCGGGCCGGGGCCCTGTACCCGCCGCGGGCGCCCTGCCCCACCCGGCTTTGGGCTGTGAGGGGAGCGCGAAGAGCGGGGGTCTGTAGGCTTTTAGCGCAGCCAGAGGTGCGCTCGCCGGTGCTAATAAAGTGCACGAAAAGGAGGAGGAGGTGCGTGGAGAGAGGGCGGCTGCCCCAGCTGGGGGCTTCCCCCGGGGTGTGAGGGATACCTCTGCCCTTGGGGCCGGGCCGTGGGCGCGCTGAGCGAGCCGGGGATCCCGGCTCCGGTGTCCCCTGCGGTGTGAGGGCTGAGAGGCAGGGCAGGGGTTTGCCCGACAGTACGAGAGCTGCTGGAAAACAACGGTCGCGCTTGATGCTTTCAGGAAGCCGTTAGCAGCCGCACGCGGTAACTGGAGGTGCTCCTCACGGGGGAAACTGCTGAGAGGGTGTTTAGCCGTGAGAGGAGCACGCTGGGAGTCACGACAGCATGCAAATAAGTTTTATGCCATCTTCGAAGTGCTTCTGACTTCTTTTTTCCCACCCTCCTGACACCTCAACATTTTTGGTCTTCCTTACATCTCCGGGTGAATCTGGCTCTTAGGGGTCTGTTACCGTGGTGTTTGCTTTCTCACACTGAGTCACAGTCATTTTGCAGGCTGAAAGCACAAAATTGCCTGAAACAAGCACATGCTTAACTTTCAAGGAGCGAACATTTATGGAGTTACTAATTCTTCTGTTTTGTACAATTTATATGGTTCAGGCTGAAGATAGGCTATGAGAAATGACAATTGTGACTGCTGCAGCATATGAAAATCATGATTGTGTGTGCAGTACACATTAAAGTCCAACTTTTGCCCAGTGCCATTTCCATATACGAACAGCCCCCCTTTTGAACTGCAAACGTGAGATGCCTTAGCTTGTAAGTCATTCACGTAGAGATAAGTTTTATGCACGTCAGCACATTTCTTCTTACTGCATAGTTTTATGTACCAATTCAGCAAATAAGTATTTGTAGTGTTTTAAATACACACTCAAGTTTCAGTAGCTGGGGTAGGACATAAATACTGTAAGGTAATCATACGTGTTTGTTAAATGCTTTCATGAGTTAGAGTTTAATCTTTGTAGGTATAAACCATAAATCAAAACCCAAGTGTGGATTATAGCTTTATGCGGACATAAAAGACGACTGTGGAACCCTGTTCAATAGAAACTATTGTCTGTGTTTCCTTCTGTCATTCTTTCCTTTTTCCTTTCCTCTGTCAGCACCATCTCTACTAACTTTAATGTATGATTACTTGTGTACCTCCCATCTTTTTTGCTTTTGGTGAAATAATCTTTAGTGTTTGGAAATAGAGAGATGGAGAGTACTCTAAGAGAATTCTTTTCTGTATACTTTAGCTTCAATTCTGGATGTAGCATATCTAGAAATTACAGGGGACAAGTGTAATATGCTGTTATCTTGTAGGTGTGTAGACTTTTTCTTTCTTTTTTTTTTATATTACAAAATCCATTTTACAGACAAAGTGGCAGTCTTTAGGCACTTGTCCTTTAAACTGCCAACTCATTCATTGCAGTAAAGGAAATCCTTGCATTCCTTACCTGGTTAATGTGCATTTCACTTCGGCCCACAGCTCCTATTGAGAGAGCGCTAAGGCCCAGACCCTGTGTCGGTGTGTTCCTCTGTTCCTGCCTGCCCTCCAACAGCTGTCATTTTCTTCTACACCCATTTTTAGAAAGTGACACTGCCCAGTGTGTCCTGTATACTGTTTGTTGGCAACTCAAGCCTCGCTGCCTGTTCCCAGTGTAAAAGAGTCTACCTTAAAGTTTCATCAATTAAGTATGTTGGAATTTGTTAATTAAAAGCCTTCTGTAAGTCCTAAGTAATGTAAAAATATTTTTCTGAGGTTTAAAATATTTTCTTCAAGGTTACTAGGCTTTGGAATGGCTGCCATGCTGTTTAAAACTATGTTGTAAAAATCTGTTTGGCAGTTGAAATTCATGACGCAAAGAGCTCAGTAAATAATAGGTGTAGTCTTGCAATGATGGGATTTTCATATCAATTGCACTGGAAGATATTTTCCGACTGTATCTTCACGTATCACTCATAAAAGAAACATTGCTGAAATCTGAGTCAGCCAAACAAAAAGAAACTGTTTTATTCTCTCACATAAATGAAAAGTATTTTTAGCTGTTGAGTTTTCTTTTGTCTTTTTAATATAACTCTTCTGTTTCGGAAAAGAATCAGCAGCAGCTCTGTAGACCAGCTACCGTTTCCCAAATTGAAATGGTAATGTTTTAATTAATGTACACTTGAAGTCAGTGGAATTACATGGATGTATGAAATCACTGGAACATACAGGCCGGCGGGACTGGGGTATTCGGAGAAAAAAATGAAAGCCAGAGCTGTGACTGGCAATCTGAAATAGCTGCGTTTGAGAAGGCTGAAGATTGCCCTTCCCTGCTTTCTGCACATACTGCTTCCTACACAGCTGTTGGAGATGCTCTGAGTCAGCCTCTGAAGCCCCTGGTTTTTAGAGTGTATTTAAAGGCACACAGCCATGATGCCAGGTTATAAGCTGCTGGTTCCAAATCCAATTCATAAAAGTCTGAGGTGTCCACAGAGAATGTTGTGAATAGTAATTTTATGCCAAGCTATTCCCACTCTTAAATCAGAGCCCTCAATGTGCACTGAAGCAAAGATTGTGCAAAACCTCACGCACAATCTAACTTGACTTGGAAGAAAGCTCATTATCATTCATGATCATTATTCAAAACAGAGGAGCAACATTCTGGAACAGATTTAACTAAAAGTCACATTTGCAGTTCTTTTCATTCAATCATAGAGATTTATTTCCTGCACCACCTTAGCATCTTTTTACTCAGGAGTGAGACCTTTGGAAAGGTGAATGAGAACCTGACGTATCATCAACTTTCAGAATCCTGACCAACTTGGCTTGGAAGCGTGGTGCTTCAAGTACCCGGTTGCTGCTGAGTTTTTGCTACAAGGAGTTGTCTGGTTGCCAGCAGACGAGGAGTTAACTATAGCTTTGCTTTCCCATTCTTCTGTACAGATGCTTAGAGGCCAAGCTAAGAGAAATCTAGTTCTTCTCAGAGACAGTGGGAGGAATATTTTAGTTAAGAGGATGCCCTAAGTGAGTGAACCCTCAGCCAGGAAGGTTTGTGGAGGAAGGTTATGAAAACTTACTTTTATTTCCTTCCCAAAATGAAAATCTTTAAGGAAAAGCCCTGTTGGCTGCAGCTGTGCTTATATTTACTACTGCACAACTCCATCAGTTTTTCAGGGTATTTCAACTAACTTAAAATACTTTCTGGGCTAAGGCTGTGTTCTTTCAAGCATGCATGGAATTAAGCTTGAGCACTTGGGCTGTCCCAGTAAAACCAAGTGAGCTATTCACATACTTCAGGTTAAATCGAATGTTTGCATGTTCTGTGGTCTGCACTGGCTAGTCGCTATCTAGCAGAAGTGTTCCCACGTCTTCTGCTTGATAAATCCTTAAATAATATAGAATCGGTTGTCTCAGGGACCATCTGTCACCTTCCTCCCAGAGCAGGATTTGAAGTTCTGGGATTGGAACTCGGAGATTAGTTGGCGAGACCTTCTTTGTAAGGGCCCTGAGTTCGATTTCCTTTGGCATACCTATGAATACGTCAGTACAGTCTTTCCAGGCAAAACTATGTGTATGGGTATGTGCAGGCAATGGATTGTTAAAACTAGCTGTGATTCATGTTGTTATTTTAAAAACCTTTTAATTAAATCTTCTGTCAGACAATCCAGCGTGATTGTATTGCAAATAAAAAAATGTATTTTAAGAAGTTCGTACGCACAGGCACACACGTGCACATGTACACTGATTATCATAACTGATAGTCCAATGCAAATGTATCCCAATTTACCTCCTTAATTCTGCCTGTGTCTTGAACTGTCATTTTGGGTGGAAACAGTGCTGTCTGAGAACTCAACAGCAGTCTTTCTGGCTCAATAAGATGCAAAGCATCCCTCAGGGATGTAGGTTTACAACTAAGCTTTCAAAGTCAGTTAGCATCTTTGCCATAATAACATTTCCTTAGCAAAAATCTACAGAACATAAGGATATATGTATTTATTAATCTGTTCTCTGTGCTGAAGATTTGTTTGCATTTTATATGTAAAATATAATGGGGAGAGATCTTCAGCAAGAGGAGTGGATTCATAGTATTTTTAAGTGTAACAACTGGCACCTGTATTTACTGAAGTGCAAAAATAAACACCCAACAACCAGCCACTGCTGCCAACAACAAAAAACACTGTAGCCTTCCCACTACCACTTTCTAAATGCTTTTGTCTGTGGCAAACCAGACCTCTGTAAATGCCAACGAGCGCTATCCTCAGCTTTACAGTCTTCTGTAAAGATTGTTCAACACAGCATTTAGAAAATAAAAGGGAACTATTTCTGTTATGAAATGTTTGCATGTAAAAGCGAACACCTGGAAGCTTGAGTTCTTTCAGAAATAATTCCTAATGCTCAGTGAAGGGAATTAAACAAACAAACAGCAAGGTTTATTCTGTCAGCTTCTCAGCAGGCTAACAAGAATTACTGCATGCTAAGAATCAGCTGCTCTTGGAAACTTAATGACTGTGGCAGCCAGAAAAGTACAAAATGTGGCCAAGGGATGTAAACCAGATATATAGGCTGTAGCGAAGAGAAACGAAGAGGATGGGGAAATCTCTCCGTAAATCCAAGGTGGAAAGTGTTCACTGTACCAGGGCTTCCAAGCACTTTGACAGCGTAGAATACTTTCTGTAAGGAATTGGTTTTGCATCTCGAATTGTAATTCTATTCCCTTGCAATTCTATTCTCCTTGGAGAATAATAGCAGGAAAGTATTTTTATATTTTCATCTGTCTCTGCTGTGATTTAGCAACTGGAAACAAGAGCCAAGTCTGCCAAATAGCCAGTTCTCCACGGCCCGCTAGCAAGTAGGCTGGCACCCATCGTCTGCAAATCTGCTCCCTCAAACAACGCTCAATTTCAAACTACACCTTTTCAGGGGCTTTTTTTAAACTTATTTTTGCAAAAGCAGAATGAGTGCTACTAGTAAGAAGGAGCCTTAAATATTGATTAATTATAATCAATCCTTCCACTCCCCGGTTAATGAACGAAATCAGGTCACATGCACTTGTGGATATTATTAATTTGTCATATAGCTTATGCAGCTTCTGTGTGCAGTTGTTTCATGTTTTCAAGTTTTTCTCAACTGTTTTGAGAGCTGCAAAAGAGGCTTAAAAGAGACAGCTGTGGTTCTTATGTAATAACATGCTTCCCAGAGCTGGATCTTTGGGGAGGAGAAAAAGAAGTAAGACTTGAGATAAGGTGATAAGCATGGGTAAGCACACAGAAGAGATTGACGTGAGCTTTAGAGACATGTAAATAATGTTTATAGTAATTTAGTAATTTGTCTTTTTGTCTGTAACATCCAAAAATATTTGGTTTTGCCAGCAGATGAAATAAATGGTCTTATGGAGATTTCAGAAGTATGTACCTCCATGTTAGGACTTGTCTACCTCGGGGAAATGTACTGCCTTTCCTATAGCGATAGAGCCACAGCGGTCGACTTAAAGCAGCATAGAAATGCCCATGATTTTTCCTTATGTAGATGTGCTCTTAGTCATGATGGTAAAGGCAGTGGCGCTTGTTTCTGCCGCAGTGAAATGTGACATTATAGCAAAAGCTGTCTCCCACAGGTCGCCGTCTAGAGCACGTTCCCAGCGTTTCCCTGCTTTTGCTGAAGGATGGAGCACCTTCGGTGACCTGACTTGCTCTCCTTCCAGCGGATCTGACACCACAGTCACTAAGCACAGACCGTGCAGCAAGCTCACTTAATCCTACCCAGTGAACACATGAGCCACAGTTTGCGTTTCAGTCTGTAAATTGTTCTTTTGTTTCGCAGGCTTTACTGAACACAGTTTTATTTCATGTGACTGTGCTATTTATGGAGGAGTAAATATTGCCGGGGGTCTATTTAAAAAGGCCAATGACCTGGATTTTTTTCCATTTGAATTATCTCCAACAGTCAGACATGTTTAACAACTGACTTTTTTTCCCTTGTTGCTGTAGATTGCAATCATTTCTAATGTCTTAGATCACACCAACTAAAAAGACAAAGATTTTGAGAGAAATAAAACTTCATGTAGTATGAATGTGATTAGACAGTATGCGACCTTGCCATTTTTGGAAGAGATTAATTCCATCCTGAATTACCAGTTGTCAACATAGCATGTTTTAAACCTCTGAATATTTGCCTTTTCATACTATTATGGTAATTTCAGTTCATAACTCTGGTTTGTTACTTTTATTATTTTTTTTACTTTTTTTTTCCAAGTGTATTTCCACATATTATAAATAAATAAATAAACAAATCATGTTTTCAGAAAGGGAAGATTTAAATAGAGCAAATGTTCTTTCTTCTTGCTGTTCTTGCAATCTAAATAGCAGTGTTGCTTTACTATTTAAGAAGTAGAAAGTTAAACATTGCCAGGAAAATAGTGCTATATTTTCACTTTCAAGAAAGAGCTTTGTGAATGCAAACAGGTAGCCAAATGTCAGGAATATTAAATATGTTTGAGTATTTTTAAAAGATGAGCCAACCATATTTTTTTAATATATAACATTTTTAACAGTATAAAATGAGTTGATCACAGTAAGTATAATGGGATCCAACCTGAAATTTTGCTGTAGACATACTTATCTTTACCTAGTCATGTAAAAGCATAAAAAGATACAATTTTAATGCTGAATGCCATTCAATATATGTTCTAAAGTTTATGGGTTTACCATGCCATTACAAGGTACCCTGGCTTCAGCGCAGAGTTGGCTTCAGAAGTCACAACCCACTCCTCCCCTGGAGAGGTGGAGGATGTGGACAGGGATGGGATTCATAGAATCATGGAATCAGAGAGTCATAGAATCGTTTAGGTTGGAAAAGACCTTTAAGATGGTCAAGTCCAACTGTTAACCTAGCACTGCGAAGTCCACCACTAAACCAAGTCTCTAAACACCACATCTACATGTCTTTTAAATACCTCCAGGGATGGTGACTCAACCACTTCCCTGGGATTCTCTCAGGCTGGTCTTACTACCAAAGCCATCATCTCACCTGATTGTATTTCTTCAAAATTTCATCTTTACTGGGGAAGGAGCATACTGGACAACACTTAGATATTTCAATACTCTGATGATGTAAATGATGAGCACATCTTTAGTGTTATTCTGGCTCGAACCATGGTACGCCATGGAGTAGCCATGCTATACAAGCTGCCTGTGCACAAGTCCTACCAGCCCTGCTTAGCCCTTCAGGAAAACGCCAAGAAGCAATGGCAGAACTTCTTGTCCTGTTGATGTCTTAGGAGAGACAGTTAGTTCAAGGTGTTGGGAAAAATATTCCACATAGCTAGTCAAACTAATAGAAATTTGCATTGACTTTTCTTCAAATGAAACAAAACTGAATCCTTGGAAAAGATGTTTTAGAGAGAATAAAGCCTTTTTTGAAGGTTTTCCACTCAAGCCCACCACTTATTACTTCAACCTTCTCATTTTTAGTGTCCCTTTTCCAACATTGGGATTTACCAGTAGGTTGTTTCACACTTTAAAAAGATGTCTTCCCTGAGTCAAAATTGTTACTGTGAAATGAACTGCTGTCAGTGACACCTACAGCCTCCATTAAGATGAGCCGTACAACTGCTGTTTCATTCTCAGTTGTAACATATGTTTTCAGTTCTCATTTGTATTACTAAACAAGAGTTTTCAGATTCTAACTCAAACCATCTTTCAAAATTAAATTAGCTAAAGCCTTAATTAGGCAGCACTGATCAGAACAGATTGCAATGACAACATATGCTACTCCGGTCTATCCCTTTGTTAAAAAGCTGCCAGCTTTTAAGGAAAGAAAAAAATCAGACTATTTTCTGTCTTAATAGACCTCAGAGCTGTCTGAGGTGAAGCAGAATAATTATAGTATAACCAAGAACCTGCTGTAATTCCTTTCTAGATTATTTCTTACTGATTGTGCTGGTTTTGTCTGGGATAGAATTAATTTTCTTTAGAGTAGCTAGTATGGGGCTATGTTTTGGATTTGTGCTGGAAACAGTGTTGATAACACACTGATTTTTTAGTTGTTGCTGCACTAGTCAAGGACTTTTCAGCTTCCCATGCTCTGCCAGGTGCAGAAGTTGGGAGGGAGCACAGCCAGGATCGTTGATCCAAACTGACCAAAGGGCTGTTCCATACCACCTGACGTCATGCTCAGTATATAAAGCTGGGGAAGAAGAAGGAAGGGGGGACATTCGGAGTGATGGCGTTTGTCTTCCCAAGTAACCGTTAAGCGTGATGGAGCCCTGCTTTCCTGGAGACGGCTGAACACCTGCCTGCCCATGGGAAGGAGTGAAGGAATTCCTTGCTTTGCTTTGCTTGTATGCGCGGCTTTTGCTTTACGTATTAAACTGTCTTTATCTCAACCCACGAGTTTTCTCACTTTTACTCTTCTGATTCTCTCCCCCATCCCACTCGGGGGGAGTGAGCGTGCAGCTGGGTGGTGCTCAGTTGCTGGCTGGGGTTAAACCACAACACTGATTAACGAGTTAAAACATGAAACAGGCCTTAAAGGAAAAATATGCTAAACTATTTGGTCATGTATGCCCTCATACAGGGGTGTCTCAGATTCCTCTTCCATTTTTCCCCTCCTGTAAAAGCTGGTGGCCCGATTCTTCTCTACTCTAGTTTTTGGAGACCGGAGAACCACCAAAGTCGTCAAAGTTATGTTGACATAAAATGTATTAACTTATGTCATTAAGGACCAACTCCTCAAATGAGCCTGAAGGCCAGATTTTATAATTAAAAATGTGAATTTCAGTGTTCTGAAATTAAATTTTCTTTCAAAATACTACATTTTACTTGAAAATAACATTGAAGTGGGTGTCTGGAAAGTAAAGCCATCCATCTTCTTACAGAACAGGTAGGCAGCAGAAGTATCTGTAAGTAAAGCTCAATGCTGTTCTAAGAGGACTGCTCTTAAAGGCAGCTCATGATCCTGATCTCCCTGCCACAGTTAAAAACATTAAATATACACTGGGATAAGACTGGGATAGGACTATACATATATACAATCTTAGGTATATATATTGGGTATATATATTTATATATTCTGAAATATGTGTACTTTGGACCAGGACACCTCTATGTCTTTGAGTACTCTATTGGCCTGGGTTAGACATCTTGCTGACTAGCATCCAGCTCCATTGCTATTCCCTGCCTGATTGCTTCTAGTGTCCTACCACTGTATTATGTTAAATGACAAATTTGTATTTAATTTTATACTGTATGTTCTATTCTAGTTACTCTGTTAAGATTAAACTGAGTTCAAGACAGTCCCTCGATTTGACAGAATAAAAGGGCCTGCAATGTTCCTTTGCACTGTACCACTTCAGCAGCTCTTCGCTGGGTTATCTGCCTAATAAGTGCAGTTTGGTGTCAGGTTTCCCAGATCCATGCAATCCTTAACACCAAAGATATCTGACAAAGAGAGATGCATTTGCTGCATCCTTCTGCAAGTTAATGAAATGATCGGTAAGGATTCTGTCCCACCGTGAGTGGGGTATCACACAAAGCACCCGTTCCCAGCCTTTCTGTAGCTGGCACCCGTTGATGCTCGCTCCTCGCGCTGTGCCCTGCTGGACCACACACACTGCCTCCTTGCGCACCTACTTGCCTTCAGCATCTTTGTGCTTCTTCTTGTCTGTGGGGCTGCTGCTGCTGCCTCCCCTCCCTTTTTCACCCGGGTGGTGTCCTGCTCTCCCGCCACTTCCACCGGCTGCAGCCAGGATGATTTCTGGCCCCAGCTGGAAAATTCATATGAGTCTGTCCTGAACTTTCTCTGCCCAGAGCTGGCATGAGTCCTGCAGAATTTATCAGCCCGCTCCACACCTCACCTCTGTTACAGGCATTCATTAGTTGGGAACCAGTGCAAGAAAGTAGAGCACTGTGCCTGGGTCTACTCTGCTTGTTGTAAAATAATAATGATTGAGAGGGCTTTCATAAGAAAAAAAATGCAATTACCTTTTCTATAGGATGCATCATGCTGTCACTGCATTCACTGCCTGCTCACTACCCCACTGCTTGTGGAAGCTTCTTGTCTTCTGGGGAGCCACCACTGGGGGCACGTCTTCAAAGTAGCTTAGAAACTTATGAAATAGGAGAGCATTTCATGGCTGATAAATTAAGGCAATCAAGGAAAACCGTAATTGGGCTTGGACATGGATTACTTTGTAGATTAAAGACATTTAACATGCGTTTATCACAAAATAGCATCAATGCACCTGAGCTGATACTTGATAAACAGCGTGAGAAAAATAAGGCAGAAGAACGTTAGGTGTGCTTTCAACATAATCCTTGGTGAAACAGGATCTTCACTGATCCCAAAATACTCAGCGCTGTTCCTGATTTCAACAGTATGACTTCAAAAAAATAGATGTTGTTGCATAGACCTTGTTGCTCCTGTCTAGCCTAAGAACAATTACTCTGACTTTTGCATTTTTATGGCTGTTAAGAAGCATCGCTAGTAAGTTTACTAAGTGAGAAGAGAGTTTTTGTAAGCACTGTTGCCGTGCCCTGAATTTCTTCTGTAGTATGTTTTTATTCTGTCCATGTCAAAAGCCATACTGGACCATGTGTCAGGTGTCGTGCTGTGAAACCTACGCCTGCTTTTCCACTGTGCAAATGGAAGTGTTCAGAAAAAGAGGGGGGTATAGGTAAAATATGTCTTCCAGTTTTATTCAATACAGGCATAGTTGACTATTTTTCTAAATCACTCTAATGAATAGAAGATGGGATCTCTTCTTATGACAACTTCTGTTGATATTCACTGCGTTTCCAAAATAATGTAGACAAATTGCTATAATAACCGTATATATTTGATTTCTGTGGTTGGAAATGACCCATTCATACCTCTGAATACATGTCCTAGATCAAAATTTGTGTTCTGTCTTCAGCAATTTTTACCACAGAGGTTTCAGAGGATGTGTAAATTCTCAGCTTTTTATTTTAAAAGTGTCTTCAGTGTAGTCCAGTGTTGAATGTACTGCTGTCTACACATATAATTATTAAACACTACAAAACTATTGTCACTTAAATGTCGTTAGTATTTGTTTGCCCTCTCCAACAGGGCAGTGGGGATTTCAAACACTTACAATTGTTTCTGCACTTTTATTATTACCATTGACTACCTTTTTGTAGGAAAAAAAAGGGTAAAATTTCAAAATCATTGTTACCAAAGTCTTACTTAAATATCTGTTAATTGACTTGGCTGGTCAGCTGCTGTTTATGAGACTAAAGTAGGCTCAGTCCTGCACTCTGTCTTAGAAAAAACCTGAAGCATCCCTTTTAAACAATGTTTAAACTCTATTTGATCCCAGGCATACGGGGTGGCCAGCGTGTTCTACACATCTTATGAATTTTGGACAATGTTATTATAAATGTCATTTTTTTAATGTGGAACAGACCATTTGCTGACTGGGTCTATACCACATACTTGTCAGAGTGATGAAGAGCCATTAAAGTTAACTTTAATGGCTGTACCAGATCAAGTGGAAAGTTCTCAAACAGGAAGAAGGAACAGAAATTAAGAGAATGGCGGTTCCAGAAGGACTTACAGAGGGAACAAAGGCGAAGAGTTATGAAGTCCTTCAAAGGTTTTGAATGGGAAAGAAAGGCAATTTTTTGAAGCAGGAGAAAAGGGGATTTAACTATGAGACGCTACAACGTTAAAGAAAGGCACCTCGATTCTGCGGAGACACAATGAGATGTAAGGAACTTGTAGATAACGCTAGAGGATGTCTGACCTATTGCCAAACAACGCTGTGGAAACCGAGGCTTGGAAAAGATGGTTGAAGTTTATTATTTTGTGCACGATTGTCTATTTCTTTTGTGAGCTAAGTGCAGAGTCACTTGGTTTAGAGTTCAGTACAAAGTCTGCATGGCTATGAACCCGGCTTTGCACAGACAGACAGAGACTTACACACAGCCTGATCCTACCCAGCTGGAGGCATCTACCTGAAGCACCTAAATGTTAAGCCTGATAACCAAGGCTCTCTCTAGTCAGTGGAGCGAGATAGGCCCTCTGTAGTGGAAAGTCACATCTCAAGTGGGCTGAGTTGCTCTCTGGAGACCGCCTGTCTCTCTACACTGACTATAGAAGTAGCTTACCATGACCATCATCCCGTGTAGGTGCTGGGTATGACTTGCCGAGGCCTTTGGCTTCTAAAGGCCAAAACATCTACAAAGCTGGAGCTATAGCAAAGGATTCATGAAGATCACCGGGAACCTGAGACTATGGCTATACGAGTAAATTAAACAGTGCAGGGACTGTTCCCAGGTACTGAGACTCTCCCATCTCTCTCGCCATGTTACTGGAACGGCGCCTGGCCCAGGCTGACCTTCCCAATCTCCCAGTATGCAGTGCACAAGTGGTGCCCTGGTTTTGAGCGTAAGAGTGTTTTGTTAATGCCAAGAACTGGTTTCCAAAACCTTTAATTTGTCAGAATGGAAGTATACTTAATCTATGAAACACTTCGAAATCAGCTCACACCCATTTGCATTATATGTTTGCACAGCCTACGGTTACTCCTTTGCCAAGTCACTGTGCTATCCCGAATGGCAAAAGCTGTATGTGCTTTGCTTCTTTGTCTGACTGTTCTCCCTTTAGGAAGGGACGCTTCCCAGGCACTGGCTCTTTGTTTCTCATGCCTTAGAAAGTGGGTGCCACAGCCCAGCCACTTTATGCTTTCCAGGAGTAGTATTGTGGGTCTGAAGAAACTTAGAAATCTGCGCGGATGACAAGAAGAGACTGTCAGCAGCACTTGGAGGAGTGGGGTTATTTGGTTTACAACTAGAATATTAGGATGTTCTGTTCATCTGACTAATAATAAGCATGTTATTTAAAGTATTTTTCTTTTGCTAGATAATGCAAAGTGAAAGTAGTTTTCATTAATGTATTTATTTCCCCCCATTGTTCTTTTATGACCATCCTAATTTCTAATAATTGTTTTGGGCCATTTTCTTAGCTCCATTACATTAAATAAGTTCATCACCTTCACTGAAGGTATACTGATTGACATTAGTTGAAGATCTGGCAATTTCTTCAGTCTTTTCTTAATAAGTTGCTTTTTTTTTCCTGCCCCCCAGCCTTTATTTATTGTATTACATTTGCTGTTTTCACTGACCACGGATCTCTTTTAACTGCAAACAATCTGTCACTGTAGGAATTGTAGCACTATGTGATTTAGTGTTGCTTTTAGCTCTGCAGACCAGAGTTGAAATTCTTTGTATTACTTTCATAGGCCATGTCATGCTGGGTGTCTTTAATCACATTGCATGTTGCTATCATTTTGCTGCATCCAAACATTAATTAGGCCTTTAGAGGAGTCAATCGTTTTAATAAGTTTAGGTAAATTTTAGTAACCTGCTAAGAAAAGGGATCTTTTATGGACCAGATAACTGAAAGAGTAGGAGCTATTTTCCAGTGCACAAGCGTATGCAGGTAAAGAGGTTTTATTGAGTGCTGTTTGGTAAAGGTTTGTGGTTGTGTGAGGAAGGGCAGAAAAACCAGAGAAGCTGAGATAGGGCAGTAAGAAAGAGATCGCCGCAGCCACAGAAGTACCAATAGTCTGGCAATGTTAGAAATAATTTTAAAAAAGAGGACCTTTGGGCAGAATGCTAGCTATAAAGAGGATTGGATTTGTAAGCAAAGCCTGTCTCCTGCTGCTTGATTCCTTTTGCATTGAAAGACATGGGATTTTTTTCCTTCTTTATAAATAAACAGAACGGAATAAAATAATATTAGTTCCAGTTTCTTCTACAGAAAGTAAATTGTACATTCCGAGTTCTTGTTAGGAAATGGTTAAAAGAAGCAGCATGCTATTCTCATCGTTGCTATCCAAAATCGGAAACTTTCCATTTCCCTTCCTCCTCAACCAGTCTGACAAGAATTGGTGATTGTGGGCTTTCCCAAGGGCACAACCGCACATCCCTGTGTGGTTGGTACGGTAAGGTGTGCTGCTTTCCTGGTGACTAGGGTAATTCTCTGCAGAAGATGCTGGTGGGGGTGGGGAAGGCAAGGAAATACACATTTTTATGATGCTTTCAAAGTTAGAAGATGGCATTGTCAACTGACTGCAAACTGGTGCTAGTATGCTCCCTAGATTTCTCTTACTGCTCCCTTCAGTGCTGAGGATTAATGGCTTCCTAAGATGCTTGTTCATCTTCACAAGAGAAAACAGTGGAAAACTACTTACGCTCTTCAGTTTTCATCCGTTGCTGCATGCGCGTTAGAGGCCTATAAAGGTCTAGTTCAACATAAAATTCCAAATAATAATAATAAGGCAGTAGGATTTTTTTTTTTACTGAGAGTTTCAGAATGGTAATCTACAGATTTTGTGAGCATCAGAAGTTATATTAGTGTCGTGGTTTAGCCCCATCCGGCAGCTAAGCACCACGCAGCCGCTCGCTCACTCCCCCCTGGTGGGATGGGGGAGAGAATCGGAAGAGCAAAAGTAAGAAAACTCGAGGGTTGAGATAAGGACAGTTTAATAGGTAAAACAAAAGCTGCACACACAAGCAAAGCAAAGCAAGGAATTCATTCACTACTTCCCATGGGCAGGCAGGTGTTCAGCCATCTCCAGGAAAGCAGGGCTCCATCACGCGTAACGGTTACTTGGGAAGACAAATGCCATCACTCCAAATGTCCCCCCTTCCTTCTTCTTCCCCAGCTTTATATACTGAGCATGATGTCAGGTGGTATGGAATAGCCCTTTGGTCAGTTTGGATCAGCTGTCCTGGCTGTGCCCCCTCCCAGCTTCTTGTGCACCTGGCAGAGCATGGGAAGCTGAAAAGTCCTTGGCTAGTGCAGCAACAACTAAAACATCTCTGTATTATCAACACTGTTTCCAGCACAAATCCAAAACATAGCCCCATACCAGCTACTATAAAGAAAATTAACTCTATCTCAGCTGAAACCAGGACAATTAGAATAGTATAATGTTGTGCTATAAAGTCAGTGTGATGCACTCGAAACTATCAGACATTAAAATATTGGCTTCTTGACAACACTTCCTTGCAAACTTCATCTCTGTTGCTGTGACCTTTAACAAGGATCTTTCTGCTGTAGATTAATTTAAAGAAAGGAACAACAAGCTGCGCAGCAGAACTGATGGGGTCTGGTTTCCTATGATAGGTGTCTGATGTCCTACAGCACCCTACTAACCACAGTTATGTGGTTAGTCCTTATTGAGGAGGTCCTTATGACCTCTCTGGTGCCCCAATGCTCCTGTGGGCAGGATGCAGACAGTGCCATGGATGCCTCTGAGGTCTGCTGCACATTGACCGGCCAAAAACCCCACAGCTGTTGAGTTCTCATAGCGATCTCTTCTCACGCTGGAGTAACTGCTGTGGTCTCCCCACCACAACCCACGTGCAGATTTGCATGACATTCGGAAGAGCTTTTATCTTTAAGACCCCTGCCCTTCTGTCAGATGTGGTTAAAATTGGCCAACAGACTCAGGATTTGTTGTAGGGGTACATCTAACGGATGTAGTAACAGGCAGTGTGATTGCATAAGTCCCATTTCCTTGAGAAAGCAGGCAAAAATGTAGTTGCCATCAGGTTTTTGTGGGAGTAATAATGCAACCTCCATTTTACATACTAGCATATCAGTCAACGTAAGCCTGGAGGTGGCATCCAGGGAGACTTTGAGGAATGCAGTGCTGGGGCACAGCTGGCCATCGCTGCCCCAGTCAGCCCCACAGGACCCTAGACCTTCAGCCTGACCCCCCCGTACGCTCAACCCTGGCCTGAGCTACACCTCACCCATGCCCAGCCCTAGCCACCACGACTGCCCTTGAACCAAGGAGCTCCATAGGGCCTGTCCCTCAAGTGTGCAAGATCTGGCCACCATGACTGCCCTTGAGCCAAGGAGCTCCGTGGGCCTGTCCCTTGGCTTACACAGGATCTGCCCCCATGGTTCCCTTGCAACTCCAGGGTCACATAGGAGGCAGGTTGCAGCTCTGCTAGCTTCTGTAACACTCCTTGTTTACCCCCCAAAACTCTTCCATGGGGGCCAGGAGAGGTCATTAGTCAGATGTGGATAATCTTTACTGTGTACCCAAGACATACTGACTTCTCAGCAGTAATCATATCCTGACTCTCGGGGCTAGCCCCAGACTGGGTCACCCCCTCTGCAGAGCACAATGACCCTCTGCTCCAGGATGGGATAGGGTCGTGGTTTTCAAAATGAAAAGGAATTACCGATGGTGGGTCACAATTTGGCTGCTTTGCTGTAGTGCTGCTTCTGGTCTGAGAACAGAAGAAAATGAGCCTGAGATACAAACAATGCATATTGTATGGGGAAAAAATGTAGTATTGTTTGCAAAATAAAATTACAAAACTTGCTGCTTTATTTACATAGTTAATTTAATCTATCAGTTAACAAATAGGTCCTTCAAATTTGCCATTACAGCTCTTTTGCTCGTTACAAATTCCTATGACTTATTTATCAGGTTCAATTTATAATGTACATAATTTTATTACCACCATGATTTTTGCAAAAGTGTTCTCTAGCATGATTTGTTTTTAATGAGCTGGTAGGGCTTTTTTGTTCTCATGGTCAAAGAATTATAAAAATATAATTGTACATGCTTCTTGTCAAGACGAAATTGCCAGCTAAATGGGATTATACCTTTCACAAAAGTAAAGAGGCACCACTCCTCTGAAAAGACTTGTTTCACTTTCAAGGAATGTGTGCTCTTAAGTCAGACCTGCTAGTTATTTTAAACAAATGCAGCTGATTTAGGAACATACATATGCTGGATACCCAAGATAACCCTGGTTTACGGAGTTGCTTCATTTCCACTACACAGCATTGCCAAATGTGTTGTGAGACTAGCAGTATTTGGTGAAGTTTCGAAATTATGTAGCTAAATGACTATGTAAGAATCATTATAATTTTCCAAACTTGACTTATGGAACTTGGATGCTTGAATTTGTCTTTATGCATGACAGAAAACCTCAATTCCATATTGCAAGGGGTTGGTTTACATATCCCATAGAAACATCTTCAAGTCTAATCAGCCTTGTCTGCATAGTATTATACAGCTACCTACGCAAAACTAGATGCAAGATGCAGCCACTTATTCATAATTATCAGTTTACCTTTGAATGACATTTTTGTTAAGTCAGAGTGGACTTCCAGTGTGGAACTTTATATCTTTTAGAGAAGCCATAATATATGTGGTAAATTTGATGTTAAAATCCACCCTTTTTTTCTTTCTCCTGCTCTATCTCTATGGGCATTGAGAAGATATGTCTTTCACTGCTTGCTACTGCCAGTGCCATTCAGGACAAAACACAGGCAGTAGTAGTGTTCCCACAGTCTTGTAGCAGGAGCCAGAAGTCAGTCTTACAAAATATTTTTAAGGACAGAAAATTGCAAGGTAATTAACTGTCAGATTCCTGTCATCATGTCTGGGCAACGCAGAAGTTAAAAACTGATAGCTCAGAGAAACTGTCTGCTTGAATACCTACCCACGCCAATCAGTAAGAGCTTGCATCACATCTCTTTTGCAAAGAGAAGGCACTGGTACCTTCACAGCGAACCACCACCAGCTATGAACTGCTAGAGTGGGCAGAAATGGGATTTTAGAAATGGAAACTGGATTGTATTTTTAGCTGTTAGGTCAGTTTGTTCAAAGTCCAAAAACTGTAAATGCAGATAGAAATTCACTATGATTCATAGAGTGTGGCCAGCAGTCGTTCCTCATGTTCTAACAAGGAGCTGTAGTGTTTAATATTAGATCCATTTTTATAAGAGAAGAATAAAGCAGCTGGACGATGGTGCTGTTGTGTAGTTTCACTGAATACTGCTGCCCTTGTTTGAGTATTTTTGTAGATTGAAGGAGTGGTGTGAGCTCTTGTACATTTTTTTTTTGCTTGCTTTTTTGATTGCTTATGTTACCACCTTGCACTATTTTCCTTTTGCTTTTACAGTGGCCCATTTTTCTTTGTCATTTATTTTATTTTATGATATATCTCCTTCTGGAAAGCAGTTGGCCTTGCTTTTGTGATATGGCATCCCAGAGTGTTGCTTCAGCAGTTGAAAAGAAGTGTGAATTTCAAAAGCTCATGGCTACAAGCAGGTTTTAAACAAACAAACAAAAAAATCCTTGGGCTGTGCTTGCTGGCTTAGTGTACAATAACTGTACAGAAAAAAAACATACGTCATCTCAGGGCCCAGATGAAATACAGATGAAGGTAGTGCTCCTACCCATAGTGGTGAAAACACTCCATAATGTTGAATATTGACATCTTCTCACTATTGATAATGGTATGTAGACAGCACTCCTTATCGAGCGCTCACTTATGTGTTGGCTCAGGTAGAAGAGTTTAGGATCCAAACCGGCCCCTTTTAAAGACCTGGCATGTTTGTTTTTCATGAAGCCTGCATCTGATGGTGGGGTTCTGAGATGCAGAACTCACCTGAGGCTGCCAAGGACCTCTTGCCCAGGGCAGTTTTTCTACAAGGGCTTGAGAGTCTGCACTTTTACACTAGCCATGCAACTTCTGCACATGGTTATTTTTATCTGTATTCCAGAATAGCTCCAGGCCCATTCCCCTGGGTGCTGGATAAGCCCACAGAAATGCAGTAACTATTCCAAATAAGATATATATATCAGACCTCAATACTCATATCAGTTAGCATATATGGCTGTATGGATTCATACAAACTAGTCTTGGACACATAAGTAAGGTGCCTGAATTAGGGATCTATGCTCCCTCTACAGTCAGCGGAGAGAGGCAGTTGATAGATGTGCTGAAGTTGCCTTGTTGCAACCTCTCAGTGAGCAGGGGATGGTTAGGCATCGATGCTTAAGAGGCTCAGTTAAATGGTTGCAGTCAAATGGAGTTAAAGTTTCCACCTCTGAAAGATGCAGTAAAAAGGGAGGGAGAAAGGTAACTGTGTCACCTTGGGTGAAAGGCTATTTCACTTGCATTGAGCAGGCTGTGTATTCACAGTCATGCTAATGGCAACCAGGAATTTCACTGGAAAGCTAGGTGAGAAGCAATATAGGTAGGAGAAATGGGCACATGATTGTATGAGAGAGGCCTCCTAGAGTCATGGTCAGATGAAGGCAAAGGAAAAGATGATATGCCAGACAAAGATGTGGTCTGGGTTGTTCAGCCGACATCACATTTGAGCTAAAAATTGTCTTTTTGTTGCTGCTATGTCCTGGGTTTGACTGGTAATAACTGGAAAATGGGTGGAGAGCAGCTGAGTAATGGGGATGGGAAGAGAGCCCGTGGAAGGACCAATGGGGGATGGCCAGTTTGGGACAGTATAGAAAGATAAAAAGCAGATGTCAGTTCTGAAGCTGGGGGGTGAGGACATGAGCCTCCCATTGCTGCTTGTGCTGGGACTGCTGGGACAGCTGGGGAAGCTAAAGCTTGTTGTACAGGCACCGCACCTCAGCCCACTTATGAGGTTGCTGGGGCAGGCAAGCAGCTCTAAAGCACTATCAGGAAGGCCAAGTGGACCTCGACACGTCTTTGTTTCTGCTGCAAATACAGGCAAATACATATCATACCTGTTTTAAATTACCAGAGCATCCAAAATGTTTGCAAAACCCTTGCTAATAATTGTATTCACTCAAAACAGCACACTTGATAATTGTCGAAATTGTAGGTAGACCATATGTTTTAGTTATGGTGTTGGTACGGTTTGTTCTACTCAAATTTGAAAGGATGCTATTTTTAATAAACTCTTGAGAAAAATGAGTACTATGTAAACATAAGAATGAAGCAAATGATTCATAGATTTGGAAGTTATCTTCTGCTGCTCAGGACTGTTATTGATGTTTTGTGTTCTTAAATATTTCCTCTTTTATTTGGGCTTCTCTGCTGCGGGTCTTGAAGTCCACTGTGGCTGAGTGATTTATGGGGTCCAATGGCTTTAGACAGGGGATCATCACTGGCTGAACTTTCTGAAATCCCAGGCTCTTTGGGTCTTTCACTGGACCAGCCTTTATGAATAATGTAGACTATCTCAATTTTTTATATTCCTTAATTTGAAACTCTGAATAATGTTCCCTGAGTCTCATTTCTGAGCAGTCGTTTATTTGGGTGACTTGGGACTACAATGACATTCTGTTGGACATTCAAATTACCTTCAGATGAAGTAGTTTTCATATCTGCCTTAACATTTTACCTCTTAACCTCCTAAATCCAGACTGCAAGTTGTCAAGGTGGGGTGGATCGTTTCTATGTCATATATTTACTCTTGTAATGAATTTCTGTGGGTACACCCAAGGTAAGACTTCCCTCCAGAATTCCAGGTTATGTTAAATATTCTAATAAATTTTCACCTGCTCAGGGATGAGCACAAACCCTGTATAGCGCTTACGTGCTACTTAAACCCTCAAAATTAGGCTTCTTTGCAGCTTAAGGGATACGTAGGATTTGCAAAGAGTGGTGGATTCAGTTCCCAAGTCCTTGAGGTCTATTTGTGAATCAACATATTTGCAAAGAAAAGCAGGCTTCTGTCAGCAGTGGCTGGTAGAGACTAGCTACCTTCAGACAGTAAGTTCACTCATGAACATAAGCAGGGTTCTTTTAGTTTGTGGTTTCTTCTAATTCACACTCTAGTTACTCTTTAAAGCTCAGCGTTCCTTGCAGCAAGGCAGTTTTGTTTTAAAATCAATCCTGAGCGGTCTGACCATTATCATAAATGCCAACCCAAACCACTGGCGACCTGGGGCTGGGAGGGTAAGAAGGGC
The DNA here is from genome assembly GCF_034638445.1 of Ciconia boyciana. Classification (NCBI taxonomy): domain Eukaryota; kingdom Metazoa; phylum Chordata; class Aves; order Ciconiiformes; family Ciconiidae; genus Ciconia; species Ciconia boyciana. The sequence continues at coordinate 103,406,934 of NC_132936.1, read as the reverse complement.
CCAGAAACAGAGCTAGCCCCATGGTGCCAACGGCTCAGGAAGGTGCATTGCAGACCCCCTGGCCATGCGCTGTGCTTTAAGGCATGGTACGTCTGTAAATATCACAAAGTGCAGGTTCCTCTGTAAATGGCTGTAGCACGACACTGCCGCAAGGCCCATGCACTGCAGACTTTTCTCTCTTCATGTACAATAAAAAGAAAAGGTAAAATTGCTGAAGATGAAGCCTTTTGCTCTGTGACTTGCTAATTTCGGTTTCCAGACATCTCTGAGTTAGGAAATGAGTCAGATGATGGTTATTATTTACTCCTCTGCTCTGCAGTTTCTGCTGTCTTAATCATTTCAGTTGTAGCTGGGAATGTTGCCTTCTTCAAAATAAAGGCTTGAAAGATGAGCGACTAATCGCAGTCTTCACTCCTTTGATTACAAAACACCCGTAGGTACAAGGCTGGCAGCCATCTTAATGCCTAGGATGATGTACTTTCCTGCAGTGTTTAGAGGGATCCCCCAAGTGTTTAGTCTATAAGGAGAGTTAGAAGAGATGCAGTTAGCAACACAGGGATATCCAACGGTGAGGCCATAGCCCAAGGCCTCCTCCAGCCTTGTGCATGCATGGACCCCGAGCCCTGCTGGCTTCTGTGCTCACGGGGCTCAGGAGGAATCAGAGCTGGTCCACAGAAGTGCTCCAAAATTGCCATCCTGTCTCCCAAGGCTTAGACAGCCCTGCTGTAATACATCATATTCCATGATTTGTCCCTTCCTAAACAAAAGTGAAAAAAACCTACCATCCTCTTTGCTGGTCCTTTAGAGGTCTCTAATTTTGACAAGCAGTCTCTCCCACTGCATGACGTCCCTCGCAGTCTAGTCCCACTCCTGTGAAAATGGAAAGAGAGTTTCACAGAGGCAACCATCTATGAAATATTTTCTCAGCATAAGTACGTCTGTGGCAGCCATCACTGTGGAATCTGAATACCTCACAAAACCGTTGCCACAAGCTCTAACTGCTCGCGCTTGCCGAGATGTAGGTTTAGAAAGTGTGGTATATTTTGAGGCTATCTGAATTTTGCAGTGACACGCAACGATGCCTGACTTGCTTGTATCATCTTCCTTCTTTATGCAGCAGTTTAGTAGCCCAGTGTCTTGTTTGCTTTTGTTATCAAAGCGGTGTGGTAGAGGTACAGGCTTTTCTACAGAGATTTCACATTCACCCACAACTGCTAGTGCTGTAATTGTTCCTTTGATAACAAGTGCTGTTAGTGCCTTGTTTGCTATCTCTATCGCTGTCACATAACTATACTAGATGTCACTTATCATTGGAGTACTGCCCTTTCTATATGTGGATTTTTTCAGTAACCATTAGACTTTCTCACTGCACATCCCCCTATGATTTTTTATTTTACTTTTTTTTTATAGCAGCAGCCAATGGTCCCAGTGAAATATAGGAGCTGTGGTTTGAATCCAGCATGCAAATCCATAAAAATAAGTTGTCCCTGCTCTAGTTAAACAGCTTACAGTGTAAATAATAAAAAAGGGCAGCTGATGGGAGAAAGTTAAGCCGTTTCTGTATTACTACATTTCTGACGCTACTAGCATTTAGCGTCCCTCTCAGAATTGTTGGCAGGATCAAGACTCTACTAGAGTGTAAGTGCTGGTTCCAGACAGGCTGAGAAAAAGGAGGGGGGAAATAAATTCATCAGTTAGCCAAAGAGTTTCTCTTTATTGCAGTATGTACATAAACTGTGACCCAAGTATCACACCATCGTTAAGTCCTAGCCACTTACCTACTTCATTAGTTCAAGGATTGTGGTGCTTTTAATCTTTGTGATCTGGGTCATCGCAGGATTCAGGCTAATGTTTGAGTCAATGCGGGGCTTCAGTTTCCTACTCCTACCACCATGTGTTTTGCAGTCTGCCTGTTCTCACTCGAGTCAAGTAAATATGAAGGAAGTCAGATTTTGAAGCTTGGCTTTTTTTTCTTTAATAGTCATGTCAGTTAGGTTCTTTCCTTGGTTTGTCGTTAGGTTGTTTAAATGACTGACACAAAGTAATCAGTGATCAAAACTCTGCTATACTCAGTACTGTGCAGCCCTTTGCTTCCCCAGCTCCCAGAGACACAAGCTTGAAAGTGTTTCAGGCGAAAGCGAGTTTTCTTGGCTGGGGTTGTGGATTAGTTCCATGAGAGATGTTTTACAGCAGCCTGGTACCTACCCCATCTGCAAGGAGGACATCAGTGAAGTGCAGGCAGTTCTCCAATGCCCTTCTCACGCTTCCCCTCTCAAAACCAGCTGCTTCGGCAGCTGACACAACCAGCAGAGAAATAATCCTCAAGTGTATCAGTCCAAAGGGTTGCAGGAGATCTCCCTGGACAGTCAGACTGGTAGTAACATAAATAGACAGTTCTTCATACTCATTTTTAATAGCCGAGGCTGGGCTCTCAGACCCCACTTCAAACTACCAGTGCCAACTGGGGCGTGAAGACATAGACTCAGAGGTGGAGGCAGTCTTCGCTTTGGCTGGAAAATTCCCTCCCTTTTTGCCTCCAGCTTGTGATTGCCTCAGAGGAGGATGTGTTAATGTGTGTAGAGGGGCTGAGGGGGATGCTGACTCCCTTCAGGAAGCGTGGAGGAGTTACTCCCAGTAGCGATCTCCTGTGGTTGGGAGTAATTATGTTGCTGCTACTAGAGAAGCAGTAGGGAAGATGACAGATGTACACACGTAGGTACCTTATCCAGTTTTGTGGGGTGGCTGTTAATTTCTAATTCAAATATCTGATAAATCTACATGTGCAAGAGCCTCAGAGAGAACTTGTGTGGGGAAGAATAAGGTCTGTACTTAGGGAAACCTCTTTGCAATGGAAAATAGGCTGGTGAGGCAGTCTGATGGTAAGAAGAAAAACTATACCTCTCTCAAATTGTATTCATTCCCTATCTTCCTATATGAAAATGCAGGAATAAGCAGGTAACAGTATTGCCTAACACCCACCTGTCCTGCTGGAATAACTGGGCTTGTGTTGGCCTTCTGCTGCAGCTGGTTTGTTAACCCATCTGATAGGAAAGAAGAGGAAGTGACTATTAGAAGGAAAACTGGAATTTAGACGATTGTACCCGTCGGTTTGATCTGAAAGTGTTGGAAGAGGACTGGGAGGAGTCCAGCCTGGAATCAGACCTGGGAAGAGGTTTGGAAGCTGTGGAAGCACAGCAGGGAAGGCAAAGGGGGGTCGTGATAAAAAGATCCCCAAAGAAAAACCCTGGGAGAAGTGATAGTGAAATAAGCAAGTTCAAGTAAAGGTGACTTTACTTGGGACTTATACCTAGTTGACACAGAGGTTTTATTAACAAGAATATGATTTTTCTGTTGATATATATATTTCCAGTAAAAACTGCACTCTGCCTCCAGAGCTATAAAAAAATGTATGCCAGTATACTCTGTTTTGCTGTGTGTAACTGGTCTAAACCATACCAGTATAATTGCTACTATGCCAGAAAGGCATTACATTGCTCTGTGTTAGCATAATTAAAGTAGCAGAACTTGTAAGCATAGACGAGTCCTTGAAGACCTTGGAATCTTGTTTGGAGTCAGGCAGAGCTGCTGGTCTCATTTGTATTGCATTGCTTTTCAAAATAGTTTTCTGTTTTGGTTCTTGCACAGAAGTATTTCCTTATTGCCATATAATCCCTCTCAGAGTACTGTATGCACTTAACAGTGTATGCTGGTTTGTTTCTGAGAGGTTTCTTCTTAATGTGTGGGGCTGCTAAAGCTTTGAAGAAAAATCCTGGATCACTTTTTTAATGAGGTGTGGAAAGCGAACTGTGGGAATAAGTGGACTTGGCTGGAGTGTAACTTCCCTAGATCCCCTGGGAGTTTCGATTGTCCAAGGGATGCGAGAGTTCGATGTTAAGAATATCCCAGAAACATGAAGTTCCTGAAGGAAATACTAATCATCATCACATGCGTCCTAAACCCTAGCAGCTCCTGAGATTTCAAGCATTTACACTGTACCCCTTTCTTCAAGGGGAATATGCCTGAAGGGAGTAATTAGGTGATTCACAATAAAGTCCATAAATATTACAAGACAGTAAAAATACCTTCCAAAACAATTAATAACATTAATAACCTGTCTGAAACACTGTAACTTCAGCAAAATGTATGGGGGAAGATTCTGCCCTCCCTCATCCTTTGAGAAAGGCAGAAGCACCGTCCTAAATCCTAGGGAAAAGAATAGCGAAGGATCGTCATGCCTCAGCCCTTGGGAAAGATAAGCTAGATCCAGAAAGTATGAGAGGCATTTCTACACACGTCAGTGCAGAGAGGGGACATACTTTTCTCTGAAGCACTTGAAATACTTTATCTGTTTAGGAGGAGTTACAGCAACAGTAATCAATGAGATATTGGCTAAGAAACGTGAAGTAGTCAGGAGGATTTTAGATGGAGCAAAAAAAACTTGGGGTTGTACATATATGTACAACCATCTTTCTTTGAAGAGAGTGAGAAATGGCTTTGTTCTGTGGTCCAAATACTGCTAAAAGCAAATGGACCCTCTCTTTGCTCAAACAAGAAGGACCCTGCTTCCCTAAGCTAGAACATTTGGATCCTGCCAGGGGGGCATGGTACGGCTTTGCATGCTCGGTGTCTGCTGTGTGCAGCTGGATACCTGTGAAATGCTGGGTGACCACAGACTCATTTCTATGTATACTACAGCATTCCTTTGGGAGGAGAGGCTCCTAATAGGTCTGTTCATAATGGACGTGTAAGCATGCAAGCTTTATTACCCGCCTCTGCCAACTCACCAGGAAAGTATGCCATTCCTGCACCGACGGATATGTAACCAGGGCTGTTTAATTATCATGTGGCTGTGCTGCCAGAAACACTGGCTTGCTCTGTCCTTGGGCTTTTCACTGATATACACAAAGCAGGAGCCTCTTGCTCCTCTGAATTACTAGTGGTTATTGCAGCCACTGGAGAAAGGGAAGGGCAGACTAGGAAAGAATTAGGCTCTCTGCTTATGAAGGAAGTTGAGGAGGCGCTGATTTTACTGCGAATCTGTGACTTACAAAGTCTGTGCCTGCAACATGTATGACATTTGAGATATCATAATTCTAAAAAAAAAACACATTTAAAGGACTTTCTGCAAACACCGTCCATTATAGTAGTTTAAATGGTAGGATTTAGACACGGAGTGTTTTTCTCTGCCTTTTCCCATGCTTGCAAACTAATGCTCTGAGACAGACCCCCACTGTTGCCATTTTAGCGCTGTGCAGAAGCAGCCTGATTACAGAAACACTATTACAAGCTTAAGAGGCAAAAAAATACAGCAAAAGAAAGTTGAGGGATTAAGAAGGAAAAAAGAGCGCAAACCCTAGCCAAACCAAAGCCACAGGAAATGGAGTCTGAATGTAAGAGCAGGATCTAGACAGAAAGGGATTTGGCAGGAGAGACATTGTTGCAAGGACTTCAAGGAGAAAGGCCCAGTCCTATAAAACTCATGCTTGTGATAAGTCTTTATCCCTGCAAATGAACCCATTTGCATGATGCTACTATAGCTTGTAGGTCTAGGATGTTAGAAAAATACCATCTGTTAAAAAAAACGTAGCAGCACTGAAAAGGGAACAAAACGTAGGAGCAGTGTAATGTATAGGGAGGAGGGATTGCTTGTTTTAAGCTCTCTTTGGCTGGGCAGCAAGGCTCATTTCCACAGAAACAGGTAGCGACTGTTCTTTTCCAAATGGGTAGGGTGTTTGTTGGGAAAACAGTGCCTCTGGTTGTGACAAAAAGGGGTACGTTTCACATATGCTTATTTGCCAGTTCTTCTGTTTCCGTCAGGATAGTCCTTGTGATGCTGGATTCCTTCCCAGCCTCCTGTAGATTTTGGAAAGCCTCCCATTCAGCTGCCATGTAGAAGGCTTTGAACTTAAAATGGGAACAGCTGAAATGCACCCAGCACTGGGGGGACCCTCACAACTCTCTCCCCGTTTCTTTCTTCCCCGTCAGGACCACCGGGAAGCTGGCAGGCGCCATCCTGGGACTAGCAGCACTGGCAGCGAGGAAAAGTGGGGTTTGCAGCGCAAGGTGAAAACTTTTGAAGACAGAGGCATGGATGTTTAACTGGAAGCCAGTGCCTGATTAGTTTTTAGGATGGAATTGAATCTCTTTGTGGAAAGGGAGGCACTTGCCCGCAGGAAGGGTTTAGCTGTGCAGGGTCTGATGAAGAGACACCTGTCCCAGAGCCATAAAACTGTGTGGAAGGGCTGCAGAGAGGCGTACTCCATTACTGTCGAGAACCAGGTAACATTAGGATTTCTTTGTAAAGAATCAACAAACTACTTTCCCTTCAAGGAACAAAAACACTGATGAAGAAAATGCCATCTGTGCATCAGCTCCCCTCTGAATATGAGTGTATCTTAAGTCACGAGAAAAAGAACTGCAAACTACTTAGCTGATAAGCACGAGCAATTAATTTAGCTGTGGCATACGGTAGGTAAGTCTTATACCTGTGTGAGTTGTGTGCAGCTAAATCTGGCTCATAAAACAAACATAACTTTGGGCAGCTCCTCAGCAAAGTCCTATCCTGCTTCATCCCATTTGGAAGCATAGTCATGGCACTGATATGTAATGTATTTATTTGTCGCTATGTCTGATGTTTGCATATAGGGTCTGAACTAGAAAGACAAAGAGATACCCTGGGATATGGTTAATATTGCCCTAGATATCCTTGATACACTCAGTGCTGTGTTTACCTATCATAGCACATTTCAGAAGATCCCCTTCTCACTAGTCTGAGGAGCTGCAGAAAATTGTTGGTGTGAGAGAGCACGACGACCCACTTCACTTCCTTCCTTACACTCTTGAGTAAAGCTGTGGTCATCAGCATAGGAGAAAAAATAAGGCATACTTTTTTTGTCCTTCTTTTTAAAGGCTTTATCAGGCTTCTTCCTTGACACAACAGAATTAAGCTTCAGTTCTGTTGGAGAGACCCTCACGGTTGCATGGACACCGCAGAGCTGCAGCAGCCTGTGCAAAGCATTGCACCTCACGAGGGGAGGTATAGCTGGTCCCATACGTACCTCTCACAGTTTGCCTGGGGATGGAGGTTAGCACAGCAGATTTCAGTAGTGATGTAAAAAAGTATCCCATCAGCTTATGAGGACTTCTTGCAACTTCAAAAGTGGCTGCTCTGTAATAAAGGGTGTCTCACTAATGAGGGGGTTGAGCCACACAGGAAATTTAGATGTCACAGGGCTGAGCACTGCATTGTTGGTGGGTTTGTGGGATTTACAACATCCAAGATAAGAGATGTGTTCCACTACAGAATACGTGGGGGAGAGAGAAACATCTGAGTGAACAAATGGGGCAATTTAAGAATAGTTACTTTTCCAAATTTTACACAAATATAGCTACCCACCTTTTTTTTTCCTCCAGTGTATTTGAGAAATAAAGTCTTTCAGTTTTCTTTAAAAATCAGCTTGGGTCTCCTGTCAGAAAAATGCCTTGTTACTAAAATTCTAGACCTTGCACAGAGATAATGGGCTAATTTACGGATGGGAGGTACTGATCTTTAAAACCTCATCCTTAAGAATATATCAAGTTTACTGACCCAAGCCAAACTTAGGGAAATATGCTCTAATCTGTCTTTTCCTTCAATAATGTGGAAAAAAAGAGTAGATTTTAGACTTTTGAAATGTTTGATTGTCTTCCTTGATAACACCCAGTGGACCCTGTCCGAATATCTGAGTAAGGGAAGTGTATTGCATAACTTGGCCAGTCCCAATGTGTTGTCCTGCTTGTATCTCCCATCGGTTCATACATGTTCCTGAAAGAGCGCACACGCTCCTGGCCAAACAATGCACCACTGAGCTGGCAAATACAAAGCTATCCAGGAGATTCATGGATCCGTCTCTTACTGTGCATCTTGAGGATGCATCTCACTCTATATCCTTTGGGAAACGTTTAGGTACTTGTTCTACCTCATCCACCCAGAGGAAGCAATTCTGGCATACTACAGAGATGCTAAAGCAAGTTGGGAACGGAATATCAACTCAAAGCAATCAAATTCAGCAGATTATTCTGGGATTTTTTTCCTCTGGGATCTCCTCTGCTGGTCACTTGTATTTGTGTAGGTATACAGCATCCAGGAGGAGGAAAAACTCTCCGCTGAAGATGTTTCTGAAAGAGAACAGTAGGCAAGATAATTCACTAGGAGCAGCCACTGATGGAAGTTGCAATGTAGTACTCTAGCTTACTGATATTTAACTTTCAATAATGTGCGTGGGCCAAGTCCTGATAACTGTAAGGATATCTTGCTGCTACACCAAACTGGGAACTGTCTGAGTCAGCAGCATTGATTAGGCTTTATATAAACACAGTAATATCACCCAGTATGTCATGAGGGAGAGGATGATTTATTGAAGTAAATGACGTGACAGGAATATTTTTGTGCTGTTACCCAAAGAGGAGAGCCCAGCTGTTGCTGCCTGTGGACAGATGTGTCAGGAGTGCCCTTTGCTCTTCCAGCACATCTGCCCAGGAGACAGCCATCATGCCGTAGGCCAGCTAACCTCACCCCCTCTCACGGCTTTGTCTTAAAAACAAGTATTAGTCACATGAGAAGTTTGAATACTTGTGTTGGAAAAAGTGCATAATTAAAGACTTTCTAAAGTGTGCAGTATACCCGTTTCAAACTACAAAGCATTTGAAAGATCAATGGTCAGGGATTTATGAAATGATTTATTGTGTCAGTGACCACTTAGATACTTCATATCAACGGATTAGCTTTCTTTGTTACAGGAAGAACATTTGTTTTTATCCAGGGCCAAAACCTGAAGTCATTATTCATTTTATTACTTAGGCAAAATTCTCATTAAAGACTTAAGCGTTGGCTCAAGGCTCAGTATTTCAAAGGAGAATGTATTTAGAACAGAAAACAGCAGAAAGATCTTTGTAAACATCCGAACGTCTCTTTAAACTTAATCTACAAACACATTAAGTCTGTAGCGACGCAAACAGAGAAAGTGAATTTGGCCATAATTCCCACCCTTCTTCCATGCCAAGAGATGGATCTGTTTACTGCTCGTGAAGACAACTTTGTTTACGCTCTCCCAAGCTAGCCTTAGCACCTCCCCTCTTACCACCTTCATCAGAGGTGAGCCCTGCTTGCCTGCTTTACAAGCCTGCTATGATACTTATCACCTTGGAGTCCAAAAAGATCTTGGATCTTTTGGTAAGTAAAACCAAACTAGAGCGGTAGAGCCTTTCAAGTGTGCTGTCAGTGAACAAATGATGTGGTCACTGAGGGAGCCTAAAATGAAAATAAACAGTGTACAGATTTCAAATTGGCCTGAGGGCCCCCAGAGAGATATTGAAGGAATATAGTGCAAACCTATCAGCAAGTATCACTGATGTGCACTGGGCATACATATTCTCGCCTAACTCAATTAGAGAAGTCATATCTGTATAAACACAAAGTACCAGATGATTCTGCAGGTATGTTTTCAAGTTTAATTGGATAGTTTTAAAATATGGAAGTGGCCTACCTGTAATATATTATACTTTCATTAGTCTTTAACTAGATTTGACAATTCCTTAGGGCAGGAATTATCTTTGGCTGTGGTGCACATATGGATGACAATTAAATATTTAGTAACGTATGTGAGGAGAACTGGAAATGACTGTAATTTGCTTTGTTTTTCTGGAATCTTAAAATTTGCTTCTGTGCACTCAGACTATGGTAGCTATACGTTCATACAGTGGCGAGCTATCAGATTTCAGAGGTCAGTTTTCCGTGTTAGAGAGTTTCCTCATCTAAATTATACCACCTTCCATCCTGAAAACACATTTTGCCTCTACATCCATAAATCAAAGTGTAAGAATGGCATTATTCTCTGAATTCTCAAAATTAAAGTGATGAACAGGAACGGTTTAGGAAGGAGTGACCTAAGTTTCACTTAGTCCAGCTTCTTGATAGCAAAGACAGAGAATGGTTTTCTTGAGTATCCAAACCAGCATGAGGATGAAGCAGCCGAATTCACCTTCACTTGAAACAGCTTTAAGATTTTGAGTTCACATAGTCCAATATGATCTATTACCAATAGTGCAGAAAGCTGTTTTATTCCCCTTAGTCAAAACATCGTTACCTGAAATGACAACTCTTGGCTGTTCAACCAGAGATAAATGTGTATAAATACTAATTTAACTTCAACTGCAGGGCAAATCTGAGCAGATCTCAAACACTGGTGCACAGATGTGAGGCAGATTCATCATTCAAATAAAACATGCATTTGTTAGGTAACCTCCTACTCAGAACTGTGTAAAGGCCATCAGCTATGGTCAGATGAGATTTTTTCCTCTCCCATGTTCACCAAACAGTTATTATGCATATGGACAGTTGATTTGCCCATAATTTGTTAACCTGGACAACACTTGCATATTTCAAGTATTCCAAAATAAGTCTTTTCTATGTGATCTGGGAAAAATGTGTAGCAGAGAGAAATTAATGGCCTTCAATATGCGATCGCCATATTTAACATACACTACACATAGCATATTTAATGTCCTTTTACTCCCTTTTTTAAGTCGCAAAGGCAAGTGCTCAGGGCTGTTGAAATGCCAGATTTTAAAAAACCTGCCTGTAATGCATAATTCTGTCTCTTTGTGCATCTATTAGCACGGACTCCAACTGCTAGTTTTTGGCAAGCAATTGGACCTATTTGCAACATCCAGATGCATGGAAAGGGATTTTCCCACTCGAGCCAAGACGAGCCTTTTGGGAATGGGGCACGCGCTGCCGGGGCTGCACAACTACTGCGTGACCATGCTGGGCTCCCAGCTTCGCTTGGCCCGGGAGAGCAGTGCCGGCAGCAAGCGGTAGACCTCTGGATGCAGAAAAGGCAGCCGAGTCCAGCACCATGCCACCTTGGTTGGGTCCGTACCACCGTGCACAGGCAGCCCTCCTCTAGCTCCTAAGCGTCCTGTGCCTGGCCTTCTGCTTTCTGTCCTCGTTGCTGCCTGAATGTGCATAGCCTGTGCAAGCATCACCAGCCCGGCTGGGAGCAAACACGGCCGGCATGCCCGGGCACTGGCTGTACCCGAGGTGCTTTTGCAAGCTTGTGGGAGAGATAGTAAGTGAATTTGGTTTCCAGGGCAGCCTCTAGGTCACCCATAATAGGTCACCCTTAACAAACGGCGTTGACACAGAGCTGGAACAGCGGCGAGTGAATGAAACTTAGCTCTCTCCTATTTGAGCAATGGAATTTATTCCCAGCTCTGACCTTGTGCAAACTCTGTTACCATATTTATCACACGGAAAGAATGACCATGGCCGCTGCTGGCAGCACGGGCAGGAGGCCTCCTCAGCAGGAGCGGCTCCCAGCCTGGTCTGCACACCGAGGAGCTGAAACGGACCCGGTGGTGCTGGAGGAAGGAGGGAAGAGGCATGTCCTCCGCTCTCCCACCTGAAAACGGGGATGTTGCAAAAGGCTGCTGAACCTGAATGGCACACAGGGTGTGGAGCTGCGCAGGACGCTGGGCTCTGCTGCTCCCCAGTGTTTCTCTTCCCCCATCCCCTGGGTGCCTCTGGGTGCAGCAGGGTACTACCCAGAGCTCCACCTCCAGAAAGGGGTGAGGAGAGCTGGCCCAAAGCATCGCTCTCTCCAGCGGTGCCATTGCAGCTGAAGGTCACAGGCCAAGGAGGCTGCAACCTTCCGTTCACCCTTGCGCTTGAAGTCAACAGCTGCATCTCTGAGACACGGGTTTGTGGTGAGAGATGCTGTGCTCGCTCTGCCAGCTTCTCAGGGGGCCAGAAGGAAGGGGGATTTCTGCATGAAAAAAATCTTCCCTCCAAATCCCTATCTCCTCTTGTGCTGTCAGGGGCTACTTAGCTACTTGTACAGAAACTGCCCGTTCCGGTGCTCCCTTCTCTCCTGCGTGCCCATCTCTGCTGGGAATATACTTTGCCAGAAAGAGCAACTGACCTCCCCGAGCATACAGGAAGCATCACGCTAAAAAAAGAAAGCAGATCATGTAAGCAGAGCTAAAATTCCCACAAGGTGTAATTTTTCTCCCTTTGTTACTTTTAAATGCAAATACACCACGACAAAAAGGTACAGAGGAAGTATAAGAGAGCAGGGGAAAGAGCCCTTGGGACCCATCTGCTTTGCATTCGGATATCCCGAGCCTAGAGAGACATTTGTGCTAAAGGTTATTTCAAAGTAGCTCAAAGGAGAGGCTTATTCTTACTTAAGGATTTTTGTTAATCAGCTGTGACGCACCTCAAATCATTCACCTCCCTGGGCTTTATCTGAAATAAGTCTGTGTTTTTCCAACCTGCCACGCTGGATGAAGGAAACCTCCTATTTTGGTCAAAGTGTAGGTTCTGGTAACAGCAGCGAGAATAAAAGCAAAACACAATGCGCAGGCACAGCAGTGCTCACACCGCTGCTTGGCAACTCGCAGGGACCCTGCTGGAGCCAGACAGCCTCCCGGGAACACCGGGATGGGATTTGCCATGGCCGAGGGCTGCGGGGAGGGATTCCCTGGCCCAAGCCTGCTTTGTCGGGTGGTTTGTGGCAGCACCGCAAGAACATGCAAAGAGCAAGAGGGTTTTTTAGTGATTAAGCACTTGTTCATTTGGACCATATGACTTTTTCTGGATAGCTTCAGCAAACTTGAACCAGTATAATAAAATGTCCACCATAAAGAAATCATACTGTGAAGCAAACTCCTTTTTATTGCCTTAAGATGGTGAGTGGATAAAATATTATTTAAAGGCGCTACTGTAGTGATACTTCCCTGGGTTTCTCCTCCCCTCACCCGCAGCGAGATGCCAGAAAGAAGGAGAGTTCGCTGTGAAGCTTTTTTTTTTTTTTTGGCATCCCCAGCTAAGACAGGAAGCCTGTGGTTACAGGCTTTGGATTTGGGGGCAATAGACGTCCTCCTCATTCCACCCGTTACCCTGGAGCTGTGAAGCGTATCTCCATGATGGCCCTCTACGCAATGATCTGAAAGTGTTTTGCAAGTGGCAGATGCCACCAGCATGAGGTGACAATGAGAGAAATAGCCTCATTACAAAGGAGGAGAAGCAAGGACAAGAATGTTAAATAACTTGTGGAAAACGATGCTACGTCGACAGCGCCGGCAAGAGCAGGGTTCATCTCAAGCCTCTTGTCCTGCGGGCATATGTAGGTATATAGCCACCCTGCTGCCTTGGCTCCTCGGGGTGTGCCTGGCATGAAGCAGTATGCAGTGCTCGAGCTGGTGGATCTAATGACTCACCCGCAGGCTTGCTAAGCAAAAATCATTATCTGTGATAAGTCTGAACGCAGACCATAGCTTCCTGCTATACACGATAGGTACAGAGATGTAAGAGGCCACCAACAAACTGCAGCCATGGTAGAGGAAAATTTTGTTGTATACTATGGCCCGGTGAGCAAACCTTTTCTTTTTCTGTGGGTGTTTCAGTCTTTCTGTTTTCAAGGTGGGGCTGGGTGGTACTGCAAACTGCACTTCCTAGCTGGCCGCTTGCATCATGATTGTGTCAAAGCTGCCTAGAGAAAGTAGAATTGCAGCTGAGATACAGCTGAGCAAGATTAAACTGCTCTTTTTGTTTGCACTGTTTATCTTTTCCCTTGCCAGTGCACTTCCCCACATTCCTCTGGTGCACTTCAGAACAAGTAAGCCTTTTGAAATGATTCTCCTAGCACACGGAGAAACCACCTTGGGCAGTCGTCAAAAAGCCAGGCTCAATTTAAGTGTGGCATACTGGCAAGAAAGAACAAAGGTGAAGCTTTTTGCCTTGGAAAAGTGTGAAGGCGACCGTTGCAGTCTGCTGCAAAGGAGATTTTATTTAGAAACACACACACAAATATGGTCATGTAAAATACCATAGAAGACGTTCAAACTGTACTGGCAGCAGATCTCTTTCTTGCTAATGATGTGGTACAAGTGGTTTGAGGCTTAAATCAGACAAGAATAATATAAGAAAATTTATCTGCTGCTTTTCTGCCTTTCCGTGGGGTTCACACAACACTGTCTTCATCACTCCTCTTGGCATCAGTTCCTCTCCATAACATGAGCCTTCTACTTCCCCTGTGCTCTGGCCTTTTGAAATGCTTTCATGAGAAGTGCTGTAGGTCTCTCATATTGAAAGATGAATATTGATTGTAGAGGTATAAAAAATACATTGGTACTTACAGTTGAGCTGGGAAAAAAATGCTTCCAAGGTATCATTATTTTGCCGTGGTAGGATGCTGCAGAGACTTATGTATTAATGTTTGATTTACCACAGCATAACTTCAGTGGTGGAAAATGAGCAATGTGCAAGTGCATCAACACAAGGCACCAAGAGAAGCAGCAAATGTTTTCATGCATTGATCTGTCCGACAATTTGATAAATCAGTAAGTTCTGCCTTTAAAATAATATAGAGGAGTATCAGAGGCTTCAATTTGAAGATGCTAGTCTTTTCTGAGTTGAGAGTTTTGTTCTCATTAACTCAACCTTCATAGTTTCCTTCGGTGAAAAAAGTTTCTGGTTTGATGGCAACAATGCCTGGACTGGGTGCCCGGCCGGGAAGGCAGGTGACAGCAGTGGAAACCCAGCTACAGTTACACTAGGAACTGCCATCAGTGGTACCAAGACCACTGGGCTTACAAAGACCCTATGAGGAAATGATGGCTCTGTGTGCTGAACCTGTTTGGAAATAAGTCTATGGAAAATAAACAGCTTTGGTTGTGCCAGGTTTGGTTGGGAGTGCTTCCCCTTTCAACAGCTATTCAAATGCCAATCTATTTTTACCATTCCAAATATTTTTACAGCACAGTTTTGGCATGCATTTTCATACCTTCATTGGAAGGACTAAGTTAAAAGTTTTGCTTTTACTTTCTAAAATGAAACCAGAGACATAATGCAATGCCCTCTTCAGCCAAGAGCCTGCCGATGAGTGTGATTTGCCTTGTAGTGGGATAGAGAGTAAATATAAATCAGTCTAACACCTGAAATACAGTGGGCGACACCTTCTGTTAGTGCAAATGAGCAGAGCTGCTGTGTCGGTGGAGCCTGGCTGATTTACATCTGTGGGATTCTGGCCCTTTGTGCAACTCACATCAGCTGTGGCTGGTAGGTCCCAAACAGTCTTATTTTCTGCTCCTGGATAGAGACTTTCCCCTGGCTGCCCGGTGGGACTCAGTGGGTATGTCTCCCAGACCCAGACCTAACCCATCATGGGTGTGCTTTCCCCTTCTGCATGACCCTGTTCCTAGCAGGTCACCTTGGCATGAAAAATCGCTTGTCTCCGCAGGTCTGTGCAGGGCCAGATCCTGATTTTGGCTCCCTATGATTACCCCTGCTCTATTTAGTGACGTAGGCCTTAATGTTGAAATGTTCACTGGTGCTAAAGGTCCTTGGAAGACAAACTCCTGCTTTCAAATGTCACTGCAGAGCCTGCCTGGAAGCTCAGGGGATGAAGGCTCCTCAAGGATTCAGGCACTCCTGAAGATGAGTGGGAAGGTGGGAACCAAAAGCGCTGATTTCTGATCCCGTCATGTCCTGCCCACGTTGCTGTGGCTGATGCTCCCCTACTCTGTTCAAGGGGAATGCTATCATTTTGGGGTTTTTTTTGTCTTTTTTTTAATTCACCAGGATACAGCGTGAAACGGAAGCGATTCGGGCCATGAGCTGTCAGTCACGACGGATGCGTTGTGCCTTGGTCGCTGTCAGTTGATATTGCAGGAGCAATTGTGATGGTTTATTTATGCTGTATTGCAGCACCTCAACCCAGAATGGGAGACTCTATTCTAGTGTTGACAAGTTCGGTGAGCCACAGTGGTTTGATGGTAACTCTTAGCCTGGTCAATGTGACATTGAATTAATCTTGCTATGGTAGAGGGGTTTGCAGCACCCGAGTGTTGCTGAGCAATGGAAAAACTGGCAGATGTCAGAGTAGAAAGGGGCTTTTCCACAAAGGATAAACCATTAGCAGTCTTATAGCATATTTGGTAAATAGACTAAGAAGTTGAAGCAAAGCTAAGATACCGCTATACAACCGGAGGTGTTCAGGAAACCACTGCGTGCTCTAGCTTCGTATAATTAAATAGCTGCCCTGTTTCGACCCAGAGGTGGTTAATCTTCAGCAGCAGATGAGCTACTTTGTTTATAATAGGCAAAGGCAGCCTGCAAAGGGCTTCAGTTAAATGCAGAAATCCTATTGTCAACAAGAATAATACTTGATTACTAAGAGCTGGAGTCCTGGCCAGGAACAACACATCTTCAAGTTTACGCCCTTATGATCAGAAGGATAATCTATTGATAATCCAGTTTTTAGGAAGAGTAACTGGAAAAGCAATCTGTGAGCAGCTGAGACTGCATTCTGCTGCACGCCGTTGGTGAAAGGATGTATTATCACAGTCCTCAGCACTTAATCATTGAGTGGAATACACAAAAATAGCCAGGAAAGTTGCAGGCTGTGCTGAATGGGTTGAAAGGTTGTGGGAACATGTTCTGGCACACCCTCGTGCTGTGGTGAGACGCACGACGAGGGGGAAGGGGAGGGAGCATTTCGGCGGGCCCAGGCAAAGGGGAATATACTCTTGTTTCCATATAAACCATCTTCTCTCGTTCACTCAGCATCGTTTTGCTTCCTGAAGCAGAAATAATTTCCACTACTCATTTAGGGTAACACATTTCTAATGCATATAATGTGGAAATGTCTCAGCTGCAAATCTATGGTCCTGCTCAAACACTGGCAAAAAGCTTTAGTGTATTACACAATAAAGTATTGCTAAACATAGGTGACGTGAGTTTAAAAGAGGAACTTTGGTCACCTTAAAAATAGACCAATACAGCATTACAACATGACAACAAATGAGCCAGGCAGGGGTTCCCTGCCTGCGGCTCTTAATAAAACCACCACCAACCCAAGAAAAAAACAAGCCCCGGCACGGGAGCGGGCAGGAGAGCAGGTACCCCAAGGAAATTAGGATAAAGAGCCACTTGGTTGGCTACCTGTGATATATATTAAGAAAAGGCCCATAAAAACCAGTCATTGTGCCACAGTTAATATCAAGTTAGCCGCCTTGCTGCCAGACCAGCCAAGGCATGAATACTAATGCTGCCCTCAGCTGCCAGAGAAATTGTCTCTTTGCATAAGAGCAACGAAGACCTTTTGTCCTTAACTCACTTGTGCCGGGACTAAGCCAGGAGCTCCAGCTGCATCTGCAATCAGACAAGCTCTGCTTAGCAGCATTGAACTCGCAGCATTATATTTAAAACTCACTCTTCTCCGCCTCCCAGGGAGCAAATGAAACAGGAGGCTGCACACACGTTCTTTGGTAGGGGTGGCCCCAAGGTGGTGTCCCTGCTGGGTGCGCAGCAAACAGATCAAAGCGCAGCCAGAACATGCTTTTCTGAGCACTTTGGCTGTGTGAGCGCAGTGGGGGACCCGCAGGCCCTCCCCGAGGGGCCGCAGGGCAGCAACGGGGACAGAAGGTGGTGGGAGACGGCACGGGCAATACAGGGCTGTGCTGGCACTGGTGGAGGCGCGGGGATGCAAGGCACAGCCTGAGAGACCCGCTGGGGCCAGGGATGCGGCGACTGCGGGAAATACCCGCCACTACCGTGGGCCTGCGTGCGGTGGGAAAGTGGAGCAGCACAATTTTGTACAAATCTGGAAGTGAGCAGAAGTCTTTCTCACTCGACAGGAAGGTGAGGGCTCTGCCACCAGGCAGCAGCAGCAGCAGCAGCAGCAGCAGTTCCTTCAGCCTGGGACAGGCAGCAGCACGTCAACAGCCACACCACAGGTTGTGTTATGCACCGCTGGACCCGTTCTCAATGTCGCTGTTTGCTACCTGGTATGGCTGGGAGTGCCGAGACAAGAAAACTAAGAAATTAATTTCCATGTAGAAAAGTTTTTCTGCTGCCTTCGTGCTTGAGAGTATCCTTGGTTTTATGTAATACGACTCACCCAGCAGTCTCGCATCACTTTCTTGACGGATCGCCTACGTGGTGGAGTTACTGCAGAGCTGTTACTTCAGAGTAGCTGTTTCGGAACAACCCTGTGCAAAACCACGCTTATTCTGAAAGAAGAAAACCTTATTCTGGTTGGTCTGGATACTCTGTCAAAACTGACTCCCTTCCAAGAGTGGATTAGGTTTAATCAGACCAGGTGGAAGAAGAGTGCCCACACACAAAAAGATCAGGAACAGCCTTCAAACTCACACCCTCTCTTAACTGGGGTGAACTGGCAAGCATGGACAACTGTCCCATTGCACAGAGGAAAAAAAATAGAGTATATAAATAGGAATCTGATCCGAAGATGCAGCACAAGCCTCCCAAGCCCTACTCTTCTAAGTACGTAACAAGTCTGTGAAGTTTAGTGTCTCCTGTCAGTTGCATTTCTTATGCAATGTAGTTTGTTCTTTTAGTTTTATTCTTATGTTGATTATTTTTCCCCCTGCTTACTTCTGCAATCGTCAGCTTTCTCTTTATCTCTCCAGCCCTGCTTCTTAAAACAATTGCATGTGTACAAACACCTGATTCCTTATGACGCAACACTTCCAATTTTCACATAACCACCTTCCTGTCAACCACCTGCAGCAAATCACAGTCAACTCAAGAGAATCAGGGCTCACTGCATTTATGTCAGTCACACGTTGTTTTCAAGAATCTGGTGGATCTCTTGATCTCACAGTATACACAGTCACTTCCTCCATCAGTAAATCCATGAAAATTAGCAGAACAAAAATAATGGTGACACTGAATAACTCAGTAATATACTCCAACAATATCTGCTAAAGTCCTGTCAACACAGCCTACTTTGCTGTCACTGCAGCATACAGTGCAACTGGCTTTACAGTCCTACGGACTATTATTAGCCTGCTTTTTGGATACTTAACACCTTTTGCAAGAACAGGAATAGAACAATAAACTGAGATTTTATCATAATGATGTTAAAACTAGAAGGATAAAACCCCAAACAAGAGTATACTGATATTTTGTCACACCTATAGGTAAGTTGATGTAAGAATGATTAGCTCTACTCAGTCAGCTTAGTCTTTGCTGCTTGGATTTGTGTGTCCATCTCCTCCTCTGCCATGCTCGCAACAATATGATGTGAGAGCACACTTACAAGGCAACCAGGGAGTTAGGTAATTTATGAGCCAAATAAAAAATCCAGGCATGGTAGAGAAGTGGATGTCTGAAGATACTGTACCTAATGATTCAGCCATTCTTCTTTAGACAAGAGGGAAGAAGTAAATCATAAAGCTGAGTCCTTGAGGTGAAGGAAAGACACAGAGGAGGCTTTGTGTTAATACCAGTGGGGCTACTAGGGTGGCACCTTAATGTGAAGGAATGAAGCACTTCCTTAGCTGAGTCAGGGAACTGAGGCAATTAAATTTTTGGTTTTCTTTGTAGTTAGCTTCCCCAAGGGATTCTTAAGTCAGTGCTGTTACCAGAAGAAATGCTTGCCAAGGCGTGCTGACCATGCATCCGTACAGATCCTGAGAGTGCCTCTTCAGTTTTGCCAAGCCAGGTTAGCTCAAGTCACTACCAAACTGCTATTAAACTAAACTGGTTGACTTAAACCAAGTCTTAACTTAACTTGACTTAAACTGGTTGACTAAACTAAACTGGTTGACTGGTTGACTATAGCTGAGCAGTGAGAGGCATAACTTCCAACAAAGCAGTAGGAACAACTATTGGAAACAGTACCATCATAAACTGCCGGGTCATTCCCAAATCCCACTTGGCAATTAAAGGGTAAACACTGAGGCCAGAGACAAGACATCAGTAAGCAGTATCATCTGCATGGAAAAACCTGCAAGATACATAAGGTGGGATTTACATATATACATAGGATTTGGGAATACTATCTCAAAAGGCTTAATTTGATTATAAAACATGGAGCACAGAGTTTCTGTAAATCCTTTAGAAGGAAAGGTAATTCAGAGGTATAGCTTGCTGGCTCAAAACAAGAGCTGTTCTTTGAATGCTTAGTTCAGCAAGTGTCTCAGGTAAAGACAGCGCTGGTTACCTTAAACCACTTGACATACAATTTGTATCAGGAATTCTCCTTCTATGCTTTTGCAATCATGATTTTATCATGGTAAGGTCAAGGAAGTTGGATATAGAAGAATCTTAAGTTTCAGTTAATTCTCCTAGGCTTTGAACCAGGTTGACATCAGCTTAAGATGTAATTATGCCTGGTGGTCCATAAAACAAGTTGTTCCACTAAACAAGTACTATTTGAAAGGAGAAAATCTCACATCTCCACACAATATTATTCATCCAAGTGGTAACCCATTAGTGTAAATCATCTCTAGGTAGCCATTTACAAGATAGAGGAGATAATGGTTTGGCTGCAGAACATTTTTGGAGGAGGGAAATATTGTGAAAGAAGTGGAGGAACATGAAATCCTATTGTTGAAATGTCTGACGACTCTCATGTACTTCAGTAGGGTCCACATCTCCTTATTGTGCAACCTGTTATTTGCAAACTGCATGGAAGAATCCTGCATGAAAAACTGGCTGTAGCCAAGGCAGGTTGCTCTGATAATTAAAATTAGGACAGAATTCAGTCCCAAACCTACTTATTTTAGGTTATGTTTCTACTACTTCCATCTACCTCAATATCCAGAAGTAGGTTAAAATTAAACTAACAGATTTTTTATATTCCTGTTTTGCCCAGGATACTAGATCCATTCAAATAATCATTTTTTTTTAATCTATTTTTTTAAAGAAGAACTATAAAAAAATGCCTGCAGCAGTACATTACTTTTCCCACTTTCCTAATGGCATCTCCTCAAAGCTCGTGGGATGATGGCCTGTAATTCAGTAAACAGGAGAAAGTTGTTCTGGCCCCTATACATACTTGAGTGCTCCTGCTAAAAGATGCGACTTGATGATGACTACTTTTCTTTTTTTAAAAAAGCACACTACACATTTACTTTTGCTTTGTAGCTGTAAGAGACCTTTCACAAAAGCCAGTTTCTCTCAAGTCATTTATTTCCTTGAAAAATACAAGCTACAACATAAAACACAAACCAGGATGTTTTCCTCTAATCCCTTTCAGCTACTGTACTATTCAATGCTACTGTAAAGTAGGTGTGAAAATTTCACATGGAAAACATGAGTTAGTTGGATCACATCCCCTTCAAATACCTGAATTCTTTTGCAGTAGAAAAACTTCATAGGGATTCAGGTTTGGTTTGTTTTCGTTTTTTTAAAACTTCATAGGAACTATTATACCAGAAGACAGAGTAAACGCTCCAACCTAAGATACAGATCTTCTACTAGCTCCCCCTGGGGAAAGCATGACTGAGGAGTTAGTATCATTAGCCAGCAGGACAGTGATCTCATTTCAGTGACCTTGTTCTTTCAGCATCAGTGACGGCGTACAATGACAAAGCATTTAATATTAAGATGTAAACTGTCAAGTGCTTTCTAAAATGTCAAGTGCCTCTCCCCCAATTTACAAGCTATTATTTTAGAGATACTGTATTATTAAAGTATTGTGAAGTTATGTTACAAGCAGTTATTAATGCCTTTGCTACAGGCTGAATCTGTAAGAGGTGACAGAGCAACCAGCTGTTATGGGATGCCTGTTTGGGATAGATCAAACTTATTTTTCTAACGCACCTTGCCAGTATTTTATTTCAGAGAAGCGACAAGCTGTTGGCCTCAACAGCTGTAGTGCTGATGGTTCAACAGCCAGCTAAGTCAGTAAATACAGGCGTTTTCAAACTGGAAGAAGCAAGAGGATGGCAAGAGGAGTACAGGCATTACATACTTGATTATACTTTGTCTCCTCTTGGACTATAATCACCATCAGATGGACATAGGGTGATTAGAAGCCTTTTATATTTACTTAACACATTCATAACCTCTGCTGGAAGCAGGTAGTCATTGTGGTACTACAGGAATAACTGTAGAAATGCCATCCAGCATGAAGGGGCCCAGATCTACCTCCAATAAGTTTCTCTACACACATTCCAATACTTGCTTTTCAGGAGGGTGTAATGATTTACACATTATTCTGAAGCAGAGGAAGTTTCAATGGCAGATTAGTAACATAAGCTGACAAGCTATATGTGCCTGTCAACAATGCACAGCAGAGCTGTTGCTGTCTTTGGACTATAACAGTTGCCATGTAAAAAATACTCCGTTTTCCTTTATAAAAAAAATCTACCATCCGAAGTCAGTAAGAGACCATGAGTAAGTATTGTGTAGATTTTCCACACTCAGCTGACTTCAACTGTTAACGCCTTTAAAAGCAGAAGAATAAAACCCCAAGTTTATGAGTGTTTGACAACAAACTGTGTAATTCCGGTGCATCGTTGTCAGCGTTGCCAAATCTGGTCTTGATACCACAGGGTCAACCTCCATCAGGTGCAACCGCTGCATGCTGCTTCAGTCACTCTGTGGCTTTCTGTGGAAGTATGTGCAGATCTTCCTCATAGAAACTGAAGTGGTTGCAGCCTAGGAAGAAAAAACCCCAAACCAACAAGAAACGTTTCTAGGTTAACAGTTCATATGCTGAAGGAGTCTTAAAGTCTCCCCTCCATCATTGCTCCAGCTTGTTTAACTTCCCAAGTAAGATAGTAAATGAAAGGTTCTTTACTATAATCTGTTTGTCTCACAGATAAGAGGCTTACTACCTACAGGAAACACTGGGTAAAACCTAGGGTTGGCTTACTGCCGTAAGAAAAGCACTCTGGCTGCCGTTTCAGCTTCCCTACAGCAGATAAGAGAGCTGCAGATTTCCAAGATGTACCAGATCAACGAATGCTGCTGGTGTTCCAAGCACCTCCTCAGGCTTTGAGTACAACACAAGAGCATCCCGAAATCTGAACTAGAGCATACTGGGCAGGAAAGGTAATTGTTCTATAGTAATCTCCCTCCACTGCAAATCTTTCTGTCTTGTGTGTAAACATGTACAGCATAAAGTACAAGTAGTTGTAGGTTTCCTATAACCAAGATTTCTTGGTACAACCACAATATGAAGAGTTCAGCTGCTATGCATAACTTAAGGAGTGGTGGCTTGCCCACTTCATATCTGATAGAAGTGCTGGAAGAGGTGAAATCAGGTAAGAAATGAGATAGCAAAATAAGCCTTAATGATGGCAACAACTTCTAGCATCAGATATTCAATTGAGAGTATAACTAAAATTTGATGATTGAAAATTTACCTAACATTTACTTAAATAAGACTCAGTCAAAGACACTGCAGGACTTGGAGTCCAGTTTCAGAGACGAGTCAAGTTTGGTTTGTTTTAAAAAATGTAATTATCATTTCTCAGTTTGCATGTTAAACCCTCATGACAACTTTTTTAGCTGCTTTATAAGCTTAACTTTCAGATCCGAGGATGAGCTCTGTGCCAGGCTTCTTGTACATCAAGTAGGATTATGTGGGTCAAATCCTGCCCTCTGACCCTTTTACAATTCCTTTCTTTTCTGCTAGTTTTCAGTTGAAGGAACTGAAGGCATTAGTTAGCCCCACGATTTTAACATGGGTAACAAACTCTTTTGCTACCTGGGCTAGAATAGAATGTGGCTCTTTTTTTCGAGCTAAAGTGGCTTTCCTGTAACATAAACAGGCAGATGTGACAGTGAACACATAAACAGTAGATCTGCCAGGAAAGGTGCTGTCATTATTGTGCTTCCCAGAGTAGAGCTGTATTTCAGATGACGGCTACATCCTTTGAACATCCAGCTGGGGACTGCGAGGATCTCTGAGCTCCTGTGTGCCCTAAGTCCCTTTAAAATAAGGGACACCACCTTCCTAAAAATTCTGTTCCTGCATGGAGGGGATTAGTAGATAACATCATTAATGTATCTGGTTTATTAGGCCAGAAATCATCCCTTTTGTCCGTAATCAAAGGGATCAGGTAATTCTTTGAATGCCTGAGCAGGAGAGAACAAACAGGGGGAGAGTGGCAGCTAGGGATAATTTCTTTCATGGCCACTGTCACTGACCGTCCTACTTACAGTTTTCAGCGAAGTGGCCGCTGCCACAGCCTCTTGTCGTTTGGCACCGGGACTGCAAGATGACGGGGGGCTGTTTGATGCGCTCTGGCTGCCAGCTCTGCCAGTCCGGAGCTTCTCTCCCAGAGCAGACAACCAATTTTTTCTTTCAGGTGAACTATTCTCTTTATCTACTACCTCTGTGTCTTTCTCGCATGGAGATATGAAAAAATGGGGGGGAGTTTGAACGCCCGATGGATTAATATGGCTTCCAGGAAAGGAAGGCTCTTTTGGGTTGCGGCTGGAGCCTTCGCAGTCGTTATCCAACTCAGCCAGGCTGAGAGAGCCTTCATCGCAAGCTTTTTGGTCTGCAGCCAAGTCACATAAATTCAGCTTGGATTTCTTAGCCGCATGGTCCAGTTCAGTCACGCAGCTACAGGCCTGCAGACACTTCTGCCCCGCATCGTCCTCCTTGCTGCAGTCAAGCCTTCTTTTGGCACGCTTTTCAAACTGCGAGTGTGGGGCTTTAGGAGGGCAAGTGGCATCCAGGAAATCTTGGGTGACTTCTGCCAGGGCTTTTCTAGGAGAAGGAGCCTTTTTCCCCACTTCTGGAGGAGAAGAGCACGGAGTCCTTGTAACCCAATGTTTAATGGACATTTTGGAGGAAGGGATCGGTCTGGGAGAAGCGCATGGGCTGGCTCCACTCCGCTTGGCTGGGGTGCAGGCTGCGGCCGTCTGGGTTTTGAGAGCACCCGTCGGAGTGTTTGTAGATAGGGGAAGGTCTCCAGAATAAATGGGAGCACAGGCAGCCGGCCGTGGCGAGGAAATGCACGGGCTGCCCACTGTGAAGGCCTTGGCAGGAGTACTCTGTGGGCTGGCTGGCGGTCCTGATAGGGGAGAAATAAGCAGTCTGATGAGGAACACAGAACAGCAGATCGAAGACAGCCCTTTTATAAACACCCCTTCCAACTAGGAGATGAATTCAGTGCTGACCGTGCTTCTCAGACACACGCTTTTGAATTAAGAAGCTGCATAAATCCCTCTAATTTCAGTTAAACTGTTACAAATCTTATGTAAAATCCTGTATCATATTGATAAGTATAATACAGTACGTTTGTGTAAATGTCTGACATCTATCCCTTCTGTAATGAGCCCTCTTACATGAGCTACAGCCAAGGGATTGATGGACAGACAAAATAGATCTTGAATCTTCCAAGTTTATCTAGCCTTGCTGGAAGCCTTGCAGTAGCTCGGTCCAGACAGCTCTGTACTGAGATGCTGCTGGAGAGCAAGGCTGATCCCCATCTGCACCACCATCTTTAGCGGTTGCATAACTGAGTTGAGGGACAAAGGTACTGTAAGCAGGTCCCACAGCTAACTACAATACCAAGGAAGCCTTATGCTATAATGCCCTACCATATGACTAATGCTCCTAGTCAGGCGTTAATGGTTGCATATTTTACAGATGAAAAAAGAAAGAGTGAGAACAGGAAAGGACATACTTTCATTCTCTTGTCTTTTTGCTGCAGGATTTTCTGCGATGCTATATTAGTATGAAGGTGGTAGTTATTTATCACACCCAGGGAAATGTGAGAAACTCTTCAACTCCTGAACAAGGACTTAAATTCCAAAGAAAATAAAATCTGTCACTGTAGTAAGTTATTTCTTTAAAACAAATGATTCCCAAACAGGGAGTTCACACTGGCTTTTGAGCTCACTAGCCAAGATGTAAAGCCCTCTGCTTTTATAAAAGAGGTTCTGAATACGCAGCTTCTTAAAACAGTAGTCATAGGCAGGGGCATAAGGACCTCGCTACTAACACTGGGAATCGTATATAGCAAAGATCTTGGTCTGCAGCAATATTAGAGGGGTGTTTTTTAATTTATAATTTTTTATTTTTTTTATTTCTGGCACCCTCCAACAGAGAATACATTAGTGGGTTTGTTAAATGCCTGCTTTCTCATTAATCTAACTTGTGGTGATGCAATTAAATAGGACAGCACCTTAGTTACTCTATGCATTTCCACTGCTGAGCACAAGAGGTCTAAACATTTTCTGTATACCAGGGGTTTAATCTGAACTCCTAATTCTCAGCATTAGCACTGTACTATAAAACACTTCATTAGAACAATGAGAAGTCTAATGTGAATAACCTGCCATTTTATTTAGGACACTGGGCTGTCTCACAAATAACATGTTGAGTGAGGACCTACATGACTCTTTGATTATATACTATATTAAGCTTCTTTCGATCCTTCCTTTTACTGTATTATCTAGCATCCAAAATACAAGTACTGGTGCATCAGAGCAAAATTAAATAGGTTCCTGTATTAACGGATCCCACTACAAATCCCTCTAACACACAAAACAGAGTTAAAGGCCCCTTTCCTGATCAAATATGCTACTTCATAACAACTTGCTTCAATCTGGACTAAGAGAAAGTAACCGCCAAGATTGGTTCTCCTAATCTTTACTTTAATGAGCACTTACAAGACAATATCTCGGCTAAGGAACTAGTTGCACTTAAAAACCTAAGCTCCTAGAGGTAGAAGAGAAGTAGCAAGCTCAGCAACTCTTGATCCCTAATGACCATCTACAAATTCATACAGCAGAAATACTGCATGACTAGCTGGGTATGAGCACTCTCAATCCCAAACCAATCTGAAAGTTATACTGTGGAGACACTGGATAAGGGAAAAAAAGCTACCCTTGAGTTGGATGGATGTCTACGGCAAGAAGCAAACCCAAACTTGAGAAACGTCCCCAAACTTGAGATAAAGAATACGAAGATCAGACTTTTTTGTAAGACTGCATGCATTTTTCAGGCTTCTACTAAGCCAGTTCCAAGCTGTTTCCATTTATGCTGCCATTGCATGTAGTACAATACTGTAAATACCTGCAGTCAACCTGCATAACACCAAAGCAGGTTATTTCAGATGTTTCCTACCTTCTCTGCTACAAATCTTCTAGAGTGATATTACCAATCTCCAGATTTAAGAGTCACAAATTGTCCATGCACGTGCCTGGTCCAGAAATTTGGTTACACAAAAACATAGAGAAAGTAGTGCAGCTTAGGGAAACCACGAAAATAATTTCCAAAGAAAAGGAAACTGTGCTTGCTACACTTGATGATATAGGTCAACAGTCAATACACAACCTCGATCTCACAATTTGTTCCACATAAATGGGTGGGGAACTACCTAGATCTCCTCCCAGCAGGTCTGAAATAGTACTTAGCTTGCCAGCTCTGCATCAGTCTCTGCAGATAACTCCTATATTCTAACAGCACATGCTTTGTGCTCAAAAGCCAAGGTCAGCAGGAAACCTGCTGTTGTGTTTGCAGTGTCTGTGTACTTCCTCTTCCCTCCTGTGTTACTCTAACGCAGCAAGAGCAAGGAGAAATAAGTTATTTTTCTAGTATGACTGCCAAAGCTGACTGGTAAAGTTTCAGTGTACAAGCAACTTTAGGTTTCAGGCTTCTGGACTAGACCTATGCTTACTTCTCTTTCGCTGAAACTAGTACACGAAGTGATTTTTGAGCCCTCTCTGAGGCAGAAGTGTGTGCACACACAACCCATTTACCAGCTACGGAGCAGACCTGGCACTCTCCCTGCTATTGTCCTGCAAACTTCCTGCAAGACTGTTACTCACTGGCAAAAGGTTAGAGGTAATGTTATCCCATTAGTGGGATTTGGAGACCTTCAGCCTTTATTTGTCTTAGCCACGGTGAAATTCATTTGGAGGGTGGCTAGAAAAGATAGGTGGGACACAGGAAGTCACACCACCAGCTGCTGAGAAGCTATTGTATTCTTAGTTTCAGAGCTACTCTACAGAGAAGCTCATCTTATTTCACTTTTGGGTGGGGTTATTCTCCTTTCACCTACTCTACTGTAACAAAATGCAAGTTTCAGACAAGTCAAAATAGTGCTATGATCCAGGGCTCCTTTCTGCTGGTCTAGGGTACTATCCAGTGAGTAGCTTCTCCACAGAGCCCAGATCTGCTTGCTAGCTGTGAGAGCCTGTCTGATCGCCTAGGCTTTGTAGAAAGGTATTGCATTTGTTAACTAGCCTTAACATGTGAATAGATGAACGCTGCTGATTAATTCTGGAACATTATGATCACATCATGATTGTCTACATGCATTTTTGAAGTACTTTCACTACGTGGCATTTGTCTGTATGGACAGTCAGTACCGCTGTATGAAGCTGAAGAAAGAGATGTAATATTGATAGCAGCAGCAAAGAAATCTGTGCAGAATTCGACTACTGGGCAGGAGGAAACAGTTCAGAGTTCCAAGGCTGTATATGTGCTGTCAGCCCTTTACTGGGTAAACTAGCAAACTGGAAAAAGAGTATGATCTTACTGCTCTTAGTTATTATTTGATATAAAAAAAAGGGTGACTTGTTGATACAGTGCATGCACACATGAGATCTCCTTTGGCTGTTCAATTATTGAACTCTGCTGATACCCACTGAAGATCTGGCTGCCCGATAAGCTGTATTAATGAATATTTGCTTTGCAGTGTGGTCATACAGACCTCGGCATACTTGTAAGCTATTTCAGCCAGCTTGCAGAAGTATTAACAAGTAGAAGTGTTTGTCTGGCTATATGAATTATTGCTTAGTATGAAAAAAATAGAAGACTAATAAGACAAGCCAAAGGCTTTTGTTGGTACAGAGAACAGCCAAAATTCGGAAGCCACGTTGCAGAGCAAGGTATCTCAGCTCAGGGGCCTTACCTGCTCCACGTTGTTCTTCTGGTTTCTTCTGAGTGACCCAGCCCACCAAGCTGCTTTTGCCGAATGCTGATTTCTCCTCCTCAGGATGATGTCGTAAGCGCCAAATCCTCACAGTGTTGTCATCAGAGCATGTGGCAATCTACAGTATAAATTAGTTTGTTGGAGTAACCTGGGCACATCCTATGGATCACTGGCCAAATGAACTAGAACAGCTACACCCAACACACTGTGCAAATATGAATGAGGGTGAAGCCTGGTTGAGAAGGTACAAGATTTGCCCATAAAACAAACAAAACAACCCAACTCTGTTTCATTACTGTACCAGACAGCAGTATTCGCTTTAAAGCGGGCAAGGCTGCTGCCTTCATGTCTTTCTGCTAGAGAAATCTCAGTCACTACTAACCATTTGCCTTGCATAGCTCTGTAACAGATGGCAGTCTGCTCAGGAAAGGCCAGGGCATATTGTGAGATTTCAATCACTCAGTAGACAAAAGCGGCCATGCTGCTTTTTGCACCTGCATCCAGGTCTGTCCCTGTTACTCAGGACCTTTTCTGCTTGGGGATGAGCATTTGTAATACGCTGAGAAGGTGACACTGGAAGGCTGTTGCACTAGCCTTAAGCTAGTTAGCACTAGCCTATGTCTTCAGAGTCAGATGTCAGCAGTATCTGGCAGAGAAACCAACTCTGCTAGAAACATTGGTCTAGATTCCCGCTGCAGCATCATGCGCTCCAAAAGGACCTGTGGAATCTCGTCCAAAGAAGCAGCAGAACCCACCTAGCCCACGTTTTATGGCTCTCTTCGGACAGATTAGCTGGTGACTGACATGGGAATCAGCAGGAAGAAAAAGGAAACGCTATAGCCAAAGTTCGTAGTAATCTGGATGGGAAAGTACCTCTACTCTGACCTCTGTGACACCAATATTGTCCCTACAGAAAGCAATTTTGCCTCTCAGATGACTCCAAGCAGCTTCCTGACCTGTTTTAGCACCACATTTTCCACTTTTCTTCATGCTTTGGCATCTGTACAATGGCTGACTATTTCTTACCTATGTCAGTAACAATTTTAAAGGCTGTATTGGTCTGCATTTCCAACTCATCACAATCAGGATGCTGGGCTACCTCTAGATCACAGATTTAATCTAAAATGCTAATTCTCATATTTTTGTGCATCTTACACAACTAGAACAATTCCTCCTGCTTGCTTGCAAGACTCCCACCCTGCTACACTGCCACACTTTTCTGAAGATCCAGTGCTATAGTGCAAGCTAGGGAAAGGGGGTGACTTGCTTAATACTGTGGGGTGAAAGAAACTCAGGCTATTATCAGGACACTGTCTAGGATTTTTCAGGGTTATTTCTCATTTTGAGCTAGGCCAATCATTTGAACCAACCTCCTACTGCAGTTCTCTTCCTTTTAGTGATACCTGGTGCAT
The DNA here is from genome assembly GCF_034638445.1 of Ciconia boyciana. Lineage (NCBI taxonomy): Eukaryota > Metazoa > Chordata > Aves > Ciconiiformes > Ciconiidae > Ciconia > Ciconia boyciana. The sequence goes on along the minus strand of NC_132936.1, from coordinate 103,376,821 downwards.
AATTACTGACCCAATTTCACTGTAGGTTTTTGGGTGTACACACAAATATGTCACAAAACCAGCTCAGATTTTGTTAAAAAAGGTCACAATGAAAAGAGTCCACATGTTTGTTAAAGGGCATTCGAAACTTCTTGCCGCTGTGTACAAGACTAGCAGATGTATCAATGGTCAGACAGGTAAGGAAGCTGTAAGTATGGAACCACAAAACAAGCTTTTGGCTTATGAAAGCCCTGATTAAATGGTTTCACAGTTTTGTCTCTTACAGGTAGTGTCAAAAGCTCTCATCAGGAGAGGTCTTTGTTCATGTGCAATTTCCTAGGTCTTATCAAATAGCCTAAATTATTTGAAAATAATGAAAAAGTTCTGATACATTGTACTCATGTGACAAGCTTGGTTTACTGAGCCCCCATGAACATTTTTAGAAATTATTGACTAAAAATTTCCTCCCAAATAAAAAAATACTGCTGCAATTTTGAAAAGCAGATGTTGCCACATCACATGTATTGTTTCAGGGGAAAGACAATTTTCTAGAAAACAAACCTTAGTGAAGTCTGAAGGACACCAAGCAATGGAGGTAACTTCTTGAGAGTGACCAAGGAGTATCCGTGGAGGAAGGCTGGGCTCGGAAACCTTAAAAATTCCATAGAAAAGCAAGTATACCATCAGAAGCCCTGCAGCCTAATATACATCACTAAGAAAAGACCCCACAGCCCACCTGTGAAGCATGTGAATACTTTCCATCTTTCCTATACGAGATGGATAAATCAAATGCTCTTAGTCTGTCATCATGAGGGAACAACTGATGGAGCCCTAAAAATCAGTTCATGTTTCATTTCTAGAGGTGAAGCAGCTGGTCAGCACTGAGGTGTACTGACTTGCCTGGAAACACTTGTTCAGTTCCTGCTACACACAGGATTTCTGCCTCCAGAGTTGTCAGCCCAAAACACGACACAAGCATTTTATTATATTAAGTACCTCTACCTGTTCTAGGTAAGACGCTTAAAAGTCTGGGAAGCTCATACTTTGAATCAGGATAGGCAAATATATTCTGCTGCTGTTTTACAAATGCCCCAATCACAGGTCAATGGTTTATTAAAAAAATAAAACTGCCACCAACAAAATCCTGTAGATGAACCTTCAGTGGCATCAGAACTGGCATTTGTGCGACTGCCAAGTGCCTGTACCTCCTCCAACCAACCAGCTGGACCAGAGACCCTCTTAAGAGTTCATAAAAAAGCTTCCTAAATCACTCATGCTCATTAAAGTGATCTCCATTTCTCTTTCATAAAAATCTTTCTCCTGTTCTACAGTATTACTATTAATCTTCGATTACAGCTCATGTAAGTGACAGATACAGCTGAAGCTAGCATTAAGTGGCACAAGGAAGAAAACACACACGCATACACATGCACAGAGATTATATCCAAGTTTTGCATGCTTTCAGCAGGCAATCCTTTCTGGAGCTATAAGTCACCATTACTGATGTGATATTATAAGGGGGATTTATCAAGGGGATTTGCATAAATGACTAAGTGAATGAACAGATCCTTTAGTGTGTGGGCAAAGGAGTAGACCTTACATACAGATTTCAAAGGAAGATGCAAGATATCAGGAAAGGCTTCTGATTTACACACAAGTTTTCTCTTGTGGATCACCTCCTACAACAGCCTGCAAAACTGCAATTGAATATCCAGCTTCAGATCTTAAAGTTGTTCTGATACAAACAGGTTGATCTTAACAGGTTGCTTTTTTTTCCCTCACATAGCAGAGGTAATCACTTGACTAAATATCCACTAAATGCCTTGGTCAGAGTATTCCCTTCTCTGCCAAAACATGCAATACCATGGAAACTAAATACCTATTTAGGGAATAAACAACAGGAGATCTCGGTGCAGAGAACACCTTAGTTTACATTTAATAGCGGTCCTGCTGTACGCACATAACAGACACAATAGCGGTCTAGTAGCCATTGATTGCTGAAAGGAAAGCAGAGGGAGAGAATTATTCTTGCTGGGACACAGTGGTTTTACACTATACTAGCGCAAATTAAACCAACTTATATTATTGTGAACTAAAGGAGGATGTATAGTTATAGCTGTGTCCGCTGTGTTTGGCAGAAGACAGTCGGCCGGTCTGTGCATGTTAAGTCAGGATTAGCCGCAGCACATGCTGCTTTTTGCCTGATTTGACAGGATATTGGTGGGGAAGTTAGAGCTATTGTGGAAAGGTTAAAAGGAGAAACCTAGGAAATGAGACTGTATTAGTTACTCTACTCACTGAAACAGCTGTTGTATCCTTCTTCAAGATTTAGCATAAAATGGTGTATATAGTTTTATGCACCATACGATACAGAAGCACTTAAATTCCAATGCTGGGACAGACCAGAGGGTAACTTAATATGGTCACCTCAGAGTGGCCTGTACCAGAGGATTCAGAGGACAATGGAACTATGGAAGTATATGTCTATAAAAAATATTTTTTTATTACCAGGAAGAAAGCTCAGCTAGGTACCATCTTTGTAGAGAGAAACCTCTCTGCTCTCTGTCTTTTATAATTTTAGGGCTGTTCAAGAGTCAGTTCATTAATCGACGAACTAGTAATTAAAAAACCACCAACACAATGAAGTGAGTGTTCATTGCCTGAAAGTGATTTATATGTGGAAACAGATTGAAACAGTGTTCTCGTCAGCAATAATTTCTAGCCGCAGTATTCCTTGGGAACTGCTGACCCAAACACAACTTAGCACTGCTGCAAAAGTTCCTCAAAGGAATAATCTGGGTGGACAAGGTCTTGCTCTGCCTTTCATTCCTTGACAAGATCTTGCTCTGACTTTCATTCCTCTCTAGATATGGAAAGCTAGCGCTCTTCATTAAGTTCTTTCCAACATTACCTGTAATTGCTCATGCAATATCTAACCATGGTTTTTTCACAGCATAGTAAGTCCTCATCCCAGGAAAAGATACAGATGTTTCAGAGTCAGTAAAATCTGCCAACATTTAAAACAAATTAAGAAGCCTCTGGACATGACAGATCTCGAAAGAGACAGTTTCGCTGGAAGTCCCACTTTCTAACATGACTATGGGATTAAAATAAAAGTAATCATCTGATGATTTATTTAATAAATATGCAATACGATCTGTCACCCACGTGTGATAGCAACAGAAGCCTTCTGTACACGAATGCATTTTGAATGTGCTTAAATGCTTAAATTTTGAGATGTAATGACATCCTTGAATGCTCTCAACCCAGTCCCAGCCTGTGTTCCAAGAAAGTATCAAAACACGTGAACACAGGATGCGCAACCGAAGTTTGCACAGGTATTTTTGCTGAACTCGCACAGAACATGAGGAAGGTTAAAATTACACCACTTGGCATGGGAGTAGCCATGCTACTGCACTCCTGCTACTTCTGAGTAAGCAACCTAGCTGCTTACAAGTGTTCTCCAAATCAAAGAGAATACATACTCAAACCACAATCACAGCAGGCTGGCCCTCTGCTCCTAAAGGTTTGTATTTTACTTTCAAATGCATCATGAAAGGGGTAAACAAGTCAGCATTCCTTAAAAATTACCCCAAACTTGAAATAAGCAGTCATCTGTGGTTTCTGTCTATTCTACTTCAGATAAGAAGTCCACTCTGTTCCCATATGGCTGTCAAGTATGGGGAGCAGAACTTGAAGCACGCCTTATTCTGAGGTCCCTGCTATTAACTTGGTGACATTTGCATTTCCTACACGTCAGCACAAGATGCCAAGTGACGAAGCCTCTCAGCTGTCAGACAATGCTTTGGAATTTTGCTGAAGGCTCTGGCTGAGCCCTTGCTGTAATACAAAGTCTTTAACTACTGTAAATTAAACATGAGAAAAAGCTATGTCTGAAGCAGGAGCTGGAAAAAGGGGAAGTGGGGGAGAAAGAGTGCCCTTTAAAACAATTAAATTGTTAGGTTTCTCTTAACGTGCTCCATTGCTAAACAGGAACCGAGAACTGTCTGTCTACTTGTCATAGCTGGCTGAATCACCAGGATTGAAAGAGGATTTTAATGCCCATTAAAACCAGATTAAGATCAGCAACTTGCAATAAGCAGCAGTGATGAGAGACATACTGATGGCAGGAGGTTAGCTCTGTTTTACATTAAACAGTTACATCGAGCCTTGACAGCAACACACTCCGGGCACAACATGCCAGGAGCTAACCCCACGCTGCTGTAAGTAGGAGTGGGAGGCAGGGAGTGTCCTACGTGAACATGAAAAGCAAATGAAAGAGTGGAGCAGCTCCGGGTTGCACGCTTGGGTCTCTCCCAGTCGCCTTACCTTCCAGACGTACGCGTTGCAGTCACTCGAGCCACTGACCAGGAACTGGTCATCTGGGCTGGTGCTGGATTTGATGTAAAAGCTTGAATTCTGGTGCCCGCTGAAAACTGCCACTGTGAGGAGAAAAAGAAAAGAAGAAAATAAAAGCCCCACTCAATGCACAGCCATGGAGCCGGTTGCGCAAGCAGGGCTGATCTTACAGGCTTTTCCTGCCTAGCCACATATGCTCTGGAGAAAGTGGTTGCACTGCTCCCTCGCTCTGGGGCTCTGGGGCAGGAAGTCTTTATTATTCAACTGGAGCCCTTCAGGCTTCCCAAACGAAGCAGGTTTACCTGAACAGCTCTCGCCACAGCACTAGGAAGCAGTGGCAGTTTCATCAAAGCTTTAGCTTCACCCATGTCACAAGCAGGCTGAGACATCACCTGGGCTGCCCCATTACTCTGGTTAAGGTTCCTTGTCTCTTCCTCTCTCAGCCGCCACCACTAGCCCCGCTACATTAACAGCAGCGGTCGTGCATAAAGCATAGCGAGGGCCGTCTTCCACGCAGGTGGCAACGAAGGCGCTTGCCGCTCCTTCCTCCTGCTGCCAGCATCTTTATTTCATCAACAAAACTTGCATCATGTCAGCCACGCTCGCTGGTTGCCTATATTTAAAGCCTCAGTAGTGTTTGCTAAAGCCTTGAAACCATTGCCCAGAACGGCTGCCATTTCCCCTATTGCGAGGACCGGAGGAGCCGGCAGCCAGCACAGGAGCTGAGTGTGGATCTAGAGCACTCGGCCACACTATGTCCCGTCCTCTCATCGGGGCAGAAAGGGCAAGTTTCCTGATGTAGTGCCAGGTGGGGCTGGCACCCCCTTGACCAGCCCTGTTTTAATAGTGTTTTTGGTGAAGGAGGCAACCCACAGACCAGAGGACAGATGACTACCTTTGGCGGTCTTTGAAAAGTTGCAAGACCCCAAAAGATCCCTTGGTTTTTACCCACAGATCTCTCAGCACAGCAGTTACAGGACAGCGAGGGCTTTCCTAAGCCAGACCTACCAGCAAGTCCTGTTATGGTGAGGATTTCCTCACGTCCCCCTGCAACCTAAAGCTGCCTACATACCAGATAAGCACAGCCGCAATGGGGTTGAAAGCTGGCGAGCGAGGACAGAGGCACCAACCCACGGGCAGGCGCTGCCCTCTGCGGGAACCGCAGCACACCGAGGAGCTGCACTCGTTTCACCCAGCTGGATGAATCGAGATTGCTCGCTGGGTTTTATCGGCTGCACGCAGAAGGCAAGAGCTCCATGAGGAGGCTGAGGGCGGGATGCCCTGTGCTTTGGAGAGAGCCCACTCCTGCAGGGGCACATGCCAGTGAGCGTATTTCCAGAGCTCAGCAGTGGCAGCCGGGGTTAACCTCGACAACTGGCCTATTAATATTTACTACTTGCACCGCTTCTGGACTCTGGAAACGTTCCCACCCACTAGACTGCCTTCCTGAAGAGCAGACAGAAAGACACATTGTTCATTTAATTTCAATCAACTGAGAGACTGACTGAGAAAAGGCAATGGAAACTCAATCATGTGCCTGGCTGGAATGCATCTAACAAGTTTTACCGCTTTCTGAGAAGCGGCCACTGGCCTATGACATAGCAGCTTAGTGCACCAAAGTCTGTGGGCTGTCTTGTCAATGTAAAGGTCACAGATGCAGAGCTGAAGGAATCTAAAAAGCTGAAGCATCTCCACAATATGCTGGGGATGCTTTCTTCCAGAAACTGCAGTAAAAGCTAAATTTAAAAGACACATTAAAATATCTGAATATGACCATTTTACCTGGATTCATACCTAAGAGCTTGAAAAATCAGTGACTGCCAGTAAGCAGAAGATTCAAACTTGCTTTAGGTGGGTAGCAGCTGGACACTAGCCATTCCTCAACAGGTAACATGCAAACTACCCTTAGTCTCAGTCTGGGTGAACCAGTATCTGCACTTATGTAAGTTTTTGTGCTATTAATTTTATGTGGAGGGCTTAACACAGAATATGAACAGCCCTTGTAACAGGTGCCTTCTCTCACAGGTAGCTTTAGACATAAAAGCATGGAATAGGTTTCCTAAGCATTCAAGCTGGTCTAAGTCGCAGGGAGAAACTCGCCTTTCTATGCTCTGTAACACCTATTTTTTGCAGCTATTTCCACAGATATCATGCTTACCTGGAATGGTCCTTAAACTCGTCATATTGAACATGTAGATACTGTCATCAGTGCAGTTAGCAAACAGATTAGCACCGGTGGAATCCAAAACCAGGCTAGAATATCCTATAGTCAGAGAGAAGTTCTTCATAAGAAATAACTCCACAAAAAACATTTTGGGAAACAGGCATTCTCAAAGAAATGCCTAGAGAGGGAAATTTGGAAAGGATCTCTATCACATATGAGATTGTCATTGGAAAGTTTATTCATTTGACAGAGCACTTGCTGGAGAAGGGAATTCTTTAGATTAACATCTACATTTTCTCATGAGGATTCAGGGTGATATTTTGAGAGGAATCTCACCTTCAGACCAGGCAAGTGGTTTATTTGATAGTTTCCAATGCATAACAGGAACAACCAATTGTAGAAGCAGAGATTAAAAATAAATAGAAACCCTCATGCTTTGGTAGAATGAGCCATCCTCTGATTTGCTAGTGATTTAGGTTCAAGAAAAATCTTTCCCTGAAAGCAAATTATTTCACAACCAGCTCCTCGAGGATTTCCCTCTTGTTCTTGGGACTGATACTGACCATTACCACGTCAAGACAGTTGATTAGGCAAGTCATCGGGAATTACTGTGTTGCATCAGAACATTGTAAGGTGTTAAGATACAAAGAAGCACAGAGCAACATGAACAAGAGTGCTATTGTTTTTAATAACAAACAGCTTCAAGTATTGCTCAACTCTGGAAGGTTATAATGTAAAAACCCAGCCCAGTCTGTTGTCTTTGCAAGATACAATGCAAAGAAAGAGTTCAATCTGATTTCTGCTCATGCATCAAAACGACTAGCTAAATTCTACCTCAAGAGCTCTATTATTCCCTTATCTCCATTTCTGAAAATGCACTGCTGAAGCTTATGCAAGTTTTTATCATTGGTGCAATGATACAAAAGTGGGGCACTTTCACTCTTCAACTTGAAAATTTGGTATTGGCAATCAAAATACCCTGCTGAGCTTGTCAGTCTGATCGATAATTGGCTAAAAAGATGAGATGGCACTGTCAGTACTTCTTAAATTCACTTTGCACTTTAACAAATACATCCTCCAATAACTTACCAAGTTTGCGAGTACTGGTCCCAGGATAGCAAAAAGACTTGAAGGGCACCGGGTCCTGACGGTAAGCTGCATAGTTCTTGCGCAAGTCCCATACTTTGATCACACTGAAATAGACAAGCACAAGTGTCTTCAACTTCGAAATTTCTTTTGCTATGCCGATAGGGCCTTCTAAGTGCACGGGAAGACAGGTTGCTCATTACCGAGGAGTGTCCAGTGCTAAGGAGCACAACTGAGCAAGAGTAGAGCAGAGACATGCTGAAAGCAAAACAATTGCTCTGCTGGTTATGGGTGAGGAAGAAGTACTGTCTTCTGTAACTAACACAAGATACAACATGAGCCCGCAAGTCAACTTTCTTCAGCTAGTAAAAGGAAATACAAGCATGCCTTTATACTCCTGACCTGGAGTTTTAAAAATGAAGTCCTTTAAGGTTTTTCTTGCTCTCCAGGAGCAAGCCTCTCTCATGAGCCATAGGCAGGAGAGTCAATCTTATCTGCCTCAGAAAGGCTCTGACCACATGGAGCCTGCTAAAGAATCGAGTTCTGAGAGGGTAATCACCATGCTAATCAATGAGACAGTTTGCTTGAGCTCCAAGATGCTGCAACAGATCTGGCACCTAAAAGAATGGATCCTTTGTAACTCAAGGCAACATTTTCTCAAGCATGCCTACACATATCCAGGCACCAACCACGCACTTGCATGCCAAAACAGCTCACTGTCTAACAATAGTCTGTTTACTTGAGGTCCAATAGGTCCATGAGAATAGAGAGAGACGATAAGAACTGCTCTTGTTCTGCCCCATAGCTAAGATACTAAAATGACCCTTTACCACACATGCACAATTTGTCCCAGCACTGCCATCTTCAGTAAAGAAGAAAAGCAGCATTCAGCTTTGCCAAAGCAAGCTGGCAGCATAGCTCTGCTGATTCTACCTAATAGCAACTGTAGCTTTGTGGGCCACTGTGTGATCTTAGGAAAAAATTGCCCAATCTTTCTGTGCTGCTAAGAACATGCAGAATAGACAGAAAAGCAGGCATCCTCCCTCCTTACCCATCAACAGCTCCTGCAGAGATAAGAGTATGCTCGTCCTGAAGCAGCACCACAGTTACACTCTGCTGGAAATCCTTAAGGGAAGAAAGAAAACAAATAAAAGAAAAAACCCACAACTTTATTTGCTTTCAAGGTCAGCAAGATCTTGCTGCTTAGTCCAAGACCACGTGAATACCAAGGAAACCTCCTCCTAGCCAGGCGGGAGAACCTGGAAATACCAGATGCCATTTAGGACACAACAATCCTTCAAACACTCCCACCAGTGAAATTGCCACTAAGCGGTAAGTGTTTGGGCAGCAGTTTGAGGTTATACCTTTCAGGTCAGAGATAAGAGAGCTGCCTTCATCACAAGGTTTAACAGATTAAATAAGACCAGGTCTTACTCCAGTAAGGCAGTCATTTGTGTGGTCAAATTAGGGGGGAAAAAAAAAATAAAGAAAAAAAATTACAACCCTCCCTATCTCCCCCCTCAAAAAAGGAATGCTGGACCAATCCTTTCCTCTCTGGAAAAAAAAGATGTATTTTCACATGGCATTTGCACAAAGATGGCTTTGATGGCACATGGGTGGTTAGACAACTAAACAATGTCTAAAATTAGCCATAGCAAGTGACCATGACACAAAACCCTATCTCTGCAAAGATAAACTGAAGCATTTACCACATTGAAGCCAAATATTTCTCACAATAATTACGTAGGAAGACTTCTATGAATAACATTATCCCCAGAAGACAGGCCTACATTTCATTTGTTCCCCAGATACGTACCACCAAGGGAGCAAGTCCTCTTAGGTTCTGCCTCTTCTTCTTCGGTTTGGAAGGAGTCTGCTTGTCAACCACATTGTGTGCTCCACTGATTTGATTTACCTGCCTATAAAATCCATCTGAAAGAAATAAAAGACATCTCCATTAATAGTTTCTATGCAATTTTGCCGTCACTTTAATAAAACAGGCAGCAGCTTGGAAAAAAATCCTAAAAAGTGGCTGAGACTAACCTTTAAAATCATGAATGTAATCTGAAAACAAAAATTGTTAGTTACTACGAAACCAATGAGAAGAACACAATAGAAAACAGGAGCATATATTGCAAAAAATTGCAGAGGTCAATGTAGCATGGACACTGAAGCTAGAACTGGCCTAGGCAGGCTGCCTTTGGAAATCATTACCCCTTGGTGTGGTCTTCAGCATGCATCCTCATCTGGAGTGTTCAAACCATTTCATCCTGAGCAGAACTGTACTCATAGGTAGGTTTCCAGTGCTTTTCCACTCTACTTAATAATTTTCTATTAGCCTTTTGTCTGCTACTTCTCACTTTATGAAACTTACTGCATTACCAGAGTAAAGCGACTTTTCTACTTTTTTTCCTATACCTTCCACTTCAATCATGTGGAGCCTGCCTTTTCCCCCACTTGCCAGTTTGAAGAGCCAGGGAACCTGGGACAGATGAAAGAGTGAGACGTGTTCTGGCAGCACAGGCCAGGAAACTTCTGGGACAGAGCAGGGAACTGGGAAGAGGCGTAAGGGCATGACCTGACTGGGGAAGAAAAAGCACAGGCCAGGAAACTTCTGGGACAGAGCAGGGAACTGGGAAGAAGGCATAATGACCTGACCGGGGAAGGAAAAGCTCCAGGAAACATAAAGAGAAGAGCAGAATGAGCTCACCCTGCATTTAGTAGGTGTTCCCACAATACATTCAGTTGCCCCCAGCACTCACAAGTTCCTTTGTTCCTGTGCTTTCTGCCTTCCTTCCTACTCTGGCAGGAGTCTTCCCAGCTTTTCTTCATCCCTCCAAATGGCTCTGACCTAAGCACTCTCACCCAGCCCATCTACCTCCGTGCTATCCCACACAAGGATGTATTCTGTACCCCCTTATCTCCTCATGAATGCACAGGGTATTATCAGGACAGCACGTATATCATGCTGCAAATCTGAGACTTTTACAAAGTGGAAAAACATATTAGACACAGAAGAAATTCCACCCTAAAGCAGTCCACTGTTGTCTGACAATCTTCTTCTTACTGAAGTGTTGCCTGTACTGTAATCGAAAGCATTAGTCCAACATGTACATCTAAGTGCTATTTTTACATGAGATGATACCAAGATTTTTTGATACATATCTGAAAGTTCAGTTACCTTTCTTGTTGCATCTGGTATCCCAAACCATGATGTTTCCATCTCTGCCTCCAGTACAGAAGACAGCTAAGGGAGAGAAAAAGAATGCTATTAGCTTCCAAAAGTGTTAATTTAATTAACTGAATGCAGTACAATGCCATCTATGTGCCTCTGACTTTTCTGCCCCAACACTTGGGATGCCAGTCCTAGAAATACAAAAATCAGGCCAATGTTCTGCCATGCTTTTTGACTAGTTCCTTTACCCTTCCTAGTCTTTCTTTACTACTACTCTAGAGAAAACAGCTTATTAAAATAGTATTTACACACTTATGTATGGAAGGGCTGAATGATTTCAATATCACGTCTTAAACTTGCCCAAGATCAGAAATGTGCAGATGTTAGCATCAGGTCACCGTGAAGTGCCAACAAGTTAGTTTTGGTTCACTGGCTAGGTCACTGCTCAGTCTGCCTCTGCTATTTGTAACTGCCAGTTTCCAAAGCCCTTTTTTAGCCCCAAAAGTACTGATGTGCCAGGGGGAAAGAAGAAAGAAAAAACAGACAACAGGGAATATGAACATTTACCTTTCTCAAATCTAGAAAAAGCAACTGACTTAAGGCTACACTGGTGACCTTTGCATATGCCAAGAAGCTCCCCGGCTCTCACATCCCACACCTTGGCTGTCTGATCTCCTGAAGCAGTGACCTTCAGAGGAAAAAGTAAAATGCTTTAGTCATGTTCTGCACACAGTTGCCAAAGCATTAAAAACAAAGTTAGATGGCAAAAGACTGCTTACAATCCTGTGTTCCCCTGGTACCCAGGCAAGGTCAAATACAGCATTTGAGTGAGCCTGCCATTCTAAAAAGAAAACAAAAGCCAAGATTAGTTCAGTGCACTGCAGCATGATATTTTGCAGAAGACTAAAGAACATCAGACACTGAAATCAGAAAACTTGTCAACAGCTTGCCTTACGCATGAAAAACAACACAGAACAATTCACCTACTACTGCTGTTCTAAGAGCACACTCATGCTGCTGCTTTGTAAAGAAGAGTCAGCAAAGTATATGAAAGGATTTAAGTACTGCCCACATTTATGTTTAAATGACTTGCAAAAAGCTTTCTTTGATTGCAGTAAATAACGTTCTTGTCACATCAAATGAAGGTCACATTCTACATATTTACCCTTAAAGATGAGTTTGCTGGTAGTTTGAGCTTCAGTATCATACAGTCTAACAAATCCTTCTTCATTTGCAACTGCCAGTACATGCTCCAAATTCGGGGCTGAAAAGAAATTGAAACATATTTGTGTATTCTGTAGCTGATTCATAATCATGCCCCTGCTCTTTGTGAAGGGCCACAGACACTTTAAATAGGCTACACAGCAAATAGATAGCTGTGAAATAAACAGTATTTACATAGCAATTTAAATGTTCAAAATGCAGAAATATTGGCAAGCATTTTTTCTAGATGTTCCATTCAGGAACTACTATACATGAGCAGTCAAATGGCTCCAGGAGCAACTTTTGAGATAATGGCCTCTCACCAGCTATAATAGTTCTCTAGTTATAGTTTTCTGTGTCTATATTACCTATCATCTACAACCTCCAGTACTTTCTATGGATCTGAGTTGGAGAAGCAGGAAGCTGCCTTGCAGAAATGTATACGCTCACACCAAAACCGGAGTACTACAAATGAAAGAGTTTTGCCCTAAAGATCCAGGAGCTTCCACGCTTACTTCACTCATCATGTATTCATCTTGGGGAAGCGCTACATGTAACCGTCTAGTGACATCCATCCACCTCTTTGCTTTCTACGTACTATTCTCCATCCTGTTATATCTTTTACATATTTTGAACAAAGCCCAGTTTTTCAACTGTGTAGCCTAGCACTGTCACCAAGAGGACATACCTTGAAACAGACAAAGCTGAAACAAAGAGACGTTAAAATAAGTGCTTTGTAGTTGCTTCTTTAAGGGAATAATTTCCACCAGTATATCTAGGGGCACCATGATCCAATTTATATCACGTCTAGGTGCAAGTACACTATTACCGCTCACTTTAAAACAAGAAACTCTGAAACCGAATCCGGAGACATATTTTAAAAAAAAAATTTAAAAAGCTGACAGCGGTGCCCACACCCTTACCCCTAAAAGGGCCTTTCGGAAGGTGACTTTACCTGCAGAAAAGGTGCAGCCGAAAGGAGGGACCGGCATTCCCGTTTCCCCGTAAGACAGGTGGTCATCTTCTTGGCTGCACTGGTAGCTGTCCAAGAGGTGCTGCAGGGGAAGCGGCGAGGACCGACCTACAACGAGACAGACGGACCGTAAGCGCACCAGACGCCCCAGACTCGGACGCGGGGGTCTAACCCGGGGGCTCCGAGACCACTGCTACGGTAGCGGGCGGCCCGGGCTCACGCCGCCGCGGTCCCGCCGGCCGGGGAAGAGGCGGCGGCGGCGCGGGACGGGGCGGGGAGCGGGGCGGCGGCGGCACTCACGGCGCGGCGCGGCCGAGGCGCGGCGGAGCAGCGCGCGGCACAGCATGGCCAAGAACAACCGGCGCGCGCGGAGCCGGCTCGTGGCGCCAACTCCCGCCACCGACCGACCCGCCAAAGCCCCTCATTGGGCAGCAGGCGCCCGCTGCGCCGCGCCCTCTTCCTCTGATTGGGTGGCGCAGAGGGGGCAGGGCCTCCAGGCCACACCCACCCTCCGGTCGCTCAGCGGGGTGCAGCCGCCGCGAGTAGCCGCGGCCGGTGTGGCGGCTGCCGCGCGCACGCGGCTCGGCGTCGCGCCTGCGCACAAATCGCGCGGCGATGGGGTGGCCGCCCCCGGGGCTGAGGCGGCGGGAGGGTGAGTGCGCATGCGTGGCGGCAGGGCAGGGCAGGGCCGGGGCGGGGAGCGGCGGGCTGGGCGCTGGCGGGGCCTGGCGCTGGCCGGGGCGGCCGTGAGGAGGTCGGCATGGCTGCCAGCGCTAAGTCCTTCCTGGCCGATGCGGGCTACGGCGAGCAGGAGCTGGACGCCAACTCCGCCCTCATGGAGCTGGACAAAGGTGACGCCGGGCGGGCTCCGGGTTGTCGCCGGCCTGGGGAGCGGGGCTGGGGCTGCCTGCCCTGTGCGGCTGCCGTTAGAGCCGTTGGCGCCCGCTCTCTGCCTGCCGCCGCGCAATGGGGGGCGGTCCCGTCCCGTCCTTCTGTTCCCAGCGGCTGGGAGCTTTGTTTTGTACCGCTTTACCGCGAGGGGGGGGTGGAGGAAGGACCTGGTTTCCCTAATAATTATTGTTCTCTTGTTTAGGCCTCAGGTCTGGCAAACTCGGGGAGCAGTGCGAAGCCGTCGTTCGTTTTCCCAGGCTCTTCCAGAAATATCCTTTCCCTATTCTCATTAATTCAGCTTTCCTAAAGCTAGCTGATGTTTTCAGAGTGGGGTAAGTAGCATCAGTCAATTTCTATCCATTCAAATCTCCGATCCGTAGTAATGTGCTGCATCTTGGAATGTTGCTGCATTGGAACCTGGGCAGTTGTGGGGTTTTCCTGCTTGCCTGATAATACCACAGTGGTACCTGCTCACTTGAGGACAAGTTGTGCTTGACTGAAGCTTGCTTTTCCCGTCTTTAGTGGGCTTGAGTGGCTGTGAGTGATCCATGACACAGTTCCTTTCCATCTGTCCTGATGTGAGGATTCACTTGCTAACTGACTTTAAGTTCACTGGTGTAAATTCTCCTCCATAGGCATGTTCAAATTCATAATTAATAAATAGATGAATGATATGTGTGAATTCCATCTCTAAGCAATGTTAATAACAAAGCCCAAAGTATAGCTTTTCCAAGTGCCTGATGTCTAAATGATGCATGGGATGAAATTGGAGCTACTTTGTAATAGCTTACAAAGTTCTCTGTTGCTGTTGTGGACTCTTTACTGTTGGCTCCAGGAAGGAAAAGAAATTCACTCACACCTGGCAGTGGCAATTAGACTTTTCTGTCTTAGTCCTGGACGTGCTTTTCTAGCAGAATTAGATCCCTAAGCGTGCACAAAACAGGCATCTGCTTACACTCCTCACTGGTGTCAACAGGTTGATTTCCCTGGAATTGGCCTAAATTTGACACTACCTGTACTAGAAAATAAAACAGTAGTGTGTTAATAGTCTCTTTTTAACTATATACCATTTCTAAAGCATAGACCTTTCCTTGTTTTAATTAACTCTCAGAAGTTGGTTTTTTTAAATAGTTCTGTGTTTAAAGTGTTTGAATTTTTATTGTAAAACAGCCTGATTAAGAAACGTGTGTGTCTTCTAATAGAAACAACTTCCTGAGGCTGTGTGTGCTGAAAGTTACTCAGCAGAGTGAGAAGCATTTAGAGAAGATCCTAAATGTGGATGAGTTTGTGAAGAGAGTTTTCTCAGTAATTCATAGCAATGATCCAGTTGCTCGAGCTATTACACTTCGGTATGTATTACATAAATGAACCTAATTTACTTGAAATTTCTAGCTAATTATTAGTGTGCTAGTCTGGAATAACAAAATCTGCAGCTACCATGAATGAAGTGTAGGAGGCGTCTTCTGCATTGGTCACAGAAATAAAAGCAAAGACATCTGTCTTAAAGGGGGTGAACAATAAGGATCCATGATCAGAATAACAAAGTTATTAACCACTTATGATGGTAAGAATTGTGTGGATGGCTCCAGGCAAAATGGAATTTGCAACACTGAAATTTTGTGTTCTCGAGAGAAGAAAAATAAAACTGTTGTGTGCATAACTTGGGTGTGTGTAGCTATATGCAACACATGATATATTGCATATGACACATTTAGACCAAGACCAAAAGGGAAGTGCTTCCCTATGTGTTAAAATAATTTTTGTTAACTTGTAAGTAAAACTTACTTGTATGAACCTTGTTACGCTTGCACCTGTTTTTCATTTATTGTTGTGCTAGAAGTTTCCTGATGATTGTTCTCTGATAATAACTTCTAAGGGAATGCCCTTGTATTATTGATTGCTTTGGCCTTCCTAGGAATCAAATGGAGAAAAAAATATATGAATTAAGCTGTCTTTAATGTCACTCTCCTGCTGTTTTGGTGTCTGTATCTCTAACACTACACTACTCAACATGACCATCTTAACTACGTTTTCTAACTCCTGTGCAAGTGAATTCAAATGTGAAGAGAGCACTCTTCTTTTTCCTTTTGTATTCTTTTCTTCTGTCCATCTACAACTGTTACTGATTTCATTATTGAAAGATGAGAGGCATTAACAGGGGTTTGATTAGCTCATGCGTCCATTTCTTCTTTTGATTTTTTTAATTTAAGATTATGCTTTGATGCTCTAGTGTCTCAGAAATGTGTGAGTACAGTATATCTAGATGTTTTCTCATAGTTGCACTTCAGTATTCTAACATAAGATTACCCTTGTTGACTGGTATTGAGGGCTATCTTGACATACTGCTAGAAGTGCCAGGAATCTGCTCAGTTTGCAAAAATACTTAAATTACAAATCAATTCACAAATCATTTCACATCAAGTGAAAGGTTAAAATGGCTGTTGGTTCATCAGTATGAAAATCTTCAGTTGATTGGGTTTTGTCCTCCTTAAGTAGTGTCAGTAAGAAAAAACATGCTGAAGGAAAGAAATGCTAAAGTGAAACTTTGTGTCTGGGCAGGAATTTTATTGCTAGATAACTGTATGTAAATATTTGCATAGAACTCTTGCTAAAATTACCATCAATGCAAATCCTGTGTTCATTCTTCTTTTAATTGGGTTATGCTAAATATGTCTGCAAAGTATCTTTGAGATATTCTTGGCAGAAGTGTAGATACTTCGATTTGTTCCCTTTTTAGCAGTTACACAAAAGGTATTACACTATTCCCAATAATAACCTTATCTCAGATCAGCAAATGATCTTAGAAACAAATGATGAAAGTCAGACATTTGTTTGCTTGATCATGGTAACACAAAGTTTCTAGAAACTTTGTTTTCTTAGCATGTGGTTAACATTTATGACTGTTCAGACATTTTTCACTTATTTACTTCTGCAGTCTTAATTGGGAGGAGGGTGGAAACAGTTCTCTAAATGCTTTTTTTTTATCCCCCTAGACGACAGTGTTTCTGACCTTAAATCCCATGATGTGTACTTCGTGTGTGTCTGAAAATAGCCATCAGTACATTTTAGCATTAAATCTGTTGTATTACTATATTAACTTGAACATAAAAGCATCTTAAGAATGCTCAATGTTCCTAGTGCCATAGTGCACTCTTAATTTTGTAATAATTCTTGATAAGTTTCTCACTGTGCCCATTTCAAGCTGAAAGGTACCAAAATATAGTTAATTTTTATTAAACAATTAACATAAGCCACATGACAAAATTTGTTACCTTTTAATTATATGCCTACTTTTAGTGTTTGTTTCTGTAATAGACATGAAAGAGCACATTTATAGAAAAAAATGAGTCTCTTAACAGTCCTTTTACATTTCTGTTTGGTTTAATCTTGCATTTCTTCATGATCATTGTTTTTCCTGATTTTGCTGTGATTTATTTCTGTAGGATGTTGGGCAGCATGGCATCTATTATTCCAGAAAGGAAGAATGCACATCACAATATTCGTCAAAGTTTGGATTCCCATGATAATGTGGAAGTTGAAGCTGCTATATTTGCTGCTGCCAACTTTTCTGCACAATCAAAGTAAGATGTAATTTATTTCATTTTTTCATATTACAGAGAATGGAAACTCCATTAACACTGGCATTCACAAAACTTAATATTTTATTCTGTAGTGCTAGCCATGTCATTTATAGCAAAACACTTAATTATGTGCAATAACAGTATTGTTAAGTAATCTGAATACAAGTTTAACAGAAATTCTTTTTCTTTTTTTTTTCCTAAAATACTAATGGAAAGCTCATAAATATGGAAACGCAAAGTGGAATAGCAGCTTTAATCAAGGATTATTTTACAGAAGTTATATTAGGCAACTAAATGTAGTGCTGCTTAGTCAGTTTGACACATTTTTGAAAGATTCCATTTTATCATTTGATCATGCCCATGTGCAGGGGTTCTAAAATGACTTAGGTCTTGGCAAGCACTCTTTTGTAAAAGTTTTTATTGTTAAAATGCAACATTTGGTAGTTCAGTTGATTTTTCTTTTTAGTTATTTATTTCTTTTTCATTTCACCTGGTACTTTGTCTTTTCTCTACAGGGATTTTGCTGCAGGAATATGTAATAAAATCAGTGAGATGATTCAAGGTACATATGTATATTGAATGATAAAGGGGAAAAGCTCTTAATTTCTCTGAGAATTCTTTATTATCCATATGTAAATATCAGATATCAGAATACTGTTGCCCTTATCCTCAAATGATTCCAGTTTTTAAATTAGGTAACCAATAATCTAATGTCTGGCTCTTGTGTCCTCTTAAAATCCAAGTTTTCAAAACACCTGTTTGGTAAAGAATAAAAGCTCATCTATAGTACGATGAATGAACTTACATAGACTATTGCAGTTTTGCTTCAGATGAGTTAATATGTGTGTTACCTGCAGTGAAGCAAGGAGCAACCTTCTCAAAGAACCATGAAAGTGCTTGATACTGCTGTGGTTATCCTGCTAGCTACTAGATGAGCTATTTGAAGCTAATGCAAGTGTCTGCACAATCTGCATTCAGCAGTGGTAGCAGTGCAGAGATATTGTGTGCCTCAGTACTGCCAAAAGCCAGTACAAAGGACTAACACTCTGCCTATGTCTCTCTCTTCCTTGTTGCAGGTTTAGCCACACCTGTGGACTTGAAACTGAAGTTGATCCCTATTCTACAGCACATGCATCATGATGCTAGCCTGGCCTCCAGCTCCAGGCAGCTCCTTCAGCAGCTGGTAACATCGTATCCTTCTACCAAGATGGTCATTGTTACTCTGCACACCTTTACTCTGCTTGCTGCTTCTTCCTTGGTTGACATTCCTAAACAGGTAATTCTTCCTAATTAATTGCTTCAATTTAAAGTACAAAGTACATTTATAAAACCTCAGATTTTAGCTGATGCTGAAAATAAATTGTGATGGGTATGCTAGGGCAGTTGCTTCTATGTGCTATTGTCTGGTTTCAGCTGGGATAGTTAATTTTCTTCCTAGTGGCTGGTATAGTGCTGTGGTTTGGATTTTAGTATGAGAATAATGTTGATAACACACTGTTTTAGTTGTTGCTAAGTAGTGCTTACACTAGTCAAGGATTTTTCAGCTTCCCATGCTCTGCTGGGTGGGAGGGGGCACAGCCAAGACAGTTGATCCAAACTGGTCAAAGGGCTATTCCATACCATATGATGTCATGCTCAGTATATAAACTGGGGGGAAGTTGGCTGGGAGGCAGCAATCACTGCTCGGGGACTGGCTGGGTGTCAGTCGGTAGGTGGTGAGCGGTTGTATCACTTGTTTTTTCCTGGGTTTTGTTCTTCTCTCGCTCTGTTGTTGTTTTCCTTCTCATTACAATTTTTTTTCCCAATTATTAAACTGTTCTTATCTCAACCCATGAGTTTTCTTACTTTTGCTCTTTTGATTCTCTCCCCCATCCCACGGGGGCGGGGAGGGTGAGTGAGCAGCTGTGTGGGACTTAATTGCCAACTGGGGCTAAACCACAACAGCTATAGAGAAAGAATACCCTGAAAACTGCTGCTGCTTTCATCTTTTTTGCCCTCTCTGGTCCCATTTCCAGATAACCCCATCAAACACAGGGACACTTCTTTACAGATTATAACCTGTCTTTCTTTAAATCAACTGGCTTTGAAATCAGCTAGGATCAATCAGCATTTAGGAAAGCAAACACCTTGACTTCTTCTGAAAAGAGTTCATCTTACCTGTAGAACCCGAAGCCAGGCTTCACTTTTCACTGCTGTATATTCTCTTGGGTCGTGGGTGTGCCTTTTGCCTTCCTTGCATGCAAGCAAATGAATATTTCAATAGCATAGAGTGCATTTAAAAATGTATTTCTTGAAGAACTCTGAGGAATTTCAATCTGTTGCTATAATTTAGGACTATAAACCAAGTTGTGGGAAAGCAGCGATGGAAAAATACAATGCTTTTATGTTCTGATAATGTGCTTTGTGGACATGATTTATATAGCAGGTCTAAATACAATGACATTTGAGATTCATCTAACTAATCCTTGTAAAGTAGTCATGAAAGTTATTTGCTTTCTTTCAATCCTGTACGGCTATGGAAGGCTGGTGTCTTACTGTTAGACTAATAGCATTGATCTGTCTGAAACTTCTTTTTGGTATGGCTGATTTCTGTATTTCAGAGGATGCTTTTGATAGTACTGAATCTAAGCCAACTAAAACAACATTAGAACACTTGATGTGCTTTTTTTTTTATGGCAGTAAGCATGGTGCTTTAGGCAGTATTTCTGCAACACAAAAGCCAACGCTGCTTAAAAGTGATGTAGCCAGGGTGGGGATGGAGAGCAAAACCATGGCCAGCATGTTCATGCTTTTTCATATGCTGGCTATTCTATCTCTGTAAATTTGCAGGAAATGAACACAACAAAGGACATGCAGTTAAGTGTCACTTAACTTGAGATAAATACTTCAGAGGGGGTGGGTAGGGGTTGTTTGGTTGGTTTTTTGGGGTTGTTTTTGGCAACTAATGAGACACATAAGGTATGTTGGTGTTGCTGTCTGTTAACTGCAGATCATGCAGACACCCAAATTAGCATCAAATGCCCAGAATACTTGCTAGTAGCGTAATCATGACAGTATAAAGTGTTTACTGAGCTTCTCGGGGATGTTTTATGGTGTTTCTGTGACTGCCGAAACACGTCTCAAGGCTTCTCAGGTATGCAAGGTGATGTAGAGAAGGGTGCATGAACCACGAGAGCAGGATGGTAGAAATTGGCTGTCAGACCGTTTTAGCTTGCCATGGCATCACAGCCACATTGCCTTATTGAAGGCAATCAATAAGGCAATCACAGATAAGGCAAGTTAGTTTTGGCTGAGTATGCTCAAAATTTCTTCACAAGTATTTTTGAAAATACTTCCTTCTAGTAGCATCTCTCTTAAACAATGGCTTTACTTTGTTGCAGATCCAGCTTTTATTGCAATACTTGAAGAGTGACCCCAGGAAGGCTGTGAAGAGGCTTGCAATCCAAGATTTAAAGTTGTTGGCCAACAAGACACCACATACATGGAGCAGAGAAAATATTCAGGTTTAAACATTTTTAAGCTAAAGTTTATTATGAAACTTTGCAATTAGTTGTAGAATTCTTTCCAGAAGAACAATTTGGGAGGTAAAGAAAGGAAAAACATACATCTCCATATCCTTAAGTTAAGTTACTCTGCTAAGCAGAGTAGCCATGTATTAATGAACAGTTGAAGTAGTATAGCTGAGGAAAGGCATATGTCTTGTAGTAGGCCTTTTTACAGTAAGGAAATAACTTTTTCTATCTGAAAAACTCATCTAAGATAATAGACATGAGAGCTGAATGTTTACATTAATCTTACGATACTGAGCATGTATTAATGCTGTCATGTAACACGGAGTCTCGCTGAAATTAGTCCAAGCATGTCATCTGGTAAGGTATACTTGAAAGGACAAATGTAACTTTGACTTAATTTCTTAGGATTAATGTCTCATTTTCCATAGTATCCTTGTGACTCCTGTTGTATGAATGAGACCCTAGAAGGTGTTCATAGTGCGTCTGTGTTATTTGGGGAAACAGTTGTTGTATTGTAGATAGTATTGCTGCTTTCTTCCAATCGCAGTTGCATATGAACATTTTTTTCTCCTTGTCTTTCCCTTTTTCTGTTAGAAATGACTATGGGAAAGTAAGTATTTCAAGAACTTTATAGCACAGGCTTATAGCTCTACTTTTCTGGGTGGTCTTTGTTTTTACTACTCTTGGAAGCTACTCTCGCTATATGCTGTTGGAGCATAAGGCAGCTGGGAGGACAAACTATGTGGATTTTTGTTAATTGTGAGAAATAAAGCATGTTTTGCTTTGTCTCCAATTGTTAGATAAAATGATTTGGAGTGTGCAGAGGTTTTTATTTTAGTGAACTGCTTTATTCTTCATTGACTGGAGCTTGTTACTGCATGCTGGATGGCATGCAGTTGTAATAAGAGTTTTTCTGACTTCTAAAATATATAGTCAACATTTTGAGTTGGGCGAATCTTTTCCATATGTTTAAATGACTTGGTAATATTTATACAACAGGGACTGGAACAGACCCTCCTTTTCTCATGGCAAAACCTGCTTCTTGTACCTTTTTACCAACAAGAGTTTCAGCAGTGTTAACTTCTTGAGTGTTTTGGGACTGTCTGTGTAGGTAAGATAGGAGGCTTGGTCTGTGAATTGTGGAGACTTCACTGACTTCCAGACATCAGCTTTAGAAGCTGTTCCTGTTGATGCTTAGAGCAGTCCTCCCACTGACTGTGGAGGTAACAAGCAGTCTGCAGTCCATCCTTCTAATTCTTTTGTGTTCCTGGCTTTCTTCATAGTTACTGTTTCAAATATGCGCTGTGAGTGGTGATCTAATAGCACTAGACTAAAACATCAGTGTCTTGGGAGACATCAAGACTCATTTTCAACCCTAATCATTGTATCATCTTCTGTCTGTTGATGCCATGCTATTCAGTGGATTAGCAAAATACTACATTGGTACAAATTACAAATTTATTTAGAATTTAACCCTTGCACCATACGAGAACATACATATGTCTGGTAAGAACACTATTTGGGGTTTTTATTTGTTCTGTGGAACTAATTCTGTGTTGTTGTTTTTCTTTATTCAGTTACTGGATGTTATAATTCAGCTTTGGCACTCTCTGAGGCAGAATATACTTACATTTTCCATTTGTCTCTCATGTTGCTTTCTCATGTTGACTAAAAAAGCCTCCAAAACCAGTGAATGACTACATTGTGGACTGTGTTGGCATAATAAATCTGAGAACAATGTGAATTTTAAGAGTTATTCCAATCTAGATGTGATAAGGCCTGAAGAGATCTGGCAAAAGGCACAAAAGTGTGAAAGCAGCTCTACTACAAATGAGTTAAAAAATAAAATACGCTTTAAAATGTTTCTCGAGAAACTTAAACTGTATTCTGTTGGACACCGGGGCTGGTAAAGGGAATGACACTTGAAACTTTGTTCTTCAGGGATGTATACTTACATAAAACTCTGCAGATTGTTATAAGGCAAAATAATCCATATACCTCTAAGACTGGAGAATTGTCTTAATCTTTTGCAATATTTGATGAATGGGATCCGATAATATTTTTGCCACTGATTTTTAATTAATAAATGATCTATAATTGGTGTTTCCTAGCATATGAGACACACTGTGACTTTTCTGCAAGCCATGTCCTCAGTCTACTAAAACAGATGCTTCAGGAAACAACTTCTGACTTTTGATTTCAGCATAGTATTTTCTGTGGAAAAATCTTGACTCTCAACTTTTCACAGGCAAGTGCAACTAAATGTTTAATACAGATAGCTCATGGAACTTCCTTCCCTCTGTATCTTTTCTCCTGCTAATCTTTAGGCACTCTGTGAATCTGCTCTTCACACTCCTTATGACAGCTTGAAACTGGGCATGCTATCTGTTCTTTCCACGTTATCGGGGACCATTGCCATTAAACAGTACTTCAGCAGTGTGCCAGGTAAGATGACTATCTTTGGCATTTCTAATGGGTTGGCTATATACTGATAATCAGTTTCATCTAAACACTTTGTAGCATATTCTTAAACTGTTTTTGCACTTCAGAACATTAGCTGAGAGTCAGACTGTGTTCATTGTATGTAAACTTAAAATGGGATACTGTATACCTATGAATAGTCATGCTCTAAGATTTTGTTCTGGATTTTGTGGGTAATATGCTATATGAAAGGGTTTTTTACCTTTGGTCTTCAACTTTTCTTCATAAAATGAAGAAATTTAATGCCTCTCAAATGGCTGACCTGCATTCTGCTTAAGGTGCTTTGAAACCATGGATTTGCATACTTTTTGAGTGGCATGGAGACTTAATGGTGTGAGAGTGGGCTGGCATGTTACCCTGGCGTAGTGAAGCTATGCCACCCTTGTGGGAATGACCTGCTTCAGTATCAGGTGAACCTTTCTGCCTTGTGACTATATTCGGGAGAAACAGAGTAGACATTTTGAAGTGATTCAAGGTATCTTGTTCTTAAAATGGTGATCGTACTGGTTTCTTTTTTCTTCTTGAAAGCCAGACTGCCCTAATGAGTATTATAAGCCCAACTACATGGGCTGCAGAGATGGAGAAAAATAGTACATCCTCTTCAGTCATTCTGGCATGGCATGTCTTAATTATTAATATGCTCACCAGCTTTTTTTAATCACATATAATATTTCTTAAGGCAATACTTGTCTGAGTTCCTGAAACATCAGCCTTCAGACCCAAATATTCTTTCTCATATATGTCTAACTTATGTAGTGTTCAGGAATGGAGGGAGAGCCTCTGTTTGTGTGTGGAGAGAGAGAAATGTTTTCGTCCTGTCCTTTAAACATATGGAAAAAAATTAATCCTAAGTCAATATAGATGTTTTGCAGAAATGTACTTGAAAAGATCTGTGGTGTAATTATGGACTGTGCTGTTTTATGTCTTGTTTGCCTTGTCTTTATTTAGGCACAGCAGCTACAACAGCGAGATCATTTGATTTGGTAAAACTAGCACAGGAGTGCTGTTACCATAATAACCGTGGTATTGCAGCTCATGGTGTGAGAATTCTGACTAATATATCAGCCTCTTGTCAGGAAAAAGGTAAATGAAAGCAAGGACAATGAAATGTGTCTGTTTACAGTCAGGCTTATGCACTTAACACATATTAACTGGTCTTGTCTGTGAACCTGTCTGTAAATCTGTGATCCTTCATGCTGGTTAGGGAGAATAGGAACTATAATCTAGTAGAAAATATTCTGTATGATTTTGTGAATGGTTGGGAAGATTCCATCTTTGTCTAATTTAGAGAAAATTAATGGGCACAGTAGAACTCATGCTAAATAAATGCTTGTCTTACCTTTACTGTAAGACTAGTGAATTGTCTGTCAACCTTTGAAAACTCTTAGTACAAAGTCTGTTGCAAATGAATAACAAGGCATCTAGAAGTCTTAGTCCAGAGATTTATGCACACTCTACGAATGTCACAGTTGGTGTGATTGCTGAATAGTTACCTGAGACTTGGAATGGCAGGATTGTTTCTAATCAAAATAAGGTAAGGCAAAAGTATTAGAAAGATACTTATCTGTCACGACTGCAACACCAGTGCAAGTGTTACACCAGTTATGGTCAGAAAACGTAACAGGGAACTAACTTACTCTGTTTTTTCTTTTCTTAGATCTTCTGCCTTTGGAGCAAGATGCAGTTTTTGGCTTAGAATCTCTTCTTGTTCTTTGTAGTCAAGATGACAGTCCAGGAGCTCAGGCAACCTTAAAGGTGACAGTATTGTTGTCTTTCCCTAGCACAGCTGTAAGTCATAGTAATAGCTTGTATAACAGAAAGGCTGGTGTGCACCAGGTTCTTTCTGGTGGAAGCATAACATATTGGGAGGAAATGAAGATTTTTCTATGTTTTGCCCATAATCAGAGTTCAGAGCAGTAGGGAAACTGAGCACAACTATAGTGGAACTCCTCTCATTTCTAGAGTAAGTTGACTGTTGGGGGGGGGGGGGGGGGAATGCATTCCTCTCAGAGGAACAGCTGTAATAAAACATGAACTTGAATGTGGGGTGGAGGTGTCTCTGGAGGACGAAGAGAATCTTAGAGAGAACCTGCTTTTTGGAGATGGGGATGCAATGTACGTGATTACAAGACTCTTATAAACTATTATTTTTATTTTCCCACTTCATAAGCTGCTACCATTAATTTTATCTAGTTAGCTACCTGTAAAGGCTGGCAGTATGAGAAAGAAGATTATAGTTTTTTAAATTTGTGATAGGTTTTTGTGCTGTGAGCTAGGGACAGAGGCTTGGGCTCTCAGAAAAATCTCATCTTTTGTAGAATACATGGTTCTGAAAATACAAGATCTTCTATATTTCTGCAATCATACTTGCAGATAAGTGTCTGGCTTTTTTATTTTTAAGTAGACATTGTGTTTATTGTATCTGTTGATTGTGTGAATTGCAGATCACGTTAACTTGTATGGTGAAGCTGGTCAAGTGCCGTCCTCACCTGAGCCAGTCAGTAGTTGAATCCCTGCTGACCCAGTTGCACAGTGCCCAGGATGCTGCTAGGATTCTCATGTGCCACTGTTTAGCAGCTATTGCCATGCAGCTGCCTGTCTTAGCAGATGGGATGCTAGGAGACCTAATGGACCTCTATAAATTAATTGGACTATCTACCACAGATAAAAAACAGGAACTCTTGGTAAGACCTCATTCTGGTGAATAGCCCTTGATGGATAAACTCTGTATAAACTACTGTGGATGGATTTCATTTAAAAAGGCAGCTAAGCCATTTGTTATGTCCAAGTTGATGTTATGTCCAGTCTATAACCTTATTTTTAGTTTTGCTTTAACTTTTGACTATGTATGTCGGTGTTCAATGTTGAAATCACATCTCATAGATGGAGCTGAACTATGCAGTGTATTCCATTACATTTTTCCAGCAGATGGCACTGCTTAGACAAACCTAGCTATTGAAATTATTGGGGTACCTGTGAAATAATGCTTATAGAAAAACAAAATGGCAGCTAGCTCAGTTTATGTATGGTTTTCTGACACACATGACTTTGAATATACTGTAAGAGATAAAAATGCCTTTATCACATCTATTTGGAAAGAAATTTGAATTTTAAGAAAGAAATTACAAGCTTCCCACTAATTCATTTGGAGCATTTGAAATATCTCAGTTAAAAACCACAGTAAAGATTCTTTAAATGAAAGTGACTTTAATCTACAAGAAATACTTGGGTTGCCATAACTACTTAAAAGATACATGACTGAGAAAAGTTCTTCAGTTAAAATATATATATAATCTTCTGTGTAGTTTTGAGTTCAAAATCAAGCAGATCATTTCTGGTAGTTTAGGAAACCGAACTGGCTTTTTTTTTTTCTTGTTTCGTTTAGTTCTTGAAATATAACCTTCTTCCTTACCCCTCCACTCTTCATTAGGTTTCTCTTGCCACAGTGATATTTGTTTCCAGTCAGAAAGCTTTATCTTCAGAAATAAAAACTGTTATCAAACAGCAGCTTGAGAATGCCTCTAATGGATGGACAGCCTACAGGATAGCCAGGCAGGCTTCCAGAATGGTAAGTGAAAATACCTGGAGGAAAATGGTTTGGCGTGGTTGGAAGGATGCTAGTGATTTCTTCGAACTGGAAAAAGAAAGTAAGGAAAATAGTAGGACTTGGGAGGAGGAAATGAATGGGGAGCAAGAAAAAAAAAAATTTCCCTCTTAATTCCCTGGAGTGCTGATTCAGATCTATGCTATTTAGGGCAATCATCCCATCAGGATGGTTTTTCACTTGTCTTTTTGAAGTATTTGAGAAGGAAGAAAGTATTGACCTGATACTTTCTCGAGCACATGCATAATAGTCTGCATTGTCTAGCTGTTCTTTAGAAGGTGATATAGGCCATCCTGATGTCTGCTTCTCTTTCTTCAATGTGAAGAAAGGAAGAAAAAGGTACTGTTTCCCTCTTCCCTTCAGTAAAGTCACAGCTGGGGTTAGAATTATATAGAAACCCTAGTACGAGATGCTGGGGTAATTTTAAACAGGTAAAGTACATATTGCAGAGGCGAGGACAGAGCATAGCACTGTTTTGGTAAATCAGTTGGGATTCTTGATTTTTAGCTCTGGGCTCACTTGATAGTTTTAAACCCAGTGTTTCTGTGGGGATGGAAGATATGTTTTCAGTAAAAAAATAAGTAAATTTTGATATTTGTAAATTTCTCATCTTGTCGAATTGTCTTGTGTAAATAAGTCCTATACCTTATACAGGCTGATATTTCCACAAAATAAGCATTTGTGCTTTTATTTATTGGTAGGATTGTCATGATCAAATGATTGGAAGAAATTTCACTATTTTTATTTTTAAAGTAAGAGTAGTTCTGGAGATGTTACTGCACTCATATTTGTTTTGTAGAAACCCACAGCCTTCTTTAGTGTCTCCTCTTAGAAACTTTCTTGTCATTACAGGGCAACCATGACATGGCCAGAGAACTGTATCAAAGCCTGCTGACTCAGGTGGCTTCAGAACACTTCTACTTCTGGCTGAACAGCTTGAAGGAGTTCTCCCATGCAGAACAGTGTCTGACAGGTTTGCAGGAGGACAACTATAGCTCAGCACTTTCTTGCATTGCTGAAGCTTTAAAATCCTATCACAAAGGAATAGCATCACTGACGGTTAGCACAAATCTACTTTAGTGATGATGTTTCTGTATACTGCGGCAGGTCTGTTTGGTTTCTGTTCTTAAACCTCTGAAAAGTTTTTAAAGATGTCTGACATCTGCCAGACTCTCTTTTTGAGAGGACTGCAGGGAAGAGCCAGCTGTAACACACTGCATCTTCAGAGAGAAGGTTCTGTAGTGTCATTAGCTAGATTTCTCTTTTTTTCTTTTCTTCTCCCCCCTCCACTTCCTGCCTTGATCAAATCATATGATATGTGACAGGTCTCTTAAAGGTACAGTACTTCACATTTTCCACTCCTTGTTGTGGATGAATAAACACTATTGTGATAGTCAAGCCCAGGAATTTGTCTAAATTGTTTGCTGTCTTCTCAAGATATGGAGAAGGATTTAATTGTCTTCCTCCCTTCTTCTGAGTTCATGTTGCCTTGTATTTGACAATGTGATTCTGTGGAATCCTAACAACAAGACAATACCAAGTTAGTAAGAGGAGGGAGGACAATTCAATATCATCAAATCAGCAGAATTCAGATGGTACCTGCTTTTATGCAAATACTTTCCACTTCTCTGAGGTGGTAAAAATAGCAAGAAGCTATGTGTGTGATGTCTGTGAATGTAAACAAAAAGACCATTAATGAGTATGGACCTTCAGTTCTTACTGTGAAGTTGCTTCTTAGTCAAAGACAATCCAGCTTCACGCAATACTTTCTTTCATATTTTAGTTTCCATAAGAAATCTACATACAGTTTTCTGTATGTCTTCTGAATGAGGCTGCTTTTTTTTAGTGTTTAATGAAGCTCAGATATTACTGCTTATTAATAAACTGTCCCTGAATAAGCAGGAAGGATGTAAATTTTACACCTTTGTCCTCAGAGAGGGCTCCATCGTTTCTGAAGTATTTAACTTGTTGGCTGAGTGAATAAGGCTTTTAATTCAACATTTCAAGATTTCTCTAACATTTAGAAGACATTGAGGGGGGGACCTCATCTAATCAGATGTTCATATTTAATACAGGCAAGAAAATAACTTGCTTAAATAGGTAATTCTGTGTTTCAGTAATTTAATTAGCCTTTCCCTAGAGTTTGGTTGTTTTTTCTGTTGAAGGATTCCTGTCCTCATCTCCTCTGCTGACTTCATTTCCTGCATGTTGCACATAGGTATTGCACCCAGAAAAGCACTTCCTTGTGGGTTATTGTGGTCTAGAGGAGTAAGTACAGGTTTTGGAGGGCTAGAGAAGAGGAAGTTGGGTTTTATTGCTGGCTGTTGCTGACTTGTTGCATCACTCTGGACAAATCCTAACCATGCTTGAGTGTATCAGCTGTAAAAGGAGCCACTCACTGCTTACACCTACAGAACTCAACATCTCAAAGCGGAGCCAAGTGCCATAAAGTGCACGATAGTCTTACTGCTGAAGACTTTTGCTGTCTCTTCCCTCTGACTTCAGCTTTACTGTTGCCGCTGTTTCAATGTAGAGCATGACTCAGCACTGTTGGTATTGCAGACCATTAGTGCGTATGATGAACCCTGTGTAGTTGTCCACTTTGTAGCTGGAAGACACTGTGCCGTAAATCTGTTGCAGATGTTCAGTCAGCCCAGTTTAGCAATTATGAAATATTCAGACAGTGTCTGATCTTGTCAGAAAATTTCTCAATTCCTTCTTGATTTACATGCAACTGTCCGTCTTGCATTGCTGTATGCAAAATGTTTTTTTCATGTGAGTTAGTCCACTTGAGGAAAAAAGTCCCATTACTTTATGGATGGGAGTGGGGGGCAGCGGGGAGGGCAAGGACTTGTCATAGAGCGTATCAGCCACAGTCCCCATCTGTCTCGCTGTGTACTTGCTTGTATAGTTAGCAAAGGTTTTGAATAGGGCCTGCTCTTTCTGGCACAGAACATATATCTCATTGGAAGCATTGTGCTTATTTTGCACTGGTGGTAATCTAGAGAAGATTAGAACTTGAACAAAGCACTAATATAATCATTGATTAAGTAGCACTAACTCCAAATATGTTGATAACAAGTGGTGGTGTTTGAAGAACTTGGCTGAGCCAAAGAACTCCTTCTGTAATTTTCAAAAAAGAATTGTAACTCATTTATTGCCCATGGCTGTATGGGTAGCAGATAAGGTAAATTGCAGTATTAATGAGACAAGCTTGTATTTCCATTTACAAGAATTGAGTCCAATTTGTGCTACTAAAAATGTCTGGATTTTTCTGATGTAAGTACTGGTACTTTACTCTCTATAAAAGCGTGTAGTCTCTAGAGCAATTACAGTGCA
This sequence comes from Ciconia boyciana, assembly GCF_034638445.1. Classification (NCBI taxonomy): domain Eukaryota; kingdom Metazoa; phylum Chordata; class Aves; order Ciconiiformes; family Ciconiidae; genus Ciconia; species Ciconia boyciana. The sequence continues at coordinate 103,346,474 of NC_132936.1, read as the reverse complement.
GAGAGATCTCTTCCACAGAGGGTTTTCTGAAACCACCCTTGCAAAAGAAACTGAACAATTTCCATTCCAAAGGGATTTTTTTTTTATGCCTTTGGAGAAGTGAAAGCAAAGTGGTAGCTAAGAGGGGCTGAATGGCTCAAGTGATGAAGTAGTCTTATTTCTTCAGTTGAAATCTAGCTCAATAGTTTAAAGTGGTTGCAATTGGCTGATGTTTCCTCACTTTAGTCAGTAGTGGGCCAGTTCTCAGACGACATGATGTTTTGTGAGAAACTAGTTTGCTGCTTTCCTGCCAGCAAAGAAATGGTTCTTAGTAAGGTTTTGGGATAGGTTATAACTTCTTGCTTCCAGAAGTGACCTTTTCTGTTGAGGAATAAGAAGCACTGGGGAAGACATGCATGAGTTTAACAGGCATCCATTCTCTAAGTAAGAGAAGGTCCCAGTGCTTTGTTTTGCAGATAGCTCCCCCCCCCTCCCCCCCGCCCCTTAAAGAAAAAAGTGTGCTCTTCTGAAAATCCAACAGTATAAGGAAAAATAAGTAGTGGATTTTTGGCTTAACCAGTATCAAATCTTGAGTGCTGCAATTTACCCCCTCCTGGGTGTCCTAAGCTGTCACAGATGCTTCGACAAGTCAGGTAAGCTCTTAGGGAGCAAAGTTTCACAGAACCATATTTTCTAAATAATAGCAGCGTGTCTACCCTCCTGGAGTTTTGTTATTTGCTGTTCTTAGTTGTCACTGAACTGTGTCTCTGCCTTCATCCAATGCAAGGTTCAGTGCCTTTGTAATGTTCCTGTCCATTTCACAGTTCCAAAAAAATCAAAGGTTATCACCCCCTTCCTCTTGCTGCAGATAACTTTAGCCAATTCTTTCTCTTTTGGCTGATGTAGAGAATTTCTTTTTCAGTCCTTTGTGTTTCTGTTTGCCTTCCAATTCAGTGTGCTCTTTGTTATGGTAAGGACTGTCTGGACTAATGTCATTTGAAGCCTAATGGCTTGGCCTTGGAAAAAGAGAAAATAGGTGCCCTAATAGCATTGTAACAGCTTAAGTCCCATTTGTTACAAGGGTGATACGCTTGAAATACGGCTTAGTAATTACCTAACTTCTGTGTCCTTCATATTCAGTGTGATTTAAATTGAGCAAATCTCTTAAATGTAGTTTTAAAAAAGCAGCTTTTAGAATTGAACTGAAGGGTTCAGTTGTCTGATGAGACAGTTCAGTGACATTGCAAAGTTAATTTGTCATGTTTGCTTTTGACCTAGATTGCCAACATTCCTATTACTGTGTTTCAGGCTGCTAGTACGCCACTTAATCCTCTGAGCTTTCAGTGTGGATTTGTGAAACTAAGGATTGACCTTCTGCAAGCTTTTTCTCAACTTATTTGTACCTGCAACAGCTTGAAAACAAGTCCACCACCAGCTATTGCCACAACGATTGCTATGACGTCAGGAAATGATCTCCAAAGGTGTGGGCGCATCTCTAACCAGGCATGTGTTCTTGTTCCACTCTTGTGCAGTTACGTTTATGACTCTGGTATGAATTTTGCTTCTCAGCAAACATATCTGACAAAAGAAAAGAAAAGTGGTAATTACGAGTTTTGCTAAATAGTGGGCCTTGGTTTTCACCTGTAGCTATAAAAATATCTGCCTGTAGCAGGCCATATTTTGAAGTTGAGCACGTACGTATGTTTTTCTCATACGTTCACGCGCACAGCTTCCAAGGATATGCATGTAGTAAGCCACTCAATACACAGTCAAACTTGCAGCACGACCTTTCACACCTTGTTTTGAAAACACCTCAGATACTGTGATTACACTAAGGAAGAATATATACTTTAGGATGATACTGCAACTCCTTTTGGTGAGTGTTGGCAACTGACTTGATACCATACAGAACACCAAGACAGTCGTCTTCTAAAATGCATGTAGGCTGTAAGAAGGAATCAGTGGGTGGTCTTTGAAAGACAACAGTTTGATTTACCAGTAGGGGATGGGAGAGGTTGTTGGTGGAGGTTTTTTGTTTTACTTTATTTTTAACCCCAGGAGGGTGTGTTGGTACAGGAAAAATCTGTTTAATGTGTGGATAATAGTCTGTCACTTTAGTGATTTTTATCTGTGTGAAGAAGCAAGAACTTTGTATGTTTTGCCAGAGTATGTTGTCTTATTCCTTCAGTGTTGTATGTTACAGTGTAGTGGTTTTCTGGATGTGTGGGGGTTTGTTTTGATTTGATTTTTTGAGTAGTAATTTTGTCTCTCTAGATGAAACACTCAATGGAGGAATTCCGAAACCTGGCTACACGGTATGGAGATCTGTATCAGTCATCTTTTGACGCAGACTCAGCAACTCTAAGGAATGTAGAACTGTATCCTCTTAAAAGTCTGAGAATTTGTCCACTTCTCATGTGGACAGCATGAAGCTTAACGATCCCCTCCTATGAAGACTGGCACAAAGTCATTTTGAAGCGGTTAGTAACATAAAAATTAGGTACCAATTGCTTAAAACCTATTTGGAAATAAACATTGCCATAACTATTGTTTGGAATTACTACATAACATTACAAATTATGACACAAAAATTGCAACTGCATAAAACTTGGGATTTCCCTAGTTCTTGCTCTATGTTTACTAAAGGAGTAATGACCGTAGGATTACTTTACAAAAGCTAGAGAAAGTGGAAAAGGAAAGGAAAAGTGCCAGTAAGTGTACTACATTTCTTGTTTTAGGTGCCAACTTTGTAAGTCTTTTAACTCCTTAGTATTAATACCAGACAACAGCAGAGCTGCCTGTTGATTTCACACGCGATAGAAGCCCTGATTTTGGATCCAGAATCTGCAAGGTAGGTTTGATAGTTAACTTTCTACTCCTTTGCTATTTACTTCTAAATCCTTGGGGCTTTACGCCTAGGAATTCAAAGAATGTTCAGAAAGTTTCTCAGTAGACCCTTGTAATTCTGCTGTGAGCAGGCTTGAGGACCTGTTGCTGCTGTGCTATACCTGGCAGGCTAGGGACTGTGTTTCGGGTTCTGCACTTTATACTGATTTTGCTCTTGAGAGCACTACACTGGACTGGTCTTAAATATAGACTTGCATTAAAATAAAAAACAGCTTTTAATCTCTTCTTTAGCCACCTATTTTAACTTGTGTCATTCTAAGTCAGCTCCCATGCCTACTGTTTGCGCTTGTAAGTGCACATTAGTTTCCTTCAGAGTCCTGAAAATATATGCACTAAATTAGTTTAAACTTCTAATGTAAATCCATCACCTCTGGTTCTCTTTTAGCAGTGAACTTATACCCACTGGAACATCACATTGAAGTACCGATGAATTGAATCACTCTTTAAAACTCCCAGGCTGAAATTAAATGGAAGATAATGTGGATAAACATCTTCTTAAATGTGTGATTTTATAACTGGAAATAAAAGTGAACATCCTAAGTGACTGTCGTACTCATTATGAATTAAGCATTGCTTAGAAGATTTATTAATCATACTTGTAAAAAGTATGAAGCTGTGGACTACAAAACACTAGGTGTCTAGCAGATGGAATTGTATTCCAAGCATGAGATTATAAACTTCCAGATTTAGTCTTAACTCTGACTAGCATTCTTGCTTTTCCTTGAGTTGTGAGACTTTTAAAAACATTATAAACACTGCAGGCTTTAATAAAAGCCAGGGGAATTAAACACTGCAGGCTTAAATAAAGGCTAGCGGAATTAAGCATGCTGAGTTTGTTAGACCTGTAACTGCTTCAAGTGAGAGAGGGTGGGGACAAAAAGTGATGGATAAGCTGTAGTTAAAGGATTTAAATGTAAAGGACAAGTCTTATCGTGGAAAAATAATAAAGAAACAGAGGAAACAATTTGAAAGACACAGTTATTAATGGATTTCAAGTTGTAACAGAGGATGGTCTTGTTGGGCCTCTTTGGGAGTAAGACTCCCAGGCTACAATGAGGAAAGTAGGTTAGACACTATGAAATATTTTATTTTTTAGTTTCCAGGAATATAGCTCGAATGGAACAGCACATGTTGAGAGTGAATATGAAAGAAGAATGATGTCTGTATTTAATCATGTACTGGAAGAAGTGGAATCCCTCAACAGGAAGTATGCTCCTGTGTCTTACTTGGTAAGTAACAGTTTTAAATATATATTCTGTAGACAAAGCTTGCAAAAACTCTGCAAATCCATATATCTATGGTGGTCAAGAAACTGAAGAGCACACTCAGTTAATTAACAAACTCTTACTGGCACAAATGGTCTCTACAGAGACTCACTACTTCAAAAATACTTCAAAAAAGGTTTTGCTAAGACATCTGTAACCTTACTGGTCTGGTTAAAAATAATGTTTTAAAAATTCTGATACTAAGAATATAGCAGATGTTAAGATCCCTAAAAGTAGTGTTAAGTCTCTGTCAGATCACTTGCCACACTCACATTCAAATACTGAAGCGCATTCTCTTTGTTCATGCTGTTGTCATGAAGAAATTCTTCCCCTACCACACACAGTGCTGGAGGGTCCAGCACTAGCCTTTCTTAGGTCGCTGAGCTGCTGGCAGTTAATACTGGTGTTTTGTAAGTATAGTGTTTCTCTTATCAATGGAGGTCATCAGAGAACACAATGTAAAGTGTGCTGAATGCAAACAGTGAGCTGATAAGGTACTCCTTTACAGGGCTAGTATGGTTTCGTCTTTTACTGTTAGTGAACGTCATAAACGTGAAGTGCATGTTGATGGGAACAAGGTAGTTCATTTGTCATGGCTGGCATCTATTTGCCTTGTTTCTAAATTCAACAGTCCTTACCAATTTCAAATTGCATAGAAGAATGAGTTGTGTAAAGCATAGCAAAGGTAACCCGGTAAACTTAGTTGTCACTGGCTCCATACCAATGCAGCTTGGTGACTTCAGTAGCGCTGCCCTTGCTCATCTGAGCCAGAAGAATGGTATAGTGCAGTGGGGAAAGGAAGCGTAGATAAGAGGCTTAAAACTTAATTATTGCACCACATAAAGTTGTGATAGATGCAAGTCTTGTTTGCTTGGAGGGGAACTATTGTTTGTTTGAGAGTTTGTGTGTGAGGGGTTTGTGTATGAGTGTTTCAAGCAGATCCTGCTCTGCTGACTGTAACGCTAGGACTGAAATGATTTGGATTTTTCTCTTTCTTGGCCTCCTTGTTCTTTCTAGAGCAGAATACCTTCTTCATAAGGGCAGAACATAAACAGAGAGGCTGAATGTAGTCACTGTCATCATAGTGGCTGTTATCCAATGACTTTTTCAATATATTTCTGGACTTCTAGTGGAAATTACTGCAGTTTCAGTACCTCAAGTGCATGTCTTTTTCCTATGCTATGAAAGATATCTTTTTTTCTCATTTGTTTTGGCTCCATTTCTTACAGCATACAGCTTGTCTGTGCAATGCTGTCATTGCGTTGTTGAAGGTACCCCTTTCATTTCAAAGGTACTTTTTTCAAAAGCTGCAGTCTACAAGCATTAAGGTAAGTACTGCTCAAATGTGGCCTAAAATTTATCTTTATAGAGTCTTTACTTCATGAGAAAAGCCTTACTGAAGGCACAAAGCTTCAGCATTTTTAGTGAAGATACTTAACCGGAAATAGCATCTGGGTTTATCTGTTAGGAACAACTTAAATATGTACGTATGATCATTAAGAACCACTAGGCTGTGACTTATGCAAAGAGGATTCAGTTCTTTGATTGCAAAGCCTTAAAGATAAAATCTAACTGGAACTTTTGTTGATTCTGAGTCTGCAAAGCTAAATAATGTTCTAGTCCTGGGAAGGCAACTTTTATAAATTTGTATTGTTTTTCCTTTTTCCTTTAAAAAAGCAATGTTTACTATCTTGGAAGAAAATTGTAATATTTATCAGCTGACTGAGTAAGAATGGCTATGTGTAACCTTCGGGGGGGTGTATTGTTTTATTATTTTTTAATCAAGTGGTCCCTTTTTCTGCGAGAAGTGAAAGCCTTAAGGTTCTTAATATTTACTCTTATTGCATTTTACTTCTTTGTTCAGCTTAATATACTTGCCTGTGGCTATTTTGTAGAAGATTTTTTTCCACTTCTATTGAAGTGCAATTAATGAAACTGATATAAAGACCACATCTGGTATTGCTGATGATTTGTATTAATTATTATAGTAACAAGTCTCAGATGTAAGTTCCATGTTTCCATTTGCTAGTTTCCCTACTAAACCCCTCATTGGAAATTTTTCTATAAGAAGGTGTTCTGTTTCATCCTTGAATTGTGTTTGCTCTTCTGGAGGCATAAAATTACATTTTAGTCTGTTCTCTTGTGTTTCAGCTTGCTCTATCCCCATCTCCGAGGAACCCAGCAGAACCTATTGCAGTACAGAACAATCAGCAATTGGCCCTAAAGGTGGAAGGAGTGGTTCAGCATGGATCTAAACCAGGCCTTTTCCGTAAAATCCAATCTGTCTGTCTAAACGTCTCTTCAGTGCTGCAGAGCAAATCTGGACCAGACTATAAGGTATGGATAGAATAGAGCTAGGAGGGGTCTTAAGCTTTCTTGCTGTATTTTCCTGCTCTCTTTGGCTCTGGTTGGCAGAATTTTCGCGTTGAAATGAATGGGGGGGTTCTGTAATCCTCTCACTCTTGACAGTTGACATTCAAGCACTGGCCAGAGCCAGGCATAGTGCATGGAAGGGATCTGGGATTTTTAAGTCTGCTGTATGCTAATACCTTTTTAGTAACAGCTGTTCTTCCAAACAAAAGATGCTTTGTGATGTTCAGAACAAGTCATTAAGAATATGCTTGAGATCAGGAAAATTCAACCTAGGTATATATCATATGAAAATCCACAAGGGAAAAAAGGCAGGAATAGATTATTCTCTACACACAGTCTCTAGAACTTCTTTATACTCATTTTAAGGTTTTTTTGGTGGTGGTTGTTGTTTATGGAAATTGGGAGGACAGGCTGTCCAAATTAAGTAGCACCTGAGGAGATACATATTAAATTCAAGTCAACAGTTTTATCAAAGATGGCATGCCTGAAGTTCAGGTTCTGCTAACATCTGACACTTAGTGAAAGGCCTGTTTTGGTAGGTTTTGGGGTTGGGTTTTTGTTTGTTTTGTTGTTTGGGGTTTTTTTTGAGGGGAAAAGGAAAAAAAAGTCAGTTCCTTCTAAAAGAACAACAGAACTAGGAATTGTGTAATGTTTGTCTGACTCGTGTTACTCTGTGGAAAACTAGAACCTCAGGGAGAAAAAGACTTGTTAGCTACCTCGCTTCTGTGAATAGATATTAAAAACTCATTCGTCGATAAAAAAGCATGTCAAGCTGGCTCAAAAATGCACATGCATTGGTTTAGGAAAATTGAGGACAGCCTCAATTTCTCTTTTTTTCCTCTCCTTCAAATGGACAGCAGAAAACTTATTTTAACAGGCTTATATAAAATGGCATTTTAACCTTCCATGTGTTCTCAGATTCCTATTGACAACATGACCAATGAAATGGAGCAGAGGGTGGAACCACACAACGACTACTTCAGCACTCAGTTTCTGTTAAACTTTGTGATACTTGGCACCCACAACATCACAGTAGAGTCCTCTGTAATAGATTCAAATGGTATTGTCTGGAAAACTGGGCCTAAAACAACTATTTTTGTTAAATCTCTTGAGGATCCATACTCCCAGCAGGTTCGTCTTCAGCAACAGCAAGGACAGCCGCCATCACAGCAGCAACAGCAAAGAACAGCATACTCACGGTTTTAATTCCCAGAGTGACTCTGACCTGGTCAATGGTATTACAGTTTTTCTTGGACGCTTTTTTTGAAAGACCTACAATTTTAACTTTCTCCTAGAAAGTCTCAGATGCCAATTTATTGCTCTTTAAATTATCTGGGGTAAATTTGAACTTGATTCAGCAGAGGCAACTCTGTTCAAATTTGGAGTTGTGCTTTTAATATAAGAACTTCTACCTGATCTCTACACTTCTGTTTACAAACCTGTTGCAGCAGGCTCCACAAACTTTGATAGCAGCGGACACTAAGAGCTCTTTGACTAGTACTTTCTGTACTGTCTTTTTTGAAGCACATAGCCTCTAATGTTAGGCTTATAGGACATCAGTAAACACTTTGGCTAATTATGCAGAACTGAGTGTAATACCAAGTTTGTATCTTTTTAATGTGAAGGAATTGGCAGGAATATCCAGAGATTTGTTTTTCTGACATTTTAATAGCAACATCCAGTATTTGGCTGGTGTATGTGTATTATTACAATTTAATGCATGCATCTGAAAGAGAAAAAGTTGCAGCTCACTTCTCATACCCAGTCATTGTAGAGGGAGGAGACTGCTTGAGCGGTTGGTGTCTGGGGAGTCTTACAAGAGGCGGAATCTTACAGGTGGGAAACATAGCTGTTTCTTAGATGATACAGAAAAGATTACTGTGTTGGTTTAAAATCTTCATGTATCTGTATTTCGGAGGGCTTTGGTTTCGTTGGGTTTTTTTGTTTGCTCTTTTAAGAGGGAAGTTAACTTGCAAGTTGTTATTTGTTTTAACTGCTTAGTTTTTAAAAAAGGAATTTTATATACCAGAGCTTTGTAATCTTGTGTACTCTTTGACCAATTTAGTAATCTTAATTATTAATTTTACTGGGTAACTTGAAGGAGAATTTTGCCAATACTAGAAATTGATTCAGAATAATTTTGGAAATATGCTGCTTCGTACATAGTTTTCATGCTTCCTTTGAGATGTAAAAGGCTGAATGCTGGCTGTGTCTGGATTGCCAGGCAATAGATCACATAACATGTCCTTCACCTGGTCCTCATAAATAATCTCTGCTTATCACTCTACAGGAAAGTAGGACCCACTTGAATGGGGAGGAGGAAGGATGGCACTTCTTACAGTCTTAAGTTTGTAAATGGTTTAATCCCTCTCATTGGAGCAGAAATTTTCAGTTATTTTCTCAGTAAATTTGTAAGATACTGTTATTTCTTCAAGTTGATTTCACTGTAGAAGCTGACTAGAGCTTGCAGATTCTGCTTGCTTTATATGCAGAGAATGTGATAATGAATTGTTATAAGCCTAGGTTTCTTTGGCATAGCTGGATGAAGAAATTTTTTTGCTGTGTTTTCCTGTAATAGTTGCTTAAGAAATCAACTTTCTTCCTCTTGGCTTGAGACTAACAAAAAAAAAAAAAAAGAAAATGAAAGCTATCATGGTAGATTTCATAATATCTTGGTCAGGCTATAATCCTAAGCAGAAAAGATAACTGAGATGCAAGGTGGAAATAGACTCACAAAATTGGTGAAAAATTCACCAGCATCCTTCTTAAATCTGATTTTTATTTTGTGCAGGAGACAAGCTACTGCTACCCTTCAAGCTGGCTGAGGAAAGTGGTGGTTTCTGTCCCCACTTTTATGGTTATATACTTACACTTTTTTGTGTGTGAGTATACATACAGCTATGTATGCACGCATGCGTACATGTACCTATAGTTACATATAGTTATATGGTCCGGAAAGAGATGATTCACCTAGTGTTGTGCATGCAGTCTGTCAGATTGAAGATCTGAACTGTTTGTGGTTGGTTGGGCTTTTTCTTTAAAGTTGTAGATTGGTGTCTTAACCACAAAACCCTCCTTATTGTAATGCAAAAAAAAAAAAGACTAACAGGTCAAACAATTTTTTTATCCTGCATAATGAATGTGTGTTTCTTGCTCTGTTGTTGACCAATATGTTGCTGGAAACCTGCGATGGCAGCATTCCAAAACAACTCAGAAATGAAACAAAATTTCCGCACTGGGGAGCAGACTTTTTTTTCTCATAAGTCATATGATGTTCATAGTGTATAGCTAAACTTATGAGAAGCCTAGTAGAAAAAAAACTTACCCAGGGAAAGCCCTGACCTGGCCTGAGGGTTAATTGTCTGTGAGCCAGTAAGATTAACTCTGCTGCAGTTGGAAAAACTTGTTCTTTTTCCAAACAAGCTTGTTCACCTGATCTGAGAGGCCTCTAGAACTCCAGGAACTTGTATCATTTTTGGAGCCAAATTCTGCAGGATTTCTCATGCTGGCTCACTTGCAGGCTAGTTATATGTGCATGCCGATCAGGAAAGACCTTGGATCTGTTACTAAATTGGCCTTTTACATAAGCATAGTGTTTTATGTTATATGGGGTTTGTAGTGAGGTTATTCTTTGAGTGTTTTTGTTTGTTTTCAAACATTGTGTATTTTTATTCCTAGCACACTGAAATACACTTGGCAAACAGGAACCAAGATTTTCATAGAAATCAATCACTCAGAATACCCAAAGAGAAGTGTGGAAGGGTGTTACAGCAATGTACAGAAAGCTGCTGTTGGAGCTATCGGCAGTGAATGTGATCCTTGACTATTAATAGAAGCAGGGAGGCTATCTTGCTTGAATCCTGCATTCTGTTTCTGGTGCCTGTACTTGAAGATGTGCAACATAGAATCTAGAAAGTTCTTCTAATGATACGGACCCAAGTTAAATCTCCTTAGTGTTTCTCAATAAACAAAGCAGTAATTTGATCACTATGCATAGCTGCACTCTGATAATGGAAGACAATTCAGATCTTTTTCGCTTACTGGCAAAAGAAAGAATATATTCAGCGGCTAGACATTGGTCTTGAGGCTGCTGCTAAGAGTTCAAACAACAAAAAGGCTTATGCAGGCAGCTACATCATTATCTAGTCTTAATGATTAATATATGCTTTCATCTAGCTTTGATAAATTCTTGGGCTGGGGAAGGGTGGAGATGATCAAATTAAGATAACTGGAGGTATTCATAATACATGCAGTTCTGCATTAAGCCAATAGTAATTGGTGCTTAGGCTCTAGAATTTAACCTGACTTCTCTGTGAATGATGTAGCCAGTTACTCTCAGAAGTACTTACTAGTCACGTTCTTGTGAACCTGTGCTCAGACATACCAGAAAGTGTCATTTCTAGATTCCTGGCTGATCTCTTGCTCAAGGCAATGTGGAACTCAACAAGGGGTAGGGAAGGAATTTCCCCTGTCAAATTCTGCCTTCCTCTGGAGTTTAGAGTGTAATCTTCTGCTAAGGTCATTTAAGTGTGTTTTGTAAGTGATTCCCTGAAGTTGCACTCGTCATGGGTATTCATGGCGTCTTAGACTTCCCTTTCTTTCCATTCTTGTTTCCTTGGATATGCACTCATTTTATCTGAGGACTGAAATGACTTAATTTAGCTAAGGTTTTTGTATTTGATAGTGAATATATGTATATCTTTAACTTAAATCCTGTGAAACTGTACAGGAATTAGACAGGTCTAGAAGTTGAATGGTCATTTAAACATATGCATAAACTTCTAAAATTATTTTCTTTAGTGATGTCACAACTTTAGTTAAAAAACACTTCTTGAAGGAATTAATAGGATTCAAATGAATTATATTGCATTCCTAAAATCTCTTTTGAATGATGTTCAACATGTGTGTATGTATACAGAGAAAAAGAGATCTTGTACAACACAGTGTGGAAGCATCTTGCCTTCAAAGTAGCTATGTTTCTTTTCTGTCTGTCTTCTTTCTGCTGACCTACAGTGCTTTGCTGTCTCCTTGGTCAGCATATTTACACACGTGCCCTTTTAATTCTTAGCAGCATCTTCTCAAAACAATCCGTTCCTTTTGTGGCAGTGCAGGTGTAGTCAGGTTATCTGCATTGTCCAAAGCAAGAGGGGGAAAAAAATAAAGGAGGGTAGAAGCGGGGACTTAGGAGCCCTGCCAGCTCACAAAGCAGTTTCGAGTTGAGTAGGGCCCAAGAACTGGTAGTTCTCTCATCTCAACTGCTGTAACCCAGCATCCAGCACTATTGGAGCTGCTCTTGCTTCACCCACATAGATGCCTCTAAGGACACAACCTTAGATGCTAAGCAAAAGGAGACTTATCCAGAACCTTGGCCTGTTAACCTCCAAAGCAGAGAGTGATAGAGACAAAAGCACTCCTTGAAAGCAAGGGAAAAACAAGTGTTACATTGCTTTTCTTACAAGATATATTACGCAGTGTTGCAGTTACCTTCTCCCCATGTGAATTTTTAAGCCAGGTGCTGTTTTGTGTTACTGAGAAACAAGCCTGTCTTAGTGGTGACCCTAGATAGCTCCTGAGTTCTTTGTACTCCAAGGGACATCTCTCTGACAAACAGCAGCTGCTCAAACTCGCTATTGAAATCGCGGATTACATGTATTTCAGTGAGCAGTCATCCCAGTTGTTGTTCTGCACACTTCAGAAAGTTGCTCTACTCTGCTGATTCTCAGCATAGTCCTGAGAAATAGGAAGTATCTTCTTGGTGTTCTTATTTGCTTTTATGATAAAGTCTTTACCTCTTGCTTGCCCACCTCAAAGCAATGCTATTGAAATTAAGGACAGCTTGGCTGTATGTTAATGGAGTTTCCAATTAGCGGCAGCCTCCTGATCCAAGCATCTTAGACAAGGCAAGAAGAGCATTCAATGAATTTGGAGAGAAAAATCTTTCTCAGGCTAGAAAGAGCCTGTGGCAATGTCTTAAACTCTTTAGTCTACTGGATGCCTAACTATAGTAAAAAGCTGAGTTTTCTTTTTGTCAGTGCTGAACCAGTGACCCAGTTGAGCAGTCAAGGAGATACTGCAGCTCTTCTATTGTGTAGAAGTAAAACTAGGCCATAGCCACTTCACAGTCTTAAAAATAATCCTTTTTTTTTTTCCCAATGGATAGGGAGTCTTACTTTCACATTCCCTCAGATTTGAGTTTGATGGGGTTTTCAAGAAGTCTTTTAAAACTGACTAATAAAAGCAATTGTTTGGAGTTTTTGATGGGTATCATTGGTGACTACAAAGCTCCAAAGAAGATAAAATAAAGACTTGTGTGGGTTGGCTGATACAAAATTCCTTTCCTCAACAGTTTAAGTATGTGACTTGCTGGCAGTCCATCTTCTAGATCCCTTCCCTGCTTACTAGAAGTACTAAATTTAGGAATGCAGTTAATTTGAAATTAGTGGCTGTCCATGCTTAACACACAGCTTCTAACTACAGGGCAAAACCAATGAGTAGCAGTTGAACTAGAAGAGACTTTCTGTGATAAATATAAACTGAATGGTATGTGGATGGGTGGACTCTGCCAAAGATGATGGGTACAGTTTCATGCTTCACTTAATACAGTCGAGGTGTGTGGTGTTGCTGAAAGGGGCTCTCTGCTGCTTATTCCTGATTCTGTCTTTGCTCTTTGCATCAGATCATGAGTTTATCCAATTAAAACAGTTTCATTTTGCTAGGGTGTGTTTTCAGCTGAATCAGCATGTTTGTCTTGGCTGACTGTGCTGCAACTTGATCAACAGAGCCAGTACAAGGAAGGTGCTGGGGAAGATGTATGGTGTATCCTAGGAATAATAATCAACTGTTGGACTGATGGACCATTTAGGTGTGGTATACTGCTGTATTTAATAGAAGTCTGGAGGGAACAATCTGTTCACATGTATCTCAACTGTGGCATTTCTGCATGGCCAGTTTGAGAGGGCAGAGATCACTGCAGTAGTTACCAGCCAGCTCTATGGCCTTCCCCTCTGTTGGGAGTCACCACCCACGAGTGAGGCAACAGAAGGGAAGAAATGCCCTTGTGGAGCAGTGGATGAGGCCCAGCCTGCAGTGAGTTGTCAGTCTTTGCTCTGGAGCAGATGAAGTGTGCTTGAGTATGTCCTGATCTGCCAGCAATGCATATGGATAGTAGCTAACAGTTGTGAGCAATGACAACTGTCTGACTTGCCTTGTTTAACAAAGTCCTAAAGTGTGTGGATGTCAAGGTTCTGATTTCACATTATTTTTTTACTTATACTGGTGTTATTCCTACATGAACACTTTGAAATTTTGGCTAAAGCCAGGCTTTTATCACTTAATCTTAAATCCACTCGCACTAGTTTCATGGGTACATATCTGCAGAAATTGGTCTGTGCAAATGACAGCGTTGACTAGATCATTGTCCACTGAGTAAAGTGGAAAAGCAACATGGATGGAGACCTCTCAGAGCTAGTCACCCACCTTGGACAGGAAATTCCAGGAGTTGTAATAATTAACAAAAAATGTTGTCTGACCTCTTCAGAAGGTCTCTTTCCCTCACTGAGGGAGGAACGACAGCTATTGTAATTAATTATGCTAATTGTTGTAACTCATTTAGTGAAGCTGTCACTCTGACGTGTTTTTTCCTAAGCAGTGTGAATTGATCCTGTCTGCAATGTACAAATGCTGATAGTTTGTTTCCTTTGTGTCTCTCTATGTCACCAGTAAAGAACTGATGTGCATTTTCATCCTTGTAGAGGAAAAGATTTATCTGACAGTCTTCTGTGCCCTGTGAGAGAGATGCAGAACCTTTCCTTGTTTTGCCTGTTGTAAGGGTTTGCGTATTAGTGTGGACAAAGTCTGTGAGTTGGGTAGTAATTTCTGAGAGTATTAATTCTGAGCACATCTGCGTGATACAGCCAACGTGATGGATCCCCTAGAGAGATTTGTATTTCTGTTAGCATGTACACACTAGGTTAAGAACAAAAATAGACTCTGATTTTTATTTTTGGGGGGAGTGGGACAATACAGGTGAAACAGATAGCTTGAAGGCTGTAGGTTTAGTTGTCTTCCGATATTTTGGCCTGACTCTAAGAAAAGCACCTAGTTATTGTGTGTTGGCTTTCCCATTTAAACAAAACAAAACCGTAATTCCTTATGATTTACTATTTGGAGTTTTAGAAATTCATTGGTGCTATGGAAGTACAAAATACTGTGCTGTTGTTTTGTAAAGGGATATTTTTTTCTTTTTGTATAGAAAAAGGAGGTCCCAACCCTTGACTCTTAAGTGTGTTGTAATACCTACTTGGCAAGATAACAACTTGGCAAGATAACAAAACCAGTGCAGAACTTGCACGGCAATAATGCTTTTGAGAAAAACTATTTTAAAATGCCATGCTGATGAATCAATCTCCTTCTCCCTCTTTTTTTAATGAAAACTTTTTTCTCAATAAAAAACAGTAGTGCAGACCAGGTATTCATGTCCAGGTCTGTCCTTTAATTATATGAGTGTACTAAATGGCAGATGGGAATGTTGATGATTCAGTGAATATATTTATGTATCTACGTAAACAGTACCTCACCAGAAAACAGCTTACCAAGAGGGATATGATAAGTTAAAATTAGTTTTCAGTGAAGCCCATTCTGTAGTATAAACGTAGTGAGCTCTTGCTGTGACAAGACAGATGGGAGAGCCCTCTGCGATGCCTGCCTAATCACCTGAAATGCTTTTCTGCTTCTCTTGGGCTTTGTGCTTTCTGGGCACTACCCTTATCGTCATGGCTAATAACAGCATTTACAGACTGATAATCTACTGCCAAGTCAGTCACTGTTTACCTGTGATGTAATGTAGTTTTTCTCATTCATGGGTTCTTACCTATGTCTGACCACTTATCTTCTGCTGGCAGAGATGAGAATATTCTTTGATACGAAACGCTTCTGGGAGCATGATGCCCTCTTCCTGCTGTAAATCTTAGACTGCTTCCAGCAGCTCCAAGGCAGCCCGGGGAGAAGTTGGCATTGGCCACCTCAAATATTCTGCTATGCAATGTGAATAAATTTTAAAAAGCCACTTTTAATCTCTTGAGCTTTTACTTTCAGCTGCACCTCCATGATCATGATAGCCATAAATCATGTTTTGCATAATCTCATTCTTCACTTTTATTTTTAGTACTTGACTCCAGGAAGTGTGGCTTTAAAAAAAATAATTTAAAAAATACCAAGAACCAAATGTTCAGTAGAATCTGTCCTTCTGACAGTATTGTTAGACAACTCAATTAGTTTTGATTTGGCCTTCAAATGCCCAGTCTTACTGGGCTGTGCCTGACATATTTGGCCATTCAAGGAGTAAAGGAACAGCAGAAGAGGAAATTAACAGAAGTTTTACAAGCCAAGTGTCTTCCACTCAAACCTGTAGAAAAGGAGGTGCAGGCGGGAAGGTGGGGAGCACTTGTGTGAGTGAGACTTGCAAGTGGACAAAAGTTGATTGCAAGTTAGCAATTGAAAAATGTGTCACTGTAACTATCATCTGGTTTATTTCCTCATCTCCAGCTTTTGGAAGAGAAAAAACACCCTCTGATTGTGCTCGTAGAAATGATTACAGCTAATAAAGTTACCTATTCAGTAAACTCGAGTTTTGAAATATTGAGATCACTGGGAATAAAAACATAACTTATTTTGTCCTTTACCTTCAAGGAAAGACTGACCAGTTTTCTAAAGAAGCTATGGAGCCTGGGTTAGTCATAGCAGTTTAGCTGTTTGAGCACTGATTCATTTGTACCTCTTCTTAGTACTAGTTGTGGTGTTGGTAATGAAGAATTGATGGCTGAAATTACAGGATAGAGATGGAAAGGGCCTTGTCCAGCAAGAGAGCAGTGATCTACAGCTGTGCTGTCTGAGACATAACTTGTTTGCCAGTGATTTGGTTACTCAGCAGTCTAGATGGATTCACAAGCCACTCACAGGAAGCAAATATCTAAACAGAATGTAGACAAAAGTTTCCTTCAGTGTAGGACAAATCCTGTTAACACTGTAGTAGGGTTGACGCAGGGCACAGGATCTCTGCTATAGTTCTGTATTGGACTTCTGTTAAAATGAGGTACGTAATTCATGCTCACCAGAGGCAGCTGAGACCATGACTCATTTGTGCCACTCTAAAATATTAAAACTTCCAGGCCACTTCAATTACAAGCCTGGCAGGACATACCACCTGATACATGAAATATTTACCTGTGTTATCCAGGCAATGGCAAAGAATCCAGTCATTGCAAAGAATGCTACTTGTGATTAATGATGTCATTATTTAAATTGTTCCTTTAATTATTTTGACTACCTAGGAGTAGAAGGAGCTACAGTTGAGTGGGCATTCCACTTACTAAAGTATGTTGGAGGTGCATGAAAGCCTTGTACCTTTTCTTCAGGAATTTAAGTCTTTAAACTATTTGTGAGTGTGTAAGCAACTACTAGTCTGAAGGGGGGTGGAAGACAAGAGAAACTGGACAAATTTATATTTCTGTAATAGCAAAGATTAAAGATGAATTCTAAAAGAGAATTTGAAAAGGATCTTGACGTATTTGAGTTTTTGGGGTGGGGGGAGAGGTGTTAACTGTGTTTAATAAATACACTCAAATAGCATATGTTAAGTAATGAAACTCTACTGGTTAAAGACTAATTTAAGTGTACTTGATGATCAAGTCTAATATAACAGAATTAGTACTTCTGAATTGCTAAAACTAGAATCTTGTTCACAAGCATCCTTTTTAATCTAGCTGGTAGCAATAGCTGGAGTTTACATGTTCCTGTGCTTGTTTGTGTGTTGGTGGTTTTTTTTAATGGCCAATCCAATAGCATTGTATCACAAGTTCAAAATTTGTTTTTTTGCATTTATGTAGGCAGCTCTGTTGAACTCTGCAGATGACAGATGTACTTAAGAGTGGACTTAGCCTGGAACTGAAAGCATGCAAATAGCTCTATATGTGAAACTGTAGACTGGACTGAAAAATCTGAGTATTCCAGCTCATGTTTCCCTGCATAATGAAGTCACTGACTAGTATCATCAGATAATACAAAAGTAATCTTTGGCATATACATAATGCCTAGGTTCACATGACCTGTTTTTAATCAGTAATCCGTATTGTTTATCTTGCATGATGAAAGGATATGAATGAACATACATTTGTGTACATTGTGATGACCTTTGTAGAAACCGTGCAGGATTTTATAGCAGTTCAACTGAAATTCAGTGTGAACAAGATCAGCTTTTACAGGCTTGGTAGGATCCCAGAAACATAGCTCACAGGGTGAAGAGCTCTGTGAACAAGGGCACAGAGACCTAGAAAGAAACAGTTAATTAAGTAGAGATTCTACTAAAAAGCAATGGTAATATTTGAAAAATACAGGCTTTCAACTAAAATAGCAAATATATGTCTTTCTGTGGCACTTGACACCCTTACAAAATAAAATGGAATACAAAATTCTGGAAAGTATTTCATTTGTCATCCGTTTTTAAAGATAGTGACCAGAGACAGTGTGAGGTTTTGGCAGCTGCTGATCTCTGGACTACAGGATTGCAAGACTCAAGCTGCAACTCAATGTTTTTATCTTTTTGTTTTGATCATAAAGTCAAGTACTGGTGTTTTCTAAGGCCTCTGGTAAATACTGGTGAAGACTGACTGCTTCTGGGTTTGTCAGAGTAGTGATTTGCAAATCCTTCCTGACTTCCTGCAATGGTTCAGGCTTCTCCAGAGTGTATTATATAGTGTATTTGAGCAATCTTATGTAAACACTTGATTAACTTTTTTCCCTACAATCTATTGCCTTCATTCTTCAAATTCACAAGTGGATTTCTACTCAATTGTGTCTTTATCCAGCTGCTATCTTGCACCTTTCTATCTATCTCCTCAAAGACATAATCCATAGCTTCTAACCAGTCATCCTGTACAACAGTACAACCTGTACATCCTGTACAACAGTGTTTGCACCCAGTCCTTTAAAATATACCTCATGATTCTTTTTGTCATTCCCTTAAGTTATCTTTGCAAAAGTTGTGATACTTAGGAATTTATGTCAGAGAAGGAAGAGCAGAGGGAGCTAGGAAATAACTTGCATGTGTGTGGTGGGGTGACCCTTGCTGCTTTACAGTGAGCAACAGCCTCTGCCTGACCAGGCTGTGTTAGGGCTGTTCTCTTCCATATTCACTATGAAAATTCAATGGCTGGGAGCAAGTGTTAAGATGGTTGGCAGCATAATGAATAGCAGAGATGCAAGTGTATTTCCTCACCTGGAATGTGAGCCTTTCTGCTATAGACTGGGACACGCATACCTTATGCTTGCTTGCAGTCCTAGCTTCTGCCTCTGTCATCTATCAGAGTGAAGCCTAGGGAATGTTTTTGTGGCCTCATCTAATGACTGCTGTTGTTTTGTGTTTTGTGTTTTTTGGGTTTGTTTGGTTGTGGTTGTTTTGGTTTTTTTAAGGTGTACCCTATCCTTAGGGGAGAGATTAAGGTATGTAACAACCCCTGTACTACCTCCACTTGGAGACAGAAGTTGCCACGATAAGAATGTGTGGTGTAGGGAGTGGAATGTACAATACAATTTGCAATACTCCAAATTACCGGCCTCCACCCCAGCTTGAGACAGCAACGGCTGATGTGGGACTAGAAGGTGTCAAGCCTCTGCTTCCACTTCTCCCTGCCTTCAGGAAAAGAAACAATTTATAGCTGGGTATGGTAGATCCTCCTGCAGATTCCCATGTCCAAGACATTGCTTTAGCTAGGGTTGCTCCTGACTAGGCTGTCAGCTGGTAATCTCAGGCACCAAGATAGTCTGGAATTAAAGTACCACCCTATAGTATGTCCTGTCTCTTCACCACTCAAGCTTGAGAATCCTTACTAACAAGCAGTAACGAATGCAATACAATTTGTTCTTCAACTGCTGGATTTTATTTTTGTATTTAGTATCTTTGCTTTAATAAGGGTCTAACTCCAGTCATCACTGAGTATTAACAATGGAAAAGAGGATGCTAGGCTGGTTTCAGGAGGCAAGAATCCCCTGGAATACACATGTACAGAGAAAAGAACATTGAATAGTAGGTTAAATACCTAAGCCTACACTTTGCTGTAGCTAGCTATTTCTCCAGCATATTACTGGTTTGATCTTTACTTACAGTTTGCCAATCAAGACACATTTTATGACAAGATAACTTTTTACTTACTTTTTTCATATTCTTGCTCTGACTAGAATTTTCTGCTTCTCTGTAAATTTTTGGTCTAAAAGGTTTGAATTAATGTCTTCTGCCATTTAGAAATGCTATCTAAAAGACATGCAATTAAATCTTGACCTCAATTAAGTCAGTACAAAGTTCTCGCAGCTTAGTGTGATAAGCAGTTATGGTTCTATGATACTGAATTTGCTATGAGGTATCATTTTACCACTCAGCATTAACACAAGGCACACCTTGTTTGATAATTTTTCAGAACCTCAACACATCAGCCTGTTTCCTCTTCTCCACCCCCCCACCCCTTCCGAATCTAGTTATAGTGGCTTTCATTGCTGTCTGTCAGTCTTGACAATTATTAGTGGAAGGAAGCGGAAAGACCCAAGTTATACCAATAACCAGACTTCATTTATCAATCTTACAACTTCATTCAACTACCATTTCTTAACCCTCAAAGCTGGGGATGCATCCTCATCTGAACAACAGATGATTGAGTGGTGAGTGTCCTGGGGTAAGTATGCCGCAGGAACTATGTCCTACTCAAACATGCTGTCAGATCAGGTCGTGCTCTTCTACCTCCTCCTGCCCTGGGCTCTTTTGGCCCCAGCTTCCATTCGAACCCTTGGGGCTATAGAGCACTAAGAGGTGAAAGCTGGGACCTTAGTGAAACTGTTGCATTTGAGACCGTGGGAGGCACTAGGCATAAAACACTGGTAGGTTAGATCAGCCACAGCCTGGGCCAAGTGGGATTGACAAGGGTGTATGTGTGTCCAAAGGAGCTCAGTGAAACTGGGACTATTGAGGGCAGAGTATTCGTATACGGGGAAAATAGGATAATAGTTTAGCAGATGTTTGAAAGGGTTTTTTCTTTTCCCCTTGCATCACTTCTGTGTAGTAAAGGGAATTTCTGTTGTGTTTTTATGTTCTTGAATCTTTTTTTTCCCAAAGACATAGTAGATTAATAAATCTAAGCACAAGTAGCATTACAGTTATGTCTTGATCATTTTGACACCGTAGTTTTGTTTCCGTCTGCTTTTTTGTTATGAGACTTAGGCTGGGCAAATCCAGCTATGTAATCCCTTGAGGTCTGGCTGGATTCATCCACGCCATTAGGACTGCTTTTCTTAGCCACAGTTAACAATGGTGTAATGGCTTTTATAACATTTTATTAAGTTGAAAGGCATCAATAGCACTAATGATAAACAATTGTGGTATTTTAGGAAGAACAATTTCCAGCACTTACTACACATGCCAACCTGCGGAGCTTTTGGGCAGCACTTGACTCTGTGGCATGAAAAAATTTAGTATTTGTCCCTTGCAAACATGTTTGTGCTGTGGCACAGACTTAAGGAAACTGGTCTTGGATGTCTGTGGTAAGGAGTATATAAAAGCATTACTTTCATCTCTCTAGATTAAAATTCCTCTTCAACTGATGATCACTGTTGCTTAAGTCTTTGCTGCTGCCTAGTATAAATAAGGATAAAGTGGCCTAGCTTGGATTTGCTGTGGGGAGGATTGGAAGGAGCCTTCTTGTTGATGCCAGTCATATGACAAGGCAGTTGGAATGCAGCCTCATCCCTTCCTCTCCCTCCCATGCACGTTGGGACTGTCCCTGGCTTAGGATGATAAACTTAATGTGAAACTACAATTAAGATCATAAGGAATTCAATCTCCTGCTACATCTTTAACTCTGGAGAGAAAAAAAAAGCAGGCTACCTTTTAATGCCTAACAGTGTTATCTAGCTTAATTAACGATTATTGTTTAACCAATCAGTTAAACAATCAGCCAACAGTAGCTTTAAGTGAACTTTTCCCAAAGAAATGATTAATTGCTGTTAACAACGGACAACAGCATTCTACTACATTCAGCAGAGAGACAGCAGTATTTTTTTCAGCCAGTAGTGAGACTGCAGAGGATGTGGGTGAATGTAGCTTAAATGCAAATTATGATGTGACTTCTCCTTTTGGATTTCCCAGTGTTGCGCTATTTCTTCAGTTAGCTTCAGCTTGTGCAAAAACTTCATAACTAGCTTGCAGCATGGACATATTCATCATTACCTTCTTTCGGTAACCAAGTTAAACATAGTCTTGAGGACGCTAAGCAAAAGAGTTGCAAAGCTGCATGTGGCATCATAAGACAAGGAGGTTGCATGCTGTGCTAAATTGGGGGAGGGAAGATGAAGTGTTTTTTTAATAGACCTCAGTTCTGACCAAATTTCAGTGATGGTATTTATTTTACCATACCTACTTCCTAGAAATGCTCAGTGGACCTTGGATCAGACCTGATTAGTTTGTCCCCAGTTCTTCAGTCAACTCAAATGGGATGGATCTTTGCACTTTGCACAGTGCTGTTTGAAGTCGCTGGAATTCAGCACGTGGACAAATAGACTCCCCCACAAAGCCAGCTGTTGTTGTTACATTGGACTCTTTACTTTCTTTTTCAACTAGAAAAAACACCACTTTTCTGAAACATCAATATTAATTTTAGCTTGTAATGATATATGATCCAACAAACATAAGAAGGATAAAGTAGTCTGAATACCTCTTTAATTTTCTAACAAGCTATTCACTAGGGATTTAAGTGTGAGAATATCTTAATAATAGCATTAAGTATTTATTTAGTTCTCTTGTATTTGCGGTTTGATCTACAAACATTGACTGGATGTTGATAAGGGTTTACCAAAACCCAAGTCAGTCAGTCTGGTAAATGTTGACTTGAAATGAACTTGAACAAGTTTGAAGAAAATAGGAGCTTCATCTCATGACTGACCTCACCTCATGTGATCTTTATGATCAGGACCATGCAGTGTAGTGCTTAATTTGCCAGTACAGATGGAGAAAAATATAAGAGATTAATTTAGTGCAGTCAAGTCCCTGTTTTTACTACATCCTTTTTTTTTTTTAATGGCTAATCACAAAACAGTGTGATAGCTAGAAAATGTTAGGAGTCCCATCTGCCTAAAGACAGGTTGGCTTCATCTTTGTGTTTGTACCATGCTTCCATATGCAAACTTTATGCGCTTATAAAAATCTTGCAAAGTGCAAGCCTGTATATAATCAGCATATCATCGTTGCCTGAAGTAATATGATTCTGTAGATATGATTGAACTAAATCAATTTGTCATGGATAAAGATTTCATAACCAAGCTAACACAGAGGTTAAAGATTCAGTAACTAGTTGGAGTAACTCTAGAGCTCCTTTCTTTCAAAAAAAAGCCCTGAACAAGCCCCAGACAAACCAAAAGCAAACCCGCAGCTCAAACTTACCATGGTGACGGTAGTGCCAATGGGTGGAAAAACACCCATGTAACTGAGATGAGAACCCAGCTTTGTTGTGCTCTACTTAAGCTGCCCATTGATTGACACACACAGTATGGCAGAAACACATTATATGCAGTAACAAATGAAAGTTGCTCGCTGACCATCTGGTTGCATTGCGGTGTATCTGTTATCCATCTTTAATAAGTGGTCTCTGTCAAAGTCTTCAGGTTAGTTTTAATGAGAAATTAAACACCTCAAAACATCTGAATTATTCAGCTCACAGTTACAGGCATTGGTATGGGAAAATTTAGTGTGGTATGAAATGGCATTGTAATAGCAGGAACAACAATTTTTTTTCCTGTTGGAGAATGTATATATTAGGTAGTGCAATGTTGAGAGTCGCATCAAAATGTTTATTTTGTTGAAACAAACAAAAAGTCACAAATCTGAGAGTCAAGGCATTGTCCCTCTATGGTTAATACAAAATTCTTGCTTATCTTACATCCTTATGAAAATTGTAGCCAGAAAAGGGAACTTGAAGTTAACTTCTGCATCTTTGAGGAGATTGAAATATCTTTTGAGGGGTTTAGCTGTTTAAAACCTAACTCTTTTTTGAGAGCTGACCTCTGTGTTTTTGAAGGTGATACTGATTTTGACAACTGTGAAATACAAGTAATCTTACTGGATCTGCATATGAGTTACAGAACATGTAGCTGCAACAAGAGGGCTTATATTCCTGATATGCTAGACCAAAAGCAACCAAAAAAATTATAAAGATGATGTATACACTTTATGTAAAACAGATTGAGATGGAAGATCCAAAAGTGTTGGTTCCATTGTTGTAAAGGCTAACAAGCTCTGCCTAAGTGGAAAATTATGAAATTTGCATATAGCTGGTAGAAGAAAGGGAGGGACATGGTTACATCTGCCTCGCCTTCTGCTAGTCTTGCCTAACTGACAAATTGTTCAAATGTGATGTATTCTACTTTCTCACCTTTCTTACAAATGGTGAAGGTCATGAACAAAGATGAGTGTGCTGTTCTTATCCAGCTCCAAACTTCCTTGATTTGGTCTTGCTATGCTGTAGAAAGAGTAAGAGAAAGATTCAGACATGAATCTACCCAGATTCTTTTGGGAGATCAGGATAGCCTTGACTGAAGCATCATGTAGCTTGGTCCCCCTCTGTAGCTTATCCTTAGAGTCTCTTTAGATTCTTTGTGGTGAAAGTTACTGAAAACAGATACTGGTTATCACACTGCTTTTGTGCTACAAAGGAAATAAATGTGTCCAAATGTGTCAAGGGTTGTTAAAAACAAACCCTTGACAAAGCATAAGTAACAGAGTACTTCTAAATTTTAGAACATGATCTCCACCTGAAAAAGTTTACGAACTATCACTTTATATGTGTCCATACCCAGCGGATCTATTTTGACACTGCCTTGGCCTCAGGAAACCATTGGAGAACACATGAGATAAGTAAGAATTAGCTATCAAATGGGACAAAAATACATTCCTGTAGACAGCACCCAACTATGTTGGCCAATTAAATAGAGCAGCAGTAATCCAACAGATGAGCTCAATCTGAAGTGCAGAGCAGAGAGAGTGCAGTACATGTTCTTGAGATTTCTCTCTGTATAAAGATCCATTTTGCTGCAGGACTTTACTAGACAGAGTGATGGGACCATAGCCAGACCCAGCATTAGATGTGAGCAGTCTTCTCTGTTCCCTGGTAGCACACTTGATAATGTTTACTTGTACTGATTTAGTGTAGCTGTGTCTTCCATGTCATATGGCCTCCTTGGCTATGTCTCAGCTTGCTTTCCCCAGAAGCTGTGTGTCAAATTCTGATTTTTACTTTGTTGGACAGAATTTCAAACATTGCAGTGGAATGTGAGGGGATGTTTCCTCACTGGAGCCAGAGTTTGTTCTTCTGTCTAACTATATAAAATTCCCTAGAGCAAAATTACAATGCAATAATACCTGGTTACAAAATGTTTACTTGGTCTCATTTACGCTTACAAAAATTTTGGAATGAAATATTAACTCAAAGAACTATGTAACAATCCAACTTGCATAATATTTAATGATTCCTGATTTAAAAAAAAAACACCAACAGATTTGGGGTCAAACAACATGACACTGCTACTTCAATACTATTTTTATTTACTCAGAAGAAATACCTTCTCTTTGTTTAGTCTCTCTTACCCTAGCAATAACTTTTTGGTTTCTTTGGCTTATTTGGCTGTGTGTTTATATAGATTTTTTTTGTTTGTTTAAAACCAGTAAATCTTCTTTGCCACCTTCTCCCAGGAAAAAAATGTCCCTAAAACAACTCAAGGCCTTAACCTGGCATCCTGCAGTCTTGTTAGAACTAACGCTGTCTGAGGTCTAATGTCAACTCAAGCTAGTAGGGGGGGGAAAAAAAGCGTGCATTTATCATGAGCCTGAAATTTTTGGTCACACTTGTGACATTTTCTCTGAGGCCTATAATTTTTTAATGTGAAAAAACTTGGGCTCTCATCCAAGAGCTTAAAATATTAGAGAAAATGAGCAAAAATGACAACTCTGTATGCTAGAACCGTAGGAACTGGCAAGGCTGACTTGTCTGCAGCTGGCTGATCTTGGTGAGGGATACTGCATGTGGGATCTGGGGCGGGGGGGCAAGGGAAGGGAGCTTGTTAGGGGGCTGAGCCCTGTGTCAGGTCAGTTAAAGCCTTTTTACATAAATACAGGAATGTAACAAGTGTTAAAGTCAATCCCACAATTTACTTCCATTTTAACAGCGCCTTCATGTTACCCTGAAGTGTCCTTAAAAGCATTAAGATGCAAATAAAAGCATCTTTGACTGAAAGGTCAAATAGTCTGATAACATTTACTTCCCGGAGAAAAACCAGAAAAGGAAAATGGCCTGGGTTTTGCATTTTGTGTGTGGAGGCTCATATCCATTTATCAAAAGAAACTCATGTATCTAAAAGATTACTGAAAGTAGAGCTTTTTAAAAGCATGGTCTACTGTTGGATGAGTAAGAGAAAGGATGTAAGAACAGCTTGCCACTGAAGATCAAGGGACTTTAACAAGCACGTTTGCTCTGTTCCTCCTGAGGTACAGCTGGTAGAGATGGAGTGACTTATACTGTCCTTTAAATTTAAGAATTTACTTGGAGAATGGAGGTGATCTTGCCTCTCATACAGAGGATGTAATGGAAGCTACTGTTACCAAATATTTTGGAAGGTTTAACTGTTGTTATGAAAATGAATGAAATGTTTAATGTTCTGAAGACAGCAATGCAAAAATCCTCCACACCAGGGTATCTGTCACTCTGTAAAGCAGCTCAGAATTGGAGGTTAAAATTTAATTAAATCTTTTTTTAAAGGGCCCACAACTTCCTACCTTTTATTTTTTTTTTCTTACCAGTTCTTTTCCCTTCTGTCTTTATTGCAGCCTATAGAAAACATAGTTAAGTTCTTCTTGGTGCTTCTTTAAACTGTTATTTTCCCAAATCCAATGCTAACTACTTAATTCACTTGATGCTTTCTGGATTTATGCTCCCTTAAGTATATGCCCTGTTTCATATTATGCATCTTCCAGCAGTCTGTGCTCTGCACATGCTCCCATCTTTGTGGTTCCTCAGAGCAGTTTTGTCTACTTTCATCTCTTCTGTCATGCTATTTTTTTTTTAATAAAATTTTACACAATTTTCCAAGGAACAAGTTGCTCTTTCTGAGAGGTTGGAAACAGTAGTTGTTTTCTGCTCTGTAGAATTTCTGAGATTTCTCAGGCTATTTTCTTGTCTTTGTTCTCTGTATGACAGGCCTTTATGATTTTTAAAGGCAATTTTGGTTTTAGTGTCATCAGCACATGAGTGCATCCTTCTAACCCTTTTTTTTCCTCTGACCATACAGCATCTGTGACTTCAGTTTGCTACAAGGAAAGCAAGCAGGGAGAACTGATTGAATCTGGTCGGGACAAATGAGCAGCTTTTTATTTCCCAATCTTCGACCTAGACAGAAGTTCAAAAGCATTCCAAAACTTGCTGTTTCTGAACTCCAGAAACAAATCTTTTAGTTGGTTTGGTGTTTACAGCTTTGAACCTGGATTTCATTATGGTTATCCATGCCTCTGTGACTTGTGGACTACTTGAATATCTGCAATGCATTCCCGCCTCGCAGCTATGCTTGCAGGCGGCTCTAATGCTACTGCAGGCAGCTGTAATGCTACGGTGAAGTTGGAATGCAAATGCGTGCTATTGAACGGTAGTGTATGAGAATGACAGTGGCTAATCACTTCTTGAAGTGTACCCAGAGCCAAAAAATGTTATCTCTTTCAAAAGTCTCTCAAGGAGTTTATGACTAAAACCCGACTTGAATCTTGCAGCCAGATACAGTGATCAAATCCAGCCTGTGCAAATTAAGAATCTTCCAGACTGTGCAGCTCTCTTGTGGTAACCTATATGCTGTTTAGGATAACTTTTAAAAGTAACTGAATGTAACAGATGTGTTTTGGTTATCGCTGTGTAACATACCCACCTCAGTAATAACATGTTTTCCCTTCTTATAGGCAGGAACAAGTCTAACCTTCTTTTTCTGTGTTTGTGGTCTGTAGGTTTTTTTGGAGGTGAGTGGGAGACAACTCCAATATTTAATTATCTGCTCCAGCAGTCCTTGAAGTCAGTTAATCACCTAATATTACCAATGTTAGTATCTGTATCTACCAGTTAATAAGCACATTAAAATGTATTTTTACACTGATCAGCAGTGACATCCCTATCAGTATTTCCGTAAGGCTGAAAAGACATAGTTACAGGGGGCATTCAGTCAAAAATATGTAAACTTTAGAGAAATGGTTAAAAAGGCCACAAATTGAGAATTGCTTATATTAATTTTTTGCCTTTTTTTGCATTTATAATAGTCAAATGACAAACAATGAGAGTTCATGAAGCTCAGATTGAGGAATTGCTTCCAGAATCAGGATTTAAAAAAAAAAAAAAAAAAAAATCAAAACCAAAAACCAGTTGTGAAACTTCTGAGCTTCAGTCTTAAGTTATTGACCAAATGAAAAAAATTTCTACTGCTTAGTTTTCTTTTTGTTTGCAGTAATGGCATGTATATACACATATGTGTTACTTTATACTAGAAGGGATTCTTGAGAGGCTCAGACTGGATGACAGACAGCAGGCTTCTCGGGATCCGTAAGGGATATTTCATTGTGCACGCTTCCTAGGACTTGGGTTGTCCATGTGAAGGCCAGGAAATGAGGAATAAGGGTGGGTCTTTGCTACTAGCTCATTCAGCAAAATGCTAAACCACAGCTTCCTAAGCTTTAAGGCAGTCACTCTGACAAAGAATGCTTTGTATGCCTGCTTCCTCATGTGCAATTCCTTTCTGCAATATAAATTGCCTAATTCATTAGTTGTCTAACATAATTTCTGCAGTCCCTCATTTTGATGCATCAGATTTGAGAATATTATTCCAAATTGTACAGTGTGAATAAAATTGAGATACCAAATTTTATAAAAATTAATTATAATTCATGTTTTTATCTTGGAATAATATATAAACAAGGCTTCATTTTGCTGTTGGGATCTAAAAATTAGTATGTAACTTTAATTATGGCCTAGAAATTGTCCTTTTGCTACCTGAGGATTTTGGAGCAAAATTTTGCTGAAAGTTCAAGTGTATGCCCAGAGTTGTCTGCATGAGACTTAAAAGAAAATAAACCAAAACCCAAGTCTTACTGAAGCTGGTAATGCTTCAGAACAGCTCAAGCTGACTCCATAATGATTACTAAGTGCAACTGTCAGATTTAACCTAGTAATAAAAATAACATAGACAGAAAAACACCCAGACTTGGCAACACTTGTGCAAGACATGTCCTTTTTGTCAAGGAGGTCAGCAGTTTTTGTTTTGTTTTGCACAAATAGAACATTATGGCATTATTTGGTTGGTTGTGTTTTTTAAATTCTCAAATGAAATTTATCTGCAATAACAACTTTGTTTTCTTCCTGGAATGGAGGTTGGGATTTAATTTTGTTGATGGTACAGTCATCTCTGAAGACTCATTGTCTAGGAAACAGTGGACTAGCTTTACGCACGGCATGGTTTGTATGTGAAAGCAGTATGTTTTTTCAGTCTAAGTATTACAATTTGAAAATTTTCATTTTTTGTTTTCGGCACGAAAGACCTTCTAGCATCTCTCCTTCTTAAGGTGTAGTTGAGTTGTTTGTGTTTGTTTTGTTTTGGTTTTTTTAATCTGCTTCTGTTCCTTAAGAACCCAGAGTTAAAATCACTTGCACGAGTCATTCTGCTCAGTGTAGGCGTTTTAATAAGTTGAACTAAGCTGAGGAAACTGGGCCTGGTCAGGCTGGAGAGGGCTGAAGGCGGTCTGACAGTGCTCCTCCAAGGCCTGTACAGGGGTCACAGAAGAGACAGGAGCAGACTTGTGTCTGACAGGCACAGTGAATGGAGGAGAGGCAACAGTCCTGTATCACCACACGGGCTGATGAGGCAAAAATTCCTCACCCTGGAGCGGTGTTGTGGGGGTGCAGGTTGGCTGGAGGGGGCTGTGAAGTCTGCCCCCTCCTCTGCTTCTGGGCCGGGCTCAAGTGTCACTGTAGATCGCAGTCCTCCGCAGGGCTTTTCTAGAAGTAGAAGACGGTGTTTGTGGCTGCAGGGCAGGGGTAAGAGAGAAGGGAAAAGCGGGAAAAGTTGATCTATAAAAAGCATGCGAAAGGGACTTAAGACTTCATGTTGTTGCTGTCCGGGCCAGAAGCGCCTTTTTGGTGCAGCTGAGGGGCCTGTAACAGTGTCCCCTCTTCCACTTTCCCCTGTTTACTCAACTTCAACCGAGGGGGATTAAAGCAGTAGGTCGCTAAAACGCGGCGGGGGGGGCGGGCATAGGGCCGGGCCGTGCTGCTCCTCGGCCGTCCCGATCTCGCCGCGCCGGGCTCCGGGACGGGAGGAGAAGCCCCGGGGGGGCCGCCGCAGGGGCAGCCCCTGCCCACTCCGCGGAGCGGGAGTACCCCGCGGGCCTGTTCGGGAGGTGCTCCCGGGGGCGGGGGGAGCCGACAGCCGGGCTGCGAGGGCGGGCTCGGCGGGGCCCGCTCTGCTCCGTGCTGCCGAGCGTGTGCGTGTGAGGGGGCGGGGGGCGCAGCCGCCCGCGCTCTTCGGCGGGGGGCGGCGCTCGCTGCAGCGCCAGCCCCGCTCCTCGGCAGCCAGCGAGCGGGCGGTCACGGCGGACACGCAGCCGGCGGGGGCGGGGAGCGCGGCCCCAGCGGCCGGCATGAACCCCCGGCGGCCCGCGCTGCCCGCGGCGGGGACGCAGGCGGCGGTGCCGAGGTACGGACCCTGCGCGGGCCGGGCCCCCACCCCCAACAGGTGCCGCGTCTTACACCCCCCGCCCGCGGCACCCGCCTGTCCTTGCGGGGCCGGGGCTCGGCGTGGTCCCGCCCGCGGAGAGTCATGCTGAGCCGAGCAGGCGGGGAAGGGAAGGGAAGGGGTGCCGGGCCCGGCCCGGCCCGGCCCGGCAGCTGGCGCGGGAGAACGGAGGTGAACCCGCGGTCTGCGCCTGCCCGCCCGGCCCGGCGCTCCCGCCTCCCCGCCCGCCGGCCCCCGCGCTCACGCCGCCCGCCCCCCTCTCTCCGCAGGGAGCCGCAAGGCGAGTAGCGCTGCCGCGGCCGGGCCAGCCACCTCTGGGTCCATGAGCCGCCGCCAGCCGCCGCCGCCAGCCGGGACTGCTGCCGCTACCGCCGGGCCCAGCTCCCCCAGCCCCGCCGCCTCTTCCGCCGCTCCGCCGCCCTGCCGGAGGTGAGTCCCGCGGCCGGGCCCGCCGCCACCCGCTCCCCTCTGCGCCGCCCGCGGGCCCCGGCTCCTGTCAGCCGCTCCGGGGTGGGGGGAGAGGCCGCCGGCAGCCGCGTTAGCGCCCGTGACCTTTTTTGGGGGGAAGATGGAGGCCGGCTGGGACCGCGCGTGTGTCCCCCTCAGGGGAGCTGCGGGCTGGGGTCCCCCGGAGCCCGCTGAGGTGAGGGGAGGCGGTCCCCGCTGCGGCGCCGGCTGGAGGGTCGCGCCGCTTCCTTCGTGCCCCTTGGAGCGGGGGTGGCTTTCTTCCCCGGTGACTAACGGCGGAGGCAGGTGCGAGCAGCTTGTGGGAGCGGGCTGGGTCTGGGGCCGGCGGGCGGGCACCCTCGCCTGCCTCGCCCCTCTCGGAAAGCGCTACCTGTGCCTTGTTTTTCCTCTCCCCGTAGGACGGTCCCGCGTCCTCCGCTGTGAAGAGGATGGCCGTGACTCTAGAGCAGGCCCAGCGGGTGGGCTATACCTGTCTGAAAGCACTCCTCAGGTTCGCTTTTATGGTCGCCAATAACCTGGTTGCTATTCCGTCCTACGTCTTGTATTTAATTGTGCTGCAGCCTCTCCGAGTGTTGGATAGTAAAAGCTTCTGGTATATCGAAGGAGTATTATTTAAGTGGCTTTTAGCTATGGTGGCTTCCTGGGGCTGGTGGGCAGGATATACAGGTAAGAATGTCTTATTTGTACATTTTAAATTAATATAAATATGTAAATAAGTGTTAAAACACAGATGTTTTAGTATGGGGACACATAGGGGAATATCTAAATATAGTGGATATGTGGGATGTTTTTCTTTCAGGTGTCTCATACAGATGCTTTGTATTTCTGGATCAAGATGCTGAGTGTACTGAAACATTTTTTTAAATTGTAGGTACAAACTTCTTATGTGTTAAGTAAGAGTTTAGCAATCAATATTTCATCTTAGTATAATCGGAAATACGATTTTTTCCTAAGTATCTTGATCACTTTATTTTAGCGTTACATGAATAAGGTACATCTCTTCAAAAAAGAGTTGATTTGTGCTGTGCATGTAGCTGATAGAGCCAAACTTTTCTTTATTAAGACTGTGCATCTCTAAATCTTCTCCACTTAAAACTATCAGGACACAAGGCTAAGAAGTTTGACATGAAGCTCATATCAGAAGAGTAGGTCTTCTATTCCTTGCAACCGTGACTGTCTTTGCTGCTGCTTCAGAACGGAGGGAAACAGATGGAACCTCTTTCATACAAATAGTGATATGCAATGTTTCTCGACTGTATGGCTCTTCATTTACTGTTAGCAGAGCTAATTACCGAATCTGTAGGGTTTTTCCCCCTCTGCATGCTTGCTTTGCAGTTATGGAACTTATTTTTGCTTGTTAGTATTCATAGGCTCCTCAAGGTGATGGACTGAACTGAAATATTAAGGAAGGCTCTAGTCTTGTCCTTGAATGCACTGATTTTCATCCTGGCTACTGCACTTCGTGCAAGAAAACAGCCATCAATTCTTTGTATGTGCTTAGACCTTGGAAAGGGGAGGAAATGAATCTACTGAGTGCAAAATGTGAACAGTCCTCCTAAAATTCTTTCCCTCTCTTCTGCCCAGGCTGCATCTGCAGGTCTTGTCCATGTAAACAAGGAAAAAAAGGAATGGCAGCACACAGCTCTGGAGTCTGGTCAGACTCCTGATTAGTCAGAAAGTCAGTGTTGACCCAGATGAAGCGCTCTTTTTGTTAGGCTACAAGAGCTGAAGCCTCTGTGATAATGTGCCTTTTGGTACCCTGTCGTGTGCCTTTCCAAGATGCACAAAATTTCTGTGGATACTCTAGGTGAGCTTCCAGTTCTTCTTAAGGAGATGGTGGCAGCAGCAATCCAGATTCTGGTCTCTTGGGCTAGAACTGTCGCAACGTTGCACTGCTTCAAAATTGCCTTGCCTGGTACAGCTCAAGCTTTTCCAGATATGCTGTTTAAAAATATTTTTATATGTTTGTATTTGCTCATTAAAAGAAGTCCACATAGTATTTGCAGTGGCAGGTATATTTTTAAAAGTCTGCTTTATGCCTTAAAGCATAAAGGCCTTCTAGAAGGCAGGATTGACTTTCAAGGTGTTGCGTGTATTATTAATTGGAAATGGGAAAGTTTATGGGCATAACGGTAATGTTAAAGTCATATGGCTCCAGGGATTCGCTGTGTGTATTGAATGTGCCAGTTAAAATTCAAGCCATTGTCCCATGACGATATGGTTGTCAATTTTTGAAAGCAGTTTCCTTGGGATAGTTTTACTGCTGACTGCAGAACTGTGTGGTTTCTTTTGCCTATTGCTTGGAAAGTGGTCTTAGCATGATCTGCATATCCTAGAGTCTTCCTGAAGCATCTGTTGATTGGTGTTGCTGATATCTTGACAATGTGAAATCATTTGTTTTACAGTCTTGAAATGTCTTAGTATGTTTGTTTGAAGTATCATTTACAAACAGCTACACAGAAGTGTTTTCTGGGATGGTGTATGGGTAAGGAGGCCCTTTTTGCTTTCCACTATAAAGCATGGCTTTTGTTTTGGGGACGATTTTAAGCAAACGCTTGTACAAAGTTTCAGTTTAAATACATTTTATTTGATATGAAGATATTAACATGTTTTATACTGAAAGCTACAAAATAGCAAGAATAGCTTATTTCTTTTTCCATTCTTTCTTTACCCTCATCAGTGCTCACCACCACATGCAGAACAAACCTGGAAAGTGAATCTTTCTGGCCTTAACATACGTAGACACAGTAATTTATGTGTCTGTTTCCAGACTGATAGATTTATAAAAGCCTGTCACTAGGTCCCCTCTTTTTATAGAGTACGACATAACTAATTCAGAACTGAAATACTACTTTATTAGAGTTGGTCTCTAAGACTTGCAGTAGTGCATCTGAAAGAGACATTGATCCAGAATTCTTCTGTTTTCAATTCCAAAAACTAAGTCAAAGATAGGCTTCAGTATGTTCCATCGTTGCAAAAGGAAATACTTACTATCTTGTATTCATTGGGTTCATTGAGAAGGTGAAGGATTTTTCTTTTCTTTTGGGTAGCAGAGCAGTTGGTGAGTTAGTTTGGTTTTTTTTTTTGTTCTTGATTGAGAAGGTAACCAGCCAAATAAGTTTACTTGTCTTTTAATTGGAGATAGTGTTCTGCTTCAGTCGTGTTGAAGATGTGTTTCAGTTTTTTAATTTATTTACTTTTTCCCTTTCCGAGCTTGGGTCATCTGTTGGGTGGGAAGTGACATAAACCATTTGTAATTAGGGACTTAAACTCAGCCTGCAAAGTGGATTCAGGGCAGACTTTTTTTTCCCCGGTAAGTTTGTATGTAATGTGTATGAGAGAGCTCAACACCAAATGAAGAAAACGTGGTGACTGCTAGGTTTTCATTCTGGGCTCTGCTGCTGTTGCGTAATTGTTGGTATATTTTATTGAATAAAGCTGGAAGAGGTGAGGAAAACTTGTGAACTAGGTCTGCCCTTCTCCTCCCCACCCCCGTATAAACCTGTGTTTTCATGCTAGAATCCTAGAGGATTTGTTACAGAAATTACATGATCTGTGACTACACTGGCAGCTCTAATTTGTGCTTTTTGATAAACGTGTTTCCGTTTGCAGATGCACTTGATGTTATGTAAAGAGATAGTGCATAACTGGACAAGCAAAACGAAGAAAGGAATGGGAAGAGAAATTGTAAAGGTCACTCTCCTTTCCCTAATCTTTTTCTTCTTAAGATGCAAGTATGAGAGAGAACTTGGGTGTAATTGGTTGTCTTTGATTTTTAAAGGGCAGAGTATGATAAATATCTATGTTGTTCTCTTGAACTCTATGAAAAGGAAATCTGAGTGTCTTTTTATGAAGAATGTTCAGATAGTCTAGCAATGTTATCTTTATATGCTTTCAGAAAGGCCTTATAACTCTTCTAAGCCTTTTTCTTTTTTTAAGGCTTTTTGTATAAATGTATTGCTCTCGTTGTAGGAGCTGTTCAGTTAGGATGCTTGGAATGTGCATATTAGTGTGATTTGAAAGGTACCTTTGAATAACACCTTCTAAATGTTTTCCTGGATTTGTTGGAAGATGCACTCTAAAAAAAGCAAACTCAAGAGTGCTTGATCCTTTGTTGGCAAGTACCTTTTTTTCCCGATACTATAATTTGTCATTTAATATACATGTAAACCAGAAACCACTGAATAGTGCAGTAGATGTAATGGGAGGGAGGTGGAGCATATTTGCAGTGGTGAATTTCTGATGACCTCCTGCTCACCTACAAAACTAGTTTTAAAGCAGCCATCTTCTAGACATGAACTTCTTTGGGCAAGTAACTATTGCAGACTAAAGTTTAATATCCCTGTATCTAATCAAATAGCTAAAAATAAAACTGCTAGAGAAAAGCTTGCTTTGCTTAAATATGTTTAGACAAACTGTTTTGTTGTCTTCTCCTGCTGTCTAAATGCAGAAGTTAGTATTAGCTTGTGATAGTGTTGTTGCGGTATTGCAATTGGAAGTCTCTAGGACAACAGAGTAATCAGTTAGCAATGCAGTCCTGATACTCATTATGCTAATCTTGTGCTTCACTCTGCTCTGCACAGCTCGGTCCCAGTGTAGGGAGCGGTGGTGTGTGCCCAGTCTGTACGTCTGTCTGGGGACAGGGAGGAGCTGGCAGAGGGTGACTGTGCTCTGTCTGCAGCAACCATCAGCGCTCTTCTGCCTGTCAGAGCACCAGGGGAGAGGTGTGTTGCATGTCATCAGCAGGGTTGTGTGCAGCTTGGGAGGGAGTTCCCTTAAGAATTGTGCTTGGAGTATTTCATACTCCAGCAGTGAAGTGGATAACTCGACAAAACCTTCCATTTCAGCCTCTTGCCAACACACAGTCTTGCAATAGTGTTGGACAGGTTGGTGGGCTGTGGGCTGATGAAAGGAAGAGTAATACACCTCTGCTGCCACACACAAGAAGATCTTAGTGGTGTGAGTATGCTTACTGGTATAATGATGCAGTGCTTAATAAAAAATGAACTAGTCCTATGGTATTGCATGTTACTGTTCTGTGTCAGCCGGGAAGGTGACATTTAAAGAATGTCTGCAAGAATTGTCATGTTTTGTCAAGTGGGGAGAATTTCCCTTTCCTCCTTTTTTGTTATTCAGCCAAGTAGAGTAATACTGAGATTTGCATTTTTAGTTGTTTATCCCCTCCTCTCCCCTCAAGTAATTTAAAATTTATTGGCTGATTTGTATGTATGACTAAGTAGTGACCACTCTGTAATTTTTTCAGCAGTCATACTTATTTTTCTCTAATTCAAAATCTTTGTTTCCATGTCATCAGTCAGCAGCCTCAACTCCTCTAATCTTCTAAGAATGCGAATATTTTTGTCTTCCAGAACTGTAAAAGATACAGGTGGAGTTGCTGTGACAACACTTCCTCAGTGCAGACAGCATGCGCTGTCTGTGCTGCTTCTCATGACAAGTTGGCCCTTCTCCTCAGGCAGGAAGTGCAGCAGAAGCTGGAGAACAGCAGATGAGATAAAGTAAATTTTTTGCCCCAAATAAGGCAGGAGGTGTTATTTCAGGAGACCTATCTATGCCTCTGACCCTGCCATTGTTTTCTACCCTCATCTGTTCCTACAGTGTGATTTTTAACTGGCAATATTTTGTTTTCGGGACTGGTTGCTACTCTGAGGACTGGGCAGGGAGGGGCAGTGTGGGGGAAACAACTCATGTTTTTGAAATCAGGCAGTGTGTGAAATGGAGAAACAAAATTGTTCTTGTTTTCTGTTTTCTTTGAATGTTTGAAATTATCTGATGTGACTCAGTGGATTTAGATAGCAATATACGACACACAAACTTTTAGTTTATGTTATGGCTATGTGTTGAGTTTCTAGGTAATCCCTGGCTTAAATGCAGCTTTCTCTGATGTGTAAGACTTACATGTAGGTTATGCTGAGATCAAACAGGGATCTTTGAGTTTATTTTGCTGTTTGTAAGAGGAAGTTTGTGTGTAATTTGTGAGCTGTCTTGATAAGAAAAGGTCAGAGTTGAAGGTCAGAGTTGAATGAGTTGGGGACATTGGAGCTGTTTGTACCGTGGCCTCAGAGCAAAGGCTCATTGTGCCTTTGCGTAAGAGGAGGTAAGTACAGTGAACTTACTGTCAACTTTTTTGTGCAAGTGATGCGTCTGTTTGTAAAGAGTGCTATACAGTGACCCTTGTCTTATTTTAATAATATGTAAAATCACACCAGGAAATTCTCATTTCTCCTTTTTGGAACATGAGTTACAGGCTTTATCATGCTTCTTTGTAGTTCATCTAGCGTCAGCAACATGTCAAAAGCATTAAAACTTATCTTTCATTTTCCTGTTGTATCATTTAACTATAAGGGATAATTCCAAAAGATTAAGTATTGAAATGTTCTCTGAATTTTATTTTTAGAAAGCTACTGCCGTTTGGTACAAAACTCAGAGTAAAAGCACACACTGTTGTTTTTTTGCTAGGGATATTTTTGTTGTTTGTTGCTATTTGTGGGCCCCCCCCCCCCCTTTTTTTTTTTAGAGTTAGGGTTAGTCTCTGCTCCTGTTTCACCTACTCTGGATAATATAAAAGCTGTTGCAAGCGTACCAAATCTGTCACATCTGCCTTAGGCTAGTAAAGATGAAATTATTGGGGAATACCTATACAGAAAGGTGTGGTTGTTTACTTTTAAGTCCAGGAATGGCTGTGGGATGCTTCTGAATTAGCTTATGTCCTAACAGCGAAAGGAAGACAAAGTTTGGGGAATTCTGGGTTCTATTCCTGCTTATGGCTGAGTTTGCTATTTTTAGGATGTGTTTTCATCCTTCCCAGTTCTTCTGGGCCTTTGTTTTTAGCATATGTATTTACGCTAGTCATCTTACTTCTCCCTTCGTTGCTGGTTGAGTGTCTGAAAGGATATGACTAAGAATACCTGAGAGATGTGTGTCTGTTGTCTGTACCTTTTCTTGTTCCTTTTCTTGATGGTAGGCTTTTAGGAACCATGTGGAATAATTACAGGAAAGCTGTTGTCCAGCTCCGATTTGGAGAAGCAAAATCTTAGGGAGTTAAATTCTTTGTCCACAAATTCTTTGCAGAGTATATGAAGGAGGAATTTTTCTCCACTTTGACAGTGCGATCGCATCTGTATTGGAACATGTCGGAGATAATGCCTTTATGTCAGAGATGCAATTTCTCATCTCATTTAATGTAACTGTTCTAAAGCATAGAAATTTTAGAGCTTTTCAAGAGAACTGGAGAAAAAATTGGATGTTTAGTGTGGATAAAACCTATTTTCTCTGTCATTTTGTTCTGGGAAATTACTTTTTTAGAATGAATCTCAAACAGATGAACAGAATATATCACTTTCCCTTTCACTGTTGGGTGTGCATGAGGGACAGAGAAGTCTTGCCAAAGGTTAGTTTGGCAAGGTTTTAAGCTGCTGAAAACAGGATCTTAAAAATGGAAGAGTTGTGCAACCTTTATTAGACATGGTAGTTAGTAAATCCTTTATGGAATACAAGCTTAGTGGTGTAACTTTCCAGTGTGAACTGGGCCAAAATACAGCTCCAAGATACATAATCTGCTTGCGTTTATTACAGTGGAATATAAACTCTAATGCTTAAGATGACATGTCAAATGCGGGATCGCGTAGGCATGTAATTGCACTGCTGTTGCAGTCACCACAGTTGAGATAATAGTCCAGCCATTTGTATATGCAGTTACTGAAATAAATAAGGCTAATATGTTTGCATTCCTAAAAATGTTTCATGACACCAGTGAGGGATTCCACATATGAGGCTGGGCTGTTTTGGTTTGGTTTTTTTTTTTTTCCTCCCCCCACAAGCATTTCAAGCAGGGAGTGCCTCTGAAGAAAGCCAGTCCCAGCCTTTCAAACTCATTCTACCACCACTGCTTCAGTTTTATTGGCCAAATATTTTAATGATTGTGTGGTGATCTGGATCATGGCCCTGATCCACACTAAAACTACCTACCCCTTTTTTTTTTTTGCTGGGTGGCTTACAAAACACAGTCCCTAACCCAGTTCATTTTGCAGGTGTGGTGAAAGAAGAAGGTGGGTACAAATGGCAAAGGGAAAGAGGAAGGAACTGCATCTTTTGGTGACAGTACCAGCTTTAATGTATTTGTTGAACTACTGCTTGTGGCCCCAATTCAAGAGAGCAGTTCTGTGCAGGACAGGGCCTCTAGTATGTGAATAAAATGTCACTGAAGTAGACTTCTTCACCTTTTCTTACTATTTTGTTAACTGATTAATGTTTAGACTGGAAAAGTGCCTTCTGCAAAGTTCCTTTAGAGAAGAAAAGTTAAGTGTAGGGTGAGAACAATGGGTTATCATAAAGTGAGTACCAGTTGATAAAGGAATAAAAAGACCAGTGTTCATTTTGATGAAAGCTTAGCAGTGGGGTTCCTCTGAAGTTTTGTATGCGTACTGTTTGAGTTTGTCAGCTACAGAGACAATTGTAAAGAACTTCAAAAGTACTTAAGCTGTATGAATAGCCAACAAAATGCAGAAGTTGTTCAGAGTTGAACAGTCCAAAGTAATAAACATTTAAGTAAAGTAGCAGTTTAGGAAAGAGATTAGTATCATGGTGGAGAGCTTAGGGAAAATTTTGGCTCGGTGCACAACTATACATTCTGTTATAAAATATGTAAAGAACAAGATGGAGAATAATATTAAAAATATAAGTGGTTCAACTTCGCATTCTGCTGTTTTTGTCTCAGTTGTTTTAAAGCTATTGAAGAGTTAAGAAGGGGCTCTAAGACGGTCAAGAGCTTCATTAGTGCAAGCTGAAATCAAATCAGAACAATTTCATTCACAGCTGAACTTGAATCTGAACTGAATTGGACAACTCAGTGATTCTTTTTCCTGGGCAGAATAGAGTAGAAGAGATGCAATCTCCCTGCCTCTGTGTAAAGAAGAAGGGGACTTTTAGTGTCATTGGATGGTAGAAAATTAAAGTCTTTAAGATTTAATAACACATCAGTGCCCGGGGCTTTTGTTTGTTTGTTTTTTTGTAAATACTTTCATTATGTCTTTTCACAAATACTGACTTTGCAGGATAGTTTCAATGGTGTTACTTCTTTTGAGTCATACAACATAATCTGAAAACTCCTTCTTTAAATGTTATAGTTCTAAAAGGTAAGGAATTGTCCCTATTTAAGGAGTCTAATAGTTTAAACTAGCTTGGAGATTCACCTCAGTTTTGTAATTTAACTAAATGGGGAGAGGAAAGATTAATAGCTTTATTACTGCTTCTCATTTATGTAGAACTAAAAATAGAAGTGGTGTTGTAAGAGCAAGGGCCAGCATTGCTGCTGTTTGGGAGGATGCGGGTACTGGAAAGTTGATTCATTAGGACAGTGGTATGAGTGCTTGTGGGTGTGGGTTTTTTGGTGGCAGAAAGGAGGATTTTGTCATAGGCTTTTTAATTTTGTTTCATTTGTTTTCTAGCATCCC
Source organism: Ciconia boyciana (assembly GCF_034638445.1). Classification (NCBI taxonomy): domain Eukaryota; kingdom Metazoa; phylum Chordata; class Aves; order Ciconiiformes; family Ciconiidae; genus Ciconia; species Ciconia boyciana. The sequence goes on along the minus strand of NC_132936.1, from coordinate 103,306,171 downwards.
GAACTTAACAAGCACACGCAGTTTCTGTGAAAGTCTGTAGTGTCTGTGTCTGCTTGCCAGAACTGGGGAAGAAAAACCATTAATATTAAGAATATGTGGTTTTGGTTAATTTAAGCATTAGTTACATTTGAGTGTGGTGTTTAGGGTGGGGCATTGAACACTATTTTAATGTAATTTGGTGACTTGGGTATTTTATTATCTATGTAGATAAATGTGACAGTGTTTAAGCATGGTTTCCTGATGGGATTAAGCTACTTGTTTAACAGCTATTCTTTCTCTCACCCCTCCCACACTTCTGATTTGCCTCCTTGCAAATCTGTCTGCGATTGACCAGATGGTTCAGATTTCAGACATAATGGTGTTCTCATGAGTTTTGTGAAAATTGGCAGCTGAGCAGAGGAGAGAGAGACCCAAGTTAGTGCCTCAACTGAGGGTAGTGCAGGCAGATTTGGCCATCGTATGTCTTGTTTGACATCTGCTGCACGTCCAACCAGCACATGAATGGGTTTGGGTTTGCCACAGTGCCGGCATATCTTGTCCAGCCTGTTGAGGAGAAGGAGGTTAGACAACAAGTTTTTGGGAAACCAGGCTTTGTTACTTCTGCTGTTGCTGAAGCAGCATGTTAATCTGGCAGTGGCAGACGGTATATGAAGCAGCATCCTTTCCTTTAGGTGATGTTTAGTCCACCTTGCTTATCATAGCCTTTTAGATCCAAAAGGCATATGCAGATAACTGTTTAGTCTTAATGTTAGGAAAAAGGATAAGGTGATAAAAGAACTTAAAGTATTGTGTTTTTAAGACTTTCTATTCTGTATATAAAACGGGAGTTGGCGTAGCCTCCTAAAAGGAGGACTAGAAGGGCATCAACCTGACTAAAACTCTCAAGAAAGAGCAGTGATGCTCAGATTACTGTAGGCAGTGCACAGCTAAAGAAGAAGTCAGTTATGAATCTGACCCAGGGACACGTAGAAACGTGAGGCTTGAGGTGTATTTGAGCGTATTTGGGAAGACCTGGGAGAGAGCAGCGGGTGGTAAGCAGCATGAGAGTCTGTCAGGAAGGGTTCTGTGCCACTGTGTAGCACGTGTGAAGGCATTACATTAGAAATAGCCTCTTGAGTTTTGTACCTGAACCTGTTCTATTTTGATATGCATAAGTATATATAGATGGCCTGGCAAAATGCCAACTCTGGTAACTGCCAGTTCCTTTCTAAATGCATTCTTCTTTCACACCCATTTTTATTTCCTGTGCTTGTCTCTGGCATAAAATGCAGTTGTTGTTGTTCCTTGAAACAGCTTTACTTGGAAATAAATATAACCGTAGCCTGTGTATACACTAATATAACATGAAGGACCTATGAAGTTCAGTTTACATTTGTAAAAATGCTTTCAGATACAGGTACGGTTAATATAAATGTCTGTTAAGCCTCTTGCATGTAGTAGGTTACATGAAAACAAGCAGATGAGTATTTTTTGGTATTTGAAACTCTTCTATTTGTATCATCAAACCTAATACTTCAGTCTTCTAACCTAGTAACATAGGAAGGGAATGTGACAACAGCATGACCTTTGCCCAGGTAATTCTATTATCCTGAACGTGTTTAAAGATCATTTGATGCCTGCCTTGGGCTGCTGGAATTTGACAAGATTTTTACAGGCTGGAGAAGTACTTTTGTCCCTCATCTATTTCAGAGGGAGAAAATACTGAAACATGCCCCTTTTTTTTCCCCTTTGTTGCTTACATTCTTTGCAAATGTTTTAACAGCCTACTAAACTTCAAAAACTAAAATGCAGAGCTGAGTTCATGTAACCACGAGTGGCATTGCCATGTGTCACTGTAGGAAGGCTAAGGGTTATTTGGGTGGCTGCTGTGGTGAAGAAAGAGCCATAGCACGTGGCCTGCTTCTTCCTTTTCCAGTCCTATTACCACTCTTTCCTGATACTTTGCAAAAGCAATGTGGTAAATCTGAGTGTCTGGTCACTCACTGGGTTTGCTTTGAGGCAGGGTTTCTTGGAGCAAAGTACGGAGGATTTAATTGGACAGGTAGAATTCAATATTTGAAGTGTATTGACCAAAGCTTTTACTCCTTGGGAGTGCTAGACTTTTGTAGCCCGAATAAATTTATTTTTGCCTAGTTTTCTTTTTGTCTGAGGAAAGAGTAATTTGTAACACTTTTGGCAAGTGTTTCATGAGTAAGCCAAGGCACTTGTAGCCACAGATCATGGCAAGTTGCATGTAAAGTGCTTACAGTGCCTATTGCTACCCACAGACTTATGAGTGTTCACATTAATCATTTAGTTGTAAAGTGGAATGTTGAGATTTGTCATATCTTCTTGCATTTGTGGCACACTTGCTGTATTTGAAACAGAGAAGTCCATTTCCACAGTCTCTTTCACAGCTGTCTTGTTCAACCCCTTTACGGGTGCTCTCCAGAGAAACTGCTCTGCAGTGAATTACTGTTTTTAATTGAAGTACTCTGACGTCTGTTCTTTTTCTCTTTTTTTTCGTTCCCCCAGCATTTGTCTGCTGTCATTTTTACCATTTGCTCCCAATGTATAGAAAAACTTTTTGATCTGAGATATGGAATTTTTATGTTTTTAATTTGAGGAGAGAGAAGGCAGAGAGGAACAGAAGCCTCAATTACTGTTATTGCAGCAGCATATTTCAAAACTGGGACCTGGGTATTTCATTGAAAGGTGCATTGAATATTAGTCTGTGTGCTGAGGATGAAGGGTGGGTATTGGAGCCAGCCATTCAGAATGTTTCAATAAATTTGTTTGTATCGAATCCAACCATTTTATGTCAGTAAAAAGTACTACTGGAACTCCCAGTAAGACTGTCAGCCACAAATCCAAGGTATTTTTTGCAGTTGTCAGCAGGTGTAAGAGGATTATTTGTTTTGTAATACTAACAGATGCCAGAGCACTAAACTTTTTTTAAAATTAGGAACAGTAAACTTTCTGCTGCTGCTTTGAGGTACATCAGCTAGAATAATCTAATGAAAGAGGCTGTTTTTTTCTGCTAATTACTTCATTTGTGATAGCCTGAGCGTACCATTAAAGGCATCGCTTCTGATTTTATGATGATAGACTTCTGCCTACTGGCAACCTGAAATGTGGCCACACACTTAATTCTTAAGAGTCGCTGAACTGGTATAGGATAACCTGGGGTAAATTTAAAAATGGTAAGATGCTTTGTTGGCTTGAATCATTTGCTGTGTCATACCAGCAAAAGTACTAGCTTAAGTTCCTGGCTAGAATTATTGTCATACACTTTCCAGCATGCTTTTCAAACTTACTGTGGCCTCTTGTTTTAATAATGGGACTTGCATAAACAGAAACATAAAACTGAATATAGGAATTTACTGTTACATTACTCTGCATCATTAGCTTCTTATTGTTTTATGATTAAATTATTTTGATTAAATTTGTGGCAACTGAACATCATTTTCCCCTGGCCTTTATAAAATCCGTTATTTGAAAAAAATGAACGTAGTATCTAAAAGGTCCAAGGGGAAATGTTTTTACAGTTCTTGTTCATGTCATAACTTCTTTGTCATAAAGACTGTTGTTTGTAGCGTGGGTGAGAAGTTTAATAAAGTCCTTGAAACCTAACGGTGCAAACATTTAAGGCTTCTTTTAAAAGGTTTGTTCTTCTACCTTGCATCTGTATCCAGTTATTTTTTGATTCTTTGCATGCCTTTCACTGTTAAGCTTTCCCCTCCACACTGCAACTTGAAGATGTCCAATGGCTTGGTTCTGTTTTGTGGTATATGGGAATGCTAACCCATGGGAACTGGAGGATGGTGTGGAGGTGTATGGGGGGAGGAGAGAATAATGCTGCAGCTGTTTGATTAGTAGCCAGTTTTATTGCTTGAGGATATTGATTTTTAGATTATGTTACTTCTGCAATCTCAAAATACACTGTTTGAGTATGTATTTCTGTTCTCATGATCATTCAGGAGCTTAGTAGCTCTGTGTTTTCTGTCCAGAGTTGACTGAGTTGAAGAGGTTTAAATGGTCAATGTCCTTCAGGTGGAGACAAGCTCCTCAGTTCTGAGGTCACTGTAAAATGTCAGCTGAGAGAGCATAATGAGACAGCATCAATGGCATTTTGTAGTAAGTGAGGCAAGACCTGAAGAATACGAAGAGGTAACTGAACCTGATTTAGATAAGCAGAAGGTAGTGACCAGAGCTGGGATATAGGGGTGGTCTTACCACATTCAGAATGTTGGTTTTCTTGACTTGAACCTTCAGCCAGTGATTAAAGTCATGCAGTTTTCTTCCGTTAGGAGAGAAAGATCTGGTATTTTTTTGAATCAATATGACTTATTTAAAGGATATATGCAAAATCATGTTTTTCTGAGCCCAGTTGGATGTGAACACTGGGACAACGGTTTCCTTGCTCACTAGTGTAATTCTGGGTTATTTTAACCTAGCACATCTTCTGAAAAGCATAGTCTTAGTTCTTAGCTGTAGTCACTCTGACAGCTTTTCTTGTATGTACCCTTTTGGCTGTAACCCTTGCCTGTGTCCAGTCCTGGTGGTACAGTTCTAGAGCTAAGTAGTTGAATGCTTGGGGGCTGATCAAACCTTTTCACCGTGCTATTTAATTAGGCTTGGTATGTAGGGAGAGATGAATGCAAACTCTCACTTGGAGTTTCAGTTAAGTTCCACATCTTGTTTAAAGAAAAAGTAAGGTTTGCTCACTTCCAGCCCTATTACAGTTTTCTGGTTCCTGTGTTTGATAAACCTCAAGGCACTTCAGAGAATTTAATGGGTACCAGAAAACCCATGATTAGTTACCTCTCTAGCTATGATGTAAATGCATTAGAATAATGTGCTTTATCAGCTCCCTATGAGAAATTGCTCTCCCTCTTTGTGCAATCTGGTGCCAGTTTTCTGCATTCTGTATGTCTTATACCTGAAAGAGCCTCTTGTATAGTGCTCTGAAAAGTTTATGGTCCCAAAATATACAGTAACTTAAAACTTGCAGTTAAAAATGGAAATGAGACTTCCAACTCATGTCTTTTCATTGCTAGTTAGCCTCTCCGATCCCTTATGCAGTAGATAATAACTAAATTCTCTTGAGTTCTTCCACTGTCCCCAGAAGGACTTGATACTCCATGGCCTTGGGATATTTGTTGTAAGATTGCTGAATATGTCATTTATTTCTGCAGCTGTGTTTTTTGGGAAAAACATCTGAAAAGTTTCTAGATGCTCTGGTTTTGTTGAAATGATATGGGAAGCTTGCAATCTACAAATCTTAAAAGGAGAGGAAATGGCCATCTCTTCCTGGGCAGGTTCATTGCTATATGCCACCAGTTACTTGCTCTTTAAAGCCATACTTTCAACTGGCCTGATTTGGAAATCTAGATAAAGTAGGAGCAGAATCTTCCATATGGCTAGAACCGTGGCTTTCCAAATACCTGACTTTTTTTTTTAAGAGCCAAACAGCAATTTTTGCAGAACTTTGCTGTAATAGAGCTTGCTCCCTCTTAAATAACAGTGAAAATTTTGTGCAGTCTTTATTAGGAGTTCATTTTGGGCAGTTCAACAGTTATCACAGAATATACTTAAACTTTTTGTAACAAGTTCCTTCAAGTCTTAGGTATCGCTGTCCAGAAACATTAAGGACTCAAATCTGTCTACTTCAAAAGCAAAAATTCTAGAAATCAAAAAACATCCACCTATTTACCTATTTATGATAATAGATTATTCTTATCTTTATTTCTTTATAGCCATCAGACTCTGCTCATGTCTTATTTTCTTGAAACAGAATTACACATTTTCCCCTATTACTTATTTGAAGGCTTGCTTCTGTCTTGTGGGTGCATTTTTTTTCAGTGGAGTCTTTGTCCAGCTTCCCCAGTATTCATATTATTTTGGGCTACACAGTGCAGACTCTATTTCAGTCGTATAAAGAAGAAAGTTAGGTTCCTAATAGAAAGTCCTGTGGTGTTGCAGTGTGCGTCTCTGCATAAGCAGCCAAACAGTTGAATGGATACTGTGGGAGTGCTGTGGTCCTGTACGGTGGCTTGTTGATTATTAGTTTGTTTTAGCCAGCTTGCACTAGGACAACTAGTTTGCATCAAGATTCTCAGAGTTAACAGCTGAGGCTGCAAAGCAGGTTCCAACCATTCCCCCTGCTTTAAAAGAGGGGGTACTTCCTCTGGAGGAAACAGGACTGCTATTTCACAAGTAATTTGCTTTGCAAAGACCATTACCCTAATGGGATTTTTCACACAGTTGGTTTGGATATACTGTTTTTCAGTGTTGATTACACAATCTGAAAAGTATCCCTTTACTTAGGGTTGTGAACCTGGGTGTGTTCTCTGTGCATTGTCTTCCCTGGAACCTGACTGGGAAGATCTGCTTTTGTCCTCTATCTATGAGCTTTTTAAGGCTGTATAATATGCTAGCTGTGCTTTTTGAGCTGCCTTAACAGTTGAGGGAAGTGAAGTACCTTATGAATGACTCTTTGGCATCACAGGGAATTTCACATCTGGAAAGACAAGCAACAGGATCAAATTAGTAATGCATACCATTGCCAATGACTCAAAAGGAAACTGAAGTAACAGTATTGTATTTTGCGATACTGCTCCTGGGTAGATTCTGCTGCCTAGACAGTTGACTCTGCAAAGGCAGCTCAGGTTATTGTAATGATGCAGTACTTCATCTGTGGCAGAGGGTGTGCTTTCACAGCACTCTCTTAGGGAGGAAATATTTTCTTTAATTTGCTTTCCCCAAACAAAGCCAAAGCCCACTAAAAATCAAACAGCTGTCACCTTGTCCCTGCCTAAATAGTGGTTCTGTAGTGTCTGTGGCACATAGCTACAAAATTTTTATAACAAGGACGTTTAGCTTTCTCTTTTGTACTTAAGCTTACAGGGAAAAGTAGAAGAGTGGGGGGTTGCACATTTTTAACATGTTCTAACCTTCTTTAAAAGAACAAAACTCTATGCTTGCTATGCTCTAAAGACCACAACATGCCTAACAAGTTTGTTTGTTTTAAAAAGAAATTCACAGCAATTTTGAAAGTGACTTAGGTGACTAGTGCTGGTTATGCTTTGCATGTTGGGCCAACCGGACTTGCCCAGCAGGTCTTCCAGCATAGCAGACCATGGTTCCGTAAGATTCATTCTGGTCCAACTGGTGGTTGCTGCCCCATCATCCCGTCGTCTTCTGATAGCTCTGATTGTGCTGGCTTGCCCCTTCTTTTTTTTTTTTTCCCCCACCACCACAGATGCTCACATGATGTTGCAGTGGCTCTCTTTTGCTTCTCAAATGTTAGAGCAACTAATAAGAAGTAATTAGAGCCCAAAATAGGAAAAATAAGAAATATCTTAGGTAAAGATAGTAGGGGAAATAACTGATGCCTTCCCACTTGACATGTTGGGAGTTTTTTTGTTTACTTGTTACTACTTTAAGCTTAGAGTTCTATGTTTAAGTGGGTGTCAGTAGCTATATCTGAGTGTTAAGTAGTAATTTGAATGTCTTGGTGTTTGAGTAACTAAAAGTAGCTCAATTTCAATGTAGCTGCTTGCATGCTTTGTGTTTGACATGCAGACGAAACAGTCTCCATAGAGTACTTTAATTTGCCATAATATTTCGTAATATAGCTAAAGTTACAGATAAAGATATAAATGAAGATCTAAAGATCTCTGTATTTGCGTGAAGATCTCAAGACTTTATAGCAGTGAACACAATGGCTTATTCTGGCTAAAATGCATTGTTGCCTCAAGTTTGTGGTGTTGATTACTAGTCCCACTTTTTTGCCTGAGTCTGATCCCAGGTGAATCATATTCTGCTTCTTCAATATTAAGGTTTGAACTATCCTTCAAATTTATGTCTTTGCTGCAGTTCTGTAGCAGTAAGACAGAAAAACCTTGCCAGTTTGTATTTGCAACCTGTGCTTTGTGACTGTAAAGGCTGCTCTGTTTCATGCCGCAGGATGAAGTTGTAGGTTTTGTTGTAGTTGAAGGTATCCACTAAGAAATAATTCTGTTAACACTGAGTTTTTCCTCCTGGTGTCACATAGATCACAGAATCACAGAATTGTTTAGGTTGGAAGGGACCTCTGAGGATCATATAGTTGAACCCCCAGCTCAAAGCAAGGTCAGTTAGAGCAGGTTGCCCAGGTCCATGTCCAGTCAGGTTTTGAATAGCTCCAAGGATGGACACTCCACAACGTCACTGTGCAACCTGTGTCAGTGTTTGACTGCTCTTGCAGTAAAAATGTTCTTTTTTTCCTTGTGTTGAAGTGGGATATCCTGTATTTCAATTTGTGCCCGTTGCCTCTCAGCCTGTCACTGGATACTGCAGGAAAGAGTCTGGCTAAGTCTTTTTCACTCTCCCTGCACCCCCATCAGGTAATTACACATGGGTAAGATTCCCCCCCTGGAGCCTTTTCTTCTCCAGGCTGAGTCCCAGCTCCTTCAGCATCTCTTTGTATGAAAGATGCTCCGGTCTCTTAATCGTCTTAGTGGCCCTTCGTTGGACTCACTCCAGTAAGTCTTGCATCTTATATTGTACTGAGGAGCACAGAACTGGACCTGGTGCTCCAGATGTGGCCTCCCCAGTGCTGAGCAGAGGGGAAGGACCACCTTCCTCCACCTGTTGGCAAGGCTTTTCCTAATGCAGCCCAGGATACTGTTTGCCCTGCCATGAGGATGCATTTCTGGCTCTTGGTCAGCTTGTCTACCAGGACCCCAGGGCCTTTTCTGCAAAGCTGCTCTCCAGGTGTGGGACTCGGCACTTCCCCTTGTTGAACTCCCTGAGGTTCCTGTTGGCTCATTTCTCCAGCCTGTCTGCATCCCTCTGAATGGCAGCATGACCAGATGGCGTATCAAACACTCCTCCTGCTTGTGCGTTCTCTGCAGACTTGCTGCAAACCTGCAGAGAGTGCACTCTGTCCTATCGTTCAGGCTGCTAATGAGGATGTTAAACAATACCGGTCCCAGTATTGACGCTGGGGTACACCCCTAGTAAGTGGCCTCCAGCTGGACTTTGTGCTGCTGGAGGTGATGATTTTTCTCTCCAGCAGCTTACCTTCTTAAAGCTTAAGTCCCAGTGTTGACACACTGAATTTCAGACTACCTTATGCCTTTTTTGTGCTCTGCATGACTTTTCCCCTTTTCTCCCATTTTATTTCTCATTCTTTTCAGGTAAATATAGAGGGGAGGTCTGCCTCTAACTCTTCCTGACTTGAACCCAGGAAGGAACCACTTCTCCAGCTCTAGATGGAAATTTTTGTCAAGATACCTGTAATTTTTAAAGGGCGGGCGGGAAGCCATGGCACTTCTATTGAGTTGTACCTGTCTGTCGGTGTTTGATGTGTCAGACCCTGTTAGTCAGCTCTGTTCGTGCTTGGTTAGTTGCTCAGCAGTAGTGATGGGGCAGATGAGTATGGGTAAAGTACGGTAGTAGCCTGCTGGGTTCAAGTTATTAAAAATACAGAGCTGCAGCCAACTGTTCTTTGCTTGAAAGGCTGATAAGGGTAACAATAATAGCAAGCTCTGTATTCGTATCATTTTTTTTAGTTACCCAGCTGAACTGGTATGGTTTTTGATCAGGGAAAAGAAACACTCTTTCCTCTTCTCACTGCTCTTCTATGGTACTTACCCTTTTACAAAGAGAAACATGCTTGAATTGTTGTAATGGTGTTGTATTCTGAGATTCCCCTGTTTTCAAAGTAACTTTTTTCTTTTTAATTCTAGAAAAGCCAATCTGTTTTTAATAAAGCTGATTACAGATAGAACTTTCTTTGAGCTTAAGGTGCATTTTGCATGGTAGCCATACTTAAAATACTGTAGTTTCAATATACAGTATACTGAATAGGACTTTTAAGGCTGTGGTATCAACTTATGAAAATTTGATTTTGGACTGCCTTCTTGTTACGAGGAAACATCAGTGTTAACAGGTGAAACTGCAGAAGTTTGACTTTTGCATTTTAGAAAAAAATGGAAAAGTGTTCTGTGGATTTGGTAGATAAAGTAATGTGCTTGAGTGGTGAGAATCTTTTCTCCCTTGTAAAAATTATCCTTGTAGATAAAGAGACTGAAATGTAGGGCCCACAGCCTTGTCTGACAAAAAGGGTCTATTTAGGCAAGTGTTGGACCTCTTTGCGTTGAGGGATTGACTGTGGTGTTTCCATCATTGTCTCTAACCTTGGGGTTGAATGGCAGAAAGTACAAGCTGGTAGAAAAAACTTGTATGTCTTGGTTCTTGTCCTTAAAATTTTCAAATCTGTAGTATCTGTCTCGGGAGCAATAAAACATCTGTGGACCAAAATTTCTTGGGACGTTTTTTCATACAAGCAGTCTTGTGGCCCTGTGATTGTCAAAGGAGGTTTCTCGCCATGTAAAATTGCGCAGTCTTAGTAAGCTGCAAATCTTGTCTTTGCTCTGTGTAACAACTTAGCTGAGATCCTTCTATTCAGAGTCTCTTCGATGCCTGTTTTACAGAAATATGTTTCTTTGCTTCTGTCACTTATGGTGCTACAGCTTTTTGGTCATCCCCAGAGTGTTTGGAAGCTTTTAACCAGCAAAAAACAAAAGTTCATTTTTAGCTTATATACCTCTTTGGTTTATGGTCATCTCAAAGACAGTCCTGTAGAATTGGTCTTTATTTGATGTTGGAAATAAACAGTTTTGAACATAGATGACAGTGTTTCTTTCCCCAGTGTGAATAGGAATGACCAAAATGGTACTGAGTATCAGCTTTAAATATGTACTGAAGTCATAGCAGTTAATCTGAAGTATATTTACTGTTGGTTCAGATTCTTTTGTCTTTTTAGGACCTTGCTGACCATGTGCTTCTACCTAGGTAATTTTTTGTGCATACTTTGCAGCTTCTTAGGATTGTTTTTAACATTCAAGCCTGACTATTTGATTTTCAGTATCCCTTAATAACCTTTACTTGCTGTTCTGATGTTTTATTTCCTAAGTGTGTTAAAAATGTAAAAAAGTATTCTTTCATGGTGAGAAAAAAATTGCGAGACTGCCCCATTGTTTTGCTTCTCCTTCTTCTAGGCTTCAAACTAACTCGTTTTTTTTCTAGCCATTATAACATCTGCAGTATGTAAGGTATTAGAGCATTAGGATATTCGTTCATGGATGCATTGATGTTCCTCTGGGTAGTTAATACTTAATGTATTTTATCTGTCACCGGGGAGGAATGTGCTGTACAGCTTGCTCCTTCTGCAAGTGGTCTGACTCATGAGCTGGAGATACTTCAAAAGGATTTCAGCACTCTATCCCATTCTTCAGTCTTGCAGTTGCTTTTCTAATAATAGAAGCAGCAAAACAGACAGTGGAGTTGCTTCTCGGCTGCTACAGTTTATTACCAGTATAGTCATGAAAGCTGACATCAATTGCAATCATCACATTTCACAGTCCACATTTGCCTGTGTGCCTACAAAAACTGTGTCTCTTGTACCGCTCCTTGGAAGCAGTAGCCACCATATACAACTAGGGTTCCAGTTTGGATGATCAGAACTATGAGCTGTGGGACTCTTGTGCCTCTACAATTCAACCAATGTTGTGGGAGCAGGATAAAATAGCTGTTGGAGACCTCCAGCAAAATGTGCAGGGTATGTCCAGTGAAAGACGTGCTCTTGTAAGACTTAAGATATGTTGGAACTATTCCTTAAATATCTGTAGTGAGCATAGCTTCTGTATCCTGACAGAATTTCTTAACTTCAAGAGTTTTCTTATCATATAAACTGCTTGCCTAGCATAATTACAAAGAGGTGAAGCTCTTGAAATGGCACTGCCTGTACTGAAGTCAGTGGAAGAAGTTTGCTTCACTGAAGGTGAGCTAAGGTTTCACTTTTATTGATTCTCAGTCACATATACATAAAAGGAGCCCTCTCTTCAGCCACAAGCATCGTCTCTTGTGCCAGTGAATTATAGAACTCAAGCAAACTGTACCCATGAGGTCTTGAACGTGCACTCCAGGAAAATTAAGTCAGTCTTCAAAAGTAGTCATTGCTAGGGCCTATTTCCAAAAGGAACTGCTGTGCTTTAGGAAAAATGTGGTTCTTGGGTTAGTTAGAAAGATGAAAGAGCCAGGGCATCTTTGTTGTAATTGTCTCCTGTTTTTAACGGGAGTCTCTTACTGTCAGTTAATTGAAGTAAGAGTGTGGGTTGACTTAGGGCATAGATATTGTGACTGCTGAAGTCCTCTTCTCCACAAAGTAGATCTGTCTGTAAACTGCAGAAAGAGAGGGTGGAAGCTAAGAAGAATGGAACTGAAAGCAAAAGGAAATGTGTGTTGTTTCCTACACTGAAGTGTAGAGGTGTGCAAAATGGCTTGTCACAGAAGAATGAAGATGGTGACTGGGACATCTTAAACCCAGCCTCATTTTATTAACATACACTGTAGGAAAAATCTCCATTTATTTGCAGGCTTCTCTTTCCTAGCTGCTGCTTCTGTGACTTCTCTGATAAGCATTTTTCTTGATGGAAATAAAAGGAAAAATTTGTCAGTGCAGGCCAGTTTATTACCATCATGAAAGTCTGAATCAAGTTAGCTGTAAAAGATGCTTTTTTTGGTATCAAAATCTTGTTTGAAACTGTGTTTTTTACAACCTTAAGATGTATATATTGTAATAGCATTGAAATTGACAATACTTTTGTTAGTAACGGTACCTTCTTTAATGGGAAAAGAAAGATAACATGTTAAGTGAAGCTTTGTTTAATGAGATATGAGGTATGCGTGTTCTTTCCCTCCTTTTCTGGATTGTGCTTTTATTGATCACCTGTGTGTCTTGTGTGTACTTAGAGACAATACATTAACGTTTCCTTGGCAGCATGAATTTTGGAAGGAATGGGTGGGATAGGAAGAGCTATTTTTGTCTTTCCAGTAGTATATGTGTGGTTTTATATAGGTGTTTTTAAATACCTTCTAATCCTAAATACACGCTTAATAAATGTAAAAAACTAACTATATGCTGATTTGCTTAGTCCATTGTTTGTTTTCCTTTTTTTCACCGTAGGCAACGAATTCGCAGAGACAAATGCCTTTAACCTTTTTGTTAAGGGGGAAAAAAACACCTTTAGCATGTCTTTATCTTTTTTTTTTTTTTTAAAATGCACTCTAGGCATGCTAAGTAATATTTAACCTCTGGCATCACTTCTGGGATTTGTTAATGCCAGCTATCAAAGAATCCCATCTATAAAGGAGAGACAAATGAGTTGAACAACTGTACATAGCTACTCTAGCTGAAACATGCTTTGACGAGCCATTTGTGAATAACATAAAGCAGGGTTGCAACTTGCTAGACACAAATGCTTAAGTATGAAGAGGAGTGTTTAAAACATAGAAACCTGGTTGTCATGAGTTACAGTCACTATTGAATACCCAACAATAACACTCCTTCTTTTAGAAAGCAGGGTGACTTTTGAGGAAGCAAAGGAGGCTGTCCATTAATAATGCCATTTATTTGTTACTGAAGGCTTCCAAGCAATTGACGAAAGGTGGTACTGTTCAGTCCTAAGTGTTGCCAACCTGCAACTTCTTGGAACAGATTTTCTTGAAGTCTTGCTTCATGGATGCAAGTGATTACAAGTGATCAGAATAAAAATAAACTAAGGGGTGGGAAGTTCTGGAGTAAAAGTTCTTAATTTCTCCAATTTCTAGAGAAAGTTGAGAATACTTTCTCTAGTATTCTCAACTAGAGAATACTAGACTCAAATCTAATGTGTGTAGACTCAAATCTAATTGTGTGTAGACTCAAATCTAATGGCAAATAAAGTGGATATCCAAATCAATTATATGCTTACATATATCATAACTTTCAGGTGATTTATTTAGCTGTTTTATAGGTTTGGAGTTTTTAATAATTGTGATTAGAACACTTAAAGAGTTTCCCTGACCTTGCCATAAAGCATGGGTCTTTTCATGTTTTTTATTTATGGGATTAATATGGTAGCTTTTAGATTTGGATGATAGTAGTACGAGAATTGCCTCTGGGACCTTCACTGCCCATTTCCAAATGGCTGTTGAAATTTCTGGCAGGAGGCTTTTTTTTTTTTGCTTTCCAATTCAGTGGAGAAATAAGAAGTTAAAACTCAATACATTTTGAAATAATAACCCCAGATATTCATTAGAACTTAAGTTGTTAAGATGCCAATAAAATTTATGCCGATTCTTACGGCACACACTGTAGTGAAACGATTAACTACAACAAAGAAGAGACAGTCAGAAATTTCAGAACATTTTTTAAGTTTTAAAATGCAGTATGCAAAATGAAGTAGTTCATATTAATTGCTAGGCAATTGCGCAGAATACTAGACTGCCATTCTTGCGAGGTATATTCAAAAGTATAAAATAAATCTACTGAATTGTTAGTTAGCTGAGTAGTCATTTGCCCAGCCTAATGACATACTGCAATTAAAGTGCTTGAATATTTATTCATAGCATTGCTTACATACACACAGTTATGTTAAGGACATGATTACAAAGCAGCCAAGTGTTCTGAGAACTCTCAGTAGCTACCTTTAGATGTGCAACAGTTCAGTAAAAATGTGGAAAAAACTCTTTTATTGCTTTTATTTTCTTCTTTAAGCTCTGCAAGGATTAGCTTATAAAAAGTTCGGTTTGTAGCTCATTATATGAAATATTTTTGTGATGTTTTGGAGACTTGGGTGCATCTTGGACTTCTTGTTGTAAGAGAAGGATAAATCTTTCTGTCTTAGGGTGCATGCAATTGCAAGTAAACTTGTCTTCATCCTTTCCTGGAGAAGCCTTTTGCTTACAACACTAAGTCAGAAATGGAAGTATCTCTTACAGCTAAGCCACTTCTGTCTCAATCTTGTGGATAAAAGATGTCATTATTAATCAGAATTACCAGATTTTTTTGGTACTAAGTTTACCATTATTTCAATGTGAAATTTACTGAGTTTACCATGATTTCAACCCCATTAAACTGGTTTCCTGCTCTTTGCTTCCTTTATGTTATTTCACTATGTTAAACTGCATTTGCAGAAATCTAACTATTGTGAGGCTGTAGACAGAGAACTGGTATCCTTATAAAATGTGCCCTGGCAATAGAAGGAAGCTGTGGAGGAATGTTTGCTGGTTTTCAGGCACCGGTGACAAATATTTGTCTTTGAACTGTTTTTTGTCTTGTTATAGTGGAGCAAAGCAGTGTTCCTGGTTCTACTGCCATGCAGCTGAGGTTTTGATTTGAATGTTTCCAATTGCAGTGGAGGAATGTAATAGCACAAGTATTTCTTAAAGCAAAAGGTGCTCCTTTTGAAAATTTCAGTGTGGTGAGAAAATTGAAGACAAGCATTTATTCCCTCCACTGAGTTTAAAGGAACGCTGTGAACTTAAAATTCTAGATATTTGAGGGTTTTTTCTTTTTTCAAAAATTGTGGTAATGGCAGTGGCTTTTCTGCACACTTTTGTGGTTTGCTGTTCTGTTTCCAATTCAGAAATGCTCTGTGAAAGACTTGCACAAACTGATTCTTTTCTCCTTGATAATCAGGTCAATCAATGGACCATAAAGCGTTATTAAGCACAAGAGACAGCCTGATTGCCTGAGGAGAAATGACAGAGGGAAAAGAAACTAGAGGATGTCCAGTTGAATCACTGTGATTTAATAATTTACTACCTGTCAGCTGAGCCACAGAAGTTGAGCTATTAGCCTGGCCAGTTGATAGATAAAATTAATTGTGTAAATCAATTAAAGAATTAAATCAAACTTTTTTTTTAACCTTGCATTTGGAGTGGGATAACAGAGCCCACCTTTTTACTACTTCTCAGCTGAAACTTGTTAATGCATTGTAAGCTGGTCGTGTGTTTTTACCCTCAACTGTATTTAGCAAGAGTAGGTAAAATACTCTAGGTATCAGCAGAAGCTTTTTTCCCCTGTTTTTCTTTGACTGAGGCCTATCTGAAAGTTTCAGTGTCAGACATTAGTCTTCACCTAGTATGCTAAAAATGTGGGTTTTTTCTAGCAAATTGAGCTTCATAAGTTCTCCTCTTTAGTTGTTTTCAATTGCGTGTTACTTCTCATGGCTTACATTTTTCAGTCATTAACTTTATTTTAATCCTTCAGAAAGTTAGATCTGTGAAACATTTTTGAAGATTAAAAAGAGTTTATTTTTAAACTGCTCTACAGTAGAAATGATTAGTAGTATAAATTGATGTGTTCCAGGGAAGTATCTCTAGTAAAGTAATCCCTTTTTTCCTCTGAGTGATCTAGAAATAAAGTAATTTTATTTGGAAATAATTAACTACTTGTGAGAAACCTTATTTTGTGGATGCTTAATGTATTTAGTACTTAGTTTCTGTTACCTTTGGAAAGCCACAGGTCATTAAGACTATTGTATATTGGCTGCTTAATAAAGACACTGAAGTAATAATTTCAAAATCAGTATATGGTTGATTCATTGCCCTTTAAAACAATTCTCATTTCATCTTAGTTTCTTGCCTTGTGGGGTACTGCCATAGGTAGATATGTGAAATACTTGATAAGGAAGGTGCACGGTCAACTATGACTGCCACGTCCAGGCATTTTCCAGCTTTCATGGAGTTAAAGAGGACTTCGGAGAGAATTTGCACATAATAGAGGAGGAGGGATAAAGGGGATCTTCCAAGTTCATGTTGAGAAAACTGTACTTAGCTTGCCTGAGGAAAGGAAAGGAGGTTGAACATTATGGAATGAATAGTCCTTCCCACTTTCATATCTCTAGTCTGATTCTATCTACTTGTGACCAAATACAGCATTTTATTTTTTTATTTTGTGTTCAAGTCTCAATTTGGTACTAATTTGGGAGCTGTTAGAAGTAATAGAAGTGGCAATTTTCAAAGGTGTGATGCTAATTGGATTTCTGCAAGGACAGGGAAGCTATGCATGGATTATGGCTTCTTGTCTCCAGTGTGTAGTCTTTTGCTTTTGCATCAGTTAAACCACTGCTTAAAAGACAGATAGCAGTAAAGTAATTAATTGTCCTGTGATGAGACTTGTTCATTGCCTGGAGACCTGTTAATAACAGTACTAAAGATTCAGTAGTGGAGGTGAAGTATTTCCTTTGATGTCAGAAATAGAAATAATAGCCAGTAAGAACCACTTAAGATACTGAACAAACACAGAAAAATAATCATATACTACATGCATGGGCGATGCATCTGACTTTTCCTTTTGAACTTGACAGAGCTACTCTGCCCATCCTTTCCCTTTACCCTGCATTGCAGTAACCATCCCGTTTATTGAAGAGGGCTGGACTCTACTGGCTTGTCTCTTTGCCCCAATAACAGCATTAGATGTATCCTGGTCTTTCATTTACAACAGACTTTTTCTAGTTTTCCATCCTGTGGTGTTCTTTGGGAGACAGTCTTTTCTTTCTCTGTTTAGTTACTTTGTGATGATGGAAGTAGCAATTTTAACTCCTTTTCCTTACCTCAGCATATTTTTGCTAGTCAGTGTAAATGTTGGATTGTCAACAGCTGTGGCTTCCTCTTGACATCATTCTTGCCACTGGAGTATCTGGTCTCTGGTCTACAAAATAGTGACTAATAGTTTCTGTCATCTGAGCAGCATTTTCTGAACCCACTTTCTTGCCTATAGCTAACTTGTTTAGATTTGAATTACTGAGTTTGTTTAATGTAGCATTTTAAACCTAATGATCCAACTACAGATTTTTTTGTTTTGCTTTTACTGGAGTAGTCTAATAATAGTAAGTGCAGAAATGAAACAAACTTGCTAAGTTTAAAAAACAACAAAAAAACATTTTTGACAGCATGATTTTTTTTCATCTAATGAGGTGAGACAGTTGAATTTGAAAGCTGGGTCAAAAGCTTATGTAATTTTGAGACCCTAAATATAGAGTGGTGTAATGACACAAAAAGATCAATCTCTGTGCATATGTTCTGGTAGAGTATTTTTGTTTTGTTCTTATTCTGCGCATGCAATTTAAACCTAAGCTGGATACCCTCTGCTTGGAAAAATGGTCTTGCTAATATTCCTATCTTATGCTATGTGCCAATTTAAATTGACATGTAGCATGTAGGTTTCTGTATTATAATTGTCTGGGTATGAGGTCTTTGGGTTTTTTGTTTTGTTGATAGTAAAATTTCCATGTGGTCATTGTAAAATTTACCTTTTTATTTATTTTTTTTTTAATAGTAGTGGAATGGGGTGATGATGTTAAAGCAGTATCAGAAGATGAAGCCATGGTGCTGGTGAACCATCAAGCAACGGGTGACGTCTGCACTCTGATGATGTGCCTTCAGGATAAAGGCACGGTAGGCTACAACCGGGGAGTGGGATAGCTTCTGTGTATGCGATCTGTTACCTCTGGTGTGCTTGCATCTGTGTGCGGTACTGATGACTGACTTTTCTGAGTTAATCTACCAGATAATTTCAAGACCCTGAATAGGAAGCTTTGTGTTTAGAATTGGTTCAATGTGACAGCCAGTAGCTTGGAGCAGGTTTTAGACCATCAATGTTGCCTTTGAAGAAGGACAAATACGATATGAGTCAGTGTGCATCCAGTCTAGGTTAACATAGAGGGAAGCAGATCTCCTTCCAGGTAATAATGTACCTGCCTTTTGCCTCTCACCTCATACCCTTGTGCAACTCATGCCAACTTTGCTCAAACCAACCCAGGTCTAAGCTTCTTGGTTATGACTTTATTCCAGCATGGAATTTTTCTCAAAGTTAGAAGCAAGTTGTGTATGGGGTTTTGGTAGGAGTTCAGAAACTGAAAGTGACTTCCCTATGACGGCATGTCCAAGCTAAGCTAGCTAGCTCAAGTCAAAATTGCTTGAGCTCTTATTTCACAAACTCTTAAGCATTTCTTGGTGAGAAGTGCAACTAATGTCAATTGTTTCACGCATTGCTCCTCAGAAAATTCACATCTAGGGAGTGTAGTGCTGGAAACTAGCGAGTGGGATCTGAACAGGAAATTAAATTTATGTGCAAATCAGGAGGAAGGGGGTATGTATGATTAGTCTACAAAGGGTGGGAGACATACCTGGCAAGCTGAAGAAAGCATCAGCTGTGTCTGTCTTAGTGTTGTCTTCTTTCTTGCGATCATACAGTGAAGAAACAAGGAAAACAACAACTGCTTTTTGTTGCATCTGCACAACTTGTAACTGGCACTGTTTTTCTTAGTGTATATTAATATAGATTGTGTATACACTGTATCTCTACCAGTGATCTAACATTTTTTAGAAATTTTCCCAGATCTTATGACAGCAGATCTGCTTAAAAAAAAAAAAACAAAAAAACAAACCAAACTCAAAAAAGAAAGTACGAAAATGCCACTCAAGATTGAGCAGAGACTAATTTCTTTCTTTCTACTGTAGCCTAAAGAAGACTGTGTTTTAAAAGTCTTTAATTTCTTTTGGAATTGAGGAAGTTAGGTATAGATGGTATTCTGTACTGTATCCCAATGAGCAGAATGACAGAATAAACACTCTTTAATTCCCTTCATCAAAATTATGCATAGGACAATCTTATGATAAAGATATGACTGTGAGGGTATAGTCCAGTGGATATGTATTGCATATAATCTTGACTATTGATGTCCCAGGTGTTTTAAATATCATAGAGCTTCATTGACTCATGTATGTATACTAGTGTATATTTAAATCTAAGCCCTATTTATCCTGTTTGACTCCATAGCTAAAAAGTTTCTGTCAAGACAGAGTAAGTGTCAGTGAACGTAGAAGATGTTAAAAATAGAGGAAGGCATTGAGATGGCAAGTAATCTTCACCATGGAAACTGTTAGGTTTGCAGGTTTTCAGAAAAGCAAAACATCCTTAAAATTGCTATTTTTTCCCTTAAATAATTGCAGTCATTGCTCTTGGACTATACATGTCCAGAGCCTAGTATGGCTTTAATGTTTTTAGCTAAGAGAGAAATAAAAAAAGTACTAGCTTCAACATGTGCTTAAAATATAGCTTGAGTAGTACAAGTGGCTAAAAATAATGAGAAAGATCAGGATAGTTTATCCTTGATAGAACTTGCTGAATCTGGTGTTTTTAAATAGTATGTTTCATATTTCTGAGCAGAAGAGAATTGTCTTTACTTTGAGTGACTGTGAAACCACTGGAGGGGAAAAAAAAAACCAAACCTACCTGTCCAAAAGAAATCATTATACAATAGGCAACTATTTAAATTAGGCAGTTTTCTTTAAATACAGTTTAAACTTAACATGGAGTCCTTCACAACCTTGATATTCATCTGTTAGTAACAAGATAGTAATTTCCAATAATTGTTTTTATCTCGTTTAGGATGGTTAAGCTGCACTAATTCCTAAACACTTTACCACTCAGACACCACTTTTTAGCTCTCAGAGTACTTTATGAAGGTGAAAGGCTCACTTCCATTTCACACAAAAGGGCATATGAAGAAGTAAAACAGCTTACCAAAGGCAGCCTCTTGGCGGTGATGGTGCAGTGGCAGAACTAGGAAGACCTTCCTCCTGTAGCAGTCCAAAATTTCTTTTGCTTGCTTTTGCTAGCCAATACAGACTGAAACCAGATGTAATCCACGAGCGCTTACTGTTTAGTGCTGCTTTTAAAAAAAATGTTAATTTAAGACATCAGAAGTGTTCAATTTAAAGTTCTGTGTTCTTCTGTGTAGTGAGGTAGAATACTGAAACATTCTTGCAACTTGACAGTGTTTCCTAAGGGCCATGTCAGGAACTGTGATGGTATTTTTTTTCTAGTATTTTATAAATTCTTATATACAAATGATAGCGTAGCCTATCTGTTTTAAGCAAATTTATCTCACTAAGCAGTAAGCTAAAATACATGTGTTAAGATGTTTCTTGTCTTTCACATTCACTTATGTGAATTAGGGAAGTGGAGCTTAGCTAGAAGTTCTAATTTTAAGGGAAGGACTGGACTGGTATTGTTTGACTAGTACATGTTACCATAAGACAAGCCACGCAGAGCAAGGTTTCAGCTGAATCAGAAGTGATCTAATTACACTTTTTATATAGTGCAAGAAATGGTTCCAATTTGTTTGTGAAAGTAAGTGTTAAAACAAACTTAGTAACTTAGTTGAAGTCTCATAAACATTAAAGGTTATGTGTTTAACAAAGAGAAGTAGGTTAAAATGCTGCTATTACTGCTTTCTGACTGGATTAGGACTGATAAATGTGGCTATTTTTTCTGATTTACAGCAGAAAGCAGTGCCAGGAAGGGTGCAGTGAAGAGGAAAAAAGTAGGGCTTGCAGCTGTTTGAGTGCAAGTTTCAAGACATGCGTTCCCATGTTTTTTTGTTTCATTGTTTCATGCCTTTCATTGTTAAGTTGGAGGTGCTTGAAAGATGAAAGTCAGTCTATTGAGGTTGCTTTGTTATGAAATCTATGTAGAGTGAAATGAAAGTGGGCCTGTAAATAGGAGGCACCTAGATGTTTTTATAAAATTGGTAAAAGCTTTTTCTACATTCTGAACTTATTTAAGCAGAAAGGATGAAACAAAAAGGACCTGAAATAGCATCCAAAAATTCTTTCAATCCATAAACAACTATGAATCTGTGCTCAAAGCACTTCTGAATGTCTTTGCTTAAACCTCCTTGAAATGCAAGTGTTAAGACACTCATCTGATAAGCATTGTTTCGTTCCTGAGGATACTAAAATGGAAGAGCCACCACCAATATCTTGCAGTGTCCTCTGTTCTGCCCTTGGTAGCAGAACAGAATGACTATCCATTAATCTAGTTTGCCTTTCGATTGCAAACAAGATAATTGTGTCCTATTCTTTGAACTCCTCCTTTTTGATTTTGTGTGTTAGAGTGTGTGTATATATTGATTAATTCATACATAAAAATATTTCCTCTTTGTGCTTCTTACCACTGCTTAGGCTTATAGGCACATTTGTAATCACTGAGTTCTGGAGTTTGCCTCTTTGTAGCCCACTTGCAGCAAACTGCCTGTATGTTTTGTCTTAGTTATAACTTGTATGTCACACTGATCTTTGACACAATTGCATCACTCCTTCTCAAAAAGACTGAGGAAGTCCAGGGGTGCTAGTTAGAAGCCCTGTGTCACCTAAAATGTGATGAGATGGACTTCAGACTCTGAAGAGCAATGATCAACTTTCAGGATAAACCTACCGTCATCTAAATAAAAAGACAATAAAAAGTGGTATGGGAGGAGAGAAGCAGTAGCATTGCTGGGCAAGAATTCCTCCTCCAGGATTGCCATAGAACATCTAGGGACCAATGTTGACTCCTCAAAAGACACAAACCTTTTCTTTTCAGGGAAGCAGATTATTAAGCTTGCTTATCTCCTGCAGTAAAATAGATTATGTTGGTTTAACTTCTACTTGATATAATAGAACAGTAATTGTCAAAATGCCAAAGTAGTAGATGAATACTGACAGTCGTACGGGTACTGCTGCAGGCTAAATCATCATCAGTGGAATTTTGGTGGTGTTTTTATCAAAGGATATGTTTCCCTACACCAGCCTGTTGTCTTTGGGCTGGTGCGTAGGCATGAACTTTTGATATTGTAGTGCCTTGAAGAGCAATAACACCTCTCAGTGATGCTTTTTTCCAACTCTTGTCCTTAGGGCACACCTTTTCTTTCTTTTTTTTCCGCTCCCTAAGGCTTTCTAATTTACTGAAATTGAAAGAATGTGAATCTCTGCAGAGAAGAATTTCTGCTTTAGGATCCTCTCTTTTACTTAACACAGGCCTGGGGATAGGTGTGTGAGAAACCATTTCACCAATATTTTCTCAAGAGGGGAGTTATATCTAGGAACTAATTTTTCTTTTATCACTCACAAATACGTAGTGTGTCTTTGTTCCCTTGGATGTGTAGCATCTAGTAAGAAATACCACTGGCAGACAGGAAAGGATACTAGCATGTCACAGAGAAGAAATGGATGCTTGTTTCCAAAGCAAAACCTTTCATATCTTTGAGAGCTGTCCTTTTCTCTCAGACATCGTTTCCTTTTCCACTTCCAGTGATGCTAGAGGGTCCAGAAATGGGTGCTCTTGCATTATCCAAGATCTTCAAATAGAAAGTTTGCCAATATTAAAAAACCACAAAAGTCGAGGTGTTCTTAATGTGCTCTTAGGCAAGGATAGCTAGCTTCTAAATGTGACATTCAGATTTCGCTGTGAGATACTTTATTGCCTTAGACATATAGCTATCTTAAACGCTCTTTGGCAGGTATGTTCTTGCAAGTGTGTAAAAACTTCACTTTGCTGAGCATCTGGCTGAGCAGTTGTTTAAGGATAAGTAAAAGAAACAGGGTATGTGGCAGTTATCTTTCTCCAAATATATAAGCCAGGATTCATTTATAGCTTCTGTGGTCAAACGGGAGAATAGGTAATTGGAACACTCCAAGAGATAATTAGATTTCTTTGGAAGAAAGACTTACTGGTGCAATTCTAGATACAAATTGCAAATTATTGAGCTGCTTTTACAAAACAAAATTTCTGCATGAAACATGATCTGCTTCTTTCTACAAATTCCATGTAGATATGTGAAGATGTGAAAACAGGTAAAAGCCACCATATTTCACTGTATCAAACTATTTAGTTAGGAGTATTGTTGAAGGCATGGATGTGGATTCTGAGTATTTCAGTCACTGTGCAAGCCTCTGGTGTTTGGAGAGAAGCGTAGAGTCCACTTCAGCAGTAGATGTAATCAACTAATACATGAACAATACATTGTATTTTCTAGTGGAAATCTTTATTTCTTAGACTGCTTTATTTCTGTCTTTGCCTCAAATTACATATCTTGAACAACTGAAAGGGCCAAGCAGAAGGTGCCTGTTTTAAGATTCAAAAAACGATTCTCTGACTACCAGAGAAATGTCAAGGTTCTCCGTATGCTTTTTTGATAGTGGTAAATGGAAGAGTACTATGTTATATGACTTTAAGTTTCACTGAACTTGAATCAGTCTTAGTGTGGCCTTACAGGGAAGAGTAAAGGCAGCTAGCCTCCTATATGATTGAGAGCATGTAAGAGACACTGGATTTTCCAGTTTTGGAGGGCCAATTCCTACCCCTCTCAAAATCTACATGTAGCAGCTATAGAGGGGAAAGACCTTATGAGAGAAGCAGCTTTTCCCTTCTGTTATTTACTACTTCTGGAGTAATTCTTTTACTTTAAATCTCAAAGGACTGAACAGGTATAGTATCTGCCTTAACTGTCCTGTTAAGAAGTGATGGTCAAAGTGAATCTAGTGGCTCAACTTCTATTTTTGCCTTCTCACCGTGCTTCTTGGCTGGGACAAGGAGCATGACTTAATGAAATTTCCAGGGATGCATGTGGCTGCTCTGCCATGAGAGAAACCAGTAATGGTGTGTGGGCTATACATAGGTCTCAGTGAATGCTGCTGTTCAAAGATAGAGTGAGCTTGTATGGAACACATGCACATCAGAAGCACGAGAACAACACGATCTCATCCCCAAAATTCCCAAGTACAAAAAAATATAAGGAAACATGCTTTTGTGGTAGACTTAGAACAGTTGGAGATTTCAAATATAGATCTATATTGTTTTGCATACTTTAACAAAGACTGAAAATGGTTTTAGTTTGCAACTGGCTTAAAATTGTGGTGGTATGTCAGTAAGAAGCATTACACTACCTGTGTGAAAAGATGGAGTAGAAATTACTCTAGCATATGGCTAGAAGTGTAGAACTGTATATTATATTACAAAAAGGCAGCTATTTAATCCTGCTCTTGAGGGAGAAGTGTAGCACCTGTGCTGCTTTATACTTTGAGGCATGTAGGACTTTATTCCATGTGTTTGCTAGTTTTATTTGTTGTGAGGGTGACAAGAATGTGACCAATATATACATAATTCTCTGCACTTGATACTTACTAAACTTTTTTTTTTTAACTTTTCAGGTTGTCCGTCAGATGATGTGGCTGATGGATCATATTTTTAAGTATACAAACTTTGGCATTGTGTCTCTAATCCATGGAGACTTCTTTATAAGACAGGTAAATGGAAACACGTAATAGTGCTTTGATTTGTCCTTGTATTTGGAACATTGTGGTGTTATGGGACTTACTCGTTGCCTCCTGGATGGTTTGCAGGGTGAAATAACTATGCTGTAATGTGTGTATTTGGGTAGAGCTTTGTTCTGAAACTGCTTTTTTTCCAAGCTTGTTTTCTTATTTGCCCAGACACAAATGTTTACGGAACCCAGTTATGATGGGAGCCTTTTATGACAGAGGTATACAAGCAAAGTACATGGACAGTCCTTTTTGTCTCTCTGCTTCTGACTGCCCATTGTTGGCGCCTCTCTTCTTTCCTTAGTGACCTTGAAGCTGTGCAATGAGTCTGGTTAGGTCACTGTTCTGACTGTCAAAGTTTCAGATAAGGAAAGACAGGACCATCCCTTTTGGTGGTGACATGGTAGTAGACCAGTTTAAGGTAGTGATGTACCTGCATAAATAGTAATTAATTGATTCTTGAAGGTTAATTATTATTCAAGCATCAGGAAAGAATGTGTGTTGCACCCAGCATCTCAAATGTTAAGGCGTGAAAACCTCAAATTATTTCTTAGAATTTGGGGTTTTTTCTGTTGTTTGGTAGCTGTTGATCAAACTGTACTCTAAAAGAAGAAACTTAGAAGTACAATGATAAGGATGAGCCTGCTGACATGTGAACTGCAACATCCAGCATACACGTTTCTTTCCTCTCCTTATTTTTATTTGTCTGGACTTAAAATTGTGGGCAGCCAGAGAGAATTAATGAATTTTCACTTTACAGAGAAGGAGAAGGTAATTTACTCAGAATGAAATAAAGAAATACTTAATCGCAGCTAAAGTGAGATTTCTCACTAAGACTAGAGGCATGGTTAGAAAACCTAAGGCAAAGTTAGGTGATAAAATAAAGGTCTCTAGAGATATACAACTGTGTACTGTGAGAGTATGGAAAGGGACAGGATTTGATACTTTGTAAAATATAAATCTATTTCAGTAGTTAAAATTCACAAGATACACATTTTGGGGTACACATGGCTGTCAGCTTGTTAGCTGTAATTTCTGAATGTGGTGTTGCAATTCCAGTTACAAAACCAAACCATTACTGAGCTGCAAAAACTAGGGCTTTTCCTCATTTTTGTAAAGTGGCTGAGATATGCAACATCACAGAGAAAATGATGTCATCATGCATCTAAATATAAACCAGTTGAAAATAAAATGTTTCTTGGCTGTTAGTTAGCCTTTGGGTATAGAAAAAACACTTAAGGTGAGTGAGTAATGATCCTTTGCCTAACTATAGAAAGGCCCTAGTAATATTTGGATGAGCAAATACTTCATTGGTTTTTTTTTTCCCCCCCCTGTAAAATAATGTGATTTGGTCATGGTACAATACTTGCTATTTGTTAAAAATGTATATTAGCCTCATTTTCATGAGCAGCACCAATGGCAGTTTTAGGAATGCTTCTGAGGTCTACTAGAAGTGTTTTCTCCCATTGAAAAGTTTACTGGAAACCGTGTCTGGCAGTAACTTGCCATATTGGTGATACAAAGCGCATGGCATCCTAAAGAATTTGTCAGCAGTCTGCTGCTACCTGTTTTCTTTCCTTAAAGGAAAGAAGGCTGAGCCCGTTCCTTGTGATGGTGATCAACTAGCCATGGTCTTCAAGAATTGGTTGTGTATTAAGGAGCTAATTCTGCTTCTGTATGACTTACTTTCTCTTCTTTCTGGACAGTATGTTAATTGTGTTTTATCTTCCAGGACTCTTCAGTATTCCACTTGTCATGGTTGCTTTAAAACACTCCGCTTTTTCCCATTAGTCCAGTAGATTTTTCTGTATCACAGTAGCATCTTAAACCTCATAGTATTTGCTAAATGGCAATTTATCCACCAGTGGTATTCGTTAGATTTGTAGGTTCCAGGTTTTGGAGAGTTCTAATATCTAATGTGTGAAAAGTTTATTGCTCACTGCTGTTTTTTTTAACTACTGTGCTATCCCTGAGTCCTGTGGTCTGGTGGGAAAGGACTGTTTTAACTGAGGAACTTTTATATTGCTCTTTAATTGCATTAATATGAGCAGGCAGAGCTTTTTCCTTCCCTTTCATGAGGTAAGTTGGAAGTAATTGCAATCGTGTGATTTCAAAATGTAGGAGAAACACTTTCACAAAACTTGTCTTCAATAAAATACTGTTTCTTGTTGTCTTCCATTCAACCCCACTCTTTCCCTCTTCCCTGCCAAAAAAAAACCCTAACCACCAAAGAGTGGAAGGTTTGTGGCAGTTTTGTTGATATTTCAGAGAATTAAGCTTCCCTCAGCAGAGGTGATTTTAAATTTTGGACTCCTGTGTCTTTTGAGTGATTTGGCAAAGTCACTTTGGAGCACGCAAAAATGATAATTGATGTAAATTAATTCCTGTGAAAATTTGGGTAGCTTGCTCTTGCTGTGTATGAAAGTGGGAAAAGATTGTTATTGAAGATATTTCTGTAGTAATTAAGGACAAATCTTACTGTCTTAAGTGAAAAAGTTGTGCTAATACATCAAAGAGGAGAAATGAATGAGGGTTGAGTCTGGTTTTTGTGGTGTGTGGTGTTTTTTTTCCTCCTCCCTTTGGTCCTTCAGGTTTAATTATCACCTGGCTGTACCCTATATACAGCTAACTATCAAAAAAGAAGCTGGTGTCATACAATATCTTGTTGACTAGGGCATCTAATTTTTATTGTTGTAGGCTTTCTTTAAGTTCACACAAATAAAATCAGTTCCTACTCAACAGTTTCTCCTAGAGGAAGAAAACCTGCAAACATCACAGCCCAGTATTTATTCCCCCCCCCCCCCCTCAAAACAATAAGTGTTTCCGTCAGTGTGCTGATTTTGGCTGAGACTAAGCATTCAAGCAGTGCAGGTTTGGGATAAATCTGTGGTTCTGCTGTGGTAACTGAACTCGGGCCTGATCTCGAGGTCCGGCTGTGTCTTCTGATACCTCTGCTATTCTAATACGGGATGCAGGGAGGGGTGCATAGAAGATATGCAAACAAAGATACTGTTTGGCTTGCAGAAATTACTGATGATACGTGGACCTCCAAATCATAGCTTGACCCCTAGATTGTCTTTGCAGAATTTGGTTTAGCAAATTCAACTTGGGACCCAGTAACAACTAGGGAATTCTGTAAATACATCCTCCTGTTATGTGGAGTTCCCGTTTACAGTCTGGATGTTGCTCTTGCAGAGAAGCCATCAAATCGGGAGCTTTGTCCTCAATTTCAAGGGCTTTTTTCCAGCCTTTCTGTAAAGTGGCATTAACTCATCCACCAGCAGGTACTCAGAGAACATTGTTTTGTGTTTTCATAGAGGCTTATTTGTGTATCTGAAAAGAGAGAGAAATCATAGAAATGTAATAATTATCTATCTTAATGTTATCTCTTTTAAGCATTCATTTTATTTAGGTAATGTTTTATCCTTACAGGGTAGAGCACACCGTGACCAGCAGCTTGTGTTACTCAAGGAGCATCTAGAAAAATATTACAGGAGCCGTAATCGGAAATGGATTGTTTTATTTCCAGAGGGTGGCTTTCTTAGGAAAAGGAGAGAAACAAGCCAGGCATTTGCCAAGAAAAACAATTTGCCATTTCTTAAACATGTCACCCTGCCGAGAGTTGGGGCAACACAAGTAATTCTGAAAACACTTGTAGCACCACAAGAAAATGGAACTCCAGGAGGTAGAGACGCTGTGATAAAAGGTAAAGACCACTTCACTCTTGTGGATAAAAAGCAAATTAAATGTCCAAGACTTGAGTTAAACAAAACATTTTGTGTTGAATTGGTCTCTTTAAATGTCAAATACATCCATAATGCACCATCATATTTATATAAATGTTTTCATATTTGCTTTTAGTTCCACTAAGTTTATTTTTTTTCTCTTGAGACACACACAAAAAAAGAAAACCTTGGTTTTAATTTGATTTCGCCTACAGTGTGGCTGCATGAATGTTTGTCTTGGTACACATGATGGGTAGAGCAGATACTGGGATGAGCACCTGGAGTGGGCAAGAAGGTGGGCTGCTCCTTTCAGCACGATTTATGGCTTGCACTGGTTTATGCTAGTATGGAACTATAGTAAAAGTATTTCTGGAATATGCAAACTATGTTCAAATTTTTATTCCTGGCTTTAAAAGTTTATTTGCATCCAGTAGTGTATACTTCATTCCTCTTCTTGAACTGTTTTCTATTGAGTTCAAGTTTTTCTATTCTTTACAGATTTTTATGATGACTGTCCATTTTGTTGCTGGAGTTAACTGTCACTGATGACTAGATTTGAAGGATTGTTTTGGCTGTCTTATGTTAGAAGACTTATGATGGAATAAGAATATTCCTGCTGCATTATTGTTCTGGGACGCCTGGGCTGTAAGGGAAAGTATAGCTGGGATATAAATAATGCCTGTAGTTATGGGACTTGGTGCTTTTAGTCTCTCAATTTTTAAAATTAACTTCTTGGCACATTCAGAGAGCAGGGTTATATCTTACTTATCCTAGTTGTGGATTTCTGTTACTTACTATGGAAACAATGGATTGGGGGTTTGTGGTGGTTTCTTATTGATGGGTGGTGCTGGTATTTCCATAGCCAAATTATTATAATTGTTTAGCAGTTTGAACCAAAGATCCATCCTAATGGAGCCACATATGCAGATGACTTTGGGTTTTTTCTGTGCTGAAGTTCAAATTTCAGGGTTAGCAGGAAGCCTCATACAGAAATTGCTTCCAGATTTTTAGTTTTGAAGTTAATCTTGTCAACATAGGAAATTAATGGAGATGATGTTCTTCCAGAACTGGAGGGAAGATCTTTAAATGAACTGAAAATCAAGCTGTGGAATGCATCAGAATATTTCCTTTCAGGCTACATTCGGAAAAGAAAGGCTGAAGAAAGCCCTTGTTGTCTTAGAAGATTTTAGGATTAAAAGAGAAACAGAATACCCTAGTCCTTGTTAAAAGTTACTTTTTTGAGGAGAAAAATTTGGCCTGTTCCTGTTCTATTTATTGTCTCAAAGGCAAAAAGGTATGAAAAGTAAGAAGTTCCCCAAATGTGAATTACAGGCCTTCTAGTTCTGGAAGGGGACCAAAAGCACTCATCAAATACCAATTTTATATTTTCATACTCTTAGATTGCTATCAGCTTAGCTGAACATCAAACCTGGCTTCTGAATCGTGAGTGGCATGATTCAGACTCTGGAGAAATGAGCATTTGATAGTAGTTGACCTAACTGGGTACTAAAATAAAGGAATTGTCTCAGGTATAGTGGAACCACATCTGTCCATCCTACTCAAAAGACAGAAGGAAAGATAAGTGAGCAGAAATAGGAAAGAAATGTGTGGTTTTAGCTATCATTCTTTCAGGGTAATGGACATGACAACATTATAAAAGGGATGAAAAAGAGAAGTGAAAGTAAACTTTTTTTTATGATAGGAAAGAGTAATATTGGATACATATGAAGCTGAGGTATTTTAAGTCCTCTCTTCTCTTAAGCTTACAGAAATGTTTCTAGCATGGTAAAACTTCCCTTTCAGAAGACTCTTCCTCTAATCTTCTGCCTTCCAAATGCTTTTACTGTACTCTTGCCACTTCAGAAAATTTTTGAAGAATGTTCAGTTAAATTAAATATAATTGTATGAATTGATATGGTTATATTATAAAGTTAGAAGCCTAACAAGTTAGTGATCATCTTTACTTTTTATCTCTCTTATCTTTCCCTTTTTTTAACCACATGAAAAAACGTGGCTTAGTGAAATCAAACTTGCCTGTATCCTCTTCGGGTTACCATCATTGAGTTGTGGGTGCTAGAACTAGATGTAGTATATACAGTAAAGGTTTCACCAGTGTCTTACATAGAGATTGCATATAAACTTTTTGTACATTATTATTGTACTCCTTTGCTTGGGAAGTGGCTTGTGTGTCAGTAGCATTGCACTTGAAATTCACGGTTCACTGAAGACATTTTTCCTCTGCGCCACTTCTTGTGGTCTATACTGTCTTATTTAACAATGTTCCTGGTGTCCTGGGTTACCAAATTATTCAGTTTACTATAATAAGCTTTCTTCTCCATTATTTATCATTCTCAATCTTTCTGTTACCCCTAAGCTTTACTTATAATGATGGGGTTCACCTCCCTCCCCCACCCGATTTTAGTTAAATTGGCTTATAGATTAAGAGTAACTCCTCATCAAAAATTATGTCCCCTTCCTGTTGAGTTTCCTGGGTAGCTATGTTATGATGAGTCACAATACATAGTTGCGGTGTTCTTGAGTGCTGTCATTTTACTAGTACTTAAGTCATTTAAAATTATCCTTGTAGCTTTTATACCATTGTAGATTTTATACTGTTCTACTTTCTCAACTGGAATGATGTCTAATACTGGGTGGAAGAAGAAAAGATGAAAAAAGCAACTGTAATAAAAGATGGTTCATTTTTAATGTACTGCTACGCTGCACCCTAATTTGGTACAAACTGGGTTGCATACAGTTGTTTCATCATGTCACCCCCCCCACTCCCCGGCCCAGTAGCTTGCTTTTGTACATCAAATGTCTCTGGAGTTACGGCCTTCAAATAGTAGTTCAAGAATTGTGCAACAGCTAAATGCTACATTATCTGTCTGTCTTCTGTAAGGTCTCTAATCTGATTTCTGTCATCCCTGTGGTAGAGGTGGGCTTATGTTGTGAAGTGTTCAGTAGCCTCCCCAAAATTTCAGTAGCCTTAATTATGTTATTAGTATTCTTAATATCCAATCCCCTTTTGAGTTTAATTTTGTACTAGTTATAAATTTCCCACAGTTTATTACCTGATTCTTCCTCTGTAAAGTGACAGGAAGAGCAAACCTTCTTGAGCTAGACAATCAATACTATTTGATTATTCTTGTACTTAAACTGATCAGTTCTTTATCGGTTGCTTTTCCAAGGCAAGCAGCCTCTATTTTCCTAATTTCCTCCTCCTAACAGTTTTCCAAGCCTTCTTTCATATTTAAAGTCCCAAGTACTAGCCTTCATCAGGGTGAAATTTAACTTATTGCTGGTAAATACTAAATTAAATGACTAAAACAGTTGTTGCTTTTGCTGCCTTTTTGAAACACTTGCTTAATTTTAGCAAAATTGTATGATTTTATTCCTAAATAAATAGAAGGATGGAAAAAAGTATAGAAAAGGTAGTACTATCACTTGATGGCTTGAGTGCTTTTGAAGCTAGAAAGTACAGCCAATGTTGTTAAGTGGTGTCTGACCCTGAAAAGATGGTATAAGTTAATTCTGGTGTCTCATGGAGGCATCCCTCTGGGCAGATGTGCTGTGCCCCCCCAAACAGAGCGCTGCTGCCAGTGCCTGTGTTCCAGGAGAAGGTTTTAGTGCAGAATAGAAATATGGGCAGCATAAAAATACTTGATTTGTAACCATCGTCACCTTAACCCTGTAGGGACTGATGGGGGGCCGGGGGGTATTTTATGGTTTTGGTTTGTTTGTTTAATTTTTTAACGGAATGCTTAGTCTCTGACATAGTTGCAAGTACAATGTTTCATCAGTTAATAAGAATTTATCTTCTTGTGAGTTTTAGAACTAGCAAAATGTTCTAACAGCTGGCAATTCAAAGGAGTTTGGAGCAATTGTTCGCTGAAGATACGTGTTCCAGAGCTTATTTTTGATCAGCCTTGCTCTAGTATGTTTTTTT
The DNA here is from genome assembly GCF_034638445.1 of Ciconia boyciana. Lineage (NCBI taxonomy): Eukaryota > Metazoa > Chordata > Aves > Ciconiiformes > Ciconiidae > Ciconia > Ciconia boyciana. The sequence continues at coordinate 103,273,555 of NC_132936.1, read as the reverse complement.
AAATTCTGCTTTATTTTACCATGTAGCAATTTTTTGTCTGATAAGAGGTTGCTATGAGCTTGGTTAGAGCCATATTGAAATCTTATCTTACTGTTTTCAAATGCAGCACAGTACATTCAGTTCTAATGCTTTTTCTCAGAGAAATTAAATTTTCCCTTCTGCAGACCTGGACACTGGACTTCATAATTGATTTTTTTTTTTAATCAAACTTTTTGATTCACTGTTACATGAGGAATGTGACTTGAATAACATGTGGGAAGGCTTTTTTTTTTTATCCTGGAAAAGGCGCTTCTTGTTTTGTTCCAGGTGATTTGTTATGGCGAGATCTTGGGATAATGAGTAAGATGTTCAATCTGAGAGCTAATCTTTGGGAAAAGAGTTAATTTTAAGGTCAGTTGATCACACGAGGACAAGTAGAGGACAAGCGGCAAGTTACAAGAACGCATTGCTATGCAGGGGGAGGCAACAGCCTCTTTTGGCTGCGTTTAGAGTGACGTAAGTGTTCAGGAAACCACACCTGAAAATAGTGAATGCTAGTAAATATTTTCTTTTTCAAGTGGGACCTGTGGTCCTCAGATTCATGCCTAGTTGGTGCATTCTTTTCCACTCTGGGTGCAATCCGGCAGTATTGCACCATCCAGAGCTTGGCCGGAGGCAAGGTTTGCTGCTGAAACCTGTCTTTACAACTTGCTCTTTTTCTCAGTGGTAAACACTGATGGTCTGCTGGCGGGTTTGAAAAGTCCTGTGCATAGTCAAATCCAGCTTTTAGCATTGATTGTGAGAGTAACCCCTGGGGAGGACGTAGAGGGGACGAAGAGAAGCTCTGAACCCCACTAAATTTGTCATTGTAGACAGTCAAGTATCTGCTGTGAGAGGACCATAGAGGATGACACAGCCCTGAAAGTCTTGAAGATGCTGATGGTAAGTTGCTTCATGACTAAATATGAAGCAACTTGCTATCACTGAATCCACATGTGGCACAAAAATAAGGAAAAAAATAGTTATGAAGATTTGCCTCTGCTGGTGATTTAAAAAAATAAAACCAAAAAAACAAACAAGCCCAAAAACAAGTTAGGAGACTGTTTAAATTTTATTTTGATTTTTTTGTCTAGGCCAGAAAGCTACTGTTATACATGATTGTTCAGTCTTGTCATAGCATTCATAAGGCAAGTATGTACCATTCATACTAAAGTACATTATTACTACGTGGTATGGATGCAACTGTGTAGGACAGATGCCTGCAGGCCTGTTTTGAACCTTTATGTACTATTTAAAAAGAATCAGATTGCTAACATTTTGAGGCTATTTGAGAAATCAAAATCTTCCACCTGTGCTGAAAACAGCAAGCAGACTGACACCACAGAAGAAAAACTAGTCCTCGGAGAGATCAGCTTAAACTTGGCCTCTGCAGCAGTTTCTTTTGCTAAAGTCTCAGGCAGCCAGGCTGCTCAATCTTTCAGCAGGTACTAGAAACAAAGGATGAGGGTGTCTTTTAATGGTAGGTAGAAAGTTCAAAAGGGTTTGGCTGTCAGAAACATCTGTGGCTGTGTTGGCCAAGCCAAACTTGGCACGAGGAGTTCTTGAACAGGTATACACAGCTCCCTTTTTTTCAGCTACAAATACCAGACCTGGGATTCACACCGTGTTATAACTCATGCAGCAGTCTTTCTGTTCTGAGTCCCTGTTAGTGTTCTCCGTTTAAAAAAATAATAGGGTTTATTCTTGTTCAAAGGTCTGCTTAGGCTTGAAAGCAGCATCCTCGGGCATACTGAGGTCCTACCACTTTGTGTTGTGTGCAGTTGTCTCTTTCAGTTTCAGGATCTGTTAGAGCTTCATGGCTTTAAAATAAATTTGCTCATGAGCAGGGCACAACGCAGTATAACCCCCCCAAAAAGGACAGCAAGATTTATTTCAAAATTAATTTTCTGAAATTCTTGGTGACTTAGGTTTTTTGGCAGCATGAGATCTTGGATGATTATGTAAGGCTTATTTTAAACCAGTGCATGCAGAAATATGGCTGTGACTGTGATTTGATGGCACGTCTTGGTAATTGCACATGGAGGTAGCTGCACTAAGACCTTCTTGCTCTAAAGGAGGGTCTATTGAGGTTGACATTACCTTCAGAATTCCCCCCCTCCCCCCCTTTTTTCCCCCTCCCCTAACCTGGTGTTCCTGGTGGGCTGTCAGAGGCAGGTTTTTCTCCCCACCCTGCCTTGGAAGGGGCTGGAGGTGAGTTTGGAGCTGGTCTGAGGAATCCATGCAGCAACTCTGCTCCACAAAAGCAGAAGGTAGGAAATCAGCACAGAAGAGGACTGCAGGAGTCTTCCTGTAATGAAATTTGAACCATTATCCACTGAAAGAACAGTTTGAAATACTAGCTAAATATTTAATAAATGATTTTAAAACATGTTACTGTAAATAATAAGATAATGTGCCCGTATTCATCTGGCACTTTTTAATTGCAATTAATTATCTTTTTTGCTTACTCACTTAGACAATTTACTTGTCTTTATGCATTCTTACTTTACATCTGGGAAAATAATAAATTGAATGGCTTTGTTCTGAAATTAATTTCTAAATGAATACTTCTGTGGATTTACTATTAATTTCATGTTGGCTTTTCTCTAATACATTGCTACTTTTAAAATGAAGGACTCTGTAGTTAGTACTTGTCTTAAGAGAGACTTGACAAGCACTCTGTCATGATGCTGGCAAGCCTGAAGTCTCTAATGGGGCCTCGTGTTCTCATTTCACGTGTCTGTCAGGGTTTTAAAATACTGTATTTCCAGAAGGTGACACTGGATGTTTCAGCTTGACCTGTGTAGCTTGCACTTGGTCAAATTTTGGAATAGCACATCACATGCTACTAATAACTCATAACCTAAATATTAGGAAATACTGTCTAGCCTTATTCAGGTAGTGTATTTGCATTTGTAACGAAGCAGTACAACTCCGTTGTTGAGTAGGCACCATGAAAACACTAGCTGCTTGTTAAAATAATTGATAGATATACGTGATAGTGTTGCTGTAACTGTCTTCTCACACTTAATTAAATTAAATGCAAATTAAATTACATGAAATGCAGGTAGAAACTCATGAGTCAGTCCTTGCACATGTGTTCTAGTTGGTGTTAATAACTATGGCTTTTAGAGTGTGCCTCAGACTGTGTGTTGCAGACTTCTTCATGTGTGTGGTAGCTCTTCTGTAAAATTTGAGTGGCGATTCTAGGCAAGACCAAACATCTGTCTAGCCCAACATCTTGTCTGTGACTCCAAGTGGATATCAGAGTGAACACAGCAAACATGCATCATACTTCTCCTGCATACTCTCCTAGCTTCTGACTGTTTCCAGTGTGGTAGGTTTCTCAAGCCAGATGGGGGTTTCTGCCTGTTTAGTTAAGCCTCTGACAGATTTCTTCCAGGTACTTGGCCAATTTCCTCTTTAACCCAATTCTCGGCATCCTTGACATCCTGTGGCAAGGGGTTCCCCATAGTTTTACTCCCCTCTGCACAAAGAATCGTTTCTCTCTGTTTGCTTTGAAAACTTTTCCTCTTGGCTCCATTTTGAATATGTCTATTCTTGTATTGAGAAAGATGGTGAACAGTCTATCCCTGTGCATGTTGTTCATGCCAACAGTGTTTTTGTCAACCTCTATCATATTTCTTTCATAGTGATCTCAGCTGCAGACTTGAAGAGTCTTGTACTTTTATGAAGACCTAACACCTCTTACATGCTTCTGCCAACAGGTGGCTGTTTTTAGTAGTCAACTTTTAAAATGCTTTAAGATATTGCTGCGTATGATGTAAGCATATTACTATACTAGTGTATGAAGCATTAAGTAAGCATATTACTATACTAGCCCGAACATAACATGACCTCAGAACAAGGCAGCTCCAGTTCCCACAGAATAGATATAAAATTGACAAGCTAAACTAATCTTGGCAATGTGCCCCTCCTTCCTGGTTTGCTTTCCAGATCTGCTGCTCTCCCTCTTCTGCAAACCTGTGAATTGAGGACATGCCGGAGAGAGGTCGTGGCTAGGTTGATACCTGACCTTGGCTATTGCTGGTAGTAACCTATGTTCAGATTTAAATTTGACTCTCCTAAATAATCTTCATAGCAAATATTTTCACCTCCTTTGATCCTTTTTTCAGTTTCTAAGTATGCTGAGCAGCATATAAACACGTACTGGTATCGGTCTTTCTGGGACCTTGTGGATGCCGTCTCCTCTCCCTTGTGAAAACTGACCATCTTCTATTCATTGTTTTCTTGTCTTTAATACGTGAAGTGGTGTATTTCCTCTTTATCCCGTAACTCAGATTTTTAAGAACCTTTGAAGGATTTTTTTTAAAACTGTCTTTGAAAATCCTACTATGTTGTCTGACATAAATTACCTTTATCCACTTGCCCTAACCCAGTAGTGAGGCTAGTTGTCCAAAGGGATCTGCAATGGCTGTTGCTTCATCAGTGATCTGCAACTGCGAGCTCTTACAAAGGCCCAATTGTAAATGTGCTTAAAGTGCAGACCAAGAAAGTTGTATTTTTATTTTTGAAGTTTTCCTTTTGGTGAATGGGGGGAAGCACCTAACATTTGGGACAACGTGTTATGTGACTATACTCATACCCAGTGAGTGAACTTGTTCTATTCTGTGTACTACAGTATGTGAGAATAACAGAAATAACTCTGAAAGTAAAATCTTGGTTTGGCTGAAGTTTGTAAGAGTATTTCTGTGCTCTGTAATGAAATCTCGATTTGATTTTTGGCTGTCTTATTTTATTTGTGCCTCATACCTCATGAAGTAATATAAAAATGGAATAGCTATCAAATGAGTGACATGTACTTTCTGATTACTTTTAATGTCATGTTTCTTTTTTTCCTAGAGAGCAAATCAAAAGGCCTCCAGTGGGTGATAGATACAACCATTGCGTATCCCAAAGGTGAACCTATAGACATCCAAACTTGGATTCTTGGCTACCGACAACCAACGGTTACACATGTACATTACAGGTAGGAAATAAACCTTCTACTCTTACATTGAACTAAAATATTAAAAAAACAAGTATTCACAAATTAGTAATATCATGTTTCAGGATATGGGAAATCAGTAGCAATGTCTTTTTTATGTGCGTCTCACACAGGTGAGCAACTCATATTATCTAAACGCAACACCGTTTTCTTTTGAAACGTTCAGTAACCATTCTATATCTTAGCACATGTAAGTTTTTGATTAATGTCCTGTGGCTGAATATGGTTATGGGGAATATATTTGATGGCTAGGTCATCTTTTCCAGTTTAATGTCAAGGTGCTGGTAAACCCGACTTGATTTTTATTTTTTTTTTAAATAACAACAACAAATTAAAAATCACTGTTTTATTAAATAACAGGTTTCCTGAGAGATTATTATATATTGTATTTAACTTTCTGACAAAGAAATGTCAGCTTTTTCACTCAAAGCATACTCTTAATAGTTGAGCAGAGCAACACTCTGGAAGTAGTAGCAAATCTCACTGACACCTAGGATGGGATGCTATTAAAACTTTTCTCCTCAGCAGTTCTTTCTCTCAAGACCTAAACTAATGGAGAGAGAAGTTGCATTTTGCTTTTGGTTTGCAGTTAATTGTAAGTCTGAAATCTCCAGAAATATTTTAACACTCTTCCTATACCAAATAAGTTGATTGCATTTTATCCCAAAATTGCATTATTTGTCTTAATTCCCTTTTGCTGATTTGGGGAGCTTTTAGACTTTTACAATAAGCTTTCAGATATCCTTTTGTGGATCCCCTGGGTGGCAGTTTAACTGGGAATGACCTTCTCCAGCATCACTGCTATGTCAGTGTTGTGTGATGCACAGTACAGGCTGCTCACTGGAGCTCCTTTCCACAGCCATGTTTAAATCTGTCCCTGCTTTTTATAGAAATCTGCCTTCAAGTTTTTCTGAAGGTGAACATACTTACACCCTGATTTATGTAAGATATAATATCTATTGTGCTTTATTCAGGTCACCTTAGTACTCTCTCAGGTCTCTGGGATAATTGCAAGTTGAATGTATTTAGAATTTTACTAAAGAGTGTTTCCAAAAATACTTCCTTTAAAAAAGAGAGAAAGTTATCTTAAGTTGATTTAACTTCCTGCTTCTAAATGTGTGTATTCAAAACCTATTTTTGAGCACGAGCATAAAGATGATGTAACCTTCCTTGCATTGAACTTGAATGTTACAGTTCTTGTAGTACTAAAATTCTAAGAAAAAATATTAGAAATTATTTATTGTTGGTTGTAGGTTTGTTGTTGTCTTCCAGAGGGTCTAAATCACTGGATCACTGGGTTAGACAGGGGCAAGCCTCTCTCTCTTTTTTTTTTTTTTTTTTTTAAAATAACATCTAGTTGTTATGGCTGATCCTTTAAAAACATTTGAAGTATGCCCCAAATGGAAACGAAGGTAGTGGCATGTCTCTGCAGGCTGAGAGCTGGATGTAGTACCTCTGAAATGAGAACTGAGTGTCTTGGTTTTAACTTGAGCTTTGGCTAATTTTCCTGTCCTGGTGATTCTTAAATTGGCACGTCAAGATTAGGCATGTGTCCCCTGGACTGTAAGGGCTTTAGTTGGATGCAGAGTAGCAATTCTTAAAGATGCATTTAACAAAGTACCCTGGTTCTGACAGCGGGCAGTAGCAGCACAGGCGGGGGAAGGCAGTCCTCACACCATCTGCACGTAAACACGCGGTGGCTGTAACATGTTCTGAGCAGGCGTCGCATCTGGATTGCTCTTTTGGTAGGTGCTGATGGACCTGGCCTTCACAAACTTGTCTAATACTATTTTTAAACTGCTTATACTTAGACTTCTACAATTTCTGCAGCGTGTAAATCTTCTTGAGGGTGGCAGCCAGGACCACTTCCTTTTTGCTTGTGTTAAGTTCTCCTCCTGATGCCTTCAGTGGCTGCACCCTGTTTCTCGTGTCCTGCCAGTAGTGGATCAATCATTCCTCTGTGACACTCTCTGTGGCCTGTGATTTTACAGAGCTTTCTCATATCCTCCCTTAGCTGTCCCTGTCCCCCTCCCAGCCCGACGAGTCTTCATCTATTTGGTGTCTCCTTACATGAAAGCCTTTCCCTGATTATCTTGTTACTTTTGTCTGCGCCTTTTCTAGTTCTGCTATAACGAGTTTGTGAGTTGACTGACATTCCCCACAGTGATTTCAGGATTGCTTACCAGCGTAAGAATAGCTAATCTTAGAGGCTGTGGCAGTGTATGCGTAGCTGCTGGTGCTTTTTCCTTCCCCAGTGTTCATTGCCTTGCCTTTACTGGTATTTAATTTCATCTTCAACTATTGTCAGGTCCTTCTGCAACTCTTCTATTTGAGTACCCAGAATAATTATGTACCAAAAAAGTCATATCGCTTTTGTATCCTTTTTTCCAGATTTAGTGTATCATCTAGCTAAAACATCATTAGAGCTGTAGTTTGGAATGAATATGGTGAATTTTTGCCTTCAGTGTTTTTGACAATAAAATTTATTTTTAGATATTTTTGTGTGGCTTTAAAAATATTTTTCTGGTTTACATAAAGGATGTATTTATCCATGGCCGGATTAGCAGAGAGCAACTGAACAGTGTGTGTACATGAATTTACTCATGTTGCATCATCTTTTTCTGTTGCTTATACAGAAATTTTCCTGTGGGATTCCCTTCAGATCATTACAGCAACTGATTTTTTTTATTATTTTTTTTCCAGATCACCTGACTTTACTCATTAGGGGTTATTTTTTTTTAGCAAAATGCTGTAATGTGATGGGCACCTTCAGGGTTTTGACAACTTTAAATCATGTATTGATGATTTGAACAGAGTTGTTGGTACCACTGAAAACCTGTGAAGACAGAGTATGTGCGTGGGAAACTGGGGAGGCAGACAGGGAAGAGTAGGGAACAACCCTTCTCTCCCGGAGGGTTTCTCGTGTTAAAGAAAACCTTACAGCTCTGCTATCACTTTATTGAACCTTCTCCAGGATTGGGAAGCTGGATAATTGAAGCCCAGTGGGCTGACATTGATTTCTTAGAGCTTATTTTTGAGATTATGGGTATGGTCAGTGGAAAGCTGTCTCTCAGGAGCTTTGGGTCTGTGCCTCCTAGGTAGTGTCCTCACTTGTCCGAAAATACAGTGATGTCTTGAGCCTGTTTCTGTGTCAGATCTTAATCGGGAGCAGTTCTGGAAAAAACACCAAAACCCTTTATGCTGGTTAAACAGTGCATGCTACAAACAGCTCTACTTTGTGACCAGCTAGCTGATCTTGCCATGTCAACCTCCTTCCTCTCGTCCCTGGCACTTCTGTTTGGAAATGCAGAGCTACCTTTTAACGTGCTGAAAAGTGTCCTGGGAGGTTACTGTGCAGTGTTGCTCCCTGAGAGCTGGTCAAGCCGCAGTGTGGAGGATGATACACCAGACCTGTGTAGCTGTATGGCTTGACCGGGAAACCTAAACTACTTCTTTAAATTCAGCTGGGAACTGAATTTCAGCTGGGAATGCCAGCGCTTATTCCACAGGTCACAGATTCGAGGTGGTTCCTCAGTAGTTCTTAATTTTGATAACAATTGGGTATTAACTACTTTTTGTCCTTAACGGTGTAGGCAAGGATTAAATCAGTGACTGAGGTTTGAAAAGGCCTGTGCTGTGTGGATCCCTGAGATGTCCCTTGTGAAGTTGGTGCATTTCTTTAACTCTTTGAAACAAACTCAGTTAACAAAGGAAAACCCAAGGTAAAGTGGACTTCATCTTTGAAAAGATGGAAATGTCAGAAATGTCTTCCAAAGATGGCAAATGTCAGAGGTGTTTCTATTTTTCTGCGTTTGACGTAGATGTCCTCTGAAATTTTCATGAAATGTATATCGAGTATGTCTGGATTGTTGTTATTTCCCCCTTGTCCTTCATTTAGTGCAAAAAAATTTTGCTCATTGTTTGTAATTTGGAATGTCTTGAGAGATTACATTTGAAATACATTTTAAGGGTAATTTTTAAATAACTGGGGAGAGAGAAAGTTCTGCATGAGTCTGTGTGCTCTAGTGCACTAGTTTCTTATTTCTTTTAACCGAGTTATAGCCAAAAAAAAAAATTACCAAAAAAAAAAAGCCCCTTTGGAAAAAGTAAAGTATAGTTTTGACCAGATGCCATCTCTACTGTATGAAAGGAGAATCGGGATTTAAACATGCTTTTTCCCTTTTAGAGTAGTCCAGAGTGAGGAACTGATGTATGACAGCAGTGGGGGAAAAAAGCAACATTTTCTGTGCTACTCGAACTGGAGCAGAGGAGACTGCAGAGCCTCTTTTGTTCTGGTCACTCAGTGAGTCCTTTCTTCTGTTCCCCTTGGTCACAACCTGTCTCTTTCTGCCTTACGATCTTTCAAATCTGGTGTTTTCCTTTTCTCATAGCCTGTCCTTTTTTCAGGATTATTTCTTTTTCATCCTACTTAGGGAGCAACAGAGGAGTGTAGAGGACACAGCAAGCAGCCTTATGTTTTAATTTTTAGATGCTTTTCTAGCTGATGGAAATGGCAGAGAAGGCTCAGTTTAATCCAGTAATCTTTTTTTGTTTGAAAGCTCCATTTTGATAATGAGTTGAACCTTGCTTTTCAGACTTCAATTTTCTGTACAAATGGCATGTTTTTCAGAGGTTCATAATTAGGCTAAGCTGTGGCCTGATTTTCCTCAGAATGTCAAAAGACACTTCCCTAGAAAAAAGGACGATTGCCAAATTTCAGATTCTTCAAAACACAGAGGTGTGAGAACTTATCCTTTTAACTATCAAATAATTTTTTGACCCTGACAGGCTTGTCTCAAAACTCATTGGAAAGTGCTGAAAAACTAGGTTTGCTCTCTGAAACATAATACTCAAGGAAAATATCTAATTAACTTTTTCCAGGTCAAATGGCACTGGAATTTTTTGGGGAACTTTCAACCCATCTGTTAAAGCAGTAAGCACCAAAAAAAAAAGCACTGGAAAAGGTGCAAGGCATCTCCAACTAGAGGCATCACTGTGAAACCTGCCTTTTAATGAGTTTGTTGGAAAGGTTTGTTTTCTCTTCTCCAAATGGTTAAGCTTTAGCTTGGGTCATTTTGTGACGTGCGTTGACCACAAATCCAGATTCACTGCGGTTACACTCAGCAGAAATAATCTGAGTGGTTTGGTGTCTGTGTAGCAAGACTGCATACTGGCTACTATTCTCAGCTCCCACCATTTCTCCACAGTGAGTTGAGTTTCAGGATTATTTATTTTCTTCTTACACCAGTCACTTCTTTAGTCTAACTGACTTGGTGTTTCTCAGCTGGTCTCCAAGTTTCTCTAATAGTAAGATTATCCATGTGCTGCAGTTCTGTTGTCAAAACCCAAGAGTTAAAAATTGAAAAAACCCTGGGTATGAAGTTTGTTTGATGCTTAGCTTCCCCTCAGTCAAGAATGGCGTGGGGTTGGGGTTTTTTACATTAGCTTCCTGCTGGGTCATGCCCTTGTACAACCATCTCCCATGTTTGCGCTGTGTGATAGCAGTTGTGGTGTAGAGGCCCTGAAGTCAGAGCCAGCCGTAGTTACCTCCGCCGCAGAGGATAGCTGCATTTATGCTGCATGAAAGTACCACGGTATTTCCAGCTAACTCAGCTATCTTTGTGCCATAATGCAGATGAGCACTATGTCACCTTTCTTTCTCGTACCAGTTTTTGTACTGTGCTGCTGTTGAAACAAGCTTTCAGCTACTGAGGAAGTTCTTTTTTTTGCGTCTACATTGATACAGATTTATTGAAATAAACTAGACTCCTAGCTATAAATAAGATGGAATACGTTGTGGTTGCTGAATGAGTTTTGCAGAAATGTCTGTGAAGGGCATCCAGTTTGGCAATATATTTTAATATGCTTTTTTTACACGAGGAACTTATTTTCGGTCGTGCCTGAGATCTACCAACGACCTCCATCGTGCTGGGTTTATTTAAAGAGTCATTGAAACAGTATATAATATGATTTAGAAGGCGCAAGGGTAATAAAGAACTTTTAATTCAGGGTAGGACAGATGATGAATGGCAATTAGTACTTAAAGATGGTATCTATGAACTTTAGAATTTTCATACAGAATTAGAGGTTGTTTCTCCAATAAGGACCATTTAAAAGAGATTAAATGTTTCTGAAAATGCCGTATGTCCGAAAATTAATTGGGGTTGTTTGAGAAATGGCCTGTCAGTAGGTAAGTCTCCACAATTTCTTATGTATGCCAACACGTCTTTGACAGTTACATCTCCTTTTTTTAAAATCCTTTCTTCTTTCCTGGACTGTCATTTATGCTAATATATTCTGGTTTGGGACATAGAAACACATTTGTGTAGTGGTTTAAGAAAGTTGCCGTCCCTCGGTCAGCTACGTGGAGTGTCCCACGTCTGTGGTCACCTCGCAGCTATAGATAGGTAACCTCCAGCTAGAAGATACTGCTTCGTTACTGAGACAGCTTTGCAGACTCCCATCGGAGTATGTCTTTACTTCACCCCCACTTTCAACTTCTCAGGATGCAGCCTGTGGTGGCACTGCTTTTACTGAAGGGGGCACTGCCCCCTCCCCACCTCCCGGTGATGATAGCAAAGTAGCTGTTGCCTTGATGAGAAATGAAAGAAGGCGGTATTTCCATTCTGCTTGAATTTTCTGGTCAAGTTGTCTTATCCAGTGCTATTAAATTCCTTGTTTGCCACATCAGGAACAAAGACACTCCTCATGCAATGTGAGGTTAGTTTTCTCAAAAAGCTAGAAAGATTCAAGTGCCCAAGAGAATCTAGAAGCTTCAGATATTACATGTTGACCTTGTTCCTTGTCAGGACGGTTCTATGTGGTGATAACATTTTATTTTCCTGATGAGATCAGCAAACTGTTCGCTTTTAGTGGCATTCCTGACGCTGGATACCCAAAGGTGGGGTAGAGCCAAGATGATGCTCATGCTGTGACCACATTGACAACTGTTTAAATACCTCATTGAAAAGAAGAAACTATTTCCTTCTTTTAACAGTAGACCTGGCAGATCTCGCAGCCTTTGGGAGTGACCCTGCTCCAGTTAGAGCAATGGTTTTCTGCTGTTGTTTTGGGTCGTCTGTGTAGAGAGTTTTGTAACATTAGACTTTCTCAGTTACCTTTCCTGAACCCAGTCTCCTTAAAGAGGGTGTTCTTTTAAAACACAGATGCTAAAGGAGCCCTCTGATGGGCAGAGAATGATGATAGTGGCAGTATGTTTAGTATAAATATGGGGGGGAGGGAGGTCAGCTTCACCTTACCTAGTTCAGGAAGGGTTTGTTCCAGAGTTTTAAGGATTTTATTTTTTAAACATTTCATCTCTAATTTAGCTCAGTCATTAGTACAAATGTTCTGCTTGTAAAAATAACTCTGGATAATCTAAAAATATGTTTGAAAATGCTTCTAAATACACTAGTGCTTAGCATTGCTAAATTGTGGCAGCTAGTGTAGCGTTATTGGAAAACCAGTTGTTTTCCACTCTGCATTAATATTCATTCAAAATGGGTGTAATGGTGATTGCTTCTTAAACTTCTAAGAGGCCGAGTTTATATCCAGAGATTCAAGTATTCTGGTAACTGTATTGATTCATACAAGAGCCTGGATGGATTCAAGCAGGAAGGTGGTGTGCTGCGTTCCATTAGTCTCTCACAATATTGGTATCACTTAGGCTACTTTGCTACTCCATTAAAGTGCCAGCTCATAAATTGTTTCTAATGAGTATCTTGTAAGCTCTTGTGATAATGTTTTCAGACTAGTAGGTACATTCTTGGAAAAATACCAAGCTTAACTAGGTTATTGAGCTGTAGAGTTGTTACCCATTAGGTAACTGAGAAGTGAAAGTGGAGGTGAAGAATATCTGCAGCTTACAATGGAAACTGTGTTATAAAGCCAGGTAATATGAGACTTCTGTCCTGAGCCCACACACGCGTTCTGTTAGTTCTGAACCATCTTCAAACTTGCGTAAGCAAGCATCTGTCCTTCAGAAATATACTGTGAAACACAATATTCCATTGCTGAGTCCCTTTATCTCTTCACAGCAGATAGGCGGAAGAGAGTAAAAATAGTGCTTGGCAACTCGGTTGTGTTTGGGGACAGAGAGTAAGTCTTTCTTAGTGTTATACCCTCAACAAAAATGGTCCTTTTCTCTGTGGGTGTGTTTTTTTACTTGCCTCTATGTGGTTTAATCCTAACCTGCTGTACAACGTCTGGGCTTCAAGATAAAGTAGTTCTTTATTACCTGTCTTTGTCATTGTTCTTAATATGCACGCTGAGGACTTGAACTATTTACTGGACCACCAACTATTTCATAATATTTGTCTTCGGCTAAAGACGTTTCTTCAAACTGTATTTTACCTGAGATAACAGTTGCTAATTTCTGGTTACTGAGACAGACTGGCTTTACTAGAGCACAGAGAACTCTGCAGTGTGAGAAGGACGTAGGCAGAATTGCCACAAAGGCTACAGAAATATCTGAGTTCATGTTCATGCCATAGTTGGAAAACAAAATTGTTCATCTCCTTATATTGAAGTTATCTCTATACACCGAAGCACCATTATTTTTAATTTGCTCATTAGAGCAATGCTTTGCTGCTTTTCTCCTCCACTTTTAGATTGTTTTTCCATGCACCAAACTGAAAGGAGGAGATACAAAGGACTTGGCAACAAAGCAGGCAAAGATGTTGAAAGCAGTAACAGCAACAAAAGCACTCCTCAGACGTGTCTTATTTCTGTAGTCTGACATTCCCATATCTGTTCAGACACTTCCCACATGATTGTGGTGTTATTTCAAATTCTTTTCAGTATAATCAATCAAGACTGTTTAAAAAGACATGAAAAATCCACTAATGAAAACAGAAGCATGGCATAGATGACAGGGTAAATGAGAGCTCACCTGAAAAGAGAAACCTACAGTAAAGGTCTTACATTTCAGAGTATGAATTTTTCAGGCTAGCCTTATGCACAAATCTCTTCTGCATTGGCCTCCCAGTGAAACACAGCAGATACGTAAGTTCTTGTATGTGTCAAAAGGCACTTAGGGTCTGCTGAGGAGATTTCACAATTACTGTAAGACTTGAAATTCTATTTTGAAAAAATCCAGTGAGGTATGGTGGGTTATTTGGGGATTTCTGTATGTATGTATCTCAGTGAATTCTGCCCTGGATATCTCATTTTCTAAGTAGACCTAGTATTCAGTGTATAAGTACCAAAACATTGGTAACTCTTCCATTGGGGTGTTTAAAATAGAGCAGCAATGTTTGAGTACACTTACTCACATGGTCAGTTTTCAGTGTAAAACCTGCCTTAGAAATTTCAGACAAAGATGCTGGCATCCTTTGAAAAGCACAGAGGACTCGTTTTCTGGGATACAGGAGAGCTATTGGTACTTAGTGATGTTGTTACGTAGCTTCTGCCTGTTGAAGAACTGTTTCTTCAAAACTGTGGATGAACCTTCTCAGTCTTTTATTTCTTTCGGTTTCAGTGCATGAACTTCATAGCTTCTTGGTTTGTATTTTTTTAAGGATAGTAATACAGCGTGGTGGTATTCTATTTTAAAAAAACCCAGCAACTTAGTAGCTTTTATCAAATGCTGTAGCACAACATTTGATAGAAGCTAATAATGCCTATGTCTTCTGTGTGCATCTGGCTGGTAACCTGGAGTATCCTTGATACCTATGTGATCTGTGAATTGGAGAGAGAATGAACCACGCAGTTAGATTTATACCAAACTCTTGTTCTCTGTGTTTTGGGGTGGGCTGGGGCAGAAGGGAAGAGTTTTGTTCTTCACATACAGAATGCACTTCCTAGGTTTAATTATGTGTGTTTCTTTGGTAGGATTTTTCCAGTTAAAGATGTACCTGCAGAGCCTGAAGCTCTTACACACTGGCTCTATCAACGATTCATTGAAAAGGAGGATCTCTTGACACATTTCTACGAAACAGGTAGGTTGATATCTAGCAAAGAGAATTGGGCTTTGTTAATGTCTTTTCTTACAAGGATCTCAAAAGGGTTTAAGAAGGCGTATACGTTCTTCACACAGACACAATAGATATAATTATCAATACTTTTTATGTGGCAAAAAAAGTACGATGATAAATTATCTAGGAAAGGTAAATTACCTGGGTAACATTAGAATAGGGTAGTGTTTGGAAGCTGGCACATGCAAAACAGATCTAAGGAAATCCTCTTTTCTGCGATAACATAGTTCGGCCGTGAAACTTGCTGTCACAGGATTTCATTGAGTTGGAATAATTTAGCAAGATTCAAAGAGGTAGTGAATGCTTACATGCATAGTAAAAGTATTCAGAGCATATGTTAAGTTTGGAGGGGATATAAAACCTTCAGGGTTTAAAATGAGCAAGTTCTTGACTAAAAGGGATTAAATCAGACTCTTATGTAAGGCAGGTTGTTTTGTCTGCTTAGTGCGGCTATTTAGCATGTTCCTCCGGCACTTGTACTGTCAGAGAAAACTGATCTAAGTAGTCTGCAGGTCTAATCCAAAACCATAGTCCTCTTCTGTTTCCTGTTAAGCTAAACAGAAAGATGCTGTGATTGGAAGGATCTGCCAGAAGTCCAGAGCATAAAGTCTCTGGAGTCTTGATCTGCAGCCCTGTGCTCTGAGTACCGGCCTCCTTGCTGCAAGGTACTGAGGATGACTTCTGTCATAATATGCTTTCAGTGTTCATGGATCAGAGGAATCTAAATAAACTTAGGGCATTAATAACATTACTGAGGGGATGCTGGCAAGCATGTGATTCAAAATACGAGGTAAATACTTTGAAACTATAGCTGGAGAAGTGTTTCCTCAAGGCTCTTTTTTTTTCCATCCAGTTGATACAGAAGTATGTCATCTGCTCTCCAGCAGGGGTGTGTGTGTGTGTGTTCAGAATACAAAACAGAGGAATTCATCAAAATAAAAAAAAAAAAAAAGAAAATCCAGAGAGGGAAAAAATAGTTTTATTTAGACATACAGGAAAGGAAGTTTATCAAACATAGACTGAGTAAGAAGACTCCAGATGAAATAATGCAGCTTGTCTCTGAAGAAAAATAATCTCTTCATTAGCAAGTAGCATAGTTCTTGAGGGGGGGGGGAAATATTCAGTGTCTTGAATCAACTGAGTTTAATATTCCAGAGTGACTGTTAAACAAAGACACTACTTCTATTAGATTATTTATTGCAAAGACTGCTTTAATTCGGTTTTGAGTGCTTAATTTATCAGTGCCTAAAAAGATTAATAGAGTTCTTTAACAAGACCTGTACTTTGCTTTATGAAATACTGCTGTCACTCATCCATCGTTGATGGCAAAAGTCAGACCCTGCTATATAAATTGCATCCAAAAGCATATATTGGACTTTATTAGACAAATAAGTTTGTGAATCTGTTTAAAACTACAAGTGTAGTCAATAGGAGGTAAGGAATTCTTGCTGTTGAGACGTTATTTCACAAATACCATTAAAATAAGTCATACCCAAAAAAATCTAAGTAGACCAGAATTTCAGAGAGTATAATGAATATAATCAGATTTATTCATTGAAATGCACTTCCAAAGTAGGATAATTGGTTATAATTTGCCAGTGTAATCAGTATGAATTAATAAGACGTGTTTTAAATGTAAATGCTATGACATAGGACCTTATTAGGCATAAATTAGCATAATTT
Source organism: Ciconia boyciana (assembly GCF_034638445.1). Classification (NCBI taxonomy): domain Eukaryota; kingdom Metazoa; phylum Chordata; class Aves; order Ciconiiformes; family Ciconiidae; genus Ciconia; species Ciconia boyciana. The sequence goes on along the minus strand of NC_132936.1, from coordinate 103,256,872 downwards.
AAAGTTACTACCATTTATGCCAGTTGAGAACTTGCTTGCATTGCTTTTGTTGGCTTACTGCAAAAGTGCTGTTACAGTTTTTGGAAACCCCCTGGAAAAGTCCTGAGGCCTAATGTGAGGGGAATGCTTGAAGCTGCTCAAGAGCTAGCTTTGTATTGACATGTTACATTGTCTCAAGTTGGTGTGGTTTGAAGACTTAGGGCTGTTTCGGCATTTTGATTTGTTTTGTTTTGTTTAAATACACATTGCTTAGGCACTTGTCTCAGTTCATAAAGCTTACTTTGTAAAGCTGGAGTAATATTTAATGCTATATGAAACTTTAAAAGTTTGTATTGACAATGTCATCGGTAGGAATACATTCTTTTGGCATATTTTTATTTGGGAAGAGGAAGAAAGAAAGCCTAAAACACCTTTTTCCTTTTCGCTGTATTCCTAAGCGTTACGAACTTTAAGAGGTCTAATATTACAGGCTTTCTCCATATCCATTAAAGTTAAACAAAAAAAGTATCTGCCTAAAATTTGAATATGAAATGGTCCCATACTTTCTTACGGGTGCATCTTACACATTTCATCTATAAAATTAAAACCGTTTACAGTTAATATCTGTAGGTACAAGCAACACAAAGACTCCTATTTTAGCAGCTAGTGGAAAGCTTGTATTGGCAAGTTCATGGTTTCTCTGAAGTCTTTTCAGCAGGATAACCTTGAACACTGCAGTAACACAAATGAGATTACATTTAGCAGGACAAAAGCACTTGGAGACTAATTAAAAAAACCCTATAAACTAGGAGCTTATCAGTTGGAAATGAGTAATTTTACACTGAAGTCATCATGCTCCTTATTCACTCTGATCGTAAGCCAACTGGTGTGATGTAACTAAAAAAGTAAGCAATGTCATCCTACAGGGCAACAGGAGAGGGTTTTCACCAGTGCTACAGAAATACTCTTCATTGTACCAAATCTGAACCTCATCTGGAAATTCTGTATACAGGTCTGTCATCCCTGTTCAAGAAATATGAATTGAACCAGGAAGAGGGACAGATAATAGGTGCTAAGATGATTAAGGGGAAGGAGGAGTCGTTTCTGTGAAGGACAACTAAAAGTGCCTGGCTTGTCTCAGCTAGGAGAGTGAAGGATCGTTTTCTCTGTAAGATACAAGTTGCCTTTGGAGAGGAGGAGGGGGAAGAGACAGTTGCTATCAATACCAAGGAAAAAGGAAAGTTATTTAAACCAAAGGTCAGTGTTGGTACAGGAAAACAAATGGGCCATGGAAGAACAAATGTAGCATACAGTGGGCAAAAAGCTTAGCAGTGAGAATTACTGGGGAATAAATGGTGTGGCAAATCTGCCCATGTGTGAAAATACGTATCAGTGAGAGGAGGACGGGACTCATCAAGGGTTTTTTTAGGGTTTGGTGGGGGGTTTTTAGTTTTTTTTAATTATTATTATTTAAGAGCATTCATACAGGAAGAAAATCTTTGTCTTAAATGCTTGATTGCAAATGTGAAGCATAGAGATAAGTTGCTGATGGTATCTAATTGCCCAAATTGTGTGGTTTCTGAGATTCAGAATTGACACAGCTATATCTTTACTCTCTGAATCATTCATCTCTTGTTCTTCTATGAGTAGTTGTGACTCCATAATGCTGCAACAAGTACATCATCTTCTCTGGTATATTTAGAGTTGTTATATCCACTGTTCAGGGTTAACAACAACAACAAAGTGGTTCATATCATCTAGGCTTTTGTGCATCTCGGTAAAATCTAATGCAAATTATTTAATACGCTGACATAAATATATGCCAACAATTTGCTTATGATCATAAAGCTCTGATGAATTCAGACAGAAGTAATTTAGTGTTGTAAGTCAGAAAAGGTCAAAATAGGGAAAAATGATTTTTTTTCATCGTGTCAGCTGTGTCTCCTGCCAGTCTTTCTCATCTAAACAGATGTTTCCAAAAAGTCCTTCTGCAAAACTGAATAGCAAATTACAATGCTTCCTTAGTCTGTATGACTGATTGGCCAATGAACGTTCAAACAACATATGGAAACTATTGTTTACAAAAAAAAAGTGCGTGTGTGTATGTACATATATATATTCAAGGGGAACCTTGAGAGTGTATGTGTATTGCTTCTTCACAGTATACAAAATCATTACCAAGCAGCTGTAAAGTCTAGTATGGAGTCCATTCAATGTGATCACATGGACATTAACATAACTTCAAAAATAACACAGAAAACTTAGTTGACAGTCAGATCTCCCTGCAAAGGTTGAGGATGGCTGCTTTTAAGGAATGCTTTGCAGTTTATGCTTAAAGCTTAAGTTGATATCCGGATGAAATGAAAATTGTTCATAATAATAAAGAAAAGGGAGGTTTTTTAATTGTCTTGAAGATAACTGTTAATGCCGGAGAATCTTTTGAAAGTTTACCAGCATAATACAGAAGTAACCAATTAATTGTTTGTGGGCACTGTTGCTGGGACAAACAGCAACGGTAAAGAATTGTGCATTAAGGCTATCGTTCCTGCTGCAGAAGCATTAAATGTGTTTTCTTTTCTATTTTAGGAGCTTTTCCTCCACTGCAGGGTCAAACAAAAGCTATTTCTCGGGAGATGACCCTCAGTAACCTGTGGCTAGTCGGCATACAATCACTTGCATTTTTGTCAGGCGGTATGTGGTACTGCATCTTTCAGTATTTTTATCATTGTCTATTTTAAAAGTGGAATGGGACCTGAGGACACAATGGGAATCCAGGCTCTTGCAAATGAATATCATGTTGTATGTGCAAATGTGAATATTCAAGAGTAAAGGAAAATACTGGACGGACTCTTACCTCTCCTTGGGGAAATTTTAAACTCCACTAAAAGTGAAGATCAGTAACATAGTGACCTGATGATGTATTATTTTAAGAATTGTCTGTATTTTTAAAAATGTATACTCTCACCCACACTTAAGCAAATACAGCATTTGGACAAAAGGTGCAATCGTACAACCACCGTAGAAGAATGTCTGTGACAAGAAAGCTCTGTCACCACAAGTATTTCTTGGCATTGTAGTTAGAGCTCAGAAAATTCAGCAACTTGTCTCTTCAGTAGTCTGTACAGCATTGGTGTGGTAGAGATTCCTCATTTGCACAAACTTGTACTTTATTGCAACTCATTGTGCTGGAGTCAAAGATACTCGACAGAGCTGGTGGCGGTATCTTTGCGGCTACGCAGTCAGCGGTTGTTGTATTAGACACATTGATCTAAAACCAAGACCCAAATAAGATCCAGCGTCAGGTGTGTTTTGTGAGGAATCAGTCCTCAGAAAAGCATTGCAGCATCATAGTGTGACTAAAAGCTATCCACATTTGATGAATCAGCCCATCCCTGCTGTGGTCTTACCATCAGCTCTCTGAATTCCGTGTGCTACCAGTATCTCGTATTATGAGGAAACTTGGAAAATATAAAGTCACTTGGTTTATTTTCCCTTTTTGTTCAGAATGCATCTCAACGATCGTTATCAGTTTTCAAAATGCACTTTTAAAGGTGAAAATACAGTGAAGGAAAGACATAAAACTTAGGGAATAAGGGAAAGTTTTGTCACGCACTGTGAGCCAGAGCAATTCTAGCTGTTCCTGAAGGTCTGCTGGTGCTGCTGGTGATTTTTTGCCACCTTTGTATTTTGTATACTGCAGTCCAACCAAGGTGACCTTTTGAGTGGTTTATAGAGGCCTTTTTCTCCCCGCTAGTTGCAACAGCGCTAAATATACTTGTGGGAGAGTTTAAATAATTCAATGCCAACCATCTTAATGTTTTGCTAAGGAGTAATAGAAGAAAAACTAGTTTCTTAAAAAGAAAAAATAGGTATAATTGCTATCATAAATCTATAGGAAGATACTACTGCAAAAAAAAAAAAGTATGGGAAATACTCTGAATAACTACATGGAGGGCAGTATTAATTAGCTCACCACGGTGCTAAAATCTTACTGGAAAAAGGATGAGTTGAATTTAAAGGCAAACTGGAACAGAAGGCACTTTCAGATGTGTGACATAGGATACTTTTGAAAGGATGTCTATGATGTACAGTCTTACTTCTGGCAGGTCTAGTTGGCATCATGTTTATGTGATTATACACAGATTTGAGAGCGCTGTTCCTAAAATAAAACTAATCTCCCTAAATACAAGCAGGATAGCCAGAACTTCAGATGTTGGCATGCTGCCTTTTACAGAGTAATTTTACTGAGAACAAAGTAAGCCCTCAGTAGTTTTGGCTCTCAGTTAGCAATATCGATCCCCCTTCTCTCTCCCTCTCCTGCTACACGAATCACAGTGGGTTGTGTGCAGAATACAAACCCTAGCCAGTGTTCCCTTTGTGGGGGGAGCTGAGAGCATACCAAAAATGAGGCAATGCCAATTTCCCTGACTTAATGGAAAAATACCTAGTCAAATATGCCACCCCTGTCCCCCCAAAAGCAGTAGTGTTATCCTAAGGTAGCTCAGTGGGATGGTTGCAAAATGATACAGCATAGTAAGTTCCCCTGAACTATGAATCCCCTCGTTGACTTAAAAGAACCACTGCAGCTGGGAGGCAAAGGACGGTGGTTGCCTACAGCTTAATATTTTAGGTAAGATACTGTTTCTAAATCCCATCTCTTTACACCCAGTCACACACCTGAATTCTGGTGTAATGTAAAATCCATTTAAAAAGAGGTATGCCCTGAAAGGGAGGCAGCCTTGGGAGCATTTTTTTTTTTTCCTGTTGCTCTTGCTAAAGTGCAGCTGATGGAATGAATGTATTTAATCTGCCATTTTACAGGAGGGAGTTGGGACAGCCCAGCGCCGTTACCATGTAAGTGATTATGTCTGCTGCACGTGGGCGTAAACGGACTCTCAAAACTGCAAAATGCAGATGGCAAGTTACTCGTTTCTGTCCACCAGGTGGTTTGATCAGAACCACAGAGATGCCCATAGTACAGCTGGTTTTATTTTGAGCTAGGACAGACTGGAGTGATATAAAAAGGGAAGTTTATATAAGCAGATTGCACAGCAGTAACGCGCACCAGGAGGTTGTTCTTTATAGACCCTGTGAACTCCATGTCGGAGCATACTGTTTTTTTCAAATGCAGTATATTTTTTTTTTCCAGTGTATTGCAGTCAATAGTGGGTGTTCACATGCTGCCTAAAGAAATTAGTAATGCGCAATAATGTTTCAGGTAATCATTTGATTTATCTGGTCCTGTTCAGTCTCAGTTTGTTCCTCCGTAGTTCTTACTATTGCGAGACATTTGTTTTCAAGCACTGATTGTTGTTTTGGTAGGGTGAGTAAATAGTATTAGGCCTTAGGCTTCTTTCCTGCCTGCACTGGAAAATGTGAAGAGCACCTGATGTTATGTCTCCTTATGGCCGAGTTGGTGTAGAAGACAGTGGAATGAAACAGTTGTTAAGAAGCTCTGAAGTACCCTCCCAGCACGAACTTGGATGCTGCTTCATGAAAGAGAATAAATTGGATAAAATAAGTTTTTCTATTAATGGAAAAACATAAAAAGCATACAATATGTAGGAAATTCTGTGCTAAAAATACCATGCTGGTCAAGACTGTTTGGAGCTTAGCAGGCTAGGTTGTAAAACATAAATTCCTGTTGGGTGCAGTTCGGTTCTACCTTCTGGCAGTTGGCCGGCATTACAGCTGTAGTGGGCATTTTGCTGTGCCATCCATGGGCTTCCTCTTCTGAAGAGTTCAAAATGCGTTTGATAGAAAATGATGTTAATGAACCATACGGTTGATCACAAAATGGTTAATAATTATAACTTTGAATTTATACTAGGAGAAATATAATGGAAGAGCATATGAAGTGATACAGCACGAAAAAAATACAGAAAAAAATGCTAACTGAAAGCTGTTGCACACAGAAGTGAGAACATAGGAATTTAAGTGTATTGTGAATAAAGATGGTTCTCTGCCAGGGTTGCACACAAAACATCTGTATGTTTCTATGTTTAATTGTTCATAAACAAGTTGTTACAATTGAAACGATGCAAGTCCTAGTGGTTTAGCATTACTGCTCTTCGAATCCCATTACAGGAAGAGTATCTGCCCATTCACAACGAGCAGTGTTTTCTTCAGTGCCCTTTGGTGAGTGCGCCTTCCTTACAGGTTCTGTGGTATTTTATGTATGGTTCTATCAAGCTTTTCAACAATGATGTCTCTTGCAGGAGGGATTTTTTTTTTTTTAAGTTGCTCTCATTGGATTTCCAAAAGCAAGATTTCAATTTACTGTGCTTACTGGAAAATTAAAAGCTTCCTTCTCCCTCCTCCACCCCCAGCATCAAAAATAAGATGCATCTTACTGCAGTAAAAATACAGTGATCACTGTGGTACTGTTCATTATTCACTTGTTTTGCAAATGATGTAACTGGTTCTTTTCTGTCTGACGCTGCCATAAAGTGCTGTTAACTTTTTTCACAAGATAATGTGGATACCGATCACTGTGTGTGACAGGATTCAACTGCTCCACTTTGCCTTGACATAAAATTTTGGGACCAAAGGTACTTAAAACTGGGATTTCCAAATCATGAGACCGGGGTTGGGTGCATTCTCTCAATAGTCAGCTGGAGATTTTGTGGTGATCTGATACAATCACATAAAATAATTACACATCTGGGGTACTGTATTGTTTGGAAATAATGGAGCCATATGAAATAAAGGGTTATTTTGCAAAATTGCATACTTGATAGTTTTTACACTTTTTTAAAAAAAGAACAATTGGAAGAGCAAAATTGAAACCATACTCTGGTTTAAATGTCTGCATACATTATGAACGCTTCTGAGCAGCTTTATTTTTTCTGTAAAAACTGTAGACTACCTGGGTGTGATACAAAAGAAGTCTTTAAAAGGATTCTATGCATTTTAAAGTTAAACCTTTTATTTTATCATTGGATAATGAAGTTGCTATACACTGAACTGTCCTATTAAAGTGAGTTAGTTCCTTAAAACTACGCTACAATGGTGTTCATTTCGTATGATAAAAATTAGTTTTCTTGATACCAGTTATTTTCACCTCCAATTTTCTCCTTCCTTCCTGTGTTACCTGCATTTTTCTTTTGTATGATAAAATGGATGCAGAAGCCTGTAGTGACTCTCAGTGATTTTGCAAAGGGCTGGTCATGTTCGGAATTATTTTATTGAATTTATTTCATTGGATTTTTTATCAAATCTTTCCAGCAGCCAAGATGTCTTTCAAAATGTAGACACATACAAGAAGCAGCGTTTCTCTACAGAGATTATTAGGTGTCTTTTTCCATTATTTTTTTGTGTGTGTGTGGCAAGAATAAAGTTGATTTTTTTCCCCCCAAGATTATTTCATGTGTTTCTAATCCTTAATAGATGAGATTATTTTCTTTGGTTGTGTTTATTGTGCTTATATCCAGTGGCTACACAATCTCTGTTGTGGTTACCATAAACACAACAAATAGCAAAATAATGCTTTGGTTCACTCTACAGCTGCAGTGTTAACTTGCAGTAGATAACGTTGCTTATTAGAGCTCTCATCGGGAAGGATGCAGAGAGAAATGTTTCTATGCCAGAAGTGGTAAGGGGCGGAGTGGAGCAGTAGGGAGGAGGGGGGAAAGCAGCTTCTGCAGCCCTCGCTCACTCCAGCACCCGCTGGAAACTTTGCCGGCACTCAAGCTGCAGAGTTTCTCCGCAGGTCACTGCGTAGCAATGATTCCCCTTGAAGTTTCTGAGAGTTGAGGGCACACCGAGAGCAGAACCTGGGCCCCCATCGAGCCTGGATTGGCACCATCCTAGAAAGATGTGAATCCAACCTTTTTGCGAGCAAGGGTGTAATCATTTTGTAGACACGTGTATTTTTTAACAGAGTGGTCTGTTTTTAAACAACTTCAGCTAGGCAAAGCAGTATCGAGTGGAACAGCGCCGTTCATTCTGTGGCCCTGGCATCTCTTGCTAACGATAGCTCTGAGCTCCGCGTCGCCTTTCGTGTTAACTGCTGGTGCGTAATACTGCAACGTACAACAAAGGAAAAAGGAACTCCTTGGAGCATAGTAAGACATCTTGCACAGTTTCAGAACAGCGCCATGGTTGTAGTTATGTCTACCTCTTTGTTTCCCTTCTGGGCTTTGTCTTGTTTTTCTGTGTGGTGTTTTTCTGGGAGGGGTGGGGGGAATCGGGGAAGGGAGGGAGAAAGTGGGAGGGAAAACTTGAAATCTGAATATAAGACACTGGTGGGGGATCCAGTGCTTACCAGCCATGTTGTCATATTGAAAAAGCCATTGTTTTTAATTCCTGCCTAGTATGAAATGTTTGTTTTAAAAAAAATCCTTCCTGCTGGAAAGAAAAATGTATTTTTAAAAAGAAAAAAAATCCCTCTTTTGGCTATGAGAATGTCAGCTGTATGAGTTGTGACCATATCATGACATGCTGATCAGATATAAATAAATTTTTATCTCTCAGGACTCTATCTTGTGGTTTTACTCTTCTGGTAACTGTCACAGGTTTTCTGAAAGGATGCTCTGCATTTTTAAAGATCATTAATTTCAACTGAGGCAACAAATAAAGGTATGTGGATGTCATGTGTGCACACTCTGGTTTACAAAGAAACATGTCTTGTTGATTTAAAAAAAAAAAAAACCAAACCAAAACGCACCCTGTGAAATATACTGAAAGGCTTGCTGCAGGTTAGCTCAGGCCCAGGGGAATTGCTGCGGTTAGGTTCCAGTTCCAGTGTTTCTCTCCCTCTGTCTCTCCCTGCCTCTCCGAGAGCTGCTGTGAGCTTCGAATATGCTATAAAATAGCACGCTTAGCCCGTGGGGCACGCAGAGTGAGTACATAACTTCCTAGCTGATCATAAATGGGTGGCTTCTCTTAACAGAAGTTGCAGAGTAATGGGCAGAGCTGGAAGAATGGGGCTCAGAACGGACCGGGAGTCTGAAGTGTGGGCAAAAACACGCGCCTGAGATGGTCAGACATGTTACGTGCTGTAGTTACCTTCACTTTTGAGATCACAGTTATCTCCTGCAAAAAAGTCTTTCTGGTTGGTATCTTTATAGATAGAATCCATTAGGACTTAAATTTCCCATATGTCCTTGGGTTCCCTGTGGCATAAGGAAGAGCTCTCTTCGGTCGGTTGTCCTTTCTAATGTCAGTCTGGTTTTGTGCTGAGTTAGCCAGTTGGTTTGATTAAGACTTCTTCAGAAGTTGGAGAAGTGATACATCAGGAACTTCAGAGCAGCTAGTGCTAGCATCTAGTGCAGCTGAATAAAAGTGCTTATATTTTTACTTAAAAAAAAAAAAAAGTTGTAGAATTTGTTGTAAATGATAGTATTGCCCAAGTAGTAAAGGCTGATGAGAATGGATAGGTTGATCCGTGCGTATTAAAGATGGCAGGGAGCTCCCTGGATTGTGATGTGCAGATTCTTTGGAAAATTGGGAAAGTGGATGTTGTGACAGTGATAAATAAGATCAAACTCCCGGTCCATGCAATGAGTAAGTAAGAAGCTAACCTCAGTAAGGCCAGTCAGTGTGGCTTTGGGAGAAAGCAGCAATAGCTTTGCTAAACAAAACTACAGTACTAAATTTGATGAGATGGCAAATGCGGCTGATTATCGTGTGACAGAATATAGTTGAGGCTTTGTAATCTCACTTGAGAATCTCAAGGAGAAAAACCGTAAGGGATCAGTTTATATTAAATTGCTTTTGAAGAGAAAATTTTCCATTTGCAGTTAACTAGTATAATTCTCTACAGATCTGTTCAATGATATACAATATTTTCATAAATGATACAAAATAAAATACAAATTTTTTTATTCTGCCGATTTCTTATTTATGAGGACAAGTCACTGAGTAGTCCAAATCACTTGGTAAAGAGTCTTTGACAGTAAGCATCGTAACAGGGGCAAAAGGAAGGTCATCTAGCTACAGGGATTAGATGAAGAGTCTTATCAGGAAGATAAATTGTCCCAGAAGACAGTGACAGTGAAAAGAATTGAGAGACTCTGGCAACTGATGGCTGCATACGAGTTTCCATTGTGAATAAATACCTATATATAAATAAAAGGGCAGACTTGACCCTCTGAGCAGATATACCAAGTAGGAGCTAGAGGGCAGTAGGATTTCTGTCTGCAGCGTTAGTGAGACCATCTATTGAATATTGACCCAAAATGCCTAGACAAGATGGAAGAAAAAAATTTCTAAACCAGTCTTTCCCTCCCCACAGTGTTCTTGCTTCTAGGTTGGGCACGGCTGGCTGGCTGACTTGGAGCTGAAATAAATGCTGCCCAGTCCCTTAGTACGGTTTTCTTCACCTCTGAGGGGTGGCTGGCTGCTCACTGCTCCTTCCGCCTGTCTTGCCTTTGGTGAAACTGCACACTCCCAGCTCTGAGCTATGGCTCTCTAACTCATCTGCTTGTTACACCCTGGGCCGCCTTTTTTTCCTTGCCCCACAGTTTTGGTTGTTTTTTAGGGAAGAATCATTCCCCTTCAACCACTGGCTCTCCCCTCAGAAGCAGCCGACTCCATCACACAAGAGGTTAGAAGCTGAAACTTCTGATTCAGATGCAATGATGTTAAACACTGCTGCTGGTTAACTTCTGTCGCACCCTCACCTCCCACCAGCGAGTCCCCTCAGCAAGCCTGTTTCCTTTTTCTTGCACTCATCTGCTTTCCTGAGGAGGAGGTGATGGGTACAGCAGCACTGTGAAACCCAGCCTGCCAGCGCTTTCCTCCAAGGAGAAGCTGCTGGGTTTTCTTTTCCTCCACACTTTTGAGAACACGGAAGATGCATTTGTTGTTGTTGTGCTCCCTTATCTCTGTGTTTCTCTGAGGGTTACACACTGGGTCTTCCTCATCAGCAAGTATTGAAGGGGAGAAACCCGGACCTAGTAGATAGGGGCTCTCCTGCACCTGTATCTTCAAGTGCACAAGATGTTCTGTGTCCTTCTGAAAAAGAAAGAAAACTCCCTCCACTGGACAAGACGGTAATTTTCCTGCATTGAAAACGCCAAACTTAAAATCTGTAGAACAGAATTGATGGTGTGGGTTGGTTTTTTGGGGTTTTTTTGCCACTGCTTTGGCTAAATACTCCCTTGCAGCTGGTAAAAGTAGTGGAACATTTTATGTGCAGTGCTCTGCTCTGTTACACCACAGCCAATGACTTTGGGGCCTACGCCAAGCACAATTTTAAGAGCCTTCAGAGCTGAACCTCATATGCTATAATTAGGGTGGGGCTGTTTTTCCAGGAAGTTTCTTAGCCAAAAGCGATGACAAAAATAAGTATAAATATTATTTTAATAGACCAGTAGAGTCTTAAAACTAAGCTTCCTTAATTGCCCACAAGCCTGCAGTAATATTTGCTGAATTAACCAGTGCTGGATTAATTTCTGGCAAATAAATTTTCTCCTGTTTATTCCAATATTGAGCATTGATTCCTTGGTCACTTAAAGTTGTAGCTGATGGGTTTAGTTACTCCAGCCATTGCCCTACAGTAATACTAATAAGATATGGTAGGTGTTTTATGTTTGCAGTGTAGCTGTTATCTAACGTTTAGAACAGTAGTATGTTCTGCAGGCAGCTAAGTATTTGCGAAGCGGACAGAAGAATGCGTAGGGGGGGACAGTCTCCAAAGGTTGCCTGTAACACCTCCTACCGTGTGCCCCTTATGCAAGTCGTGCTGAGAGAAGGATCTAGATCAAGACTGGTTTTTAGCATTAGTCATTGAATAAACCTTCCCCCCACACACACAAAATGAAGCTATACCAACCCAACCCCTAAAAGACCCCAGACGGAGCCAATTAAAGCTATAAAGGTAATCTGGAAAAACTTATGTTAGTGGAAGAATAAAGTCTAGTTTGCTCAGTTTATCCAAGGGTAAGTAAATACAATTCTATTATGCACAAGTACTTGGCAGGTGCTGTCGGCCATGGACTCCACTCTGGAAGAAAAGATTTACGATGCAGCAGTTCAGTGTAGAATATAGCCGAGTTCAGAATGGAGGCGGGGGGGAGGCCCCAACGTGGGTATGTGTTCAGTTCTCCATCCCTCAAGTCTCGAAATCAAAGCGTTGTCTTAAATATTTTATTACAGAGCTGAAATAGAAGTAGGTACTGTTTAGCCTAATTACTGGGGGAGGTTGTGACCTACGTTATGCAGGTAACTAGGCTAGATAATTGTCATGATGGCTTTTGGCCCAAAAGTCTATGAAACTTACAATTTTATTAGTAGCTAGATGGCCAATTCTTTTTTTAGGCTTTTAACTTCTCAACACAATGTTTCCACTTTCTGCCCCAGGCTTACAAAGACGCTGATTCTGCAAGAAATAGCAACAAATAAAATACTAATTTTTCAGACTACTCAATAATTTTCATGTTTGGAGTTAACTATTGAAATGCCTTCCTTTATTATGTAAACGCAGATGCTAGGAGCTGCGTAGAGAATCAGGCCCCAGATATGTCTGAGCCATTATCCTCACACCCAGAATAGCCAGGACAAGTGCCTCGGGGAAAATTGTAAGGATCCCTGGAGTGGACAAGCATCAAATAACCTTGCTATATATAGGGATTTTCTTCGTAATCCTTCCATTAGAAGCTGGCTTAATGTCCTGGCCCACTGAAATGTATATCCCTATTTTGTTTTCCTTTTAGTTTACTTCCTCAGTGTCGGTTTTGTTTTGTTGTCCTGCTACATTTTTGAGCTTAGGGAGGTTAATGGGTCCTGCAGGCCACTTATGAGCGCTTTCAAAAGTCCACTTTGTTTCAGAAAAAGCTTCATTCATTATAAATGTTCTGTCTTTGCATTGGTTGTTCTTTCTGTCTTACGTTAGGAGAGGTTTAAACAAAAAAAAACCTGATGTAGCTTTTTTTCCCTCTACCTTTCCTAGTTTTATATATCTCTGTCAGTCTACCGTGACTGAGGAATTCTCCAAACTACTTAAATTTCTGTTCTCATTCTGGTAGATCCATCACCTGCATAGTTAAGTTCCTTCTGCTTCAGAGAATTGATTGTCCTATCAGTATAATTTATTTAAATACTTATTAAAATACAGCTTGATGGCAAGAGGATTAGATTTATTAATGGATTTACCATTAGTGATTTCCTGACTCCAGTGAAACATACATAAATCAAACAGTAAATATGTTAGCAGCTACAGCAAAAAATCTACTGCCAATAGTTTTTAATTTCCTGCACAAAAATACACACATTTAATTTTATTGCATAGTGAAGAAGACTAAAAGGATAAAGCTGTTCCATAAGGTAAAGTGAGCAAACAGAGAATTTACTTCCTTCATCCTAGTACTATCTGTCTTTAAAAACCAAAACAAAAACACTCAAATGAGGTTAAGTTTAATAAGCTTCTGCTGGCATCTCCCTGAAATCTTTGAGAACCAAGCAGTTGTTTATAGAAACCGACATGCTGCTACCCTGAAGCAGAGCTCTCTGGGGAACAGCCCTGTCTCCCTAACAGATCTGTGAAAAGTTGGCCTCTGATTTTTTATTTGTCGCCCTTGAATTTATTATATGTAAATAAATCCAAAATATTCAGTTAAGCCAAAGGGTGAGGATGTGGAAAAACTACGTATTACTATGCAAAAAGCTCCTGACCTTTATTTTCTGGTTTGCATGTACCTCTCCAGCACTTTGTTGTGTAAGGAGGTATTATATATGCTGTGTACGGTAATGCAGGCAGCACAGCAAACCTGAGTGTATTAAGGGTAGATATCACAAGGTCAGAAGTGCCAATTGCACTAATTAGTGCAATCCTGACTAAGAACAGTTACATGACTTTATTTTTAATGAGCACAAGGATTATGGGAATTTAGATAGAACAATAATCTATTTTTATCTCGTATTTTGTAAGCTCAGAAGATGAGTCAGGCATAAGCTGCATAGCAAGAAAGGCCAGAGCCATGGCTAAATGAACAAAACTGCAGGAACAAAAAGTTCCTTGCTTCGCAGCACTGCATGGAAGTCTCTAAGTTATGGCAATAACCCTCACTTGATATTGACAGTATGTGTTACAATGGCAAGGTAACGCACAAGTGCAGCACCCACCTAGGAAATTTAGTATGACAAGATTATTTTTTTTTAATACCTCGGTGTTTGCAAGTCAGGAGGGAAAGAAAATACATTTTGCTAACAGTTAATTATACTTACTTCTTCTAACTGCTGCATCATCTGCTATTGAAGGTTAAGAAGGCTAAAACTGTTAAAAGAAAAAAATAATCAACAACAAAAAAGGAGCTGTAGAAAACTGCAGCTTTTCAACTGATCGGTCTTCCTCTATGTCATAAGCTGGCAAAAGGGGTATAAGCTTCATGTTCTAACTTCATCAGGGATCCTTTAAAGACAGTTGATGGTTGCAAGGCATAAGAGATGCCCAATCTTGTAAGGTGGTCAGTTACGTTGTCCGTACTGTATATGGCACTCGATTAGAGAGTGCCCCAAGGCGGCACCGCGTAGCAGTTTCTCGGGCTACAGGCTGAAAGTAAACCAGAACAAACTCAAACAATAAGGCTCCTGTGCCTAAACCTGACAACTGAATAAGCTATAACTGAGAATCCATTTCTGGCTCTTTGTAATGTGTCCTGTCATGCTTGGGGTTGCATTGATTTTTAGTTACAATTCTTATAAAAATAATTAAAAATTAATTATTAAATATTTTTAAAGCATTGTGCTTTTGTGAAGGGACTAAATGTTGTTAATCCAAAATGCTTTATTTAACACCCATATCTTCCAGAATCAGGATGCAAGACAGTGCCTAGACTTTCTCCCTAGAAAGACCATGGTATTTCAATTTTTAAAAAGGAAAAACAAAACAAAACACACAACCCACATTTCTTTGAAATGGGAGCCTATGTTCTTAGATCACTGCTGTCAAGATATGCCTTGAAGGCAAAGTTGGGTGTCAATTACTCCAGACCTGTTACTGTGATGATAACTGTTAAAGTCTAAATTAATGAGCAAGCAATGAGGTGCATGCAGGAGTCTTGGGTATGTGTTTCCACAAGGACTAGGAGCTGACTTACATGTTTATGCAAAATACATGTTCTCTGTATGGAAAGGCTACACACTGAGATTTGCTTACCCTCTTTCCTGCCTTGTGCACTGACTGCTAGTAATTAAATCAAACACTGAAGATGGTATCTCCTTTTTGTCAGGAAGCCATTTGCATTTCTGAAAAGCTAGAGGCAGACAAAATCGAATCAGTGGGAAAGTCAAAACAACTTTCTACATCTTGAGAGATGCGAAAGGGGACTTGCAGCTTTTAAAGGTTCATTAAATCTCATTCAGAAAAGGGTGAGGATAGAAAGCTAGCTTGCTTCTTCCACCTGGGGTCTCTCTACAAATGCAACCTAGCCTGGAAAATACACGCTAGGTTAAGTGGGTAGGCCCAGCATCTACAGTTTGTCAGCTTACTACCTGCCCTTGAACTGCATTCAGGATTGCGTTCAGAAAAGTAAAGTGTGACTTTCTCCTGTCCTTACAAACCTTTATAAAACTTTCCACTTTTCACACTTCATTTGCCTTTATCCCTACCTGACCAAAGTTACGTGTGTTTTTAGGATGACTGGATCTCATGAGGGCACCATCTCCTTGGATATGCAATTTAAAAGCTGGAGCACTCTGGTAGGTCCCTGTATTTCAGCACATTTTTCCAGGGGGTTGAAAAGATAACAAAGTGCACCCCCACTATGCTACATGAGCTGGTTGAATAATTTGCAATACAAGCATTGGTGTGGACAAAATATTTTCTGGTGATTAATCTTAGTTGGGAAAGTAGGGTGAATCCTGGTATCCTATAGGGGTTGATAATAACAGTTGATAATTTAGGGTTTTTTAGATATTACCTTTTCAGATAAGACATAGACCAGGATTTTTCCTATATCAGAATATGGCATTAATGTCAGCAAAAGTTAAACTGAGTCTGATTTGAATTGTGCTGCTCTTTCCTCAGTCAAGCAAATCCCCATGGTACTAAAACCTGGGTGATTTAACATTTGGATTGCTATTTCATGCCCAGGATCCTGTTTTAGGTTGAAAACAAGAAGCTTAAGAGAAAGCTTGGAGAAACAAGCTCACATCTATAGAAACAAGTTTCTATATTGATCTATAGAAACAAGTTTCTCACATGGAGAAACTGAAGTTTAGCAGGAAGAATAAAATGATGGTTTCAGCTGTGCACAAGGCTGTGGGCTTCTTGCTGGCTAGTGTTTGTTCTTTGTACTCCAAACATAGAGTTGCCACAAACATAATTGCACAGGCCAGCCTGTAGGAGAATCTTGACTTTTGGCAAAGTCCACAGTTCCTTTAAGATGATAATTGTCTCTGCTAAACACTTCTTAAATGTAAAATCCTTCCGGCAATTATCTGCTGCAGATAGAGAGAAACCTGCTATTTCTATCTAATTTTCATTCAAAGGTTGGGGAACATCTCTAGAAGAACAGCTTGTAGCCACCAGCTGCACCTGGATTGCTCAATACCTTACTATCCGAATAGTGCAGAATTGACAGTATTACCTCGCCTGCTGTGGTTCTGCAGAGGCTCTGCTACCTCAGTCCTTCAGGACACCGAGTATCTTTCTTCCAACTTGCATCATCAGTGGAAGTTTCCAGTGCTGAAATGTTAGAGTGCTTCACCCCTCTAAAAGGAGATGTATAAATAAGAGGCTCATTACATCTGTGCTGAGACTTTTGGACTGGACATGTTTGTTGTTTTAAAAGATCTTTCAAACTGGTTGCTGTCATTAGTTTTCTCTGGTGATGTAGCAGGTTACTAATTATGTTATATTCACCTGAGCTGTGGTAGATATCAGGTATTTGCTAAACTGACTATCAACCAGATTTATTAGGAAGGCCTGGGTTTCTGTGGCATTGGGTTAGCATCTGTACTGCTTGCTGTGCTGGCCCAAATAGGAATTTCTCAGAGCAACAGCTGTGGGATCTTGAGCTTGTGCTCAAGCAGTGACTGAGAGATTTTACAATAAATGTTTCAGCTAAATAGCCAACGAGAAGCTGCTCTCCTATTAGCCTTACTTTCTGCCTGCCCCCATGCCGTCCCAAAGCTGGGGAAGAACTCTGCTGATGTTCTCTCTGGATTTTTAGCTAAGTAATGGCTCATACTTAAGACTTACGTGAGGAGAAAGCTCACTTACTTATGTCAGGACTGCACCATGCACCATGCACCACAGAAAGTAAAGAGATGGAAAGATACTTCTATTTAGCCATGTCACATACCTACAAGAAAGACTTAGAAGGATATTTAGAGATTGCAATTTGCTTTAACATTTGCATAAAAGTGGAAAGAAAAGGCAGTAAGTGCATGTGTGGCAAAATTAAAAAGAAGAGTGGCATTTACAGCTGCTTAGTTTAAAGTGATGAGTAAACGTGACGTGAGGGATGCATTATTTTTGCACTGTACTGGAAAGTCTTTTCTTCCAGTTTTATAAAACATTGATTTTTATGTTTTTATTGTAAGTAATTAGAAATCTAGGACTAGCGTTAGTTATGTATAGAGCAAGTGTTAGGGCTAGCAAATGTGTCGAGGTTTAATTCCTGTTTTATATTGTGTAATGGCTTTTCCTCAACAAAAGATGTGTCAGGGAGGGAATGAATTTCAAAGTAAATGCCTGAGACTGAAGCTGGGACACCTGATTGCCTAACCTGGGTGAGATGCCCTGTGGAAGAGTACTGCTCAAACACAATCTCTCAAACCACATCAAGTCTTCATCACTGGGTAATGTTTAAAACACAATCTGCAATCGGCTCCTAGTGATGCGTGCAGTCAGTGAAAAGCAGCCTCTGAAGCTGCCTGTTCATCGCAGTGCCTCTCCTATCTGCAGTGCTGGCTCCCCCCAGGTTCCCCAATGGATGGGAGCACTGAGGTCTTAATTCATGGTCCTTACCCGATTTATCTGTGGCAGATGAAGAGCTTACTACCGCACCTTTCAGTTTCTCTGCTAGTGGTAACTGCTACATGAAGAAGTTGTAGATGGGTGGTGTGCCTTCAGGTGTTACATTCAGAGTGTGGCATACTGATTTGAACGGGCCCTGATTTCAGTTTGTATTAACACACCAGGCCAAGAACTGAGGCAGCAGAGGGTTGACTAACAGCGGTTGCCAGATCTCACTGCACTGGTCCAAGAGGTTACCAAACACAGAGCTAGAGCAGGAGAAGAAAAGTTCAAGGAAGAAAAAAACAGACTTTAGGACAAGGGTCTGGTGAGCTCACCACTGAAGACGAGGTTATGGGACAAGTACTCAGTATTCACCTTTATGGGAGTTGGTTGCCCATTCAGCAGCAATTAAATGCTCTACCCTGCCCTCATTTGAACTGTTCCTTGCTAGGGGACCCATAGCACTTGTATTACAATGTGTCTCTTCCTACCTTTTACTCTTTTCTGATACAAGCACCTTACTTCTAGCTTGTTCTTTCCAAAAATCTGAAGAAAAATAGTTGCTTGACTGAAGCAGCTAATTTGAATGTAAGAGATAGGAAGCAGCTTTGTAGAAATAATTATGAACAAGCTTACAGTGGTTTAGTTAAACTGGTTCAAGCATGTGCAAGTACACTTACTTTGCTCTGAGACATAGCTTCCACTGTTCCTCGTAAGTCTCCAGAAGCACTAGTTGTATTGTTGTAAGCAGTACCTTCAACTGGTGCTGCTGTGCAGCTCTGCACGTAGACCAATTTCTCCCTTTTCTCTCCTACATCTATTACTGCAGAAGTAACACCCTGAGTTAAGAGTTGTTATAATGGTAAAATAGCCTGCTCTTGACAAATTGTATCGAGCTTTGAAAACAGATTAGCACAACCAAAAAGAGATGATCTCTTTCTTACTTTTAGGGAGAGTGAGAACAATGTCTTAAGAAAACCAGGTCACCTGCTCCTTGAACCCATTTTCATGGGGGTGTCTGGTCATATCTCCGATGCAATGTGTTAGTAAGAACATTGATCCCTATAAGCACATGCCTCTCAGCCTTGTTGACTAATGCACGCTAACAGATACTGTGGGTGAAGCATCGTTATGTAATTGTGCTTGTGTTGCAGACATTGACCCTCCCATGACATAACAGATCCTGTATTAAAGACAGAAGCAGCTTTATCCTAAGTATTATTGCTAATGTGAACAGACCTAAACCTGAGCAGATGCACTGCTGCTACATGCAATGTTATGCCACAATGCCAATAATAATTTTCAATTTAAAAAGCATACATTGTTTCATTTGTTCATAAAGAAAAAACAGATCTTCAGGTTCTGAAGATTTTGTAGTTTAACATCGGTGGTGTTACAAAGTCAGTATTAGATAATTGTAAAATGTGCATTAAGCAACATATTTTGACCTTGACTACTCAGACCTCAATTATTCAACCCTTCCAGTTATTATAAAAGGGGTCAGGTCCTCTGATGTCTACTAATTAAAATTAAAAATGAAAACGTTCCCAATTTGTCTGAAACCTCAAAACATATTTAGTATACCAGCAAAGAGAAAGAGATTAAAAATGTTGAAGAGGGGGAGGGAGAAGAAAATGAAGGGTCCAATTCATCAGAATACTATTGATTTTGACACTGAAATGTTGGAGGCCATTTCAGTATTTTAAACAACACATGAAGCCTTGTGGTCAGTCCACTGGACTGGCGTTGGAAGAGACTTGGAAGCCGTGCCCCTCTGGCCTACCAAGTGGCTTTGCCTCCTCGGGCTTTTGTGTTCTGCACTGAAAAACACTGACAAAAACCTTATGCCCACCCAAACCAAAACTAGCCATTTTCTGCCAGCACAATATGCTGAATTAGCTTGTGAAGGGATCAAACTAACACCAGATTCTGTCTAATGTGAAACTACAGAGGCTAGGTAACAGCTCAGTGTTTCCCGTTGGATGGCACCAATATGATTGTCACCTCAGAAACACAGGACTAACAACTCCATTGCAAGTAAGGTTTAAACTGGGGTCCTGTACTGTCTGGTATGTCTGCTAGGCTTCCTCTTCCCTTGTTGCATGTCCCATGCAACCACAAACTGTGTCCTCAGATCTTCTAGACACCAATACCTTCTTTTCACTCAAAATTACAGGTTATCATACTTTGATTATCACTCCAGTACACCAGTACTATTCAATCAATGAAT
Source organism: Ciconia boyciana (assembly GCF_034638445.1). NCBI lineage: Eukaryota > Metazoa > Chordata > Aves > Ciconiiformes > Ciconiidae > Ciconia > Ciconia boyciana. Next base: position 103,236,755 of record NC_132936.1, on the reverse strand, counting down.
ATTAGAGGACATTGCTATTTTTCACAAGCAGTTGAATCACAGACAGCTAAAGCAGCAATCTTCATCTGAATTTTTCATTTAAAAAATGAAACCTTTCATGGAGCTGACTAAGCTGTCTGTGTGAGCCAACAGGCGACAGGATTGATTGATTTCACGGGGACCGTGCAGAATTCAGTCATCTGTACCACTGAGAAGCACAGAGCAAATGGTCACGCTGTTACTGAAGTTACTGAATTAAAGTTGTCAGTTTAGAGCAGTGCAGGCCAGCACATCTTAATCAGAAGAATTCAGAGCCAATTCTCATTAATTAGAAGTCATGTAATAACTATATGGTATGTTTTTCCATTAAAGACATTATGAAAGGCCTTTGGGAAAAGAAACGTATTTTACTAGACGGAATAATAAGATACTGCCTTTTCCTACAATCTTGCTTGAGTCATATCCGTGTAGTTGCGATGATCTATAGAAAGTTAAGAATCCATTTTTAGATTCTTTGACACAATATATAGCAGCAAAGCAAGCATGAAGCTTCCAGGAAGTGTGGTGCAGGGTACATTTAAGCTGAACATGTAAGGAACATTTAAGGAACACGTAAGGATTGAAAGGCAGTTTCTAATAGACACATTAATGTAAGAGAAGTAAGAAATTATAGTCGTTTGTACCCCTAAAAATTCACAATAAAAGTCTAATGACCATTTAAATTGTACCCTTGCTCCTTTGTTTCTGAGGTGAGTCATTGGTCACATCCAACTGGACACACTAACCTGTCACTTAACCTCCATAACAACATGTGTACATTGACTGACATTAACTGAGATAACTAACATCTTTACTGCTATGGCACTTTCACAATAACGCTACTCCCTTTTGGTGTACATAGAGCTGTCAGCCTTCCTGGGTCTCCCTGTTAGCTTAGGTAAAAGCATACTCAGAAAAAATCCCTGAACTTACCTATGACCTTCCTGTCAATGCTAACATTGTAAGCATAAATGCACTACACTCTAATTTTCCTAAAGAGTAAGATGTATTAAAATAACTACTTGGACTGTCTGCAGTGAGCCAGGCCAAAGAACAGGCTGCTTCTTGTACTTTTACCTACACTTTTTTTGTCATCCTGTGGCTTAATGGAAAACTGATCTTAAGACCAAAAAGCTAGATTCAATTGTAACAAAAGACAGCTCTGAAATTAGGCTCAATACTTTATACTTTCAAGGCATTAGAAATGTAGTTTATCCATATATGACATTTTTCATTATGAAATGTACAAACAAAATTATATTCTCCATCCGCTCCATCATATTAGCAATTTGCAATAAAATATGCTATAGGAATGTTGGGTTATCCCAAAACCAAAAGGTTTTAGAATCTAGAATGATTATATTAAGATATGAGATTATTAAATGCTTATCTAGGATATGAAAAAGGATTCAGCCCTGTCATGACAACATAGGGAAATTATCTTGAAAACATGACAATGCTTTCAGAGTATTGTATTGCATTTTATTGCCATAAACCAGAAGGTTGTCTGGGAGTCTTGATGTTGCATTTCCATCCCACACATTAGGGATGGAAGAAACATCCCCGGTTTCCTAAGGAGACATGATTTTTTTGGTTGATCCATCTGTTGTTACCCTGCCCCACAGCTTTCAGGCCTATTGGCCATACTCAGCTGCATTTAAATCATGTAGAAGTCTCAAATGTGATCCTAAGAGGGTTTTTAAGCTGAAAAATTGATAGCTACATGGAAAGCAGACTCCCCAGCTTAATGACCCCCATGAGAAAAAAGTAGGCAGAATACAGGCATTTTCTATAAGCTGGCCAGCTGGCCAGTCTGTGGATGGCTGCACAGTAACTGCAGCGTGTGCTGTCTATGCCCAGTGGGCATTTCAGGGGAACATGCAGCAGAGCTGCTATTATGGGGTGGGCAGCAGAATTTAGGAGGCAAAGAACTCAAATCTGTAGGAATCCAACATTTGTTGGCTCTGTTGCTCATAGAACAGCTTGAGAGGATTTATCTTCTACATTTCTTTGAGGAATAATTCTTGGCTTGTGCGATAAATTACTACAGAATAAATCTACGAGAATATTAATAATGAAAGCATCTTGCTCTTCTATGCTGCAGCCCATCAAAAGATCAAAATCTCGATCACTACCTGTCTCCTGTCAAGTTGGTAGCAGTGCTGATTTCATTCTAGAGAAACAGAAGTGACACACAGCCACCGTGTCTGACTTGCTCATGGCCGCACAGGGAAACCAACAGGGAGGGGTTCAGTAAAAACAAACATTTTTAACAGCAGTATGTGGATAACTGATGTTCCTATTGTCCTTGTTTAAAGGAAAGGAAGGACTTATTCAAAAGTAGAGCTAGATTACTGCATTCTGCTTGTAGTCTACTGAAATAACTGCTACATGGAAGTATGGAACTCAAATATGTTGAGGAATTCCTTCCAAATATGTTGCTTGTTAGACCAAGTAGGCGATTCTGTTATTCTTGTAGAAGTTATGTTTATAAAAGCCCCCTGAAATCATCTTGTTTCCTGAAGCTTTTCAAGTATCATAATTAAACTGATTTTTATACATGATGTCTTTTTATTATAGTCACAGGGCTAGTTACTAAAATAAGCCTACTCTAGCTATTCAGAGTGAAGTCAGAGATAAGGCACCTATCGACTTGAACTGAGCTGAGACTTTGTGTTAAAACCTTAGTACAGCATTAAGTTCTGATTTTACAAATTCAGCTGTTAAGATATTAAAAGTTAAGGAAATTTCTTTCATCAGCTGGACAGGAACCTGCCCATGCTGCATGTAAAAATATTAAGAGCCCTAAAATGTTTTCTGAGCTAACAGGAGGCTATCAGGGCAATGAGTTAGGAGCAGACTGGGCTGAGCCCTATTCTCCCCAACCCTCTTGCCTGTCTCTCCCTTGCTTGTAATGCCTGTCCTCACACATCTTGGCATTCTTGCCGTGTTTGGGTTTCTTCAGTGGTCTGCTCCAGCATCGGTCTTTAGTTTGGCTGTCCCCAGGAAGGTCGCAAAGTCATTACGTATGGCAGGGTGGGATCAAGGAGAGGCCATGTCTGAGAACTTGGTGGTGAGCCTAGAGCAGCTCTGTGCTATGCTTTCTGTGGGTATTTGTAGAAGAGTGGGTGGAATACATCTCTCTGCTGGGCAGGAGTATCTGGCATGGCAGGAGCCATGCTCACACAAGGTAGGTTGAAATCACTTCATTCTTTTTGTTTTTTTTTTAGAAAGGGGAAGAGAAACAAAGGGAAGTGAGGCTGTTTTGTGAGGGATTGCAGATCAGCCTTCTTCACCCGAGGCCATTCGTTACTTCAGGACTCTGCCCTCATTCTCAGGGTTGCAAGACCTAAATTACTGTGTATACACTAATAAATCAAATCATTGTAGATAGGGAGAGGATCCACTGATACTGTGTAGGGATTGTAGCCAGTGATGTCTGGTTTTATGACTATATTGGCCTCAATGCTATTCATTCTGCATTGATACCAGTTTTAGAAAGAAAGGATTTGTGCATATTCTAAATTTAACCTGTACTGTTTCTCTTACCTATGTACACAGAACTCATCCTTTCATCTCCAGTTTGTTTTGGGCATTCATAGTGGGAAATTAGCCAGAAAGAAAATTAAAAGTTTTCCTGTTTCTTGATAGAAACAGCCTTAGATGTCCTATGATTTGAGCAAGGTGTTGGACCACATGATCTCCAAAAATCCCTTCCAACCAAAATTAGTCTACGATTCTATGCTGGTCTCCTGTTTAGAAGAAATTGCCACCTCCCGTGGACCTGTGTGTGTTATGCACTTTGTGGCCACATGCTGATTGTTTTCTGTCTCCAAGCTAGAGCTGCAGTTTTGCAGGACTTTAGGGCTCTTGTACCCACGGAGGCTGTCAAGTCCAAAGTTGCTGCTCTGCCTAGACAGCAGTGTTTGCGAGTATGCATTGCATATGGGGCTGTCTACTGTCCAGAGATTCCTTGTAACACCGAAACTTGTGGGTGGGGGGGTGAAATGAGGACAAGATGACAATGTCCATAGCAGAAATACCTCACAGTAATAGTTGTCGTCTCCATTACTGTCAAATTAAGTCTGAATTGTTGCCCATCACACACTGTTTAGCTTGAGGGAAGTGAAATGGTGGCTTTGCTTCCGTGGCAGAAATGAGAGTAGTTCAGCCCTCTGAGGAGCCTTGCAGAGTGGCAAAGGAAATGTCAAATATCATTTGGTCAAAGAGTATTTTTAAAGTCCTCTGAGGAACAGTCCTTGCTCTATACACTTTATCTCCACTACATATATAGAACAGAGAAACAGAAGGAGCTTTTTATTTAGGAAGTATCAGCTTTCAGACACAGCTGGGGACATTTAGAGTTGAGGCTACATTTGGACTGAGACAAGTTTTACAGACAAAATCTGCACCTTCAAGCAGCTATACTTCGATTCGAGAGCAGAAATGAGCGATAGATGGGACAACAAGCTGAAATTCAGTATTACCAGGCTCGATTTCAATAATTGTCATGTGACACTAGGCAAGTCCACTAAGCACTATCAACACGCCATCTCTAATCCAGCACAGTGAGAATCTCAGTGCAGCAGATGTAGTCCAAACTAGCTCAATATTTAAACTCTTAGACAAAATCTAGGCATGTGTTTAGGCACTCTGATAAATAAGATTGCATTTCAATGAGTGTTAAGTATCTCAATAAATGAAAGAACATCTATTTAGATACCGCGCTAGAATCAAAATCCCCAGAGAGGTTTGTTTCTACCTTTGTAGTGTACATAGTATGTCTAGAGAAAGGGAAAGATGATCATATGCTGAAAACAAGGGAAACTGATCCCTCTGTGGACCTTAATCAGTTTTTCCCTAGATGCCTCTCTATCAATTTGCTGGTTCATTTAAGTTTTTTCTTCTCTCACTTGAAGATCTACACAACTTCTTCTTGGATCCTCCAGATTACAAATTTGAAATTTGGTGGAAACATATTGAAGGAGAAAATGGGAAAGTGCAGCACAAGTTCTGTCTCTAAAAGCCAGTTCGAGGTCTTGAGAAAGAAGCCAATGGTGCTGAATGAGTTTAATGTGACGGTCTTGTCTAGAAAGCACTATGAAGCTGAGTGCTACCAGACCTGTATGTTAATACCAGAACTATCTTAGATGTATGGAGTGTGAGATAATGATTAGGCCTTCTGGTCTAGGATGCTACTGGTGTACTGTACTGAGAGAATTAAATGTTTAAAAGTCATATACTTGGGGTGATTACACAAAACCTGGATTATTCTCTGAGGTCAAGCAACTGCTATTGTTGCTTAAGGCTTCATAGATTAATGGTCATCCTCCATCTTGCAAAGTGACCTTAAAATTGCAGTAGAAAAGGAACTTAGAAATTATGTTGACAGTCTGCACTAATTACTCTGTGTGCAAGCAGGTACAAGTAGTTTGCTACATATGCATTCTATATGCCTGGCTAAAAACAATGCAAGACTCGCAGCAGGAGCTGGTGAGAAAACAGCTTAGGGGAGCCCAGGTGCAACTGGTAAGGTCACCTCAAGGAGAGAGCAACCCCTGTAATTCCTGGCATGGAGTTTAGAGACTCTACGGATTTTGCTTTCTTCCCTGGGCTCATGATGGTGGCTGCGTGGCTCCCTGTGGCCAGAAGGAGAATCACTTTCTCTGTGGTGAGCAACTCCGGCAAAGATTTTATTTGTGGGGTCACTTTGACATAATTCTAGGAGGTGGTATTGTAACTTTCGGCTGTTAAATGCTTCAGTCTATTCCATATAAAGCTTTGGAGCATGACTAATTAATTAATAATAATCACCTCTAGCAGAGAACACATTAACTGCCTGAACTCTCAGGACTTAGAAGACCAGAGAGAACAAGTTGGAAGATGCTGAGAAATTAAATTAGCAGATTCTCAGGATGGCAGCCAGTAATGGACCTCATGCACTCATGTGTGGTAAGGGATGAGCTCCGTGCCCTGGGGACCCAGGCAAAGCTGCTGTCTTCTCTGGGATTACACCGTGTGGGTACTTCCCTGAGGACAAGAAGGGAATGAGCTCTGGAGCACTCCAGAGCCCTGTATTTATTCAAACTAATATTCTGTGAATCAAATGATCTAATTAACTAAACATGCATTTGACCACAAAAATGTTATTTTTAGCTAACATTGCAAACCTATATCAGGGTTGCTTCTTTTTCTCACTGAACTCTCCCATCTATTTTCTACAAAATTCCCCTATTTTTCTCATTTAAATCGTCAGTAACCTGTGTCGCTGTTCCTGAATTTTGAACCTCAGAGCCTGTTATGTCTCTTCATCCTTTTTAATGATGAGATAAGCTTCTAACAGAAAGACAGACAGAAGTAAGCAGGTTCTTAGAAACAATTGTAACCAACAATACAGGTACAAGTAAAGTTTTCTTTCTGTTTTCAAGTAGAAAAAGAGGGGGCAATTACAGATCAATGTGATCCACAAAATTACATTCCAGTTTGGATTTTTATTACAAATTTCCAGGCTTCAGGCTAAGCTTGAGATGACACTGAAATCACCAAAATGGAAACAAATAAAATATAACAAATAAATAACAAATAAAATATAAAAAATAAAATAAGAAATAAAATATAACAAACAAACAAATAAAACAAGTCTCAGATTCTGAGCTTCAGCCCCCCCCAAACTGAATGAGGTATCGTAGAAATCAGATTTCACATTCAGAGAGAGAAAGTCTCAATGGCCTTAAGTATTTGTTTGTTGCATACCACAATAATTGTTATCATCTTAATTTTGCAGACTTGGGGACTGCGGACTGCCTGATGTGTCAGCAGCCGCTGCTCTAAACTGTTTCTTCTATACTGTAGCCACTAACAATATTATTGCCCTACTGTGTAACATCGCTGCAACATTTTGTCCCATTCTCAGTTTCCAGAAGGATGATAGCAATCTGGAAGAAAAAAACATGATCAAAGGCTGCACAGATGGTTCTGTAACAGCTGATAGGTAGCTGCAGTTGTTGATGAGTATTCTGGAGGTGACAGACAGCAAGGGCAAATAGGAATTACTGCCAGCATTTAAAGGGACTCTGCCAGGCCACAAAATAATCCTGATTAAAGAAATGCTTCAGAAACTTTTCCAGCACTGAGATTTCTTAAATGGGAATAAATTCCCCAAAAGACAGGGACATCTCTTTCTCCTTTTTTTTTTTAAAAAAGACAATTTAAAACTGTGCTGTGCAGTAGCTTTCAGAAAATGTGACCCTGGAAATAGAAATCTCTTAAGTGTCTTGCACAAGCTATTTGCCGTGTGCTGCTGTGAACAATTACAGAATTACCTTCTGTTGTAACATGGTACAGGTAGTGTCTTGGAGGAAGGTGCTCAGGTTGTAACAGGTAATAACCACGGTTCCTGTCAAGTTGGCTTTTGACAGAGTACCAGTCATGTATCACTGCAAAGTGGAGAAGGGGCTTACTATGGAGGCTTTTGACACAGCAGGTAGATCTTCAGGGTCCTTTAAGAAAAGCCTTGATAGGCACCATGAGGCCAAATCCATCAGCTAGTGACTCTGTTCATACCCAGGAGTGCTCCTGGGTCCAGGTCCAGTCAGTCTGGGACTGTAAGCTGAGAATGGTACCCAAGGCATGGTGACATGCGTGGCAGAGGCTCACTCAGGACCCTGTGGCTACCCAGAGTCCTCCAGGAAGAGTGTCAAACAGCCACGATCTGAGCCTGCAGATTGCACCTCTTTGCTACGCTACCACATATAAAAGCTCAGCCACGCAACCCTCCCATTTACTGCTGCAATGCATGTCGACAGCAGGAGGAGGCAGGCTATGTACCACCTGGACATGCTAACCAGTCAGGCTATCCCAAATTATTGGATGTATGATTAGACAGTTGTCATGAAAGATGAGCATGGTTTCAGTCTTGCCTATGTGTGAAAAAAATGAAGTTCCTATAACTTCAACATGAGAACCCAGGGCCTGATTAGCAGCAGTCGGGGAGACATTGTCTTGGACCTTGACATATCCAAGACTATGGCCTTCCCCATAACCCCAGCAGCAGGTTGACATGGTGACCGTCAGATTCAAAGGACAAGAGGTTTCTGAACACAAAGGCATCCTTAAAGAATGAAAGGGGTACTGTTGCTCTACCAGCAGAGGTTTTTAAGGCAATTGGGCCTTTCAGCAGCCTGGGGGCTGCCACCCACCAGAAGATATCTAGGCAGCCAGCATCTTTTACACAGAAGATGTTTTCACCAGCTTGGAGGCTTTCATGATGGGCTTTGGGGTCTTTCAGGTAGACAAGTCATTTCATCAGCTTTCATCTGTCTTGGGAGGAGATGGAGGAGTTCCTCCCCAGAAAAAATCTCTGAACCCCAAGAACCTTAAGGCCTTTACTGAGTGATGGGCTCAGGAGTGGGAGCAGAGCACTAGCAAACCACTTTTCATGTTTCCCAGTCATCCTTAGCAGTGAGACATGACAACCAGATTCTGAGATAATGCTTTCAAACATTAAGCAATGAATGACAAGGACTGAAGTTGGTTTAGGATGCTGTCTTAGGAGCTGGTCCTAGCTCCAAACTTCACACAGGCATTCCTGATGCATTTAGCCTCTTAGACAGTTCTGCTCTTTTTAGAGGTGCCCTTGCTCTGTTTGAGGGCCCACTCCATGCACAGACAATTGAAGCATAGCCATCTGCCAGCTGTATTGAATATGTCCCTATTAGCTGTTTTACTTAAGCACTCTGAGCAGCCTCTAACTTCTGATGGCGTAGTCCAGCCTTTCCAGGAAAGCCTGACAATAGATATTTTTATTTGGCTATAAAACTACTCTGTGCTGCATTGACCTTTTTTTCCCCTGTGGTCTGTCACGGGGCTGAATGCAAATAATCCTACTGAACAGGTAATCCCCCAGAAAGTGATTTCAGCCCTGAGCAGAGATCTTTCATGCAGCAGGTTCTCGCTCTGGTCCCAGATATTTCCAGGTAGCTTTTCACATTTTCTGTTGCTGGATGTGCTGAGTGCCAAAATAACTCTCCTCTGAACATGACAGGAACAGCTTAATTGACCTGGAAAACTACAACCTGTTTCTTCTCTTTCATTTGGAAGATTAACCTTGAACTTCTGATGCCTGCCACCAGCAGGTAAATCTCACTGTTTGGCAAGTTGTGGTGGGTAGCATGAGTCACAGTGCTATGACCTTAGTGCTGAGCCTGCTTGATGCCTATGGCTATATAGAAACTGCAAAAGTTCCCCAGCTATGATCATAGGTGTCCTTAGCTCACTCACTGAAGAATGACAGCATTCTGAGCCTGATTTCCCAGTCCTAGCCTCACACCTCTTCTCTGCAGTGAGCTTAATGTATGTCTAGGCAACACACCAGTGTGGGCCCTGAGAGGATAAATCAGGCTGTTGCTACAGGATGGCATGGGTGAAGTACAGAAAAGTCAGCTACACTGTGAGTATTGGAGAATCCTACATTAAAAGGCTGTGCTGGTTTTAAGAAACAGCCCGACAGACTCCAACTGAAGGCAAGCAAATTTTTGCTTGCACAAGAAATAGATATACTTTTGTTTTGAAGTGCTCCTTCTCAAGATATTTCTCTATGAACAAAATCTGAAGATAGGATAAGATTTCATAACCATATTGGCTATATCAGTCCTGCAATAGCTGGCTTCCTGTTTTCTCCAGTTAACCTAAATGTATTATGACTGTCTTTTCCATAATGAGTTCCACTCAGAACTTGGTGCTCCCTAGGCAAGAGGTCATATTAATGTCATTAAGTCTCTTCCTGGAAGCCTCCTACAGTAATAAGGCTTAAAAATTGTGAGGAAAAAAGTAAGGTGGCCACCTTGCTCTTCAAAGACTTATGTCTAACCACAATATTTGTTGATTGTTTCAAATGAGGACAGCTGAAGATATTTAAACATATTTGAGCATGAAAGCAAAATTTGTTAAACTGTATCTGTCAGGTGCCAAATGTTCTACAGGCATCTAAAATAGATGGGCCCTGCCTTACCTGAAGGATATGCTGAGGCAGTGAGTTCTTTAAAGCATTATATTCAGACATGTTCTTTCCCTTCTGTTATTTCCACTGATGACAGTGGGCCTCCTCTACAAGCCTCACTGCCCACCTCTTGCTTGCTCATAAAGTTTAAGCCAGAAAGAAACACGCTCTCATCTGGTCTAACTTCCTGACTAGCAGATTTCACCCTGCTATTATGGATAGAACTTAATAATCTGTATATGGTTAAAGTTTATGTTCCAAAAAGAAACACTGTCCTGATATGTAAACATAAAAAATCAGAGAATCTGCACTCACCTTAGTTGTCTGCTCCTAAGGAGCTCTCTCAGCTAAAAATCTGTGCCTTTTCCTCTAATTTGTCTGCCTTCATCTTCCAAAAATCAGTTCATGTCATGCCTTTCTCCATTAGTCTGAAGAGCTTGTAAGTACCAGGCGTTTTCTCCACATTAAAGCACTTACTCACTATAATCACCTTACTGTAATATAAGTAGGACTGGATTTTAGTTTGGTTGCAAGTTAATACATGACAAATTTAAAAAAACATGTAGTTCAGTAAGCAGTGGAGCTAATGAAGTTTGTTTTCCTGTGGATTTGTACCTCATAGTGAGATTCTCTGGTGTCTCAAGAGCATACATTAGTCAAAGGTTTTCCCAGCAGTAAACCCATTCATCATCATCCATGTGGATTCTCTGGTCTAATAATATAGTTGAGCACTTCAGGGTGTTTCTTCCCTCTCTGCCGAGTTATTTTCTTGGAACTTGTAGGAGGGGAAGGGATATAGAGACTGACAGAAATACATAGGTGATATTATCAGTTAAGTTCCATTTGCATAGGGAACGAGACAAAAAATCAGTTCTATGCAAAGTAAACACTGGGTTTTAAACCTTTGCAGTGGAAAATGCCACTCCAAGTAGTTGCATTTGAACTGTCTTGTTTTTAAAATCTTTTTTCGGTATTGTCATTGGGAAACCCACATACCAGGATCCCCACTAAGGCAATGGGTGTTGCAGTTGCTCCAGAATTCAGATCTTTCCTGTTGAAAACCAGGCAGCCAGTTTCTTGTGGTTTGAGCTTAGGGATGCCGGGGAGTTCTGTACCGTATGGTACCAGAATATTTGTCTTCTGCCAAAAATTTCTGTCTCCCCATCATCTGCTCCAACCACATGGCCTTTTTTCCTTAACAGTCAATCACATCAGATATAACTGATATTTTTGGCACAGGAATTTATTAATCTCCTTGAAGCAAAGCATCATTATGAGGCTTCTGCGTGTTTCTACATGGGGCTACAGTATGTCATGTACTTGTACTGTCAAGAGTCCCAACAGTGACAGGTGCCACCTGTTAAAACACTGCTACAACTGTTTATGGATCTTGCTTCATGGAAAATACTGTCTCTAACCCATCTAGCTAATGCACTTCTAACCTTTAACATTACAAAATCTGAATGCGTATTATAGGCAGTGCCCAAGTAAGGCTAGGCATTGTGATCTGAGATCAGTACGGTATGCAAATTGATTCCTTTGGTATCTGCTACAAAAAAATACCTGAAGCAGGTTTTCTACTTGTAATAGATAACTAAAGTTTTCTCTTCTCCATTTGCTACTAAATAAGCAAAATGTAGGACTGCTGAGGACTAAATTCTGCCTTTGTCTAAATAGAATAGGAATAGGGGTGGCACTGTGTCTCTGCTGGCAGTCAGTTTGAAAAATTTGGTCAGTGAGCGCGTGCTTCAGCCAAAGGAAGTGCGGTGTGAATGAAGCTGGAGAGGGCTTGGCTGTCCTCCAAGCCTAAAAGCCGAGTTATCAAGACTTTGCAGAAGCTGTTGTGTCATTGAAGAGTGCCCCAAAGTATACTGCAGCCTTCCATTTGAAGGCTCTGCTGCCTGTCTTTCCAGGCATGGTGGCTGTTAAGGCAGGAGATATTTGGCAGCAACTGCATGCTATGTTACTGCCTTACTACCTTCTGAGTGTACAGAAAGGTACCGGATTCAGAGTAAGCGTGAACTGCATGACATTTTGCAGGTGCGATGACCTGGGAGAAAACATGGAAGAGATTTTGCAATCATTATTAGTGATTTCACTTCAATGTTTAATGTGATTTCTGTGCATTTTTCTCCAACAGGAGAAACAAGGCAGAGGAAAATCTATTATTCTTATGGATAGCATGGGTCTACAGACATGGGGGGTTAAAGAAATAATGACTGGCCTAGAAATGAATGTATCTGTGACAATAATGGGGCATGCAGATCTGGTGACGGCTGTACTTGAAAACATTTCTCCCAATATAGCTGAAGGGACTGTAAGTACAAATAAATTCACACAAAAACATTTGAGACTGTTCCACAGTAAGAAGCCCTAAAATTGTTGCTTTTTTAAAAATTGGGCAGCTCAAGTCAGCAAAATATTTACTTATTGTATCACTTAGGGCATTTTTTGACAAATATTTTGAGAGGTACTACCTATAAACTTTAATCTGGAAGGTAAGTATACTACTTCCCTTTCAAAAGAGGAGAAATTGAGGCATAGATCCTAAACTTGTCTACTGTCCTAGGAATGAGCTAGTAAGCAAGCCCAGAATAGAAATCACAGATTGTCATACTAGAGTTCTTGCTTAGAGACAATTCCAATTCTTCAGATTTTGATGAATTTAGGATTTAAGGTTACTCAGGAATTTCACTTTTGAAGTTCTATGCACCTCAAAAAATTGGTCTCTTAATGACTTTAAATAGTGGTCTTAAAGATCAGTTCAAGCATTTTCTGTTCTTAAGGTAAATGAATACTATTTTGAAAATTAGTGTATATATGAAGACATATATAATAGATAAGGCTGTTAGTTTCATTTCAAGAAACAGAGCTAAGTAACTATATACTTTGAAAATGTCCAGCCATGTATTGTATTTAAATATTCCTTTACAGAATATAAGGAATGGATAAAGCAAATCTGGAGTTAGTAGAACTCATATGCCCCCCTCTCTGAATGCAAAAACGTGTCTTTTCTACTCTCCTCAGTCTCCTTCTCATTAATTCCCATGCTGTTAGCTTTTTGTTTTTTCAGTGCTTCATGTAAAAATTTAACCTGCTGCTGAATTTATTTCATGTGGGTTTATGTTTTCCTCCTTTTAATAGTTTGTAATGCAAAACCATAAAGGTACAGCTGCTGCAACAAACTCCCCTATTGCACGCATTGCTTTTGGAGTCTAACTTGGCTTTGAATCCTAGCATTAATAAAAATGAAAAGTAGCATGGTCTTAAGCACTATAATTAACGCTTCTAAATTTTGTTCCTTTGCTGTCCTGTCCACAGCTGTGTTGTGCAGAATTTCTTCAATGAACATGTACTTTGTTTCCCTCCCAAACCAGCAGAGGAAAAATACTAGGAAATTTTACCCTCTGGTACTTTTTAGACAGTGCTTCTGTCTAATATTCCAGTATTTTATATGTTTTTGTTAATCCTAGATGCGAATTTTGACATTAAAGTCAGCAACTAGAAAATTAGAAAAAAAATGGTGTCATCTGTGTACAATAATCCTGGGTAAATGTAAAATTTCTGTGCATGGACCAAATGAGAGAAGGTGAGGAAAAAAACCCACATTGTGCATAAAGACATTTAAGGACGAATGCAACCAAATATTAAAAAAACCAAACTACTTATGTGGTGAAAATGAACTAAAATAAAAAACTCGTGTCTCAGTCACTCCAATATTTATAATTCCTCTTGTTGTCATTTAAAAGCATTCTTAAGATCTCTTACCTTGCTAATATTAGATACTTAATGCCTCCTTTTTTCCTGGAAGACTTTGGCACATTTCTGAGATCCTGGAATATTATTTTACATGTCTTTCACCTCTTTGAAGAGAAAAGACAAGGTTTTTCTCAGATACTTTTCTAATTATTTTTATGAAGTGCATTTATTTTTCATCATTCATCCTCTTTCTGTGTTTATTTTCAGTACTTTTCCTATTGAGCTTCTTTTGTTTCACAACCTGTACTTCCATGCAATTTTCTCTGATTGGCTAACAAAAAAAGTTGCCAGAATCGTAATATAATTTGCTACAGTACTTTACAATACTTTTTTGCTATTAATCTGTAAAATTATACTGGGTTGGACTCCTACAGCAAAGTGTTAGCCATTTATTTTTACTTATTTCATTGTGCTAAAAAGAAAATATCTAAGAGAAATACCAAATTACCTACCATATTATTTATCTTCAGTATTTAATATTTTGTCACATAACTAGGCCCTGTTTCAACTAGGCCCAAGTTTGAAAAGGTACTCCTTACAGCACAAATGACAGATGTCACAAAAATTGACAAACTTTGGCAGAGAACTACAGAGTAACTTGTGTGTGTGTGTTAAGTTTTGGGAAATGATCAATGAAATTTGATGTAAAAAAAGTGGAATAAAATATTAGAAGCAATATTATAAATAGATTATTGAAAACTGTTTGTAGCTTTCAAAGACCTGAAGTCAGCACATGTATTTTCAAGACTAGAAATCTTAAGAGTTGCTCCTGAACTAGAGATCAGAGTTGAAAATACAATACCTGACAAAAGGGGCCCCCATTTCAAACTTGATATATATTTTTGGAATCACTGGACTCTGGGTTCTCTTGTATGGCCAGCGTGAAAATCAGAAAGAAAGAAAATGGAGCGCCTACAGAAAATTTTAATGACCACTTTTAGAAATGCATTTTTCTCAAAATTACCCAGCTCTTAAAAAATAAGTATAGTCAGAAGTAAAATGACTGTGCTGCTGGTTTTTGGAGCATGACATTTTGACATTTCTCTCATTCAAGCCAACATTTCTAAAGAAACTTTCAAGATAGCACCTAGACAAAACACAGTATTGAAAACCTACTCTATTTCTTTTGAAATATAAATAGAAAGGCTCCCATTGATAACAGTGGGAATGCGTGATGACCTTTTGCTAATTTGAAAGTGCAGAAGTTTGAAACGGAGATGTTTGAAACCAGAAATGAGGCTTACAGCCCAAATAATACGTGCTGTACTTTTTGTCATTTTTATTGCATAACGCCATAATTTATTTACCATGCTAATAGTGTATGTGAGGATTTTCTTTTAAGGTAATTAAAATCAGTGATAAAAATGAACCATTTAAAACACCCTGTTACTCATTAACAAAACTAAAATCTCTTTACACTGTATAATTCATTTTCTCATTTTTTCCTGTAATGAATAGACATTATCTACAGATAGAAAGCTACGGATTTTTATAATAGATAACAGGAGCTTTTGTGCCTCCTGATGATGAAAGGAGGCACATCATGGCACATCTAAGGAGGCACATGCCTCCTTAGATTTTTCTACAGGCTAATATAAGAATATTTCATAAATACTCAGTAACAGCATGACACCTATCCCCCTCAAACCTTTTTCAAAGCCTGAAACAAAATGGGGAAATGGTTAATGAGGCCACATGGAGATGCAGTATGAGGAACTACCCTGTTCTATTGCAGAATTTCTATGTCAACAAATAAAATTGTTCCCTTTTGCATCTGATTCAGGCATTATACAAGCATGTTACAATTCTTTGCTGAAGAACTAGGAGTTTCTTGTTTCAGTCATAGCTACTTCCACATGGAGAGAGATTAAATTGAATCCAGAACTGCACTCTGGTATCACTCCAGAATTATCCTCTAGAAAATACACTACACACTTCCTAAAATTTCTGTAATGTTATTTAGTATATTGTGGTGTTATTTAATGTCATTTAATGTAACCATAATAATTACTGGTTTAACTTGTGGATACAGACCCATGCATTCCTGTTTTCAAATTTACATTTTAACCCATTACATTATTTGGTTTATTTTCAAAAGGCATTTGTGTATGGTGTAACACAGGTGTTAATATATGGCATAACAGTAAAGCTGCCATGCCTTTCAGAGTTTTTAATGAATAATTTCTTGAAGAATCATGAGGAATTTTCCTCATTGGTTTTAAAGGACGGTTTTCCAGAACAAATTTCTATTCTTTTAAATAGCTTGAGTTTTTTAAACACTTATCAATGTTAAAAAACCTCTCTGTTAAGATCTTCCGATTTTCTATCGGTATCTGTTCCATAGAAGTATTTCAGGAATGGGGATAATTTATTGTTATTTCTACTGGAAAAAATGTCTCTTCCTGAGGAGCTACGAGTACGTTAGTTATTTATACCTACACGCACGATGGTTTATCCGCCCCCGCCATGTGCTGGCCGCCCCCTGCTTGAGCGGCCTCCTGCGCTGACACGGGGGCGGCCAGGGGAGGGACAGGGACAGCCCTGAGGCAAGCGCGGGCCCAGGTCTGCTGCTGGGAGGCTCGGGGCGGTGGCCACCCCCCGTTGTAGTTAAGAGGAGAGCCCCAAGGCTTCGCTTGCAGGTAATTTCAGAGCTTGTTCTCCTCAGAATACCTGAACGAAAGGAATCCACAAGCCGCCGGGCTGGCGGAACCTCGAGAGGCCACCTACTGCCTCACCCGGTCTGCGGGGAAGGACGGACACCTGCTGCCCGCCTCGCTCTGGGAAATCGCCCGGGAAGGGGGCTGCCCGCCTCCGGGGTGGCCCCCGCCGCAGTGCCCTGCCCGCCGGGGAGGCAGCCCCGGGGGTCACCGCCACTCCCCCGCCCGCAGGCTGCACCGCCGGGTCCCCGGCCGGCGACGAGCGGGCGGCGGCGCCCGGCGAGGCGGGAGGTAGCGCCCCCCAGCTCTCGCGATGGCTCCCTGCGGCCGGCGCTTCTAACGGCCGTAACCCGGCAGTCGCTGCTTACAGCGGCGTAGCCAATGGGAAGGCGGGGCGCGTGGGCGGGGTTGCGAAGCCCGGCCAATGGGAGGGAGGGGCGGTGTGTTTAAACAGCGCGGGTGCCGAGCCCGGTCCCCCCGGGAGGTTGTGGCGGTTGCGTCGCCATGCCCGGCCGCCCCGACGACTACGAGGTGCTGCTCACCATCGGCGCCGGTTCCTACGGCAAGTGCCGCAAGGTGCGCCGCAAGGCCGACGGCAAGGTGAGGCGGTGGCGGTGGTGCCGGCAGCGACAGCAGCAGCTGCGGTGGAGGCGGAGGCACCGCTCTGTTAGTCGTGCTTCCTCGTAGCGTGTCGTTGCCGTCGGTTTCAGCTGGGAGCTGGCGGCTCTCCAAGATAAGCGAGTGGCTTTGAAAGCCTCTCATCTCTCCTCCGGAGCTCTGGCTAGTGTATAAGTCACTCCCTAAGGGTTTTTTTTCCTCCTTAGATCTTGGTATGGAAGGAGCTCGACTATGGCTCGATGACAGAGGCAGAGAAACAAATGCTTGTTTCGGAAGTGAATTTGCTTCGCGAGCTGAGGCATCCTAATATTGTCCGGTATTACGATCGGATCATCGACAGAAGCAGCACAACCCTGTACATCGTGATGGAGTACTGTGATGGGGGTGACCTGGCTAGCTTAATTGCAAGGTGCACCAAAGAAAGGCACGTGAAATCTGTTTGTGGCAATTTTGGAGTATCTAGCACAAAGTGTCTTGCGCAATCAAAAGAAAAAGCTCAAAGTGAAATGTATCTCTTCTTAGTAACTTCTGAACATCTTCGGGTCTCATCCTTTGGACCCAACAACTTTTCTGAAATGTGAAAATGTTGTACAAAATTACACCACCGGTGGGAATTGTGCTAATGTTAGACCCTCTGGGGGAGGAAGGGAATATTTTGGGGATTCTGCAACAAAAGTCTAGATGTCTTCCAACATATTTGGAGTGATTTTTTTTTTTAAACTTCAATTTTTTAAATAGATGTAGATGCCTGTAGATGCCTGTTGCTGTTACCTTTCTATAAAGGTGCTGGGGTTGATTCAGTGACTTTTTATAGCAGTAGTATTTAAAAAGTTACAGAACTAAGACTGGCAGCAACTACTTAAACTGATGTATGCTCAGAGAATACTTTTGTTAAACAATGTGTTCCTCTTTCAGGTATTACTTGGAAGAAAGCTTTGTTCTCCGAGTATTGACTCAATTGACATTGGCCTTGAAGGAGTGTCACAGACGGAGTGATGGTGGAGTCACTGTGCATCGTGACCTAAAACCAGCAAATGTCTTTCTAGATGGCAAGCAGAATGTGAAACTAGGAGATTTTGGACTGGCTAGAATATTGCACCATGACACCAGCTTTGCCAAAACATTTGTTGGAACTCCTTATTATATGTCTCCAGTAAGACATCTCTTCTGTGCCTTATCTCCCCTCTTGTCCCTCCAAGATCTGTTTTCTGCAGTGTTGGTCTCAGAGTCCATGAACGTTTGGGAGGTTTTAATGAAGAGTTACTAGCCTTAAATGCAGGTGACTTTTTTTCATAGAGTGTATATGTTCTGGAGACAAGGTTATTTTGCAGTTATTTTCATCTCCTTTCTTCCTCACACCATCACTGCCTTCTAATTGAAGTTGTTCTTCACTGTATAAGTTTTGATATATTCTTGGAATATTAGAGATGTAAGGTAGTTATGTTGGAGTATCTTGTTCCTGAAAGGGAACAGGGAAGCTAGAGTGCTTTTATGTTTCGTGGTGTTGAGGTAAAGAGCTTATTAAATTACCTCTTGATGGTGGGATTTTAATTTGTAATGGAAATAAGCAAGAACGAGTTATTTCCCTATCTGGTGCATTTTGTATGGGAAAGATTAATGTTGACTGAAATACGGAGTTGCATCAACTAAAGATTGGTGCAACACTTCAGTCTTCTACAGCGTAGTACTCCATAACTTGTTAAAATCCTGCTAGTAAGAGTAGCTGTGGAGGTTAATTAAGACAGAATCTTAAAAGCAACCCCAGTAAGTAATGGTTTAATTCAGGTTTGAACAGTAGCTGATTATCCTGCAATAATAGAATGACGTCTTAGTTAATAAACTTAAGATTGTTCTCTTTCTATAGGAACAAATGAACCACATGTCATACAATGAAAAATCTGACATCTGGTCTCTAGGATGTCTCCTGTATGAATTATGTGCTCTCTTGTAAGTATAGTAGTGTGGTAATGAATGTGGAAACATAGCTGTTAATGCATTTATGATTAAATTTTGTGTAGATGAAAGCTTAAAGGTGTCAGAGACTAGTCCTAGATTTTTATTTCTATATTGGTCTTGACATTAGGAAGTCAAAACAAACCTTTGATTGCAGCTTTTTTCTTAGTCTGATAGGGTTTTTTTAATGAAAATAAGTCCTGTAAAACTAGTGAAAGAATCCAAGAAAAATGTTGTTCTTCAGGCCTCCATTTAGAGCTTACAACCAAAAGGAGTTGGCAGAAAAGATAAGGGAAGGGAAGTTCAGACGAATACCATATCGTTACTCAGAGCAGTTGAATGAACTTCTCAAAGAGATGCTGAATGTAAAGGTAAGAATCAATTACTAATTTTTCCACCTATAATCTGAACTAGTACTGAAATACTAGTTTTCCTTCTCAATTATGAAACAAACTGAAGTAGTGGTTGCTATCACCTTGTCACTGGCAATATCACTTGTAGGGGAAGGAGGGATGAATTGTGCTTTGAGTCCATTAAACAAAGGCAGCAGCTCAAGTGTTATGCCAGGCTCACAGGAGGCAAAAAGGCTGTCTCAGTGTTGGCTTATACAGAATTTCCTAACAACATGCTTAACAAGGTCCTATAACTTCAAGTTTAAAACAGTTCCAGTGTGTTTGGAAGTTGGAAGGGGTTGTTTTGTCTTCATTTTGGATTTTGCTTTATATGGCTAATGTATAGCTTGCCCCTCATGGCTGGCATGGAGGTGTTGAGAAGAATACTGCATGGGACAAAAAAGCTGTAACAAGAACCCAAGTCTCCAACAGGTATGGATCCTTCAGGAATCAAGTGACAGGTAGAGATGCAGAGTGTTGGTTCCAGAACCTACTGACAACTGCCTCTGTAGGCTCACCACCCCATTCTGGCTCAGAAAGGAGTGGGTGCCTGGGCTAGGAGAGCCAGACTTGCAGCTTCTAGAGCTGAAGGCTGGTAACAGCATCCTCCCTCAGCTTTTGTCATCTGGTTGTGCTACCCCTTCCTAACTCCATTTTTCTCCAACTTCTCCTTCACTATATAGTACCTCAGCTGGTTTCCATGGTCTTACTTGAGAATCCCTGGCCTTAACCTTTCTTGGTTACAGACGGAACCTGTTGGTAATGTCTTTCCTTTAGGATTATTGCCGACCTTCCGTTGAAGATATTCTACAGCACCCCTTGATAGCAGACTTGGTGACAGAAGAACAAAGACAAAATTCTGATAAAAGAGGCTGGAGATCATGGGAGCCAGAAAGGCTGCAGTATTCGGATGCTGCAGTGAATGAACTGAAAAGGAAGGAACAACAATTACAGGAGCGAGAACAAGCCATTAAAGAGAGAGAGCAACGTTTGGAGCGTATGATATTCCACTTTGGGAAGGGGGTGGCAATGGGATTCTGATTCAAAAGAATAAGTGCGGAGGAAGAAAAGGTAGACAGTTTTCAAAACCCTCATTTTAATGCACTAGGATATCGTACTCCTGCATTAATTACTAGAGTTTTGTCTAAAGACTAAAACAAGAATGCTTGGGCTTACTCATCTTATACTAGTTCTTGTTTTAAGTTACTAAGATATAATTGGCAGTTTGCATATAGAAGTCTGGCTTGGGAAGATTATTAAACATGAGTGGCAATTAGGAAAGTAAACAGAAAAATAGGGTCTGAATATATTGTTCTGCACTGTGCAGCATAGGTTGCTTTTCACCTACTCTGTGTAAGTTAACATTGGCTATTACTAATGTGTAATGTAAGGTGAGCCTGATGTTGGAGCAAAATATACTTGAGTAAACAGTCAACGGCTTTTATAGAAGCTGCACCCTACAGGTAGCTTGCCTGTGAAACTAAGGCTAGTCCTCAGGTGCTGGTATTTTATGTGGGCAGGAAATCCCTCTTTGCATATGCAGTAGGCTCTGTAATACAGATTTTAACCATATATATTGTTTTCTGAGCCTGAATAACACTGCTGCTGCTGTAAAGAGGGTGTTTAGTCATAGCTGAATTATAGTATCTGGTATCTAAATATTTATTTAGATCTGGTGTCACGTGTGCCATGAGTTAGTGTGCAGAATAGAAAGCTGCTATAGCTTCACTGTTGCAGATATGGCAGAGTTTGACCTGGGGGGGGAAGCATGCCTGGCATTTCAGAGTACTTGTCCAGTGCTTTATCAGTGCATTGATAAAGGTGCATCTACACAGCAGTTATCTTGCTTTGTTTAGAGTCATAGAAGCAGAAATAAGGGTGCATCTGACAGGCTATTACTGCTCTTTTTCTGCAAGAAAATCCATCATGCACAATCACTCTAACTTTAACATTTACATTTTAACACTGCATACTACCATATTTCTACTTCCAGAGAGAGAACGGGAACTCTGTGTTCGAGAGAGACTGGCAGAGGACAAACTTGCTAGGTATCTTACTAACCTATAATTGCCTAGATTAGAAACTCTGTAATCTTACAACAAAAAGCTTAAACTTATCTTTTCAAAACAGAGCTGAAAACTTGATGAGGAACTACAATCTCTACAAACAGCAGAGGACATTAGCTTGTGCAGATGGGCCAGGTATGAAAATACGCAAGAAGCCACTTGCACTGATAAATGTAGGCTGGTATGACCAGAAGAATGCCCCTGATGCTCAGCATGCTGTACCTAGTCCCATTGTAGCGATACAAACCCCAATTATCTCTGCGTGGTTGGGAAGAGACTCTTGATTTTCTAATTTGCAAAAATACTTAATGAAGGATGCTCAGCCATGAGTATGAGTGACCACTGTCAGCACTGCAGTCTTGTGCTGTTTTGAAAATGAGGTTCCTGTGGTAAGCTAATGGAAGCGCTGACTTGTAACTCAAACTTTCTCGAGCTGTACTTATTTTACTTATGGATGTCTTTTTATAGACCTTTGATTTAGTTAATTTTAATAAAATTGCACATGTCTAATCACTTCAACTTTAGTTCAACTTCCAAAAACTTCAAGGTGGGAAATAATACTTGTTGCAAGTGACCCAGCTGTGATTGGTGGATCGTATAAGCTCTGCAGAATACAAACTGCTGTTATACTCCAGTTTAACTCAATAGAAAAAAAAGCTTTGAAAATGTGCTATAATGCTTCCTGACTACCAGTCTAATCTGTTTTACAGTAGTTATTACCCCATAAGTATTTGACCCTCAGTTTGGCCTTGATTGTTCAGTCCGCACTATCATAAGAGGTAGTATCATCTGTTCATTGCACCCATCTTTACTATTAAAAATGATTCAAGTATCTAAATGCATTTTGACATACTGGTGGAATATTAAATGTCTGGGTCCTAAGTAGTACTCTAGAACAAAGAAATGTGAACATCCCTTAACATGCAGCAACACTCTCTTCATTTAGTTTTGCTCAGATAAAGCAAGATAAGCATGTCACTGCCTCTAATACAAATAAAACTGAAGTTGCATTTTTTTCACAACTGCCTATCACAGCAGGAAAGAATGCAAGTAAAATGCCACCGGAAGTCAGTAGTACTTTCAGCTATTTCTAACACTCCTGTCAATTTTGAGAATTCCACCTGTCTCTCAATATCTTGTCTGACTTTGATACATTAAAGAATATAAAATTAAGAATATATATATATATATTTGCCTTGGGCTTTCTGATGTTGCCTCTAGCACTGGATGCCTGAAGGTAAATAAGCTTCAGCATTTGCTTCTGTTCTCTTCTGCATCTCCCACCCCTTTACCTGATATTTTGATCTTAACAGGGGTATTAATTTTTGAAGATGGGCAAAACCACTTTGAGTAGTTAATGCCTCCAGACAGACAATGCAGAAAAGTGAATATAGTTATTATAAGAGTGACCAAACCTTGCCATATCTGTAGATCACTTGATTAAACATTTGTCGCAATGTTTGCTGCTCTTCAGATTCATTCCACAATACTCTTGTAATACTGTTTCTAAAATTCTCCCTATACTGATATGAATAGACCAATGTTTCTCCAATGTTATCAAGATTGCTTCTGTTATCTTCAGTTACTCTAATATGGCTGTATTTTTCACAACTGGATTGCGTCTCGTGCATCTTAAATCCCTAATTTCTCTTCAAAGTCAGTTGTGTGGTTCATTTCACTGTAAAATGGAATACCAAAAATCCTGGTTTTTAGGACAGTGTCCTAGACACTAACCTATTTTTGCAGGGATTTTCTGATTCTTAGGGAAGGATTTAATGTTAAAACAGATATAGCTTACTGATATGAAACTACAAAATGCTGAAACATTCACTAGCCCCTTCACTTTGGTCCTTCTCACTTTTCTGTGTTTATTGCATCCTTGCCCTAGCCTAATTAATTTAAAATGAAGGCTTCAGCAGAGTTACGATTAGGATAGTTAGACCTTTGATAAGGTCTATTTTTTTTTTTTGAGTCTTGTGAAATTGGCTCTTATGAGAAACAACTCAGATGTTTTAATATTTTTTGATGGTAGTTTTTGTAACCTAAGTCATTAAAAACAAACCAAACTAACTGTCTTTTGATTGTGGCAGTTCTATACAGCTAAAGCATAGCTATACCATGAAAATTCCTGTCCTGGAGGCTGCAGTGAAAGTAACTTGCTAATTGTTAATGCACCTAAACTCATTATTCATCAAATCAGAGCCTAGTTTGTAGCCTATTGACTTCATACAAGGATGGAGTTGGAACAATATGGGTAATGTAGCAAGACCACTGAACAGGTTGGGTCTGCCTCTGCTATGAAGGAAAGACAAGGTTTTTCGGTAGCTGAGAGCCTAATTCTCCATTTCCCTTTGGAACTGGATTATCTTACTGTTCTGTCCTTCAGAAGAAACTCCATGTCTCTTCTCCTTATGTCAACTAATATTTCCTTAGGTGTTGGGAGGTACACCCTAGAAACTACAATAGCATATATCCTTTTACCACAATTATTTAAAAGCCTTGTTTTCATTTTTTCCTCCAAAAATGGAAAAGGATTGCTGCTATGAACTGAAATGCATTTAATTAGGTTACTTAAAGCCATAGGTAGTTAGCAAAATGGGTAACAGGGTTAAAAGACATAAGCTAAGCAATAAATGCTGAAAGTATGCTAATTTAGTACTTATTTTTCGATTTCTTAAGATAACGCACTCCTGCTCCCCTTTTCTACAACGAAGAAGAAAGTTGATGGAAGTGAAGAGAATGCTGTGCCTCCTGTTAATTTGGAAAACTATCCCCTTTCCAAAGGGAAATGCTCTGATCTCAAAAAACGTCTATATGCTGCAAATCTACGGGCTCAAGCACTGTCTGAACTGGAAAAAAACTATCAACTAAAGAGCAGACAAATCTTGGGCATGCGCTGAAACTGTAACATTAGATGTACAGTATTTAACTTTTTAGAGTGGATTAAATGTATAGAAAGATACTTGTGCCTCCTGCTTTTAAGCTGGAACCTACTGAAAATATATTTTAACAGTTGTTATACAAACTCTTAGTCTCTGATAGGTAGTTCATGATAAGAGCATAAGAGATTATATTATGAAAACAGGTAGTTTTGATACCAAATCAAACAAGCTGAATGAATTGTATTATTAAAGAAAAAAATATTTTGGTCCTCCTCCTGTTTACTATACATTACTCTTCTAATATAAAGATTGAATATTGTAAAACAGATTTTTAAAAAAAAAAAATCTGGTGTGAAAAACTTTTCAGATGAAAAATGTACAGAGATTCACAATCTGTAGGTTAAAATGATGCTGTATGTAAAGTACAGTTCTTGATAAAAGAAGTATTGATATTTTGTTTATATGGAAAAACACTGGCTTGTTGTCTGTGCTTGTAAATATTTTTTAACTATCAAAAGAGCAAAAAGAGATTTTATGCTATCTCTTCCTACTAGGTGACCACCTAACCTAACTGGGTGACCTATCAGAGCAGGCTACTTCTAGTTTAATGTCTTTGATGAATGAGTGGGATGGGTCAGCTTAGCATAATTGATGAGTTTATAGTCCTTTCTGCCTGGGCAGCTGAAGGGCTTGTCCATCAGCTCCTGAAAGGCCTGCTTCAGGGCATAGCATTTGAAGTAACACCTTCTGGGGTTTGCCTCAAAACTGTGTTACAAACTGATCCCCTGAGACCGCTGTCCTGGACAGGACACCACCCAGGGTATTAGCACCTGTGTTTGGGGAGGGGCAGTTGTAGTTTGAATAGCAAATCCTTATTTTCTTGAAGCTTATGAGGTATCCCCATCTTTCCCTTCACAATTCTCTGCCAGCGTAGGAGTTGCTCGCTTAAGGTGGTGTAAGTTTCATGAACTAACTCAGACTCATTAATTTAAAAAAATCCTTTGGAACTGTAATGTCTGACATATTTTATATAAAGCTTTTCTATCTCTGGGTTGAAATGTCATAAAACATACATTCTTAGTAAACAGCTAATTTTCAAAACATTTTTTTCCTTATTGGGCCATGAATGTTATCTAAGGAGGTATTCTAGATGGTTTTTACTCAAAAAAAGAGAATCTTATTTGAAACATCAACTTAATTTGGCATATTTGCTGATACACAAGTAGTTGTGTCACCAACAACGGTTCTGCTCTAGCAGATTCTTAACCACCCAGCAGAGCTTATCATATTTGCTTGCCCAGTGGTTATTGTTTTCACCACAGCCTTTGCTTAAAAGAATTAGAATATGACCATTTGGTTTGCTAGTCTAAAACTGCAACTATTCTTGTAGTCATTACCCAGTGCTAGGTGTGGTTGGAAGTGTCTGCAGGTATGCACAGCCAAAGTAGCTGTGCCATATGGATCGGTGGAGCTTTCCTGCTGCATTCTTTCATATTGTTTACGATTCTTACACATATTTGGAGGGTGAATCCCTGCTTTCTCACCACGTTTGTATATTCAGATTTTTCTGTTCTGTGCCTCAACCAGAAGATCTGCAATGCAGTTCTACTGGCCTTCATGTGGATCTTTCTTTATTGTATAGTCCATAAACTAGCAAAGCGTAGAATATGCAGTAGTGTTAGTCTAATCTGAAAAAATATGTAGGATGCAAGAATTTTGTTGTATGCTTTGTCATCTGCAAAATGCAGATACCAATTAGTGAAAGGAGTAAACCAAGCAACCAAGAAAATAAATTAGTAATTAATGATTGAGGAAAGACTATATTGTGAAATGTCTGGTGCTTGCACATGCTTTGCTTTTAACAAGAGCAAACTAGAAAATGGCTTGAGAGTTGTGTTGGTTTTTTTTTCTTGGAACGCATAGATGGAACAAATTATTTCTGCATTTAAAAGTAAAATACCTTCAGAGCAATACCTGCACCTTTCCTCTTCCTTTAATTCTCTACTGACCTCAAGATGGCACTGTTGCCCTGTAATTGTTGAGAATTTCTTTTAGTCTATTGATACATTCATACAACATTTAAGATCCGATTTAAATATATTTTTACCTGTTTTGTTTCAGGAAATCATAAGTGTGTTGCTGCAAGATGCTGATCTTCTTAGGCTACAGAGGCTTTAGTACTTGCTGGTGCAATTACTTGTAATTATCTCCGATTTGCTGTTTTGCATCTTTTATGCATGTTTTATAAAAATAGTTGAATCAAAGTCTTAGTTAACAATTACACTATTATGAATAAGAAATGCTACAGAGTGCAAACTCTTATCAATCACAATGGCAGTAATAAATGAGAACAGCTTAAGTTACAGCTGTAGCATTGAGCTGTTTAAGCTGCTTTACTCACAATGTCTTACTGAAGTATTATCACTCTAATATGATAAATGCAGTGTCTCTTGAGGTTTTTGAAATAAGAACTTCCTACCAGTATGTGTCAAACATAGGGGAAGGCATCCTGGAGATGGTCTTCATTCTCTCTCAGAATTTTTGCTTTGGAATCCTGAAATTCACATTTTCCTACGAAGGCATAATTGTTTTTCCCAGAGGACATCTGTAGCGTTGGAATCGCATTCAAGATGTAATTTTCAAATATATTCAGGAAAATAAATAGACCATTTATGGGAATAGTGACTGCTTATAGAGCGCTAGCAAAACATTGCCATCATGCAGATGGGTATAGTTAGCTCTTAAAAGTGAAGGAAAATTGTACATATGTACATGGTACAGCTTAAGCCTTACAGGATGATAATAATGGTGTACACTGTTGAATATTGTGAGATAAATTCATTAATGTTTAATATCAGTATCAGGAATTTTAATAATATGTATAGTTGTGGGCACACAAATGACATACAGAAGTTCGTTCTGAAATTACAGGAAGTTTTATATGCATAGAACATAATTTAGCTCAAGGACAGATGGGAGGGGAAGTTGCATCATCTTTGAAAAATGTGGACCAGATCCCTGATTTTCAGCCTTCGTGTATGACCTTGATCAAGACCCTGTCCTGGGCCTTAGATTCCCATCTGTAACAGGCTTGTCACAGCAGGGTTGCTGAGAGACAGCACTGGGATCCTGTACAGGTCTTCTGCACTTTGGGCGGATTTTTGGTGTCAGTGGTGCAACCACTTTGATCTCCAACTTTGGACAGCTGTGCATGTACTAGGGAATGGAATTTACTGGGAAAATAGTGGTGAGTTACCAAAGTAAATTATTTAATGATTAGCCTGTCAACTGTCCCCTCTGCAGCCAGTTGACCAGGCCATTCCATGTGACTACAGCACTTAAATGGTGTGAAAGTGCTGGCTAGCTAGGCAGATAAAATGCTTAAAGGAAATCAGGCTTAGATATAGAGGATGATCAAGCTTCTTCCCAAACATAAATATCAATAGGTCATTTAATCTCTACTATATCATCAAACAGGTGGAGAGATAAATCCCTCTGGAACAATTATAAAATACTTTATCATAAGGAATTTCACATTTTTGCCTTTACTGTCAGTGAGTAACGCACGAGGAAATGATCTGGTCCTAACAGTGGCACAAGCTGGTTCACAGGCACTTACTGCGAGAATCAATCTCCTGCAGTTTCCCACAGGTACAAGAAACAGCGCAGCGCAGAAGCTGCCTGCTATTACTCTTGTCTTCATCCAAAAAAGAGAGATTGCTCCTCACTTATGCTGCTCATCATCCTAGCCCCTGTGTGTACCTCTTGCTGTGCTGATAAAGATGAAGTCCATTTCCCAGTAAGCAATGCTTCTAGCATTCATAGTCCAAAATACCGTTGGACCAGTAATGGTACAGTGGCAGCCTTTGGGCCGTGTCTTTGTCTTATTCTTCCCTTGTGTAACTTGTGTGAAGCCAGAGGAATCCTAGTATCTATAAAGCTGGTGTATCGGGCGTAGAAGCTGAGGCCTGCCCTGGGAGCCTGCTTAATAGACATTTCAGCACCATGGAAGACTTTGGCCTAATTAAGGCTACATACAGTACAATCTACATCAGGTATTAGAAGTGAGTTTTATTTATATATTTACCTTAAAAGGTAGCTGAAAGTTAAATATTAATCTTTACAACTTTAAAAAGCTCCACAGACTGATAGCGTAACGCCACATATTGTTATACTGCTTTTCCATTTAATCTTGCTTTCAGCCAGATCAGCAATGCTGAGAAGTTACTATACTAGAGGTAACAGTGCCTTTATCTGACATATTATTTTGAAGGTAAAGTGCACTTCTGAGGCTCAGCTGCCATGAAAGGATGAGGCTTTGTTGGAAAAAAAAATCCTTTGTATTCTACAAAATGGACTCATGCCAGAGTTTTATGATATAAAGGCAAAAGAAAGGCTACAGAGATACCTAGAACTAGCTAGCTCCAGATAGTCTTATTTTTCAATGTAGGCTCTTTCTGGGTAAGAAAACATAACATATCTATGAAAACTTTTGGCTAATTAACTTTCATTTTTGACTGGTTTAATTTTTGACTGATGGATGAAACTTCTTGCTGGGCTACTTGGTTCGAGCAGAGGTAATTTATGGGCCCAGTTACTACTGCATCGTTCTCTACTGTGAATATATTCTTGGTCTCAATGCGTTATGTCTACTTTCTTGGCAACTGAAACTCTGACTTGGACATGACATACAGCGAGTAATAACCAATAATGCAGCTTCCACTATCAGCTTTCTTATGTAGGTTTTTTGTCATAAAATTAATGCAACATACAGATTAATGAGGAATATGGCAGTTACTCTGCAGGTGCTTGAATACTTGGCTAGAGCTAGTAATTTTTTCCCCATTATTCATACTAATCTGAAAAACTTCTTTATTTGCAAAGATAGCTGCTAAATACTTTTTTACTGTTTAATCAGCTCTTTTAGCAGGTCCTGCTCTTGTAAGGTCAGCAGAAGCAAGGTTATGCATAATACAAATTTTTGCACATTTGTGTCAGTCAAAGTCCCAAGGACACAACAGAAGCCCAGTAAAGCCAATGACAAGCTTTCCTTCAGATTCAGTGAACCCTTGGCTGGACTTCAACTTCATTAGCATTAGACATACTAGACATTTGTAAATACTTACACTTGTTTGCTATTTGGGGAGGAAGAGCATTGCCAAAGGCACAGCAGGAACAAACAATCCATCTTCCTCAACAGAAGTGAAGACAAGCCACTTTAGGTAGAGCTCTCGATCTTGGCTTCCTCCAAATTGAACTTTCCTTGGCAAGAATTCACATCAATAACCCTCTGGCAAGCTTGGGTATTGCACAGACCTCTCTGGAGTTGTATGTAGTATTAGGGAACAGTGAATGCATTTTCATTTCTGCTCATAATGCGTTTTATCATCCAATTGCAAATAGAAGCAATATTATCTACTTGACCTCTCAGCTCTTCCTAGACCATCAGGGAATACTCCAGTGGCCCCAGAGCTAGATGGCTATTTAGGTCATCCAGGAAGTTTAGAAAATCCTTCCTGACAAATGCAAGTGTTAAAGTCACTGACCGACTTGAGTGCTAATTCCCATGTAAAGTCTTTTCTGACTATTACTAATCAATCTTTAGATGCCACTAGGGAAAGATAATATGGACTTTCTGAGACCTGGATGATAACATAAACAAAGCCATCAGGGCAAATGGCAGATCATGACAGATAATGATTTCCTGGGAGGTGAAGCAAATACCTCCTATGGCAATGATCCACGTAATTAGCTTGTACTGGATTAAAAGTACTTTGTGGTTGCAACTAAAAGCAGGAGGAAGCATTAGCATTAAAGAAAATGATATCATCAAGGAAGTATTCAGTTGATTGGAAAAATAACATTTTTATGAGAATTATTACAGACTTACCTTTAGGGCACACTTTAAATATTTCTGCCCAGGTGAACTGAAAGCTAGGAAAATCTTCTCACCATTGTGCCAGTTGCTAGAGGGATAAGTGTGACCAGAGAACTGCTGCTGTGTGATGCACTCAGAGGGATCTGTCTGCCTATAAGGTAGGCTGGGGCCTCACTCTCATCAGGTGTAAGATCATTTTTCACCAATTTTAATTCAGTCAGCTTCAGCAATGTGATGGGCACCGATCAGCAGTGGGATGAATATTTTCTAGTTACTGGTATTAAGTAAAGGACTGAAAAGTAGACCCTGCATTGCCTAAGTTCAGGGAATTTCTCTGGGCAGAGCCCTGGAAACTTTGTTTCAGAGGCTTAGAATGGAATTTGTGTATGAACAACCACAGTTGTCACTTGTGCATGTTTTTAACCTCTTTCCCTGTTTAATTCTGCCATCTCACGTTCTGGCTAAAAGAATCCATGTCAGACTCATCTTGTAACTGCTGCTAATTTGCACTTGCTGCTGGCATGGCTGTGGGTGCAAACCAGGCAGTTAAGTGTTGGCATGAAGCAGTGAGTTAATCACGGCCTTGGAAGCATGGTCCTGTGCTTGTACTCTGGGGAATGAGTTCAACTGAATGGCAAAGTCCAGCCAGGGAACTCAGCCTTGGGTTTGTGCGGCAGTAACCATGAGTTTTGTTTTCGAATCTGGCTCTGCAGTAAATTCTTACATACAATCCTAGAGCCTGGCTCAAATTGACCAGATGTTCTAGTGGCCACTTGCCTTTTTAATCCTATTTTTTTACAGTTTAGATTCCATCTTCAAAGCCACTTTCGAAGTGACATAGCACTTGCTACAGAGGACGATTCTAAGTGCAGTGTTATTGCAATGATTTGCAGTGTTTGCTAGTGGCCTGCCATATCTGCATTGCCTCAATCACATGCAAAACTTCCTGCCAGAAATGGGAGTTGTTTCTATAGGCTTGCTCCAGGTCCTGCCCCTGCACCCCTAACCAAGCTGTTTCTCCGCAACTTCAGCTTGGACAAACAGCCAACTTTCTCAAAAAAAGAAAAAAAAAAAAGAATCACCTTTATAAAGTGGGATTGAAAAAATTACTATGCTGTGGTGAAGCACTTTGAGATCTGTACATGCTGAATAATGCTATGTAACTCTTCATAGCTTTGGAGTTATTAGTGGACATGTAAAGATATGTATGTAACCAATTGGCATTGGTACAAAGTTGAAGAAAAACTGTGTGTTTTGCATGGATTTATTATTGTTATTAGCATACAAACATGTACTACCAAAGACGCTGTCAGCTTTAGTCCTAATCCAGTATCCCACAGTACCAGGCTGTGAACAAATATTTTTTAGTGATCCCACAGTAAAATCACCAATTTTTCTCTTACAGACAAGCAGAAGCATCAAAAAGTAAAACACGGAATAAAATCAAATCTTTGCAATGGCAAGGACAGCTTTCAGCATATGCAAACACCAAATTGTCTTCTCTTCTTTTTAGTAACAAAACACAAAACAATCAGCCTCTTCCCCCATTTACAGGCTCATTCTCCCTGGTGACTCGGCCTGGAAGAATGGCAGCTAAAGTCCTTCTTTAATGCCAGGGGAACTACTTACCATGCTGTAAATCATTCTGTCCTGTTTCAGCCTCAGCAGTGCTGAGAAACAGGCCATGTACCCAGTCTCAGCACCGCATGTCCCTAACCGCATGCAACACATTTAAGACCCCTGATTACCTGTGAGGTCCCTTCCTGCCCTTGGTAAATAATAAATAAGAATAAATGCATGAAAAGAATACTAGACATTTCTCAACCTGGGAGTTATTCTAAGGAAACTCAGGACTTGCATTACCTGACAGTGAGGTTTTTGGTTTGTTTTAAGCATGTAGCTAGTAGAAACAAACCCCTGCTGATATATTGTCTTTGCACAACTATTGGTTCTTCACAACACACCGATGCAGACCACTAGGTAAACTGGAAATGTCTCCGTGGCAACATGTGCCCTTCTAATTTTATTAATTAATTTAATATCAACCTTCTGATTGACAGCCCAGTAGCCTGACTTACTCCCTTCACAGGAGAGGATGTTCACTCTGAATTAACAGGGTCAGACTGTCTCTATATGCAGTCGGTGCTCTGCTTTCTCATCGAGGTTGCTCAGATTAGTGTCACTCTTGCTTATTTGTTTTAGGAAGTGGTTACTTCTTCAAAAAAGAGGAAGAATAATTTTAGGTAATTTTATATAGATTACTGAGGAGGTAGCAAATGATAATATTTGGTATCTTTACCCCTTTTTTTGTCTGAACTAATCCTCCTTTGGCACAGGAGTGAGAGTGGCTGTTTAAACAACAGTAGTTTATTTACAGCTACTTGGGGTTTCATTGTCATTTGTCTGGGATGGTAGAAACATTAACCTGAATTCAGCATTGTTGAAAGCAAAGGATTTCAATGTAAGTGCTTTTGCAAGGTATGTGTTATAAATGAGAATTCTCATTTAGGACCCATTTCACAATCAATTCTTCCTCTGTGAGTTATGGGGAAACTTTTTTGCAAAATTTTGGCCAAATATCATAATAAAAAGTCCATTGACCCCTTCAGCTGTTGTTTTAGAGTCATCTCTTTGCAGCATATTACTTCTGGATTTTCTCCCATATTGATCTTCATTAATGTTTTATTTATCTGCTTCTGAAACTTTCCCAATACCGGACCTGAGTGATTGTGGCTGCTCTTGCCAGAAGACACTGACAGCCAGGGGATAGCCAGACGGCAGGGCTAAAATACTGGGGAATGAGATGGCTTCCCCATGACCTGAAACCTTTCCATCACTGCTGACTAGATTTCAAGAAGACACGATACAGTTTAGGCAGGAGTCTTTGATGTGAGAATCTCTGAATCAGGGTTTAAAGTCGTATCAATGCTACAGCTCCTAATGATCAAACTTTGAGCAATAACTTGAGAACTTATCCTTGAGATTATCTGTAAATTTTTCTTCCATCTCCCTTAGAGCACCTGTGAAGGACAGGGGATTCCCAAAGAAACCTGTCCTTTTTGGCAAAATACATCTCAATAAGAACTGTCTTACTAAAGGCTCCAGATAAATGCTGAGCATTTCCCCCGCTTACAAGTCTTTTATGTTTCAGGCCTGGGCGACATCAGAAGGATTATAGTGTGGGTGCTCAGCAGCTCTGGGAGACATCTGCCGTACGTCAGACACTGGTGAACTGAGAGGTTTGCAAACAGCTGAGGGAAGTTGCTGAAGTCTGCAAAGACAGAGCAAGATTATTAGGCTTTGTCTTTTGATTGTAAATGCAGGAGGAATCCTGGCCCTGTGGGAGCCATTGATGCTATTGTGGCCTGGGTTGCATACAAAGTCCTGCCTTTTTGATTTAGAGTGTTTATTTGTTTCCAAACCTCTTTCCCCACCATCCTTCATTTCTACTGTCCCTGGGGATGATTCAGTAGAATAAAGCCACATGAGTATAACACCCATCCAGCAAAAACACTTGAGGGCAGACTTCAAACTGAGCAAGTGTTTTATTACTTCCTAAAGAAGAATGTTTTTATAAAGTGATACCCTTATGTCTATTACAAATAATACATCTTACTAATAAGTCATTTTAGCTAAAGAGAAACCTGTAGAAACTGCTCCCACTGTCCAACAATCAAGTGAGGCTGGCAGAAGGAAGCAAGAACTTTGGATTTAGTAAAAATAACTAACTCTGCCTATTATTTGCTTTGATTTTTCCCCTCCTCTTTCTGTCTTCGCTCCATCTTGTCTATCTGCTCCATTTCCTTTGTATTTTTCAGTCACACTGTTTTTTTTACTGGAACAAATAAAGCCCAGGATATTACACTGTTTGTTCGACCACTGTACTAGTCTCCAGCACCAGGCAGCCAACAGTGTCTTCCCAGGACTTAGGAAAGCAGGGATCCTTGCTCTTAACCTTCCTCCTGAACTGCATCTAGTCTGTGTGTTGCGCTCATGTGTGCATGAAACTGATACCTCTAACAGTCACTCAGTTAGAGGGAAGATGACCACATTTGTAATTGCCAAGACTGTGTGCAAATAGATGCCTGTGCACATTTTATGCTACAGTTGTGGTCATTTGAAATTTCCCAAACTGAGACCATCTTGGAAATGCAACTTCTTCCCCTTTTCACTTTAAAAGCAACAGCCCTGAGAATTTTTAAGAGGGCTGAAGAACTCGCTGATCTCACTGAAACTGTCAGGGGAAGTAGATAGCAGCACAGAAATTAGCATGCTAAATGCAGGCCAGTATTTACCTTGGGTATCTGGATATTCTTTTGATGTAAAGGAGCATTGTATTCTCCTTAGTGCTTTGCTACAGAAGCATTTCTCCAGCAGTAAAACCAAAAAAGCAGGTTTAATTATTAGCTGCTTTGCCACCTTGGTGGCTTCAGCAGGCTGCGTGCAGACTTTGCAGATCATGGGACTCGGGCACACCCAAAGGCTGCACAGGCAGTCTTGAAAAGAAAAGCTGGAGGCAACCATTCCCCTCTAAAGGCTCCCTCTCTCCCAGATAAACAGCTGTACAGGAGGGAGTATAAGGAGCTGGTCGCAGCGCTGCTGCTCCTGTCAGCTTGCTACAGGTGGGAGGGTCCCCAAGCACGCGTGCTATCTTGGCAGCCCAGAGAGACGGATCTGTGCAGGGTTCCCTTGCTGGGTGGAGCAGATAATACAGAAACATGAAACTGAGTTGCCTCCAAGATTGGGGTTACACTGGGGCATGTCAGTCAGAGGATACGGCGCTGAGCTCCAAGCTCTGTCACCGGTTGCGCTCTGCCCAGGGCTGGGAGCATTGAAGGCTGAGCGCCTGGCTGGTGCCCAGGACTCAGCACTGCTTGCAGCCCCCTTTGCTGCCCATGGCCCTGCCTTTTGGGCAACCCCAAGGAGGCTTTTCATGGGCTGAACGTGATATGGGATCAACATTCACTTTTTTACCCGTGGCTGGATTAGGTGGCGTGCAAACTGTTGGGTTTTGGCTGCCAGAGAGGGCTGTCCATGTGTTATCATCCTGACCAGCACAAACGGGCTGTGTGACACAGTTACAGGGGGTGAGAGAGAGACTAAGGAGGTCAGGAGGACACTATCGTATGTGGGTCTAGGATTAATCACCTCAATAAAGGGAAGACTCAGTCCTGCTACATGCCCCGGTGGGAACCGCTGGGCCATGTACCACTGCCAGACTGCCCCAGCTGCCCCGACTGCTGGATCAGGCCAGAGTCAATGCCAGGAAAGCATTGCATATGACCATGGTGAATTATAATGACAGAGTTCAAACAGCTCCTCCTCTCCCTCCTGAAACACTTCCCAGCCTACACGCTGCCTGCATGTCGCCATACCGAACATTTCAGGAGGGGCCACACACGTGCACACCCTATTCTTTGTTCACCCACACAGCGTGTCCTGGAGGGCAATCCACTGGTGTGGTTGCCTCCCACAGAGGACTATGTGAGCCCATCCTGTTACGACTCCTCGGGGAAACGTGAACACACAAACACTATCAGCTGCCTTTCTGTGCACTTATAGGCTGCAGTCAAGTCTCCAAGAATCCCAAATATCATGTGGGAAACATTTTTCCCACTTAGGATTAGACATAAAGGTGTTGGCTATCATTATTAACAAGCATAGAAGCTCCAACGACCAGCTTGAAAAAGATCTACTAGTTCATTGATTTTTAACAGTTAGTGTCTATATATATGTATTTCGATACTACTTATAGTGATATAAAATGCAGGTACCAGTGCATTAACAACACTGCTGTGCTGTGATGCTGCTCATCAAATAAGAACATATTTTGCTTATTTACAGATTCCCTTTTTTACAAGGAGAGTATCTTCCTATAGGGGAATTTCCAAGAAACAGTAGGCTCTGGTTTATCTAATTAGCAAAAGCACAAAGTATGTCTATTATATGTGGCTAATCAAAAACTGAATAAGCATATTCCTAGAACTTTAGTTGGCACTGTTCATGATCCTAAGGTTATACACAGTTTAACTGCAGCTTTTTGCACAAGAGCTTGACACATGGCAGGAAAAAGACCTTTATCCCCACTGTTAACTAACCAGATAATATACATTGTTAGTCAATAAGGGAGATGGAGCACGTATTTCACAAACAGATTACTTGGAAACTTGACGGACGAGTCCTTCCTGGGACAGCCATGGTAACTGCTGTATTTAATATTTGCTTTGTCATCTTTTTCGCAGTGGTAGAAATGGGTTCCCTCCATTGACTCTGGAGCTACTGTGGCACATCATTTAATCCACTGTGCTGGTTTTGGCTGGGATAGAGTTATTTTTCTTCATAGTAGCTAGTATGGGGCCATGCTTTGGATTTGTGCTGGAAAACAGCGTTGATAATACAAGGATGTTTCGGTTATAGCTGAGCAGTGCTTACACAGAGTCAAGGCCTTTTCTGCTTCTCACCCCACCCCACCACCGAGTAGGCTGGGGGTGCACAAGGAGTTGGGAGGGGACACAGCCAGGACAGCTGACCCCAACTGACCACAGGGACATTCCATACCATATGGCATCGTGCTCAGCATATAAAGCTGGGGGAAGAAGAAGGAAGGGGGGGACGTTCGGAGTGATGGCGTTTGTCTTCCCAAGTAACCGTTACGTGTGATGGAGCCCTGCTTTCCTGGAGATGGCTGAACACCTGCCTGCCCATGGGAAGGAGCAAATGAATTCCTTGTTTCGCTTTTCTTGTGTACGCGGCTTTTGTTTTACGTATTAAACTGTCTTTATCTCAACCCATGAGTTTTCTCACTTTTACTCTTCTGATTCTCTCCCCCATCCCACGGGGGGGAGCAAGCGAGAGGCTGTGTGGGGATTAGCTGCTGGCTGGGGTTAAACTACAACATCCACCCACGCTGATATGAACTTTTGTTTTACCAAACATTAAGACAGAAACATCTGGCTAGATATAAAGCAGGTCAACACAAATAAAGCTTTCAAGAAGCAATGTTCACAGTTGGTATTTTGCTATGTGACTAGCCATTCATAATGAACTGTATAGAATTAGCTTGTAAGATTTATATGAAGGTTTTTTGAAAACTCATGCCTGAAGTGTGGCTCCTCCATGCTTAATCACCTACATAAATGACCTGTTTTCCAAAAGCAGCCACCACTTCTGTTTGCTTCTGAGGGCAAACTGTTGGCTGCCCAGGACTGATTAAATCAAAACACCTTCTCTATGCCTGTGAATTTTAGCTTGGAGACACAGCTTTGAACATCGTATTTCTAGTATATTGGCATAAGCATTAGTATTAGCAGGACAGGCCACTGGATTCTACTCTTCCTTCTGACATTATTCAGTTTGTGGCATTAAAGAACTCACTTAACTCATGCTTTAATGTAGGAATAAGAAAAACCCTTGTCTGATAATGA
The DNA here is from genome assembly GCF_034638445.1 of Ciconia boyciana. Classification (NCBI taxonomy): domain Eukaryota; kingdom Metazoa; phylum Chordata; class Aves; order Ciconiiformes; family Ciconiidae; genus Ciconia; species Ciconia boyciana. The sequence continues at coordinate 103,199,111 of NC_132936.1, read as the reverse complement.
GCAGAACTAACACTTGGGGGCAAGAGTCGCCTCATTAGCCCTTGACCTAATCTCTGAGCTATTCACACCAGTCTTTCTTTATAGTCAGCGACAGAAATGGGCACTCTAAGGATGGGATTCATCTAATCAAGTACATACTACTGTAGGAGGAGATAAACCACGTTGCAGGCTCCACTGACAAAGCTGATTAGATCTTCACTGACTCTAAAGGGAGACTCGTGATCTGAAGATGTTTGTGTGTCAGCTACCAATTCCCGGGCATGAATCCCTCCCTTATTGTCCAGTTGAGGCTGTGGTTTCATGATCAGCATCAGCAACTATGGGCTGTTGCCAGTATACAGGCACACACTTTTCCCTGCCCTAATCACATGGTCCTATGTGTCAGCTCTAGCAATCCTGCAGCCCTAGGTAAATAGGATTAACTTGCTGAACTGGCTGAAAACTAATGCTGAAGAAAAAGAATTTGGTTTTGGCTGCACTGGCAGGCAGAGCTGATGCCCCTCATGGCATCACATGCCCTAATTGCTAGATCTGAGGCCTGGTTGGGGGCAGGAATGTCATTTCTGAAGGGGAAATGTGACTTGCCCTTTTTGGCACCAGCCTTTAGTTGGACCGGCTTAAGCTGACCACAAAATGGCCTCCGTGGAAGGCAGTTCTGAAAATGAATAGATTTAGTTACAGAACATAAAGTTAACATGTTTATGCTTACTGTCTTGGGATATGATTTGACAAACATCAGATACAATTGATCCTTGAAAGAAAAAGAGGTGATGAGACATAGCACAGACCTTCATGTCTCCATCCTTATGTGAAGACCACGTTTGGTGCCTGGGGAAAGGAGCAGTGTCCAGCAGGTCTCAGAGTCAGGATCATGGCGCATTCCAAATCACAGCATCAGCCCTGGGGAGAGGTGATGTTAAATGATCAGGACTGAAAAAATGTTACTTCTGCTCTAGGCAAAGATGCTTTTCAAACAGATCTCAAAATGGTTAACTGCAGAAAATGTTTATAGTGGGTGCAAACTTGCTTTAGTAGATGGCATTGATTATATGACATCATTTGCTAGAATGGCTTATTTCTAAAAATCTGCAGCTTAGAAAGGGCAGTCTTGGTCATCAGCTTGGCTGATGAACAGCTATTAACAGCACCTACAGACCTAAACAGGATCTAATGAAAACACTTCAAGCAGCAAAATAAATTGTCTTTACACCATTTTTACACAGATATATCCATTTGTGTAATAAAGGGAAATTCATCCATCTCAAGCTGATACAATTAATATCTAATATATAAATGGTAAAATGATGAGCATGCTAGAGCTCAGCCACTTGAAGGACTTTACATGAAAAAGTCTTTGTGTCATCAAGACAGATGGACGCAGTTCTTGCCCGATGTGTGTTGTGGCAGAAAGAGCAGTGGAGATGTGTGGGTGGATGAACTGGCTGGAAACACCCAGGTGTACCTGGGTTGCCTGCTGAGGATGAGCCTGAGGCTGCCCTGCAGATCAGACCTGTTGGTGCTGGGTCAGAGTGGGAGCCTGTGAACGTGTGTTGCACAGGGGCCCCCATGCCTGAGCATGCCCTACTAGTCCTGTGCCACCAGGCTGTTTGCCATGCTGCAGGTGGGCCTGTCTTGCAGAGCAGAAACGATAGGATGTGCCATATCCTGTGCTCATGGCTGTTCCACGAACCACCCTGTAAGTTCTGTATATACACAGCCAGCGTGACGGCTTTCATTCCAGTTTGCCTGGGAATCTTCCTCTTCTGAGCCAATACTCTTCTTGTACTAAGTTCGCACATTGCCTAGCTCAAGCCCCAGGACTGGAATCAGATCTTTGCACAGTGTGCCCTTGATGTCACTGAGTTCCCAGGAGATACGGGGGTGTACCAGCAGGGCCCCATTTATCAGGGCAAAATGTGCTACGAAAGGACATTTCTTCTTTGGCAGCATTGCACAGAGGTGTTTGCAGCCTCACATGATTCAAAATTGCACTTTTTGAAGTAGTTTTGAACTGACTTTTCAAATGCCAGAACATGCACATTTATGATTTCCCTAGTCTTGTAGGGACTTCTAGGGACTTACCTCGAAGGACCTGAGTGACCTTCTTCCTGCAAGAGACCTTTAGAAATCCTACACCAATGAAATGGAAATGGAGAAGAGAAGGCTGCGGGGAGACCTTATAGCAGCCTTCCAGTACTTAAAGGGGGCCTATAGGAAAGACAGGGACAGACTTTTTAGCAAGGCCTGTTGTGACAGGACAAGGAGCAATGGTTTTCAACTAAGGGAGGGCAGATTTAGACTGGATTTAAGAAAGAAATTTTTTACACTGAGGGTGGTGAGGCACTGGAAGAGGTTGCCCAGAGAGGTAGTGGACGCCCCATCCCTGGAAACATTCAAGGTCAGGCTGGATGGGGCTCTGAGCAACCTGATCTAATTGAAGATGTCCCTGCCCTTGCAGGGGGCTGGACTAGATGACCTGTAAAGGTCCCTTCCAACCCAAACTATTCTATGATTCTATGAAATCCTATAGTGACAGTGAAAATCCCTGCCCCCAAATAACCAACTTTGATGCCAGAAAATATTGTATGTGCTCTGACAGGGCCTGATAGTGTAGGTAGGTGGAGCGGGCACCACAGCAGTTAGCATACATCTCTCTCAGTGTCTGCCCTCAGCAAATATCCATTAATTCATTGATACTCATTGCCACAGGTCCAAGAGGATTGGCTTAGATTAGAGCTAGCAATCTCACATTCTTTCTAAAGATAATAAAAGGCAGAGTGTAACAATCTGATGTATTAAAAATGCCGTATGAAGGATAATTTATTTCAGTAATAATAAAAAATGTTACCAACCAATCAGCTGCAAAGACATTTTTTCATTCCGTGAATTCCATATTTACAGAATTTTCCCATCCCTGTTGAATCACTATCTTTCCAGCAGAGAGCCACACTGTGTGCAAAAGTGAATAACGCAACATTTTTTTCTGACTTTTTTCCTTTAATGATGAATATGGTGGTGATTTTTCTAGTAGGATCCACTTGAGCATTGCCTGAATAAGGTATTAGCTCTAACTAATACCTTATTAGTATTAACTTCACAGCTGATTAGAGCAACTATTTTTCCTGCCTACTTGTGAATAAGAAAATACTAGTTGTACCATAAGCAGACAAAGTGGTAACCAAAGCAGCCAGAAATGCTCTTAAGTCCACTGAAAAATATGCATGTTCCTTAATAACAGTTATAGATTGGCTGTGCAGTTAATTGTGCCAGAAGTTACGAAGCAGTTGCAGGCTGCCAAATGCCACGGGATCAAATGAATGGCTTGACAGTAAGAAAGCAAAATAAATAACCTAGAAAGGAAAGATCAAAACTGGACATAAGAAAGGTACACTTTTAAAACAGTTGTTTCTTTACTGGGGAGAAAAGATTTTGGAAGGGAAAGTGTTTTTTTCAATCTGCTTTGCAAGGTTCAGAAGAAGTATAGCAGATGATACACTGACCCCCTCAACTTCTCTGCAGTTCTGCCATTGACTTCCAAAGAGCCCAGATTTCACAGACACAGTAACCAGGTAGAAGAAGAAATCTCTTTATAGATCAAGACGTTCTTCATTTCCTATCTTAATGCCAATTACAGCTATAGTCTTTCTTCACAGGTCACAGGCAAAAGCATGTAAGCACATGCTTAACTCGCCTCTGTTCAAAGAAGGCCTTTTAATTAACTGCAAACACATGTTTAAGTCCTTTCCTTGATAAAGCTGCTTTCCTGAATCAGGATATAACAGTGAATTTGACGTAGAGCTATGTGAACGCTAATACCCACTTTTCATTCGTATTGTTATTCATTACAAGGAACAAACTTGTTTATGTAGGTAACTGGACAGTGAATGCTTCTGTTCACTTTGGTGTTGCCGACTGGATCTAATTTGAAGAAACCTTGTAAGGACAGCTAACAGAGAGAGACACTGCCTGCAAGAAACACAGCCTAAAATGAACACTGACAGCCTTGAAGTGGAACAGACAGATGGAGTCATGTTTGCCAGAGTCCCACAAGCCTTTATTAAAAGCAGACAGGTCTGATGACTGCACAGAAAGGGAACAAGTTAGGTGTTAAAAGGAGGCAGTGTGCTCTGTAATATGGGACTGCAGTAGCGGTTTATAGACAGGGTTTCACCTTTTCCAAGTGGAAAGGCACAGAATGATGAGGAGCCCTCCGTGGCTGAGCTCTAGCCACTTGCAAACTTGTGCAGAAATTCAAAGGAAAAAGCAGTGACTTTATTTACCCAGCAAACATGCTGAGTAATAGTGAATCTCCCAACCAAAGTCCTATTCTGCCCACAGTGCTCAGCTGACTTAAGAGAGCTCAGCAGCACTCAGTGCAAAGCATTTTACCTCAGAACAGGCAACAAGCAGCAGCTTTCCGTTTAGCCTTTCCCTATCTTGTCACCCAGTTCTGGGGTGGTATGAAGCTGCATACTGGCGATTCAGAGTTACTTCTCCCCTCAGAACATGAAGCATTTACAGTAAGTAAACAGATTTGGAGACAGGTCCTTCCACATGTGCAGACCGGAAGCTAAGCCAAGAAAGAATTGGGTGAGTCATGAACAATGCCTGGAAGCCTAAAAAAAAAACCAACAAAAAACCTGGAGTCCTCCCTACTTTGAAGACATAGTATTCTCCTCAAAAGCAGAAGCAGGAACAAAATGTTCTCCTGTTACAAATCATTTATGGCTTCATTAGGTACCTTTATCAGTCACCTTCCCATTAATCTTAAAATTTATAATGTTGCCAGCTGGACAGCCCTAAATTTAGGAACTATCCCTGTTCCTCTTGGATGCTGATGTATGGTAATACAATAGAAAAGCCTGGGAACGGCAGTGTGGAGCATGCTGGTTTATGAGAAAGAATCTGGGGAAGAGGTAGCAATGTGAACCCTTGTGTGGTCCAGCTGCTGGTCTATGCCTGACACGTCCAGCAGTGGGACTGGGCTGCCACAGGGGATTATTCATCAAAGTCCCTGTATTTGAAGCCAATGAAGACAATGGTAGCTGCTGGGTCCCGTAGGACAAAACTATATGCACAGCCCTATTCATCGGGGAGCAGAAGAAGGCCTGAGGAACCATTATTACTTCCTGCCTGGGAGGAAACCAAGCCCTCCCACTCTCCTGAGGTACATGGTCCATGCCTTGTGTCTTTTGGCCCCAAGGGGAATTCAGTATTCAGCCTGGTATAGCAGGAAGAAAAGCTATCCCCGGACAAGGGCAGGATCAAGAACGTGCCATCCTGTAAGGGGAAGACAGCAGCAAATTGACCAGTTGTATGGTATCCTTGAGCAGATTAGGAGGTCCCATGGTGAAGAAATGTTAGAAGGATCACAAATTGATCTAGGCATTGTTTACATACCAAGAAAGAAGCCAAAAAAAGCTGTAACTCCCCTCCTGTAAGTCAGTCAAAGCTCTTGACACAGTTTATGTTCAATACCGATTTTTATTCATAAGGGTGGTACTGATATTGATAACCTGTTTATTTCGCTCAGGAGGGGACTGAGTACTTTTACTCAAAAAACCCATGATGACATCATGGGGGCAACCAACTAACACTCAGTTTCAGTAATTCCTGAAGTCCGGCCAATGAGAGACATTAAACTCCTTGTCCTCCCTTCCTTCCTAGCTAAATTCCATTGGATTAACACCAATCCCTGTAAAATGATAACCCGCCCCACCTGCAAGAATTAAAGAAGATTTGAGCTGTACCAGTTTCTTTGACCCATATATCCTAAATTTGGGTAATTCTTCTGTATTAACTAATGGCCTTGTGTGGGAGCGAGGAGAGGACATTTCAGTATAATTGTTGGTCAGCTTCCTGACTATTTACAACATCTTATTAAATGATATTATGGCATACAGGAAGCCAAGTAGACGAGGAGAATGTTGTAGCAATCTAATTACCAACTCTCTTACAGTACTCTTTACGATGGTTATTAAAGCATTCCATATGCGTTCCTACCGCTAAACTAAAAACATAGCAGACCTAGATTTTGACATATGAACAATCTCACAGAAAACAGGGTTCAGGGTCACAGGTCAGTACAGCAGTGCCTGTGGTGCCCAAGCCGTGTCTGTAACATAAAAAGCATAACACTGCAGCATAAGTGAAGAAGAGGGGATGGCATGCACAGATTAGAGCAACGTAGTAGACAGAGGTGGACATGCTGGGACTCTGCTGAGCTTAGGGGAAGCCTGTCCTGAACTACTGGTCTCAGTTATGCTTGTTAATAACTCTTTTCTTGTGGAAGTGTGAACACCTGCTGTCATTTTACTAATAAAATGAGACTAGCTGTCCAACTCCAGCTGCCAAGAACCCTGAATCACCATCCCTTTGGAATCTCCAAGTATAGCAACAGGCTTTTGCATTCTTGCTAGATCTTCCTTTTCAGGGCACCGGTTTTCTTACTGCCTCTACATATTCATACATGCAGCTATACCTCTATGGCTACAAATAGCTATGGCTATTTGTTTCCTCTCTCCATTTTCTACTCACAGAATATTCTTCGACACTCTCTCTCTCTTGCTGCAATGTTTGTTGGCTCCCTGGAACACAACAGGCAAAGTAAGAGGTCAACTCTGCCTTTTTGTAATTTTTGTTATTGTGTTTTTGTGATTTTTCTGGATGTTTCAAAATATTTGGTTTCCCTTTCCTTTTTTAACTATAACAAGTTTAATAAAACAAATAGCATCTTGGCATAGACTTTTTAGCATTTATGTATTTTTGCTATACTACAGCTTTTCAAAACTTCCTCAAGCAAAACTACTTTCTTCTTCTCTCCAAATTTTTTAACTGCTCATTAGTTATTACTGCCTCATCACTCATCCTGCCTTCAGTGGCACAAACAGGAGAAAAATTAAATAGAAATCCCCCGGCAAAAAGGCCAAACCTCAAACAAAACTAGGAGTTAGAAAGGCATTAAGAAATAGCTGTTGGGATGTACTGTGGCATGTGTGGTAGCTGGAAAATGGGCCCATTGATTTGACAGCTGGGGATGGGTGCCGAGTTCATGCAGTTTGCGGGCTGGCGGCTGGCTCCTTCCCCCTCTCCAAGCAGGCAGGAGCCGAGGGGCCGTGGCTGGGCAAGGCCACTTTTGGTGCCTCAGGAGCTGCAAGGCAGGCGCGGCTCCTGCTCGTGTTTGTAACCCACCAGGCACAAACCCCCTCCAGTAGAAGCCAGGACTTCACCACGGACAGAGGCGGGAAGGGCAGACGGCCTGGGCCTGCGAAAGGCTGCCCGACGACGAGGGGCCAGCGGCCAGACCCCGCCACGGGCCCTCCGCGGGCACCTCCCCGACACCCGGGTTTCGCCGTGCCGGCGCGGGCCTTCCCCCCCACACCCACCCCGGGCCCCGCCGCTGCCGGCGGCGCAGACCCCCGCGGCGAGCTCGCCGGCGCTGGCCAGCTCCCGGGGCTCACCTCCTGCCGCGCCGGCCGGAGAGGGCGGCTGGCTGGGCCCTCGCGGCTCCCGCCCCGGCCCCTGACGGCAAGGCCGTGCGCCGCGACCGACGGCCGTTAGCCCGCCCGGCCCCCTCAGGAGGCGGCCGGTGCTGACCCTAACGGCCCCCGGCTGACGTCACAAAGGTACCCCCTTCAACCCCGCGCGACCCCCCCACCGCGCAGGCGGCCCTCCTCCCTCCCTCCCGCCCGCCCGCCCCGGCCCGCAGGGGGAGCCCCGCCCCCGGGCGCGCGCCGGGCCGGGGCCGTGTGAAGCGCACCTTTTGCACGAGTCCCGCTCGCCGCGGGGCGGGACTTGCGGGGCGGAGGGCGGGGGAGGTGGGGGAAGCCGTTGGGCTCAGCCAATCGGAGCCGTCTCTCCCGGAACGTCACGCGCGGCCCCGCCCCCCTCCCCCGGCACGGCTCGGCGGGGCGGGGCGGCCGCGGCCAAGGGGCGGTACTAAGGGGGCGGGGTCGCCTGTCGCGAGGGCACGCGGGCCAATGGGGAGCGAGGCGGGGGGCGGGGGCGGGCGGGCGCCGCCGGGCGGGTGGGCGGTGGCCAATGGGGCGCGGGCGGGGGGGCGTGGCTGTGCCGGCTCGGGTTCCGTGTGGAAAGAGTGAGGGGGCTCGGGTGCAAAGTTTGCTCGCCCAGCGCCTGCGGAGGGAGCGGCGGTGGCCGGGCCGCCGCGGCGGGGAAGGGGCCGCGCTCGCCCTCGGGGCTCCGCCGGGCCCGCGGGCCGCTCGCCGCGCCGACCGCCGGCCGCTCTCCTCTCTCGGGCCGGGCCGGCAGCCGCTGCCCCGGCGCGATGTGCGGGGGGATGGCGGCGAAGGGGCCGGGCGGGCCGCGGTGGTGGCAGAACCGGCGGGCGCGGCTGCTGTGCATGCTGGCGCTCACCTTCCTCTTCTTCGTGGTGGAGGTGGTGGTGAGCCGGGTCACGTCGTCGCTGGCCATGCTCTCCGACTCCTTCCACATGCTCTCCGATGTCATGGCCCTGGTCGTGGCGCTGGTGGCCGTGCGCTTCGCCCAGCGCACCCGCGCCACCAAGAAGAACACCTTCGGGTGGGTGCGGGCCGAGGTGATGGGCGCCCTCGTCAACGCCGTCTTCCTCACTGCCCTCTGCTTCACCATCCTGCTGGAGGCCATTGAGCGCTTCACGGAGCCCCACGAGATCCAGCAGCCGCTGGTGGTCATTGGTGTGGGGGTGGCGGGACTCATCATCAACCTGCTGGGGCTCTGCCTCTTCAACCACCACGGTGTCGGGGGCCATGGCCATTCCCACGGCCATGGGCACTCGCACAGCAGCAGGCAGCATGCCCGCAGCGGCCCCAAGCCGGAGCAGCCACCTGGGGATGGGGAGGCTGCACTGCACCGGGAGGAGACCAGCACCTTGGTGGAGAACTGCAGCAGCTCCAACGGAGTCAGCCAGGAGAAGCTAGGTAAGTCCTGCAGCGCCTCTGTCCCGTCTCAGCGTAGAGGTGTCAGGAAAGCAGGAGAGGTCCCTTCCCCGAGGAAGGTGGTGGGCATCCTGGTCCCACCTGGTGCTAGCTTCATGGCGAGCACCCGTCCTTCCTCCTGGGGAAGAGGCAAGAAACTTCCTTAGCGGTGCTCTCAGGCACACAGCCGTTGCACCTCTACCTCACACCTTTCCTTCAAGTGCTAAAAGGAGTGCCCTAAGTTGTGTGTTTGTCTTGCAGACAGGTCAGGGTGTGAAAGAGTCATACGGTAAAGCAGTTTGCCTTGGAAAAAGTTGGTGCTGGTAGAGAAGGCACATGACAAGTGTTTTTGCCTAGTGACAAAAGCTGTCACAAGACATTGCCTTAATGTCTTCTGAACTGGCTGCACATCAAATAGAGCACAGCTCAACACCTTAGTCCTGACAGCTGGATCTCTTGGTTGGGTCAGTTATTAGCTACCTGAGAAGCTAATCGCAATCTGAACGTAACATACTGAAGTATATTCCATTGCAATAATGTTGTACTTCTTTGTGACATCCATATTAATAGGAAGAAGTCTTGGAAATTACCAGTCAGAACTGTGGAAGTCATGCAGTAGGCACTGAACCTGAAGCTCACTGGTGTCAGAGTACATGCGTGGTTTCTTCAAATTAGTTTTCTTTAGCTTTCTAAAGCATGCACCTTCCCACTCACTTGCACATAGAGATAAATTTAAAATCTTCCCTTCCCAGTTGTGATCAAACTGTCTGTTTTGTGGGAGGGAATTTCTTGGGTTATTTTTTTTAATGGATCCAGAAGCCTGGATAGTTTATTTTGAAGTCACTTGGTCGAAGCCAAGTACTGCATGCTAGCAGAGTGAAAGGTGCGTAATTGCCGTTTCTCTACTTTAATCATATGGCATCCCTGTTACCAGGAGGAAGGGGTTTCAGTCTTCAGAACCTCTCTTATTTCCAGGGCACATCATGAGACCACTGTTTTAGCTTAAATTGAGCTTTAATTTAGCAGAGTGAACTTTGCTACAGTCTCGGTTTTTCCGTGGTCAGAGGTTCCAATACACATTTGAGAAAGTTAGCAGTTTCCCTCTCCCTCTCTCTCTGGTGTTTTGACTCCATTTTAATTTTGAAAAGACAGGTTTTGCAAGAGGATAGGAAAGTTCTTCTGAATATAGTACACCATTTTCTTGACCACATAATAAGCTCTTAATGTTGGTTTAGTTCCAACAAAGGTATCCTAATAATTAGTTTCAAACAATGTAAAATTCCCTTAACTGTTGATCTCATAGATATCTTGGCATATGAATTGTTCTTGCATGGTGAAAAGTTGTGCTTTTAGCCAAGTTTTGGACTAGTTCTAGACTAAAAGATGAATTTATAGGATGGATTAAAATGTATACTGTTTTGAGCTAACTTGGCTGGAATTTCTCATGGATGTCCTTCTGGCAATAACAAATAATTTGTTGTGGGTATTTAGGTGGTAATAGGGCATAATTTTGGTCACGGTGAAACTTTGAAATAAGTTTGTATTTCCTTCTATGCCCTGTCATGATTATGTAATGGATGGAGTTATTCATAGTTTACCTATGGAAATGTTACAGGTAAAGGTGCTCAGAGACTTGTGAGAAGCTGTAAGATGTGCAGGTGAAGACTAGGGAAACGACTGAGAGTGGTGCTATGCCTTCATTGGAAATTACAAAGAGGGGTAGACCCTGATTTCCTAAGGTAGAAGTAGAAAGCTAGCGACAGCCTTAGGGGCTAGTCCTGCACAGGTATCTTTGAGCATACACTTTATGTGAAGTTTATAGTTAGATTTAAATGAGCGGATTTCAAATGGACACATTTTAACCTTTTGCCATTAAAAAATCTCAAGACCTTTCTGGAACCATGTTTCCTGTTACCCACCCTTATAGATAGGTCTACTGACTTTCCAAATCCTCTTTTCTCCGAGTACGTGGTATGCAGCAGAGTGTCAGAAAAGTTCCTCTTTCCTTGCTGTCATCGTGGACCCTGAGGTCTGAACTCTGTAACCTGAGATATTTTCCTCTAATTTATTAGTTTCTCTGGAAAGTTACAGGTCCCATATTCCATAACTCCTAGAAGTTGTGTGGAAAATGTAGCTCGAGCTTTAGGACAGAAGCGTGATGCATGAGGTTATGAGCCTGGGGCTTGGAACTGACCCGCTCAGCCGCCTTTGTAGGAGCCCACCCCTTCTTCAGAGGGGAAAGAACTTGTAGACACTTTATGATTGTAGAATCGCAGTCGTGAGAGCAGAGTGGCAGAAGCTGCAGGTCATACTAACACGTTAATGTTTACAAAGCTTTGAACTGAATAACCACAAAAGCAGTAAGAGCTCCTTGTTTCAGATTGTCGGGCCAGTGGCCAGTGCCTGTTACATTTCTTTAACACTGGAAGTTTTCTGTCCAAAGAAGAACTTTTGAAGAAAAGTAGGAGGTTAATCATGTAAAATACTTTCAATTTTGAACATTGGAAGATGTTTTTCTTTCAAAAAGCATTGTTTGTAATGATGTGTGCATTTATTCCTATATAGCTAGTTAGGTGTGGAGGAGTGGTAATATTGCAGACACTTTTGACAAAGGAGGGGACTAAAATGTTTGTTTATGCATTGCACAGTCCATGACATATGGCGTTGGGCACCAACAGCTATATGTCACTCAACAGCTGTATGTCACCTAAAAAAAAAGTACTAAAAATACATTTTTTATGTATTCTGAAATATAAATAACACTAGTTGATAGCCTCTGAGAGCTTCAGTGATAACTTACACTGTCCTTTAGTCAATACTGCTGATAAATTCTGTGTTTTAGACCTAAAAGCTCAGCTCATTGTATCTCACAGTTCTGCTGGCTCCTTGCACCATCTCAGAAAAACTTCCTTTTCCTTGAATTCGAAAGTCTTTTGGAAATGAACTACTAAACCTGAGAAGAAGTTACTGTAAAGCAGTATCCATACAGCTTTTGAGCTTCCTGCCTCATAAATGTTAATATAAAATAGTATATTAATATATAATTAATGTAATTAATATTAAGTCCTATGGTTTAAGAGAGATTTTAGCAATGTGATTAGCCTTCTGGCTTTTCAAAAGAGGGAACAAATGTAAGTTACTTAGCTACTTAACCAGCTTTTTTTATATATGCTCTGTAATTCTGCATTTCCTTTAAGAAATGAACAGTGAGTAGTCAAATGGTTAAAGAGCTGGAAAACATGAGAAGTTTTTCAGTAGAATAAATTAAAATGCGGTCATCTTCATACTTTGCCACTCTACATCTTTAAGCTCCATGTAGAAACAATTGCCTTCTAGACTATTTAGATCACTTATTGGGACAACTGAATATTTGTCAGCCAGATAAAATGTCGCTAAGTGTTATGGGTAGAGTTGCTTTTCAGTTGTGTACTCAATGTGGCAAGCTTAATGTTGGTTATTATTTTATATAGAATTATAGTAATGTGTAGTAATATAGCATGTGCCTAATTGTTTCACTGTTTTCTTGTCAGGTGATATGAAAGATGACATGACTGACCTACAAGTGAATGGGAGCGCTGGTCATTATCCTCTGGATGTAGAGGAGGTTGAAGAAGACTCTAGTGCACAGCTTAACATGCGTGGAGTTTTTCTGCATGTTTTTGGAGATGCCTTAGGTTCAGTAATTGTGGTAGTGAATGCCTTGCTCTTTTATGGGTTGTGGAATCCATGCCCCAAAGATGGGCCCTGCTTTAATCCATGTGTCAATAATCATTGCATGGAAAACGCTACTTTATCCCAAATGCTTGGCAGAGCAAACAAGTCTGAGCAAGAGAGCATTACGGTGGCTGGTCCATGCTGGTTGCTATATTTAGATCCCGTCCTTTGTCTGATAATGGTTTGTATACTCCTTTACACAACTTACCCGTTACTTAGGGAGTCAGCCCTTATACTTCTCCAGACTGTGCCCAAACAAATAGATGTTCATTCTTTGAACTCAAAATTACGTACCCTTGAAGGAGTTGAAGCAGTCCATGAATTACACATTTGGCAGCTAGCAGGCAGTAGGATCATTGGCACTGCTCACATAAAGTGTCCTGACCCTTCCACATACATGATGGTGGCAAAGCGCATAAAAGAGATCTTTCATGACGAAGGGATTCACGCAACTACCATTCAGCCTGAGTTTGCCAGCGTTGGCTCTGAATCAGGGAGAGGGAAATGTGAGTTTCCCTGCAGGACTCAGTGTGCTTTGAAGCAGTGTTGCGGAACAGGAGAAGATAGTACTGCAAAGAAAACAGAAAAATCTTCGTCACTTAGTATTTCTTGTTCAGAAGTTGTCATTGAATTTCCGAAAACTAGGAGGACTAAGTCGGAGAGCATCCCTTCAGTTAAGCTAGAGGCAAACACCGATCAAAATGAGCAGTTTGAGTCATCTTTGTAACTCCCCGAATGGTGCTACCTGAGTTTTGGTGACTTTGACAACAGCTATATTGCAAGAGGAAGAGACAGACGTTTGAGATGCAATTTTGCCAAGTAGTGTAATTGCTGAAGTCCTTGTTCTTGTCATACTGCTAAATCTAGAATGCTTGTTTTAAAGAACATAATGTCACTGTCATGATACAATGTGTTTGTGTTGACTTTGTACTGAGACAGACAGAAAGTGCACCAATGCTGTAACAACTTCAGAAAACCAGTTTCAACATTTCAGCGGAGACGCTTTTTGCTGTGCTTCAAATTAAAATATTTTTTCCAGTGAAAAGGTATTTGAGGGATAAGCATGTAGGAACTCAATTTGTGTTACAGATTTCTTGGACCTACTCTTTCCTTTAATATTTGATTTGTAGATATTTTAATATATTGTTTATTTAGAAGCCCTAAGGAAACCAAAGTTCATAGAACATTTTTAAAGATATAACTACATAAAACTGGAAACCACTTTGCAGTTCCACATATTTTTCGAAAACCTATATAATAATAAATATGAAGGCTTTTCTAATGAATTTATCGTATAGCATATTTTAAAGAGAACATCATGTGATTGTTAGAAACTGTCCCCACTTTTTCTGGTAAGGTAGCGAGGTAATTAAAATCAACTGCTTGTGGAAATATCAGATGTGAAAGGGTTTTTTTTCTATCAGAATGGAAGTTCAAGCTACTGTATACTGCTCTGTGATCAAGACGTGAGACTGACCGATAAAGTAACACATACTTTCATATTTTACTGATTTTCCGGTGTTTTTCCTTATTTCCAAGTTGTGTCTGGTCATAAAAGTCTTTGAAGTTTAAAGAATCCTTGACTCACAGTGCTATGAATGAAGAGCTGGAGCTTCGTTTTTAACTGATTCTCAGTTTACTAAGATAGAAGAATTAGTTATGTCAATAAGTGCTCTGTCGGGGAAAGTCTGCCAAGCACCGACAGTACAATTCGTGCTTTTAAGCATAGACAGTAGCCTCCGTAACAAGTAATTTGGTGGTGCATTTTGCTTGTAATTGAGTGTGTCTGTAAGCACTTGCAGTGACTGCAGTCCTGGTCCCTGCAGTGTCCTCAGGAGCCTTCCGCTGACTTTTGAGGAAGTGGGGCAGAGAGTAGGATTTCATTCACTGTATTTCACACTTTAAGATGTTTATGTATCACATAATTTCACTTATTAAGTATCTGAATCTATGGTTTAAAATGTTAACTCAGTTAATTGACAACTGGCTCTAAAGAAGCTGTTACAGTATGCTGCCAACTTACACCTTAACAAAGAAGAAACTGGTCTACGGACTCTGAATTTGGCAGAGACTAGATGAGAGTTGAAGATAAAACATACAAGAAGTCTAATCTAAAACCCTGACCCTTTCAATCTACGCTCAAGTTATGTTTGGGAAATAATGTCTTGTGATTTAATTGACTGCTCCTATGCTCAAAACTGGAAAACAACTCAGATCTTCCATTGTTTGCTCTATGACTCTGGACATGATAAACACTCTGCCTCAGTTTCCCTGTCTTAAAATGGGGATAATACCTACCTCACAGGGGTGTTGTGAGGCTTAACTCTTGTGTGAAGAGCTCTGAGATCTGTTACTGGAGGGCACTGGAAGGGGTATAAGATATTAAATTACATGCTAATTTAATATCTTACTCTGTCTACAAATGTATTGCAATACCTAGGCACAACAGAGGGAACTGAGGATAGCTTTGGCCTTATGAAATTCTTTGATGCTGTGGTTTTCAGGTTTTTAACAGTATTTAAATGTAGATTTTTTTTAAAAAGAATGTTTTGTTAGTGAAGGGAATGTAGCTTTGCCTCCGGATACAGAACACCTCGCTAGTTTGAATTTCTAATATGTGTCTCGTATGATAATTGCTCTTAAACAGTTCAAAATAGTCTGCTGCTCGTCAGACCTGGATTCGCCCAGGTTGTGTCAGTGGTCTTACCCAACTTCTCAGCAGAGCATTGCAGTCAACTCTCGATTATCCATGGGTGGATTACCAGTGTTGTATATGAACTGTGCAGTCTACAGGGCCAGACTAGCTCTGTATCGTATGCCGATGCGTTGGCCAAATGCTACGTGCCAAAGCATTGGAAAAGTAAAGGAGCTCAGTCCAGATTTGCACAAGCCCGCTCTCACAGGGTTTGTTAGCTTGGGTGCAGCGCAGCACCATGCAGTTATTTTGCCTCTTGGCTGCTCAGATGCATCCACAGGAAGCTGCGGTGTGTGGATGGGTCGGTTCAGCATTACGCTAGCTTGGGGATGTTGGTGCTTCACAGCCATCAGCATCACTCACCTTTTTCTGTGTTTATGCTTGTTGTATAGTCTCATAAACTAACTTAAGTATGTTAATATAGTATTTATATATGTTTTTGTTTTGTCTGAATTACCTTAACTCTTTCTTCTGTTACCTGTATATGATCTAGAGTTGACTGTTAAATGAGATCTTGTATGAGACTACATTTGCAAAATATGCTACCACTGCTAGTATACTACAAAGTATTAACCAAGTAAATTTTGAAATTAACAAAGTACTTTTTTTTTTTTTTGAAATGTGTATCCTTGCTTTTTATGGTAAACTTTCACTAATTAATTTGCTCGCTAGTTTAAAATCAGTCTCAGTCATTAGTATGCATTATTGAGGTCCTGCTGTATATCACTAATGCGCCATAGAACTACTGCTCTTCAGTTTATTTTAGAAAAGAAACCAAGACAAACCATAGTAGCACTGAGAAGCCTGACTGACTTCTCTCCTGTTGCTCTTACAGGAAGAGAGCAACTATTAAGTCTTGACAGTTGCCACCATTGGTTAACAGTCTCAGTAAATGCATCTGAATAGATGGAGTTGTAGTCACTAAGTCCATTGTAAGTATTTAATCTTTTTTTTGTGCCAGAAGTCATATTTTTCTATTTCTGTGTCCATTGCAGGCAATGGCTAGCTTAAAAGGCAAAAAGCTCTCCCCCACGTTATTTTTATTATCAGGACAGGATGCAGATGTGATGATGATGGGGGCAGAAGGGGGAGTTGCGTGGCCTCTCTGTCGAGCGCTGTGTTGCATGTGCAGCACCAGCTGGTGTTAATGGGGTCCTTTAGTCTCTTTAGCCCTTGATGGTAAATTCCCTGAAAGCATATAGTCAGGTCAAGGTGGTGGCTGTACAGCAGCAGGAACGCAATTTTTGTGTTTGTTCTGGCTGTATGAGACCCGACTGTAGCCTGCTAGCTTGCGGTATAGCTTGATTTTTTTTAACCTGATCTGTCTGTGGTTACACAGACTTGATTTGTTCTGAAGATCACAGTTCCAGAATACTGGGAGCATTCAAAAACACTGCACAGTCTCTTTTTTTTTTTTTCCACAAAGCATGAAACTAGTGAATCTCATGTAAGTGAACACTGCAGTGGTGGGGAGCTAATTGTATTGTGTATCACATTCCTGAATTTTTAAAATAAAAAAATATGGAACACTGATTTTAAGGAAAAATATGTTTGTATTTCAGTGTCTAGACTGTTTATGCTTCTGATTAAATGTGTTGGAGATGTACCAAACATCAGTGGGTGAAATATTTTACACTTAGTACATGTCTCATCCAGAAACATGCTATTTTAGACTCACTTCTTAGATTATATCTGCACCTAAGGGTGCAGTGCAGAACTAATTCAGACACTGAGTGGGCTAGCCACAGTACTGTGAAGCTTTACTTTTTAGCAAAGTAAATTGCTTCTGTGGACCCCCTTAAAATTTTATCTCGATTGCTTTCAACATCCACTCTAGGCTTTTGGTAATATCTGTTATTGCTGCATCATGGTATTTGGTACGGACATACACATAGTTATGTAAAAGACAAAACTAGCCCCAACTTGTGACTCCCCAAAAGTCATGGCAAGGGCTCAGTCCTGTAAATTTCTCTATTTGTGAATAGTTTCATCAGGCTGACGAGTAGTTACTTGCATGCAAGGAATTACTTGCAGCAGTGAGTCCAAAGCTTCTGCCAGTAGAGCCTGGCTTTTGAAGAACAACTGAAAGTACCTCGATTTTATGGATGTATTAAAATCAGGAGTCCTGTGGTGTTTCTAAATTTGCTGCAGAAATACTATCAGTTTGTTATAATTCCAGGATTTATTCCTTTTCCCCGTTCTCCAAAAAAGAAAGAAAAAAAGCCCACTGAGTGTCCTAAGACTTGTTAACAAGTTTAGCTAAACTGACATTGCTGTTTGCTTCTGAAATTGGGCCATCTGAATTTATTAAACGCTGCCTAGTGGGGTTTGGGGAGGAGGGATAAAGATTCTTGCCATTCTCCTTCCCCTGCCCCCTGCTTTGACTGCACTTTCTAATCTCTTCAGCTATGGAGAGACCGGGGGGAAAGGAGGGGGTGAATTTTGTAGCTAGATGTTCCGAGTTCCACGTGGAGGGAATGGGAAGTACTGCTACCTATATTTAAAAGCATATAAATACGCTCTGACTATTTTAGTTTCATAGCATAGCCTCAGTTACACCCTTTTTAGGTATGCATTTAAGTTGTTCAGCTCTGTAGTAACTTTGGTTTTTTCTTTCTCTGCTGGATGGAAAGAGGTGGATGCTCCATTTGCCTGAGCTAAAGCCAGTCTTGACAATTTTCCAAATCAAACGTAGCTTTGCTGATAACAGGTCTGATTATTCCTTATGACCTTTGCTTTGTGTGGTTAGCTGCCTGTGAGGTACAGTACCATGTTTTAGCAGGCTCACATTTATATCTTTTTGCATTCACCATGTTATCTAAGTAGTTGAAGAGCAAAACCACGATCCTGAAAAATACGTCATCTGTATGTCTTCAAAAAGCACATGGGATTAATTTGGCTTCTTTTTTTTCATGTCCTGGATCCTGTTTCTGAGCAGTGTTAAAATATAATTGGTGTAGCTAGTGTTCGTTGATGATATTTATTTTTGCCCTCTTTTAAAATAAATAATAATGTGGGGGTTTTTTTGTATTAAGTATTAAAGTCCTGAGAAAATAAATGGAGCTCTTGAATGTCAAATACTTTTAGTTGGGATTTCTTTCTCAGGTCAGTTCCTAGGAAGAAATTTAACTAGTAGAAATGCACTTTCACCATCTCCCAGAACCTCAGAAACAAGTACAAAGAGCACAAGTAGAAGAGGAGGTTCATAAATGGGTTGTAAAGTGATGGCCTCCAACTGTCTGGATTCCAGGTGCAATTAAAAGAATAGTTGCTCAGTTCTAGTATCATGTGAAGAGTTAATTATGCAAAATGCATTTTTCTCCCTGCATTTTTTTCCAAAGAAAAACAGCCTTTGAAAAGAATAAAAAAATCTTCCTGTCCTGTTAATTGGCCATGGTTAAATATCTAACATATGGGTCAATAAGGCAGGCTTCCTTATAGAAGTCTGGACTGTTTTATTTAATGTCTTTGGAAGATAGCTACTTTAGAGCAGAAGGTGCTTTGGTGTTTTTCAGCTTCATTTGTTTCCATTCAGAAACACGGCAGTTTGTAAAGTTTGTTGGGAGAAAAGTACTGACTGCAGGAAAAGCTACAGCTGCCAGCAATAATACTGAGGAGGGCAGGATCGTTATTAATACCTGCCTTGAGCTGTTCATGAGCTTGCAGTGATGAGTTCATTTTGGAGCCCTTCACGGGTGCAGCTTCAGCAGCTGCTTTTTTCTGCTTCAAGAGGGAGAAGTGATTCCACATTACTAGTTAGATATGCAGGAGGGTATGTTTGGTTGTACTATAAGCATTGCGCATGAGCTTGAGTTCTGCCATTTTCCAAAGCTCCTGCTACCTCATCATGAAAAGACGTGATTTAAACTTAATATGAACATCCTTTATGAGACATGCCAGTGTGGGAATTCTGAATTAATAGGATTAATAGGGAAGGGAAGCTTCAGGTCTATCGCTTCCTTTTGCTTTTACACGTACGTTTAGCCATGCCATTCCTAGACTTCCTACCCCAGATGGTTGCCTGACCACCTCAAGGACCAGTTCCAGCTCCCAGAACAACTCCTTGCTGCTTTTGCATCGGAGGAGCTGATGCCCCAGGGGAAGGGCAGGATGGGAGTGAAGCTGTGAAGGCGAGCACTTTCAGCAGGAACCTTCTCCTCACTCTGATCCATGCTAGCATCCCAAACCTGGCATGAAACCCTTGCCACCGAAACTTTGGTTAGCATTTAGATATACATATTTTGTGTAATCTTTTCTTTTTTTTGTGACAATCAACACACACTTTAAAGTAGTGCTCAGGCTGAATTGTAATCCCCCCTCCTGTCACCCAAGCTCCATTTCTAGTCGCAGCGTTGGTAGACATCCCAGCGTTTCCCTCACACCAGCTAGCGCAGCTAAGAATAGCCGTGGCGATGCTGTGGAACAGGATGTGCAACCTGCTGGGTTTCCTGCATTTGTGCTTGTGTTGCTGCCCTGGGCTGAAGCCTGTCCTCCTCCGTTTTCCCTGCTAGTGCTTCTGGACTTGCTAGGTGAATTTGTTAGATTTAATTTGTTAGATAAGGTTTGCTGTGGGTTGGCCTATACTTGTTTCAGTTGCATTCTGCAGTATAGGCAATTGCATTCTGCAGTAGAGGCAAACCCTCAGCTGAGTGAGATATTTACTTGCTGCCAGGCTTCCTTGCTTCAGAGTATGGCTGCTGAGCGTAAGCAGTTGCTGCTGGCCCGCCGCAGACAGTGGCAGATGAGGGCTGCAGACCTGGATTCAGCTTTGCTGGTTGGTTTGATGTTACCGTGTCATCCATCCTTCTAGCTGAGGGTGCAGCTCAGCAGGTGTGTGCAGCGAGTACAGCATGGTGAGTCTCAGCAGAAAACTAGGTCACTGGCGCTTACCTGATCTTGGTGCTCGTACCCTAGTTTAGGAGTGAACAACACTCCCACAGATAAATGCTGCACGTATTGCTAGACCCTCGAGATTTTTGCGTTAGGCAGCGTTCGCTGGAGACAGCCCATCATTCTTGTCCTGGGGTGCTCTAGGACTCTCCCCCAGTCAGTTGCAGACAAGCTCATTTTTCCTTGAGAAAGGGATTATGTGAATTAGCAAAATTTGGGCGATAATTTTCACTTGTATTTTTGTGGCCATGTGGGAAGGTTCTGACCCAAATGGATGGGGGTGATTCTGTGTGCTTCCAGCTGAGTGTAAGGAGGGGTTGGGTTAAAATACCAGGTAAAACCTAGGCTCAAGCAGTTCATCTTCTAAATATCCATAGTGGCAGAGGTCTTAGCCTTCTATGTCATGCTGTTCTGGAGGGATTTGCTCTTCTCACATTGCTGTTCAAAAAAAAGAAAGGAAGAATTGTGTTTAATTATCACAAGAATTATTAGCCAGCCTTGGTAGCTGCGTTTCCAGTTTGTCTGAAAATCTCCCTGCGTACAGTAGATGCAAGGTAGAGACGCTGATGAGTTAGTCAGCGAGCTATCACTGAAAAGGAGGTGTTTGGTACATATGCTTCAGCTTGCAAGTGGAATGACACTTGGCACCATAATGTCCCAGTTATCTTTTTTTTGAAGGAGTAGGAAAACTACAGAACTAAATATTGAGTCAAGCTGCGTGGGCAGAGCTCCCTTGTCAGGACCACCTTGACGTCACGGTCGCAGCGTGACATTGCTAGCCGTATGTGAAAAGCTCAGAGCATCACCCAAGCCGTGCATGTTATTCAAAACCTCAGTAACAGTTGCTGAAAACTTGCATAGGTTTTTTTTTCCTTAACATATCCAGAGAAGTTTAGCCACACAGCTTAAACATCTCACTAGCAATTTAGAAGATGAGCTGGAAGGCTTTAGACCGTGGTGTGTAATTCACCTGCTTTGCAACAGTGTGTGCTGCTCTGGAAAAAAATGTGCCGTTGAACCCAGAGGTTGAATGCCATTGCCCTTGTGTGCCCTTTCTAAAAGTATCTACGAAAACGAGGTAATGTCAAAATAATGCTTCTCTACTGAAAGCTCTTTGGATACTGAAGTCTACAGCTTCTGCAGTAGCCTTCTGTCAGCAAAAGGCTGGCTCGCTTGCAGCGCTCCTGATCACAGATGCATCGCAAGACCAGCATCTGTGGTGCTCTTGATTGCTGGCCTCTGCCTGGACAGTTATCTTAGCTATTACTGCATGTTTGGGAGTTTCGCAACAATTAACGCGACATGGAAAAAGAAAGGGGCAGGCACTGGAGTTCTTTAGATTTTTTTAAGAATGGAAAATTTGATCTGCGAGATTTTTGCCAAAACTTCTTTCAGCTCTGGTGGTATCAGGAAGGCAGGTCACTTCTCCCATGGTGGTCACTCTGGTTAGCGGAGAGCAAATGAAGTATAGCATCAGTGGAGAAAGATGAGTAACGGAGTGTGTATGGGTTTTGCTTTTGGACTCATTGTAATTTTTTTCCCCCTGCAGCTGTTTTGGTGAGGGTAATGATGTTCTTTGGTCTTCCTCTATAGCTCTGCAGTGCTTAACAGCTTATTACTGTGAGACCTACACGTGATGTCTGTGGAAACCAAAGTCAGTGAAAGACATGGAAAAAAATGCTTAAACAGATCACAGCTGAAACAGAGACCTCAATCTTTCCGAGACTGAGAAGGTAGCCAGCACAACCTCAGCTGTTACATCAGGAAAGGATAGCGTGAAGTACCAAGCTTAGCACACTGCTATAAATATGGTGTAGAAAATCAGGTAACAGTAGTTTTGTTTCACACCTGAGCATATGGAAAGTAGCCTATATTAAGGGACTGCAGCTTGGCAAAAGTAATGTCTTTGCATGGAGGCTTCGTTGCTGGCAATGGTTAAAATCCTGATAGAGCACTATTTCTCCAAATGACTTAAGGTAAAGTCAAACGTAGAGGGTCCTTATGCAATATGGAGTTCCCCTTTTGAAACAGCGGTTTGGAGAGAAAAAGTCATTGGTCTGGGCTAGGACAAAAATTGCTTAAACAAGATAAACAAGGGTGGACTGCTGCCATCTTTCTCTTCCCCTTTATCTCTAAACCTTAACCTTAAATTACAAATCTGAGGTTAATGCAGTGCAGTGCATCTGCAACTACTGAAACCAGCTACATTTTAATAGATCTTATTTATTTCAATGACGATGAAGCTTTGAAAGTTCCTCTAGGTAACAGAAATATTTCTATGCTTTTAAAGTTCAAATGCAAGTATTTTTTAATATTACTAAGAATATTTTCAAATTAAATAATTAGTCCTCCCGATAAAGTGTTTCATAATCAACAAGAAAATTATTTATGAATTCTGTATCCTTGTTTCTAATCCAAGTAGTTCACAGAGCATAGAAATAAACTTCATTTTCAAAAGCCTGTCCAATTTTCGCGGGCATGGTATTTTTTAAATATCAGCTAGAAAGAAAGGAGGTTTCAGTCATAAAATTTGAGCTAACTACACAATCTTGGTAGCAGGTCACTCGCCACTGACAAGTACTTTAGCACTGTGCAGAGCTCTGAGTGGCTGTAAAGCATGTGGTGAGAACAGGGACCACAGCAATAAAATAGGGTGGAAAAATCTTTGCTTGAGCTTCATCAAAGAAGAAACTACTTCAGTGATACGTAAGAAAAGGTATCTGCTCCTAAGTTGTATTTTTGCTTGTATTATACATAGCATCCTGCAAAACTAACCCTTCCAAGATACTGGTTATGTGATGATGACTTCATTCCAGAAATACCAGATTAGGTCCTGTCCAGTGCAATGGTTTAGGTTTATCCAGGCAGTGCAAGTATGGTAGGGAAGAGTGGAGAGCATGATAGATGCATTTCTGGGCTGTACATCACTCAGCTACTCCTTGGAGTACGTGCATTCCTTCTTTTAAATAACATGAAAGTGTGTTCAGGGTTTTACCCAAATCTGATCATCCTGGTTTTCAAACAACTTTGTTCTGACAGGTTCTTTTTGAAGGAGAATGTCTTAACCAAATTGTCTTGAGTGCCTTGCCACGACAATGCCTTCAGGTGCCACGTGCCAGCTGGCTGAGGCAGTGACACTGTATTTTCCTGTGCTCAGTAAGAATGAAAGACGCTGAACCAAGTCACGTACTGGATGGAGAGTATTAAAGACCTGGAAATGTGGAAGGATGTGCTGAAGATGAGGCTAGATTAATTCTCAACAATTTTAACCTTTGTTAAGAAAGGTTGGGGTTTTTTTCTGTAAATGTGATTACTCCCAAACAGAGCCGCTCATATTTAGAGGAAGAAAAGCTTAAGATTCACTGAAATTTCACCGAGGTGCTTTTTGGTAGGTCTAAGCTGTTTACCGAGTAAATTGGGTAGGATAGTAATGGCTGTTACAGAACCCCTTAGAGCATGTTTTCCATCTCCTAGCATCTGTGATAAGTAGATTATAAATATAAGAGCCTGCCCTGGTACAGAGTTGGGAACTCTGACAGAGGTGGAAAGCGCTCTCTGTTCATAGCACACATGGGGCTCTGACCTCTGTCATGCTTTTCCTCATCAAATGTTGCTAGGTAGTGTTTAAAGAAATATGAAGTACTCTCTGAGACTAGAAAATGTGACTGCTTACTTCGTAGTAGCCGTGGTTCTCTGATTGGTCTCATTTGTCTCCACATGGACTTCAGTTTCCCCAAAAAGCTAAAATTTCAGTTTAAGGATGACCTCGGAAATAGGGATGGGAGGCAGCTTGTAGAAATCTCGTGGGCATCCAGCAGGACTACAGCCGTGCTAGGGAAAGAAGCCATCCTGCCTTCGACTGCACCCCAAGGAGACCCAGCCTGAGGGCTGGAAGAAGCCCTGGGAGAGCCCTTCTCCTGGGAGAAGCCCAGCTTGCCACTGGTTAATCCCTGCTGTACTGCACCGGTTTTGGGGCCATAGCACACAGGAGAAGCGAGGGCATCACTGCCCTGAGCTGGGACATGTGTGGGCCAGATAACCTGTGCTCTGAGCAACTCCTGTCGCAAAACACCCATCTAACGATAAATACACATACAGCGCTGTCCCTCGTTTAAAACTCTCACTCTCTGTAGAGGAACGGCCTCCAGATCAAGGCTATGTATGGCGTAGGTGTAAAGGGAGCGATGGGCTGGTGGAAATGGCACCACCAGTGATGTAGCAACTCCGATACGGGGCTACTAGTCCAGTTGTTCC
Source organism: Ciconia boyciana (assembly GCF_034638445.1). Lineage (NCBI taxonomy): Eukaryota > Metazoa > Chordata > Aves > Ciconiiformes > Ciconiidae > Ciconia > Ciconia boyciana. The sequence continues at coordinate 103,174,646 of NC_132936.1, read as the reverse complement.
TGGGTTTAACGCCGCTGCTGAGTTTAGATCTGATGAATGAGTCTCGAAACTCAATTTATGCAGAAATGACTGCTTAAACCTGGTTACTTCTTTTCTTGTGCAGGTGGCTTTTCTAGGTTGTCCGCTTCTTCCACAATGACCTCTAGGCACTGCTTGGGCAGGGGCTGTCCCGTCCCAGCATAGCACTCAGCATGCGGGTAGGTATCCTCCAGGCAGGGCTGCTGGATGCTTCCTAATCCAGTAATGGGGAAAAACACCCACCACGAGAGAGTTTGCAGCGCTTCACTAAATAAGAAATAGATACTAAAGCCTCCAGGACTTTGGAATCACATGGACGCTGACTTTTCACGCAATGCTATATAGTGTTTAGGTAAAAGGTTAAAACTATACTTACTCTAAAATAAACCTATACCGTAACATGGAGGCAGAAAGACAGAATTAGTACTGCTTCCTTCTTTAATAGGAGTCAAGCTGAGACAGAGAAGGAGAGTTTATAAATGTTTTCTGTTTAGTTTTTTTCCTTTCACACTTTGCATGACTCCTTGTTAGAAGGCTGGAAACAGACTTCTGTTAACTTTCGGTTATTAAAAAACCAAAGAGCAGTCTTGGAAAGAAATTGGGGTCTGAGAACACAGCAGGGTAATGGGAAACTTAATAAATATCCTGTTGTTATAACATCTGTCATTTTAGCATTAACAAGCTCATGACTTTAGCTGTTGTATGATCACAGCTCCACTCTGCAGATTAAGGGAAAGGCTGTTAGACCTTTCAAGTAAAAGCTTTCTGCACGGCAGGATGCTTTAACCTCTTGTATCCTGAAGCTATTTAGCTAAAGCAACCTGAAAGTGATATTGAGACAGACTCCTGTGCGGGTCAATTAGGAGGGATACAGAAGCAGTTAGGCTCAAGGGTTTTCCTCATTTTGTTCTCTTTGATGTCCAGAAGAGCCAGGGAAAAAAACCCAACACAAACCCAAAATAATGTGAGTTGTTTTGGTTTGGGTTTTTTTTTTAATTTTGATTTGGCCGTACTTTGGTTCTCTTAAAGGTTGTAGAGAGGAGATTTATGAGACTGTCTTATTAAATGAATAAACATCACTGGAGCAAAACTATGGTAGACGTCCATTGCTTTTAAGGCCGTAAATGTATACCAACTGCAAACACAGAGTGGTATTTTGGTTCATTTAAAACAGGCCTATGTAAGGACCAGAACAACTGTACAAATACTGAACTCCATACAGTGTCTCTCGCCACCTGTTTCTGTGATTTCTTTAGCCTGTTGACTCATATTTTTCTTTTCTGGAACCTAAGGAAAATGCCTGCCACGCTGAAAATGCTCCTGGTTTGGGTTTAATCTCAGACAAAGTTAATCCAAAGCAGTTCCACAGTGATAATGTTTCTGACTTCTTTATTTTTTGCTTTTATGTGTCAGGTGGTGAAATGGGAGTCCTCCATGAACCGTATGCAGCCAGTGCTGCAAAGATACAACAAACATCACTCCCCTGGTACACGGCTTCTTATGCAGGGAGGAGCAGAGGGGCTGAAAGAAAGAGGTTGTCTTGGTGCTCAGGAGAAGTCCGTAGCACGTTGGGTGCAAGCAAGAGCTGTGGATTTAGAAGAGACCTATAGCCACCTTGTCCCAGAGCGCTCCGTTGTCCTCCGTCATTGTGCTCCCGCAGGGCGGGGAAGCACCATGTCCAGCTCACAGCTGCCTCCAGGGCCGGTGTCAGTCTGCAGAAGTATCGGTGGACCATGTCTATAGGATGTGAGGGCAACCACCATGTTCACATGCTGCTGAGATGCTTCTGAAAAGCCCAGAGGCATCATTTTGCACTCCCAAGTGCTTCCAAGCCCCTGCGTACTTTAGGAGCCTGCATCCCAAGTGATTTTTTACAGAATTTAGGCTCCTTAATGTGTTTGGCATGTTAAGGCTTCTTAAAGCACATTTGTTTGCTTTAAACAGGATTGAGATTGTCTTGGAAATGCTACTATTCTGTTTTGGGAAAAAAAATCTTACGAATGAGTAAGGCCAGATGTGCATCAGAGATGCTACTTTGCGTGGCATGACTGGAAAGCACAGACGTGATGTGGAGCACACAAAGCCCTTGCTCAGGTCATTAATAAGCAGCTGGTTTACTTTGTCTGCTTTCAACTTCTATTCCTTTTAATGACATTAAAGCAAGAGCAGGAATCTACATCCTCCTCCCAGATTTTGAAAATACCAGCACACACATTTCAGTAGCTGGTGGTGGTTTCACTGCAGTGACAGACTCGGGGGCGATGGACTTATTGTTTTTGTAAAATGCTTTAACTTCCTGAAATAGTTAAAAAAACCACCTGACTCCAAACCACTTTTCATTTTGAAATACTTTTCCCTTTTGTAAGTGAAATTACAAGTTCAAATTCTCGTAATGTTTTGAGCAGAACAAAACATTTGGACCCCAGTAGCTTTTGCTAAAGACTTTCAGAGCTGCTAACATCTAGAAAATCAGTTATTTGCACGGGGCTAATTAGAACCCGTTGGAGAATGAGAGAAATGGATCCAAACAATGCAGTTCAACAGTAGCGCTAAGATCTTGCAATTAAACTGTGCTGTTGGATTATGCATATTAGCATATGAATTACTCTTTAAATGATAAATGTTGAACCAAATAATTATCTAAAGCTTCTGGGAAGGGATAATCAGTAAGGTTAGCCTGGCAAAATACAATGCTTTTCTTTTGTGAAATACAAATAGAAGTACAGCTTGCTGAAAACACAACAAATGGTTCCCTGCGACCGAATTGCCAGGTTAAGCCACATTTCTTCTTTTTGAAATACGGGTGGCACCTTATGCTTTTTTTTCCCTTTAAAACCAGGCAAAAATTAGAATAATCAAAACCCTGAGGAATGCCTACCAGATCTCCAGAGACTGGCTGCAAAAACCTACAGAGGTGCTAATTTACGTCCTTCTCGCTCCTGCAAAGAGGGTGCTGGGAAGCTCAGAGGCCAGCTGCATGGTGGGGAGCGTGGCTGCGTGGGGCTGTTGCTCTCCGTTTGATGCCAGCATGAGCCAGTGCAGCCTTGCTGCTGTGCCTGGGCTTGCGGGAGCCAGCTGTGGGCTGCACCACTGCAATCCTCGTGCATGGCTGCAGTCACCATGCCCTACTGCAATCCTTGCGCACCACTGCAATCCTTGTGCGTGGCTGCGATCCTCATGGATGGCTGCGATTACCTTGCACAGCTGCAGCACTTATGCACAGCTGCAATCCTCACGCACCTCTGCAATCACCATGCACGGCTGCAATCCTCTTGCATAGCTGCAATCACCATGCACGGCTACAATCCTTGTGCAGGGCTGCAATCCTTGTGGATGGCTGCAATCACCGTGCACGGCTGCAGTCCTTGTGGATGGCTGCAGGCCTTGTGCACGGCTGCAGTCCTTGTGGATGGCTGCAGGCCTTGTGCACGGCTGCAGGCCTTGTGGATGGCTGCAATCACCTCGCACGGCTGCAATCCTTATGCGCAGCTGCAGTCCTCGTGCATGGCTGTGCTGGCTTGGCCCCGGGCAGGTGCAAGGGGATCAATTACAGGACCTTGGCCGCCGGCGCAGGGGGCAGCCCCACATTTATCTCGCAAAGCAGCCTGCCGCCACCCTGCCTCTCCCATGGGCAGCGGAGCGGCCCGGGGACTGCTGCGCTTGGGCTTGAGCAGGCTCTGGCCAGCAGCGGTGCGGCACCTTGCTGGCCTCCATGAGCAGCAGCAATTTACTGAGCCCTCCACCGTTGCTCGCTCACCCAGGAAGTTTTAGCCCAGCGCCCTGCCCCGTGCCAGAGACCGACTAGGGCATTGCCCGCAGGATCAGTCCCGCTTTCTCCTGCTCGGGGGTCCCTGTGTGGAGCTGCCCCACAACTGCCCCAGAAGACGCCAGCCCCCCTGGTGCCACTCCTCCTGAGCGCAGCCCGCGGCGGAAACCAGCACAAGGGGGTTTGTGGCAAATGGAGTGACAGCGAGGCTTGCCGCAGGGCCGCTGCACAACCCCGATGATGTGAGCGATTGCCCCCACGCTATAAAATGCAATTTGCCAAAATGAAACTGCTGCAGCCGCATGTGCCCGACCGCAGCGTCCGAGCAGCGCTGGAATCACCACCACCGCAAGAAAACGGGCGGCCGCCATTAGCAGGGAAATTCATCTTTTACAAGAGCCGCAACAGGCCATTAGCTTTTAACCAGGTTTTAGGGGTGGGAAACAGCTTTCCTGTTGGGCAAACCTTAACAAGGAAATAACTGGCTCCAAACATCCAGGGGCGGCGGGGAGTTCAGAGCAGAGTTAGCTCTGAACTCCGCAGCTTGAGCTCCTCGGTACAATGCAGCCGGCTCCTGCGCGTGGAGCAGCCGGTGGCGGAGCTGCAGGGAGCTGCCCTTATTTATTTGTTCCTACCGCACAGGCTGAGACAAGGGCTGTGTTTTATGTTCCTCTGCAGGAAGGTGATAAAGTGCCTGGGAGCTGCTGAAAACCATTCACCAAAAAATTCAAAGGGAAAGGCCATTTCTCGTGCCTTGGAAGGAGAGCTGAGGGATGCTGGAAGGCAGAGAAGACCGAAACGGCGTGTTGCACAGCAGCGTGGCAGGAGGCACCGGAGCAATTTTTCTGGTTCGTTTCGTTGCTTGTTGTGGTTTTTTTTCCCCTCAATGATTTTTACTCTGCCTGTGGCTAGGCAATCGATATCTCTTTGCCACCAATAAATATTCCAGGCTTTTAAATGATGATGTATTCCAGGGTGAAACAAATTAAATGTGCGATTGCTGCCCTCTTATACTCAAACTAATTCTGTGGGTCTAAATGGAAACTCGGAGAGAGATTCCTGAACTGGGCTCTCCGGTGGCGGCAGATTTGAACAGGGGGAAAAACATCAGGTCTGGCTTCAGCTTGTCACTGATCCCTCTTTTCATTGAGCCGAAGCAGAGACTGGGGCGAGCTGCATGAGCAGCTTCGCAGGCTGAATCCATCGGGGAGATGCACATGGTTGAGCATCGCCCTGCCCGGAGCCCTGCAGAGCTCTTGTTTCCCTCGGTGGGAGTTTGCGGAGCTGGGTATGGGTTCAACCGCCTGGCGTGCGAAGCGTAGCCCGGGCTGAGCGGCACCGGCCCAAACACCCGCCCCCCGGGCTGCCACATGGGCAGGGACTTCAGCTGTGACCTGTTGGTGCCGCGTCTGGTCAGGGAGCGTCCCCCGAGGAGCTGCTACTAAAAGCGATCCTTCCCTTCGATACCCATCCCAGGGAGCCGGGTGGGAACCTGTCCAGAGCCCCGAAAAGTCTGCCGTGGCTGTGACAGCAACTGATCCCGTCCCCACGTGTCCGAGGGAGAGCTGGTCGGCTTAATTAAGCACTGGGGAAGCAATTTGATTTGCTTCTTAAGTGGAGTTGGATGATTTGGTGCAAATTAATTGTTATAGGATACATTATTCTCTTTGCTTTCCTATGGCGTTTTGCTGAGGTGGTAGAGGGGTTGTGCAGCGATTGCCGCTGTGTTTCTCTTGCCCCATCGCTGCTGCTTGAACTCTGCAGCAGAGAAACTTTACAGGACCGTTCAGGAAATATTTGACTCGGTTTCCCAATTTCTGCTACAACAAGAGCTGTTGCTTTGCAGGATTAAGACGACCACGGAAGACGGAGAGCAAAGACACTGGGCATCTTTGCCAGGAGAAGATACTGCGTAGTAAAACACGGCCAGCCCAGAGCAGGCAGACGCCTCACGTCGGTGACCGGCAGCCCCCCTTGTTCATCTCTCACAGCCGTCACTGCCGGGTCCTGGCCTTCTGGGTGGGGGGACAGGGATCCCTGCGGAGGGTCTTCTCTCTCTCCCCCATCTTCTTCGGGGGGAGGGTGCTGCCATCTTAATAGTCGCAATAGTGCACTACCTGTGCATTAATCCTCATTAGCTTGTATGGGCATACGGGCAATGCATGATGGGCCTTGACATTTGCCATCACGAAAATGAAGTCCTCCCAGTTTCAGGTCACCCTGTCCCGGTTTTGTACCAAAGCTTTTCATATCAACAGCCATTTCATTTCAATAAGCTAATAATAACCCCTGCAAAGCCCGTGTATTGGCAAAAGGCTCTCCACAGCTGCAACTGTCAGCAAAACAGGAGCTAACACTGCAGAGGGGCGAGTGCTGAGGAAGTCTGAGCCCTTGTCCGTGGTAAGTCTGAAGCAGCGTTTGCCTTAAGCAGTATTTGCTGAGCCAGGCCCATTGCAGGGCTTCGGCTCTGTCCTAGCCTGCCTCCGCTGTGCTTGCGGTTGAGTTATCACTTAGGAGAGGAGGGAGCAGCGTAAGACCAGGCTCCACAAATAATTATCGGAGTCTTTACTCATCCTTTCTCTCCAAGGAGAAGCCCCTGGATGCCAGAGGAGGCGAGAGAAATGCTTCAGGTCTTCTGCTGCAACAGGAACCAGCTCCGAAAAAATCTGCATTGGCGTCTGGGGGGAATATTTGGAGCACCAGGGCCTGGCCTGCTGCTTTTCATAGAAATCAGCAGGAATTTTGTCGCATGCTTCTCTGGCCCAACTTTGCTCCCGTGGCTGGCAACCCCTGCTAAAGAAAAGCAGGGTTTGCTGCAGAGGGTATTTGAAGGGAGGGGGTTCTGGGGAGGGGGCAGGCTGCCTGCTGGGAAGTCCTTTGGCCTGAGGCCTGACGTTCATTTTTCTTCCCCTTGGGTTTTGCCCAAGGGAGCCTGTGGGCTTGCTGCTGGCCAGCGTGCAGCGCATGCAGGCTGGGGCCCCGGGGCTGAGGATGAACTGGGGAGATAAGCTATCTGTGAGCATAAACGTGCCTCTAGCCTTGCACACCTTGTAGGAAAAAGGAGAATTTCTGAAAAGGAGGACACACCGAGAGAGGAGCTGGGCAGTGCATGCCTTGTTTCTCACCCTCTTTCCATCAGCACCCACTGCTGAGTCCTTTTGGAGGCAGGCTACAGAATGAAAGACCCATCAGACCCAGTGTGACAGTCCCTAGGTGACAAAAATACAGGGATTTATGAACTGACGAACGTGGGATACTTCTGACCCTGTGCAAACAGAAGAAACACCCTGCTGAGGGACTAAGCCCTGAGATCTTCAATGACCAGGGCACTTGTGGCTTTTTTCTTGCAGCTCCTGTATCTGGGTGCCCTGATATTCATCCACATGCTACGAGATTTGAAACACATACTCCACAAGCCAGCGTGCTGTTCAAGAAATGGTAGTATGGGCAATTTTTCAATCCTCCAGCACAGTTTGGAGCATAACTCTCATGGGCTGCAGTGAAACTTCTAGGCAGGCGAGGTGGCTGAGCCAGCGGAGGTGTTGCAAGGTGCTGCTGAGCACTGCTGCCGCAGCAAACCCCACGAGCAGCCCATGACTCAAGTCTCTGCTATATTCCCTAATGAACGGCCAAAGGATCTGGTGTCTTTGTATTAATCACTGCAAACCCAGCTCTTCACTGTTAGTATCTTCCCAGGGTTTTGTGTATCTTGGCATGTTTAGATAAGCAAACAATTTTTTGAGTGCTCTGCTGAGAAAAAACACTGGTAGCAGACTCCGAGGAGGCAGCACCATGGGCTGAGTAAAAACTGCAGGGCCGTTCTGTGTTACACTTGTTCCAATGGGAAAAACCCAGGACCACTGCGCCATTGGCATACACTGCGCCATATTTTGAAAGGAGCCTGATGTGGATGAGCAAACAGATCTGCAGCCGAGCAGAGTCTGTTTCCACTGTGCCCAGCGGAGTTTCTGTGAGCCCAGTGGCCCGTGGGATGTGTTAATAAGTGAGCTGCAGCGTTCCCGCTAATTTAGCGTAATAACGTTCAGCACATCCCTGAGAGGCTGTAAGGAATGTGCTGCATCTACTGCAGCCAAGGGGAGCTGCATCCTTTTGCTTGCTACGCTGCCGTTTTCGTGGTACCTTTTATCTCGGGTCTGAGATGGAGAGAAGCACCTGAGCACTGGGGATTTTACATCGTGACCCCACCGTATGTGTTCTGCCGTGACCCCAGTCTTCACGACTCCCTCTTTGGCCTGGGTGCTTTTAGGTCAGGTATGTAGCTCTGCCCACAGCCTGTGTACCTACCTTAAGGTCTAACTTGCTGCGCTGCCTACTGCTTTTATTTGCACAAATTTTCAAAAGTGTCATAGGGGCTGAACTTGATGGATTGCCTGCCTGAAGTAGCTGGATGATCAGCTGAAGTGTTTATTTGGGCGTATTGATTCCTACTTGTGTCCTATTATTTCAATTTCTGAGTTCAGCCTGCAAACTGTTTTGGAGAGCTCTCTTCGGTATTCCCCGTTCCTGAAGTGAAAACCCCTTTGTCCATACATTTCCTGCTTTCCTATATAAAGGAAAATAGGATTGTATGTTTGAGTAAGTAGAATGTAAAGCACTATCCAGCAGGTCAGTCTAATGAGGGGCTGCTTTCTGTTGATGGGCAAGAATACCTTTCTGTCTGGTTTTCTTAGATTTTTTGTAATATTCTCTTACTGTGAGAAATGAGCACTGCCAAGAAGAGATGAAGACATGGCTTAGCTACGAAGGGGAAGTACAAAAGGCTGACAATCCAGGAAAAATACCCTGCAAATGCAGAGCTGCATTTCGGGCTGATTCCCCCGAGCCGTGTGATCGCTGGGGTGCTCAAAGGCAGGCTCACGATTTCCTTAAAAGGTACCCACACAGATTTCGTTTCCCTGCAACACGCGCGCATGACCCTATGATATTTCTGGCAAGTCCTCGTCACATGCCTGCCGGCAGCTGCCTGTGCAAAACATGACGGTCAGATGTGCCGCCAGCCTGGGGACCCTGGAGTTTTCCTAAGGCACAAGCCTGTGGATATTGAGGAAATGGTCAGGAAGCATCATCCCAAAAAACCATCTTAAACAGAGATAGACTCAGAGTTGGCATTTCTCTCATCTCCCAAAATCACCAGATGCAATTGCAGGTGTTGATGGGCTAGCTGGCATTGCCTGCCCATGGTGCAGAGCTGGAATGAGAAGGGGACCCGGCGCTGACGTTGAGTGAATGGCAGCACACCAGGTATCTCCTCTTCTCCTCCTGCTCCCAGAGAGGCGGGTAATTACCATATCTGTTTTAGAAATGAAGAAACTAACGCATGCATAGGTGGAAGGGTAGAGTTTTAAGAATATGTGGGCGTCTGAGATGCAAATGCTTTGGGAAACACCACATTGCAGCTGATTTGCATCTGTAGGCATCTAAATACTTGTACTGATCTGACCCAGAGGGCAGCGTGCAAGGGTGCAGGGAGCACAGGCAGTGGCGCAGGGTGAGCTCCCTCGCTCCCTCACTGGGGATCCCTCACTCCTTGCGGTGCCTGGGCCAGTCGCTCCCCTGCCTTTGGACCCACTCCAGGGACAAGTGCTCCTGGGTTCCCCTGAATGGCAGCGATGACGGGATGGGATGGGATGGGATGGGATGGGATGGGATGGGACGGGATGGGACGGGATGGGACGGGATGGTATTTCCCTCTTCACTTTGCAAAAGCAGCCTGCATTGGCAGCCTCGCTGATCCTCCCAGCTCCTCCTCCACACTAGCTTTTCTATTTCAAATAGAAATCTATTCCAAAACTCAGCAGATTTATTTTGCTTCAGGAAGAGCAAACCTGTTGGTTTTGCCTCCCTGAATATTGCCCCAGCCCAGGCTGGATGCTGCATGTCACCTGCCGGGTGCTGTCGATGCTCCCGGGCAGGAGGCAGAGCCAATGCCCCACGCTCACCTCTCCCAGTCCCCGCAGGACTTTGGACACTCCTGTTTATGATGATGACGGGGATGTTGAAAGCTATCGCCCAAGTTGAACTGCAAAAGAGTGAGGGAGATTACCTCAGTGGAAAAACAGATATAATTATCTGTATTAGACTCAGTAACTGTGTATGCAATCATTTCCTCCTTAGGACCTTAGTACACCTGAGAAGAGAAACTTCCTGCTTTCTGTGCAAAGAGTGTCATCATGATTTATCATTAATGAACCAACCTGTTCCTAACCTTCATTTTCCAGTTTTCAGTACAGCTGTGGCGTCACTTGCTCTAGAAAAACAGCCAGAGCCCAGCTCAGATTTTTTTGGGAGCCTTTGAGGGACAATTTTGCTAAAGGTCAAGAAGTACTTTTGCAGCTGCAGCCAAAGACTTTTCCTTTCTTTCCGAGTCCAACCGGTGGGTTTCCTAACTTTGTCATAGCTCTGAAGTCCACCTGCAGGCACCTGCTCGACTGTTTCTGTTGGAGCGTGGTCCTGCCGTTTTCCCAGAGGGCATCTAGGCAGGCAGCGGATCTGGCCCTCCCTTAGCAGTGCCCTTTCCATGTGCTTTCCCACTTTCTTTTTCCATATGAGCAAAGAAACAAAAGTCTTTGCTCCCAGTGCTGGGACTTCGATTTATCCTCATGTGGCAGGAAATGCAAGGTTGCAAAATGTTGGGGTTTTTTCCAAAGTCTTTACCATAACGGTGATAAAAATATTCTAATTGGCTTCCCTGTGTGGCATGACCTTAGTATGATATTTGAGTGAGGGTATCCTTTCACCCATGGCCACTTGCACTGGTCCACTTTTCAAGGTCCAAAATGCAAGCCCTTTTTCACAAGTAATACTAAGATGCTTTTTCTAAAAAACAAAACAAAACAAAAAACCAACAACCCAAAAAAAAACAATGAGAAAGAAAACCTGAGGAAAAAATTACTTTCCTTTTCAGAAAAAAAGTATGAAAACAAATACATGAGCAATATGATGGAAAAACACAGCCTTTGTGTGGGATAGGCTTCTGCAGCTGAAACACCAAATTCTGTATCAGCCCAAAATACTGCTAAGCATCTGTTAACCAAAAATATTTGGTTATTTCCACAGCTGACTCCAGTTTTTTTACACCCCTCCCCTGCAACTGGCAGGGGACTAAGAGCAGTAGGAGCCCAGGAGGAAGCAGGTTTGGGGAAGAGGCATTGTCATGGTTTAACCCCAGTCAGCAACTAAGCACCACCCAGCCGCTCGCTCACCCCCCCCGCCCCAGTGGGATGGGGGAGAGAATCAGCAAAAAAAGTAAAACCTGTGGGTTGAGATGAAGACAGTTTAATAGGACAGCAGAGGAAGAGAAAATAATAATAATAGTAATAATGATAAAAGAATGTACAAAACAAGTGATGCACAATGCAATTGCTCACCACCCGCTGATCGATGCCCAGCCCGTCCCCGAGCAGCGATCGCTGCTCCCTGGCCACCTCCCCCTGGTTTATATACTGAGCATGATGCCATATGGTATGGAATAGCCCTTTGGCCAGTTGGGGTCAGCTGTCCCGGCTGTGCCCCCTCCCAGCTTCTTGTGCACCTGGCAGAGCATGGGAAGCTGAAAAGTCCTTGGCTAGTGTAAACACTACTTAGCAACAACTAAAACATCAGTGTGTTATCAACTTTATTCTCATACTAAATGCAAAACACAGCACTATACCAGCTACTAGGAAGAAAATTAGCTCTGTCCCAGCCAAAACCAGGACAGGCATGAATGTCATGGTAGCAGTGCCATACCTGTATGAGAAATACCGTGCAGAAGAAGCAAGAGCAACCGGCACTGCTGCAAATGCCTGATCACACGAGACTGGTAATGTGGGAGCCTCACACCAGCACAGGGAGTGAAATAAAAAGACTCCCTGGTGAAACTGGAAATTGTCAAAGAGGCTGACGTTCAACAGGGCGGTGGGATCAATGGGGGAGCTCTTGAGAAACGTGTGCTGCGGCCTCTGACGTTTCATCCCTTATAGGGTTTGAGTCAATGTCTTTTATGGCACAGTTATGCAGTGAGGCAAGGTGGTTTTGGTGATAATAAGTGTTTTATTCTAGTGGCCTCGTTTTTGTTGAATGTCTTGGCTTGGACCTTTTGCTATTGCTAATATGTGTGCTGAGGAACAACTCTGCAATGCTAAGAAGATGCCAACTAGAAGACCGGTGAGGTCATTTCACACCACTTTCCCAAGCTCTTTGCCTAGGCTTCTCCAACCTTTAAAAACAAATTACAAATATGCTTAAATACTTACTCCCTGGGGCACTGGCCCTTTTGAAGGCTACCTGTCCTGCAGGAGCCAGTGCCTGTGCTGCAGGGGTTCAGTGTCACTTTGGGAGGGTTCAGGGGAACCGGCATTTCCCTCTCCATTCACAGTGGCTGGTACACAGAGGTGGCTGGGCAGGCTGAACCATGCCCTGGGGACACCCAGCACGCCTTGGCTCAGGGGGACCCTCACATCTCTCAGGTCCCTGCCGCAGGCTAGAGGCCACAATGGGGCTAGAGGTGGCATGGTGGCCTGTTGGGAAAGGATGGCCACAGAGAAGGGGTGGCCCAGGTGCACATCTGTTCCTGGAGGTTTTTGGCACTGGCCCCTTGCTGTCTTAATCTTTTCATTCCTGTCATCGGTAAAGCTTCTGCACTGAGAGTAGAGGGGGCATCAGTGCTGCTCTTTCTCTCACCACCTCCCTCAGCAGCCCCTCCTTTCCTGTAACTGTTCTTGTCTTTGGGAAGTGGGTCGTGTGTGTCATCCCCCCTGATATTTAGCTGTATTTCCCTCTTGCCTTTCATGTCCATCATTGCCTCTTGTCTTATTCTTTTTTGCTTTGTCTTGTTTGGAGCCTCTCTGCATGGACAGAGGGGCAGAGCTAGCATCTTCCCTCTTCCTTTCCTAGGGCACGGCTCACATCATACATTCATTCCCTTCAGTTCCTGAATGAATTCACTGTCAGACAGTAGCACAACTGGGTGAAAACTCACACTCCAAGAGCAGTTATGTATAGCTCAGAATTGGACTCTCATAAATTTCCTCACTTCCAGGGTTTTCCTTAAAAAGTTGATGATAGAGCAGTGAATACGCTACTTGTGGGTGCTTGGGGCTGGAAGAAGTTGTAAACCCCTTCTCAGGAGGAAAGACAAGCACAAGATGAAACACCCAAGCTGCAATCAGTGGCAGAACATCACTCCAGGAACCCTCATGCCTCTTCAATGGGTGTTGGCTTTCTAAGGCACCTCAAATACTCTGCCAGAGTAATTAGTAGTGATCTGAATCAGACATCGCTATGTACATGTCTGTCTACAATGGTGACATGTTTTGTCATACATCTGCAGTCAACAGCAGTTTTGAGGTGGATACACTCCCTAGCCCACAGTAATTGCCTGCCTTGTGCTCGTTGTCACCCTGCACGGGAGGTGTTTATCCTGAGAATCAGTCCGTCGGGTTCCCGCTCGAGGCGAAGCTTGGGCGCTCATGGCGAGCGCTTCCAAAGCTGAGCTCGCCCTTCATTTGTCTGCCTGGTATCTGCAAGAAGTCCTTGCTGTTTGCAGAGAGACAATTGCTTTGCACAGGTCCTCACGTTGTCTCCATGTCGCTCTGGGAGTCCCCAGCTTGCTGGGTGCAGTGAACGAAAAGTGAAGGACAAAGGTGGGGGGAGATGTGCTGAGTTTAGCTGGGACAAGTTTCCCTCTACCAAAGGAAAGAGCAGGTTTTGATTGCACTGTGGTTTTATTTGTTCGGAAGGAAAAAAATTAGTAGGTTATTGTGTGCAACACAGACATTTCACTCTCAGTCCAGTGGCTAGGTACACACCTCCCAGTCAAACCTTTAAGTCTCCCATAAGAAAGCTGGGAAATAGGGCTATAGTGTTGCTCTTTCACCAAAAAACATTAATCACGTGCAGCATGGACTCTGCCTTTTCTCTGACTACCCTGTAAAATGCCTCCCATCGGGCTGTGGCGTGGCTGTAGCAATAGTCGGTCAGGTCCAGACACCACCTCTTGCTCCGAGCGGCCAGGCTGAGGTCATGTCTCTGGTCATTTTATTTTATTAATTTGTTGTTTAATTCTTTGTTTTGACAAAAGGCTTGTAATACACAATGGAAGGCAGGGAAAAAATTAACCACTGGAGTTTCACAGCTCCTTCCTTGCTGTCCGCAGGAGCCCTTTCGGAAGCCAGGAAGGGGCCATGAGGCACACGGGTGCCCCTCGCCCCTTTGTGGTGCCAGCCGGGGACTGCCCACGGGCCTCCTGAGGCCCATGGCAGCGTGCAGGTGGAGAGCACCCATGGGTGGGTCGGTGGCCTGGGGCTACCCATCTGTGGAGGCAATGGACAGCAGAGCTGGCGGGGAGCCGGCGGCCTTTGGCTCTCCCCTCACCCCGGCGGCAAAAGGGAAATGCCTTGGCAGGGAAGCACAAAATGGCGGCGGGGGAAAGGAAAGCGTGCAAGGCGAAAAGGCTTATGTGTCCTCAGGGGCAGAGAAAGGTGGGAAAGCCAGAGCGAGGAGATGTGGGGAGGAGACACCAGCACGAGGCGGAGGGGAAGGGCGAAAGGCCTCCTTTCCCAGAAGGGAGCTGTGGAGATGTAAGTGCTGCGGAGCCAGCAGTTGGGGCAGGATGCGGGGTGAGGGTGAGAGGGAGGGAGGCGCAGGCTGGTGATACCTGTTTTGTGCTACTTCACCTGTGACCGCATGCAGCTCTTCAGGCCTGCCTTTGTGCTTCATTTTTTTCATCAGCCCCCGAGATCTCAATGTAAACTTGCTCGTCTTACCCCAGCCAGGGCCAGCCCTCCTGTCTCTGTGCCCACCATGCTCTGTCTCCGTCCCCAGAAAGCTCGCTTCCCTCTGCCAGCCCATGATGGTCGTCCACAGCAGAAGTGCCTGTTGGGTCCATCCAGGCAGCCTCTCCCCACCTCATCCGCCGTGGATGAAATGTGGGCACCTGCAGACAGCGCTGTGTTTTAGATCAGCCTCCGATATCGTAACACGTCCAGGATGACTGTGGCTGCTTCTAGGAGGTGGACGAATGTGTGCAATGTGTCCTGCGGAGCTTCCTAAGCTTTGGACAGGTGAATGGTTTGCTAGAAAGTGGAACACGACAATCCTGCCCTCGGTGGTGCTTTGGGTTGGTAGGCTCTTCTAGACTTGAAGCTTTGAGACATGGCATCAAGGTGCAAATTTACACGCGTGTTTGTGGTATATGTATCCAAAGTGAACTGGGGTATCAGAAAGAAGGACTAGACGCCCTTGTCTTCCAGAAGGGAGCTGGCGTTTGATGGAGGCCCAGACAATCTCCTTTGAAACAGTACTAGTTTATGGGGGAAATATGGTATTTGCGTTATTTTGGTGTCCTGTTCTCTGATGCTTGTTCTCAGCAGGAACTGTGGTTGCCTGCAGTGGTGGTAGATCAGATTTATTCACATACCTCCTGCCTTGTGTTTCAGTTGCTTTGGCAGCTCTCTAACTCCTGGTCACGGTGGGACACCACTGCGGATGGGACACACAGAGAGCATCCCAAGGAATTTCCCAGGCGTAATGTCTCTCAGGACAGAGGATGGGGATGTCTGGGCACTGGGAAAAGACAGTTGGCGGCAAGATGGTGATGTCCCTTCTGTGAGCCAGGAAGGCTTCTGGCTCTGTCCAACCCCCAGGAGCCACATCGGGGATGACAGGCTGCGGTTCCTGGCCATCAGCTGGCCAAGGCCTCGCCTTTTCACATCACGGAGCATCACTTGCGGGCAAGACCGCAGCGGCTGATCTGCTGATGGTCTCCTGCAGCCCCCATGGGCACCCGGCCCTGTGCGGAGATGGGTGCCAACGGACAGCTGAGACACTCGCTTACCAGGCAGGAGGCACTGACCTGCCACAACGTCCTGAGCTGTAGCTTTCTTCAACAAAATCACAGGAAATCACATTTCTCTAGCAAATATGGCCTCGTGAGCTGAGGGAGATGTGATGCTGGTAGGCATGCTGCCCAGCTCCCAGCCTGCCTGACCACCAGGATGACTACCACAGTGGTGATAACCCACCTTGTCTCTCTCGAGGGTGGCTCAGATTACAGCCAAAGAAAAGATGTTTTTGTCTGCTCCATTGGTCTCCAGGCCCAACACTTGTATGTAACATGTTACCTGCTAGGTACTCCCATATGACTCATGACCACAAAAATAATAAAAATACCTAATGGGGAAGCTGGCCTACAGGGTGTTAC
The DNA here is from genome assembly GCF_034638445.1 of Ciconia boyciana. Classification (NCBI taxonomy): domain Eukaryota; kingdom Metazoa; phylum Chordata; class Aves; order Ciconiiformes; family Ciconiidae; genus Ciconia; species Ciconia boyciana. The sequence continues at coordinate 103,158,660 of NC_132936.1, read as the reverse complement.
TTGCTTGCTGTTATTGTCCAGGACTGGTGACTGCTGCTGAAGGCCTCCCACTGTATAATTACAGCCCAGCCTTAGCAGGTCTGCCAGTCCGTACGGCGCTGCTGAGTAGCGTATGTGCCTATTGCTTCCATGAACATGGCTCCAGAGGATAATTATGTGCACAGGAGGAGGACAGGATAGAAACCTGATTGGGAGGATAAGGAGAACCTGCTCTGTGCCACCATGGGATGACATGCAAGAGCCCAGTATTGTCTGAAGAGAGAACAGTCAAGTTACCGTCGGCTACTCCTGTTATTACACTCCAGAATTCATCAAGGGCTGAAGACAAAGAGCTAGTTAATTATTTATGACATATGCATAATAGGAGAAGGCAGGAACATGCAAAGGGCTATTTCATCATTTTTCAGCCTAGCGAGGCTGCTTGGTTCATATTAACCAGCTCTACTTCTTTTAAGTCTAATTTTGAAATTTGCCAACAAACTCTTCCCCTCTGGCATCAGTCAGGCCAGTGGTAAACTCAGATTTCTGCTCTCCTTGCTTAATTGGGACCTCCGAACCTGGGGTTTATTTTGCCTGCCTGCTTCAGCTTGTCTCAGGCCTTAATTGCAAGGTCTCTAGGGGAGGGCTTGTTATGTATAACGGGCTAACGTTTTTCAAATGGCACAGCTTTTCCCTTTGGAAGAAGCTGATTCATCAACGCAGAAACATTTTGCACAATGGTCTTGAATTTGCTTAAATTTCCAGTTAAAAGAATGATCAAAGAGCCTCATTTTGATATGGCCAAAAGCATTTCCTCTGGTCTTGTGTTGCGGTGTGGTGCACCAGACCTACCTGGCAAGTTGGAGGCCATGCTTCCCCAGAGGACGTGGGGGATTGTGCCCAAGCGTGGGCACAGCCACTGTGGCCACTGCGACAGCACAGTCCCATGTTGCATCTGACACTGCGTGAAACCCCTCTACCTTCAGCAAGGCTGAGAGCTGATGGGAAGAGTGCTGAGCTTCAGGCCAGTCTCCCCCACTTCTCAGAGGTCCACCTTAACGATGGCCTTCTCCTGGGGACCCGTCATGTGGCCCTCAGGCACCCTTTCCATCATATAAACAGTGTCCACAGGCTGGTGAAATGCATGCCTGCATGTTTTCCTCTGCTCGGATGCAGCTCTTGCTTTGCCTTTGAGCATTTTCCAGCAAGACCAAAGCATCTCCACCCCAGTGAAGAAGTGGGGTGTGGGGATTCCCACACTGTGGGAATCCACAGTGTCTGACTGTGGATTCCTTTCTCCACCAATTTAGTTTTGTGCTCTTGACCGTACCCCGTTTTTAGACCCATTCCTCAAGAGTGCTTTCATTGCAGCGTAACAGGAAGTTTTTAATGAGCACATTGTTGTTGGGATCCACAGAGCAGGCTTTGTGCTGCTTCTGAAGAAAGTACATTTGGTAGAGATTATTTTTCTGGAATGGTTTAAGTATGCACATGGAGAGGAAACTGAACATGTCCCCACAGTGGTTTCCTTTCAGTATGAAGCTGCCAGAAGGGCTGGAGCCAACGCCAGCTTCAGGAGGGGCTCGTGGCTTTGACCTCGTGGTCAAAGAGGCTGACCTCTCCACCAGGAGGGATGGTGGCTCGCAAATGGTGCTTCCCAGTCCTCGTTCCAGCACGGTCACCTCCGTTGTCCTCCTGGAGCAGCCAGGAAGGATGTCAGTATGTCACCATTGGTTTTCTCCTCGTGAGCACACTTTGGGTTTTTGTTTTTTGTTTTTTAAGCCGTTCCAGCTACGGCCTCATGAACAGGTAAGGTGAGTGGCGTGCTGTGAGATGTGGAACTGAACATGATTTCAGATGGAGAGGCTGGGGTGGCAAACCACGCTCTTAATGCAGCTGTAATCATCGAACACTGCTAACTTGCAGGAAGGCACCAGTTCATTCCCACCTATCCGTAGCTACTGAGAAAATAGCTAGGGGAGAGAAAGTGAATTTTCAGTATGACAGACACCACAGCATGGAACCGGGCCAGAGGGTCTTCCCTCCCAGGTCAGCCTGAGCAGAGGTTATTGGGAACCGAAAACTGCTGCATATGTGATGCCTTTTCGCTCTTGTTCCTAGTGTCCATGTTGGACACATCAGTTGGGAGTCCAAGCAAAAAGAACCAGAAATGAAGGAGTAGGAGATAAAACGTCCTCCTCATCCTTGGTGGCATCCTGTTTGTCTAAGGCCTGAAGAGATGGCTAAAGCCTCCTGCATACCTGATGAGTGCTCAATTTGACAAAATTGGAACAGGAGCCTGTATGTTTAAGGGACCCAAAAGCCAAAATCATGTCACCTGTTATTTCAGGAATTCATGGGTTGAGCAGCTGAACTTACACGAACTTTTTCCTCAGCAGGGGATTTGGGCAGGAAAGCGTATTATTTAAAATTTGGTGACTTACCAGTAGTTTGCTTCAAAAGGATCTATCCTGCCCTTAATTATGATCCTTAGGTCCAGGACTTCTATTTTGTTTAGGTGAACAAGTGTTGTGAAATGCCTTTGTGAATCAAATCTAATCAAGTCGGTATTCTCCAGCTGGAGCCTGGAAACCTGCCCAGAGTGCATGGCAGGGGAGGACAGTGCAAGAGGCAAGGAGTGATGACAACCTGCCAGAGGAGAGCCGAAAAAGGTGGAGCAGTGAACTGGCCCCAGCAGACAAGGAGATTTCCGCGCCTTTCTTCTCTAAAACGCCTGAACTCCAGGACACACTGGGCGTGTGAGTTTACTCCAGTGAGCCCGAGGCAGTTTCACGTTATGCAACTGCTGTTTGCTCAGCAGATGAGAGGCCCAGCTCTCTCTGATCTCGGTGATGTTCAGAGAACAGACTCTTCTGTAGCTCTCTCCAGCATTCAGATGGGCATCTGCCCAATGCCAGGTGTGGATGCGTTTTGTGTTTTTCCGAGCCATGTTTTTGAGGGGGCTTGAAAATGAGCATCTGAGGACCCCATAGAGGCTTAAGAAGAAGAAATGATTAGTATTCAAAGGACAGAGTGAGTAGAAGGAAGGGACGTATACCTGAGTTTTCATTCTGGACGTGTGATGGTGACTGCCCTTCAGGGTTGGGGTGGTGCATACCAAGGGGTCTTGGGCACAAGGATATGCAGCCCCATCAGCCTCAGTGCTCCGACAGGGATTGCTGGTATGGTTGCAGTAGCATCTGGAGGGAGGACTGTCCTCCAGGGTCTCAGTGCATCCCCAGGCCTTCCCTGAGTTGTCTGCCAACAGCACATGAGCAGGCAGTGACACTTCTGGTCCTCTCTCCACAGCTAAAGGCTTGCCCTTTAACCAGGTCACTTTGGGGAAAACCTGGGATCCAATCTCTGCAGAAGTTTGTGTCTGCGGTGCAGCTCCACACCAGCATCATGTGCCGGCAGCATCTGCAAGCACTAGTGTGCTTGTCGGAGACACTGACAGTCCTGGCGCGTTGCTCCCGCGGGGCAGGCTGGCCACACGGAGAGAGCCGCGGCTGCAAATCGGCAATTTGAGATGTGCTGATGTATCTGTCCTGTACTGATCTGCACAGCTGGAGCGACCAGCTTGACTTGACATATGCTAATCTGAGAGGCAGAGAGGAGTCTTCTTGTCCTCCCATGTCTCCTCATGGGAGCCTGTGGCGCTGGCAGTACAGCACCATCTGGCACCAGCACTTACCACGTGCTTATTAATGGTAAAATTGGGAGAAAGGTACCCAGCATGTCAGCTGTCCCAGGCACCGCCAGGCTCACGGCCTTCAGGAAATGCTGCGGTTCGCAAAGTTAAATGAGAAGACTGCTTCAGCTCACCCCTCCTTCACAGCAGACAAACAAATGAGCACGTCCTCTGGGCGAGCATCACATCCACACGCTGCGTTGACGTGCCGTGCTGCGCAGGGTTCTCAGGTCTTTTGGGGAAGGCGAGGAGCTAGAGCCCTGCAGCACATGAGGCTGGAGGAGTACCAGTGCTCTTCAGTACTGAATCCAAAGAGCCCAACGTGACCCAGAGCAGAATGTAGGACAGCCTTGCGTCAGGCCCGAAGTACACACCTGCCTTTTAAAAACAATCAGCAAGTTTGATTACAGTGCAGCGCGGCAGCCTGACCGGGGAGACAGACAGTATCACTGGTTTTTATCATCGGGGCTGTAATTATGCCTGCAGGTCCCATGCTGCCTGGGCCCCAGTATGGTAAGGGTTGTACGAGACGTGATAAAAGATCATCCCGGGCCTGAAGAAATTAGAATCTCATTTAGAACATCCCAGGAGGGCGAGCCAAATGGGGATGGTGTAAGGGACTGAGGTTGGGAAAAAGCGGGGTGAGTTTGATTACAGATAAAGCTGCTTCCTGGCGGCTCCCGCTGAGCTGGGAGGCTTTGCTGGCACCTTTGCCGTGTGCCACGCAGGCCTGCTCGTGGAAACGGGCACGCGGGGCGCGGAGGCAAGGCGCGGTGGCGTTACAGGCTTTGACTCAAGGAGGAGGGGGGTGGGTTGCAGCTATATGTATGTGTGTGCGTATATATATATATTCAGAAGGGGAGGAAGCAGAAGGCTGGCGGAGGGCGAGGGCGCACCGAGTCCTCCGCAAACAGCCGAGACCACCGTCCCCGGTAGAGCCGGCGCTCCCGCTCGGCTGTGCCCCCGGCGCTCTCCGGGGCCCGCAGCACAGCCCCCGCCGGTGCCCCCGGGGCAGGAGGCGACCGCCGGGTGCCGCGGGGCCGGGGCCGGTGCCGGTGCCCGCCGCGCGGTGTCACTGCCGGCCAGGCGGCCGCCGCAGCGGAGCCGGGGTGCGGGGAGGGCTGCGGGCTTGCAGCCCCGGGGAGCCGGCAGAGCCTCTTCTCTCCCCCGCCCCCTGCCCCCTGCAAATCCCGCGGGCGGGGGATGCTCCGGCAGAGCTCCCGGGAAGGGGCACCCCGGGCGGTCGGACAGCCGGGAGGAGGGCAGGCGCCCCTCACCCTTCCCGTGCCGCCCCGCCGGGTTGGAGCGAGCAGAGGTGATGGGCGAAGCCGGGAACAACTCCCTGCCCCGGCGGGGGCTGGCAGGCAGGAGAAGCCCCCATCGAGACTGCTCGGCCTGGCGCCCAGGCAGCTCCGCTCGCCACGCAGCCCACGGAGAGCAGCCAGAAGTGACAAATCCGAGCTTGGGGCAAAGCGGGGCTGAGTGCGAATGATCGCTCTTTGATTTATTAGTAGTATTCTTGATTTTCACTGCTGTCTCAGCGCGGGCTGTAGAGCAGCTTCCAGCTGGCTGGCCTCCAGCTGCTACAAAGGTGCCGGCAGCTGCTGCCGCCTCACCTGCCTGCTGCACCTTTCCGATGCAGGAGGTGCTGGAAGGCTCAGGCCTCACATTCCTCTTGGCGAAGACACATCTGTCATTCCTCGGGTTGCCTGCTGGTAATTATTCACACCGGACATGGTTAAAAAAAACCAACAAACAAACAACAAAAAACCCCACAACTTTCTGGTTACAGGTGGGGCTTTGACACTACCAGAAAGGAGTCCAGGGCAGTTAGTGCTATTTTGGTATATTTGGAGGATTCCTGGATCCTCTTCTTTGGGCAGGGGGAGGCTGAATTCTGCAGCCCTCGGGCTGAACACACTTTCCCCTGCGTTTTACTTTCAAAACCAGTCCTCTGCAGGCTGCAGATTTGGCGAGCTCTGTTTGGGAATCTAGCCACAGGGAGAAGAGGGGTCCCTCAGTTCCTCAGCAATCTTCGTGAGCGTGGTATTAACGCGCTCACCAAGGAGAGCCAACTTTCCCCTTCTTGCCAGAAGCCTGTTCAGCAGGGTTGCTGCAGATGAGTCCTTCCTCCTAACAAGCAGACATATCTGAGCCAGTAACCTTGCTCTCACGATGCACAAAGGGCAGCATTTGACCACGCTACATTGTCAAGCAATCTTAATTCTCCTTTGAGCAGCTTTTAATAGCTTTCTCCGCTTCCTCTGGCTTCAGAATTTGCTTTGATAATTAAAGAGCCTGAAATGTCATATGTTTCTTTATGATGCCTACCTGATGAAATTTCCTACAGAAATCCATTTTGTCTTCCAGTTCAAACAAGTTACCACATCTAATATGAGATGACAGGCAAGAATTTCATACAGCGGGGCATACACTGAACAACAGTGTCTCAGCAGGCTCCTGCCCTCCGATACAACTCACTCACTCAGGGTAGCTTTGGAAGGAAAAGCCCAGTATTTCCTGGACATACTTAATCTCCAGCGCCCTTGTATTGTTTGTATTTCTGTGCGTAAGTATTTTGACATATGCGTTCAAAGCACTTAGCAAGCAGTAGATCACTGTCTTTGGGGGGCCGGGTTCGGCAGGTAATCAACCTGCAACTGGTGTTTGCTTTGGGTGCTCGTGTGGCCAACAGTCCCCCAGGCAAGGCAGAGAGCAAAACACACGAGCAGCAAACCTCATTCCTTCCTTAAGCTTCCTAGGGCTTTACTCCATTCACTGGTCTTTTGCCTTTTAGGGGTGTTCCTCAGTTTAAAGGGCTCCCACCCCAGATACAGGTATGTCTTGGTGCAAGTGATATGAGCTGCAGTGATATGGGCTGCACTCATCGCTTCTGTGCAAGGTCTCACAGTTTGTTGCTCTCCCCGAGTGCCACCACAGAATTACGGAATTCTGTGACTGTCTTCCTTTTGGGTTAAAAAAAAAAATCAATTCTAGCACTCATCTTTCTAGAAAGAAGCTTCACAACGTAACTGGAGCACACCCAAGAGGCTGAAAATCAGAAGAGAAATTAAAATATCCTGCATTCGATTTCATGTTAAAGCTGGCAATTTTGAAAGCGCATTTTATGTGCAGGGGTGGGGAATGAGTGGATTTTGATTCACTCCTTGATTTTGGAGTTGGAAATAGCTGTCTCAGTGCAGGTGGAAGTATTTGCTTCCGCCACATGTCTAATGCAGAACTGGCCTGTGCGTAAAACTACAGAGTAAATGATGACTGCTGAGACTTGGCAGGACCGTTCTCATCTGAATTAGTTTTAGAGACATCTGGGCCCAGAGATGCAAGCTGGCGCTATCCCGGTTGTGCATTATGCCACCAAACCATCTCACGCAAAGCTCCCTTCCCACAGGTGGGTATTAACAAGCACCACTTGTTTCGGTGCTTGTCGGTGCCTTTCTTCACTCCCTCCTCTTCACCAGCTGTCGGTTTGCTAGATGATTTCTGAATGTGGCAGGTGGATGCAATTTCCTTTCATGACCATTGCAGCAGCTCGCACCAGATCCCACTTACTGCCCCTTTGGGAGGTACAGAATTAGGCGCTGGTGGGTGCAGTCCTGTGGAGCAGCAATGACTTTGAGAGGGTTGAGGGTCTGCCTCCCAGAGCACAGCTTATGGATGATTGAGACCAGTGCCAGGCCCCCACCACTCAGGAGACTTCATGTGGCTTCTGGTGAGGGTGATGTCTCTGTCACCAGCCAGCTGGGGCCCGAGCATGGGACTGTCTGACCCCAAGGGGAAGGCTGAGCTGGGCAGGAAGAAACTTTCTGGAGAGAAGTACCTGGCAGGGCTCCTCCTGCCTGGAGGAAGGCAGTGAGTAATTCATGAATGGTAGGTTGCTGTGGCATGAAGGGAGTAACGCAGCATCTGGACAAAACATAAGCTACGCAGTCACTTTAGCTGCATTAATGCATATGGGCCTGCTTGCCTGAGGTATTTAAGAGATGAACAAATTCCTGCACTCCCACAGATAAATTAAATGATGCTGTGTACAATAAATATTGTATAACAAGCTTATTAAAGGCTGGAGAAGGCTTGGGCTGCTATGAACAAAGATGTGGGCAGAGATGTGGATTGATTTGAATGCATCTACATGATATTTTTGTGTATGGGGGTATTTTAAACCAGCTTTATAATTGGCAAAGTTGCCTTAAGTCGAAAAAAAAGTCAGACTGGATACAAGGAAATATTTTTTCCCTGTGAGGACAGTTGAACACCAGAGCAGGCTGCCCAGAGAGGATGTGCAGTCTGCATCCTTGGAAGTTTTCAAGATTTAGCTGTATAAAGCCCTGAGCAACCTGGTCTGGCCTCATTGTTGACCCTGCTGTGAGCAGGAGGTTGGGCTGAGACCTTCTGAGGTCCCTTCCAGCCTGTATTATCCCTGATCCTGTCTCCGTTCCTGGAAGGATTGGGCTTTGCCATGCAGCCGTGGCTCAAACGGTCTCTGTGTGCACACCCACGCAGACACGAGCTCACCCCCTTCCTTCCCTCCCTCCCTCCCTGAGCAGCTGGTATTTTGCTGGTGGGTGATGTCATCCCATTTGCTTACTTAAGAGAGGCATCATTAGCGAGAAAGTAATTTATGTAATGCTGCTGGCAGTGCAAATTAAGGCAGAGCCGGGTTAAGCAGGCCCAGGGCAATGAGGACACGCTCTCATCGTGGGCTACGGAGAAAATTGCTGCAGGAGGCTAGTGGGCCGGATTACAGGAGATCAGAGGATCGAGGAACGCTGGGTTTGTTTCCTATTCCCCACGCTCTGCACAGCAGAGCAGCCATGGGAGAGGGTTTTCAGTCTGTTGCTATAAGGGAGCTCAGTAAATGCATGTTTCCTGGCAGTGCCCTTTACCCAAAAAGACCTGCCTTTGGAGATCAAATGCAGGCTCAGCTTTTAAAAAAAAATAGTTTAAAAAATTGGTCAGTGTTGTAAGATCACTTTTTCTGTCTGCCTGTGTGGATTTCTGTACCAGTTCTGCCTTGTGAGACTGTACCAAACCCCAGAGCTACTGAGGTGCCATAGCAGCTAAGGAGTGGGGGGGATGTACGGACCTCACAGCAACAGCAGAAGCTGCTCTGCAGACAAGAGGGAAAACTTTAAAGGCAAAACTCAGGAAAAGAGGGAGAGCTGCTTGGAGGTTGTTTGAGCAGTAGATGCACCCTGGTGGTTTCTTCTCCCCTACTCGTGTACTATTACTGCCTATGCTCCGCTGGCACTTAGAAATGACGGTGCTGTTGTGGAGCAGAAATGGTGCACAACAGAGCGCTTGCCACCAAGGACGTATCTCAGACCAAACAGAAAACATGGATAAAGGAGGGACAGCAGCTAGAGAGGGCTGGTCAGGGGATGTGGCACCCTAAAGCACCTGTCTCCTGACTGTACCATACACCTCACCTTCGGAGATGTGTGTCAGACTCTGGATTCTCCTGAACTCTGAGGGAATTTGAGTGTCGAGGGTTTATACTTGTCATAGCTGAGGTCAGAGTCTGACCCCCCCACCTCATGTAATTTAGCAGCTGATGTTCCTGCGCAGCTTAGCCTACACAACACCGGTTTGCCCATGTTGCTAATAAAAGTCTGGTTTGGATTAGCACACAGGGCTAGGTGATCAGGAAGGAAAAGAAATGCAAACATACAGCCCTTTGGTAGGCAGGGTAATAATCATTACTCACTGGCTCACTAACAAGGATGGATCTTGCCACTGTAAAAGAATAAGCATTATTGAACAACATCCTAAAAACGCCACTCTCTGTAAGGAGGCAGACAAGACCCATGGAAGAGAGGAAAAGAAAGCAGAACTGGTGAACCACATAAACATTATTGATTTTCAGAGTTTTAAAATGTTATTAGGAAAGCTGTCAGCGTATCTTAGGTGACTGGAGACAGGCAGGGGGACAGCTTCTACTGGGGTTTGGGGCAGCACAGTCTGTTCTCCTGCTGATCTGAGATCCCTTGGTGGGAATCTGGCAGCTGTGAGCGTTAGTGAGTGCCAGCTGAAGGTCTGGAAAGCCACCAGTGCCAGCTGCAAGTCAGAGGAGCACTGCTGGGCATGCAGCTGGGGTGCAGGGTGGAGGGTGCTCCGAGATGGATGCGACACGCTGGTCCCTTCTGCCAAAGCAGCGAGTGCCACAGGAGCTAAGCTGCAAGCCCTGTGAAGAGGAATTACAGTAGTCAAGCCTGTGTCATGACTGCATGTATTTCTGCTGAGAGACTCTGAAGGGATCTAATGAAGGGATAACGGGAGAGGAATACCTTTGAACCACGTGAGCTCCCTCGGGCTTTCCCAGGAAAGGAGGGGCTGAAGGGACTGTGGAGGCTTGCCTTCTGCATCCACCTCCACCCTGTCCCTGCCAAGAGGCAGCTGGAGAGGAAAGAGAGGATTTTCATCCTGCCAGCACCTGCCAAGCACTACACCTTTGCTATAATTTGGGCTAAGGACAAAGGATCCCTGGTTCACCTGGGAGATTCCTGCTCCCAGTGTAAATCACAGCGCAAGAGATACACAGCTGGTTATTAACCTAACCTTACACCGATCTCTCAGCCTAATGTGTGGGCACGACCCCTACTAGCAGTTTTGTTTGTGCATTTAATCCCAAGTTCGTTTACCGCTGGGGACTGATGCTGGTACCTGAGCCTTCTGGGCATGATTCCAAAGAAAGTGGGAGCGCACCTCTGTCCCTCAAGCTGGAGCCCACTGAGATTGAGATGTAGTAGCTCGGCTACCCTCTGTGGAGAGGGTGGGCTTGGGACATGGAGAGGATGGGCTTGGGATCTGGAAAGGACCCACTTTCTTGCACTCATCCTGGCTGATGAACACCATCCACGCCCCCTCCCTAGGGCAGCCTGCCTGATTTGGGAATCCATCCCCAGGCTCTGACCCTGGGGCTGTCTGGCCAGGGAGAGCTGCTCTCACCTTGGCTTGGTTTCTGTACATTTTTGGGCATCCCAAAGGACTGCACACCATTGTGTTCAGCCAGTCTGAAGGTGACTGAAATTGCATGGAGTTTAAAAGTAAAATTACTTGTCACTACACAAACCTAACTAAATGCACATTTATTGTGCTATGTATTGTTTTTAAGCAAAGCTATTCTTATAATCATATTCATTGACAATTAAAAGTTTATATATGGAAATCTAGCTAAAGATACGAATATTGCTTCTTGATTATAATGACAAATTGCAAAAAGAAAAAAAAAATAGTAGTTCTCTTTGTTCTGCCTTTCTTACCTGAAGTAAGAACCTGGTTAAATCAGTTAACTATTATCCTACACTTCAGAATAATGCTGCTAAAAATGAAACATAAAATTAGCCTGTCATTTTTCTGTCGCTCACTTGATATTCGAGCTGTCCTTCTGCAAAGCTTTTAATTTCCATTAAAATACCTCACGGCAAGTGCGTGGAATTTCAGCAGCAGCAGCAATTGACCACAAACCAGTCCAGCCCTCGCCTCCTTCAAGCACGCCCTGCCTGGCCAGGGCTATCCTGCTCACTGCTCACTCAGACGGAAGTTTTGCTTCTCCTCCCCACAAAGACCCTCTGAGATTCTGTTCCTTTGGTGGATTGCTTGTCCTGAACTTCTCAGTTTTATCTTTGAGCCGTCAGGATCAAATGGAGAATTTTTAAAAGCCTGAGGAGAGTCTAGAAGTGAATTTGTTTCTAGTTTTAGCTGGAGAACTCTGTGTGTGTTGGCTGGCACACAGCCGATGCACAAGCCCTGCCCAAAGCCAGCCAAAGCACTTTGCCTGATGCAAATTCTCAGTCTCTCAGTTTTATTTCTTCCATCCACAGGCTGCCACTCTGATTTTTCAGACGGTCCCTCTGCTTAATGCTAATTTTAGGATTTCACCAGTAGTTTCCAGACCTAGCTTGGCCTTGCTTTTCCTCCCAGGTTGAAACGTGTATACATCACATCACTAGAGCCAAAAAATGTGTGCCAATTGAAACCCATTTTAGCCATGGTGCAGTCTCCAAGCAGTGCTTGTGTGCAAGTTTTCATGCCAGGTCAAAGCAGGCATCATCCAGCATTAATCGTGGTGACCGTTCCTAAGGACAGACCTAAGGCAAAGCCGATCAGTATTTGCCACCACATCAACTTCTTCCAGAGCAGTGCTCAAGGACATGACATTAGTAACCTGGTACAGATATGTTCAGGCACAGGTGGTGCCTGGTGATGAAAGCTGAGCTAAGTCATTTCTAGCAGTTCACATTAAATAGCTGGTTACAGGCTTGAAGGTAACTGTGAACCAGGGTTTTTACCAGTGGGGGAAGCAGGCTGTGGGAGGAAGGGTTGTCTGGTGCTTACACCTGCCACATTCAGAATGAGCAGTAGAAATTTTAAAATAGCTAATAGCTTGCCCATGGTGCAGGGGGTGCCTGATCTTGCAGTAAAACTGCCCTGCTTCTAGTAATGTGGTCTCTATTCCTGTTCATTTAAAAGCTGTTGCATGCCTTTGGTGCTGCTGACAGGGAGTGCTGGCCAGGGCCAAATCTTTTCTCCAGTTCGATGCAGTGGCTCACTTTTGACGTGTAATATTTGGTGGGCTTTTTTTTCAGCAGAAACTGTCAATCGTGTTAAGCAACGTGGAAGACATATGCTACTGATACGCAGAGATCATCAAGATTTGGGACTGGTTTGCTTATTGTCACCTCTAACCTGAGTTACATCAGGAAAGGCTGCTCACTCCTGGGCCCTGCCTGGTTCCTACCTAGGAAGAGATGTCAGCACTCCTGGCAGCTCACCTCTGCTTGCAGAGATCAGCCCACGCTTGATCCCAAACTCCCTTGGAGTGCGGGGAGCTCAGCTTGTCTTTGGTTTGATAGCTATTTTCCTTTCAAAGGCAGCAGTGAATGCAGTTGAAAGGCATCAGTTTCTAAAATAACCCCCCTCCTTGAAAATACAGTTTTTAACTTTCTCAGAGAGCCTTGAAACTTCTGCTAGAGTCATAGGAAGCAAAAGCAGCAATGTTAGGAATGAATGAATGAAACGTGCCTCATCCACTGCTGAAGTTCGTCTGTGCTCAGAGCTGTCACGCCTGGGACTCCCCGGCCAGCCCATCGCAAGCCTTTGGGGTGAGCAGTGACTCATCCCCCTCCTTCTGCTTTTCACACCTCCACACATCTGCCTGTGTTTTTAGAGTTGCGCTCCAGTGAGAATAACAGCTTGTTTACTCAGTGAAGGCAACATTACCGGTGCCTCAAAAAGCTCTGGATGGTCCTGCTATTGGTGAATGGCACCAGCATTTTCCTAAGTTATGTGAAGCTGTTTTGACATGCTGTCAGAAATATTATAAAGAAATAAACAGAGGGTTTTTTTTCAGTAATTGTGCATTGACAGAGGAGGAGCTGGAATTTGCACCCCTGTGGCCTGCAGGCTGCTGAGCCCCTCTTCGACGAGCCTGTACTGCATCCTGTTACGCTGCAGCAGCGGGACCTGGGGTAGTAAGTGACTACCTTCCCCAGAAAAACATTTGGGAGGAGCGGCTTTGTGTTTGCAGAACCCAGAAAGAGATGCTGGAGGAAGAAGGACATTTCCTTTGCATTTCCCTGGGACTGTGATCGTGACTTCCAGGTGACAGCTCCCTCCCAAAGGCCAGGGAGATACAAGACAGCTTTGCATTAACTCACGCGCTGGAGAGACTGGGGCTCACCTGCCAGCTTGGTCCGACATCCAGCTTGGGGATCCTTGCAAGAGGGATGCAGGTAACTCCTGGTGTGTCAGTGGTCCCCTCACAGGCCCTGGTGAGTTGCCGCTGGGCTGTCCTGTCCTCCAGGCAGCAGATGCAGCTGTGCACAGGAGCTGCTTTCCACACAGGCGGTTTCATTAGACCAAGCCAAGCATTTAATATGAAGCAGGGCAGCGGCACTGGCTCCAGCGGAGTTTCAGCTGTCTAGCAGAGACGAGGGCTCCTTTCAGGACCAGAGCCTGGTGTAACTTCCTTACAGCCAGCATGCAGAGAGAAAGGAGGGCTTGGCTTTCCACAACCACTTTTCTGAAGTGACCCACACACCTGGGGCAATGCCTGAGTAGATGCCTAATCTGGAACCTGCTAGTAAAACAACAGAAGCACTGGTTTTTTAGCTTTAAAGATATTGGACCATCTTATAGTTGAGCATCTTTTACTTCAGAGTCAGTAGCTTCCTCTTTTTAAGTTTCCTCATTGCACACTTATTAAAACCAGACTTCTGTGAGCCTTGTATTTTGTCTCCTTCAAGATGGCTGCTAAATATGTGTTTAAAAACCCCAGGTGTGTGTCTGCAGGCTGTGCGTGGCAGGGCAAGTGGGAGTGAGAGCTGGTAATAGAGGACAGCAGGAGCTCTCGATTTCCTGCTCTTTCTATTGCTTTCAGATATCTCTAAAACAAGGTGCTCCACAGCCATGCAGTGCAATTTGCAGCGATGAGACTGCACTCTGTCTTTGTCATTTCGATTTCTTTGGTTTTTTGCTGACCTGAAAGATTAATCCCTGCCTCTGTGCCTTGCTGTCATTCAGTTCCTGCAGCACAACTCCTGACTCCTGTAGTGCCCGAAATACAATTTAACCAGTGACATGAGGTCTTATTCCTCAGCCCTCATGTCACTCGGTTAAAGCCTAACTGAGAGGACAGCTTAATGTACATAATCAGCTCCCAAAATTGTTGTGTGTGGAATGTTTATGCATCTTCCCCCCTTCCTAGACACGTCCATCATTAAATCATCCCAAAACACGCTAACAGTGCACACACACATGTTCGTCCTATTACAGAAGAATCGCTCATTACAGATTCCAGGACTCCGCATTTCTCAGGCACGAGGTAAGCAACATGCCGGGCACCAGCTGCACACAGACTGTCATCCCTCACATGGCACATCACTTGCTATGCCCTGGTTGACTTCTGCCAAAACATTATCCCAGCAGTCACGCCACATTTGGCTGTGTAAGGGGTGCCAGTGCCCTCAGCCAGGCAGAAGACCGTAGCATTGCATCTGTTAAGTGCAGGCTCAGAGAAGTGGCCAGATCCTTGGCTGCCATAAATTGTTAGGGTTGTGCTAACCTCAGAGGAGCTACCTGCATTTGCAGTGCATAATCACCATTTAGGAATCTGGGCCATTAACGAGACAGATGGTCTTAATCCTCTTCTTATTGGGTAGTTGTGCACATCACAAGTAAGACTTATTGGACTGTTATGGGCAATCAGCAGAGACCTCAAGGACTAAGTGTCAGTGGAAAGTGAATGATTGCTGCCTCTGCAGCTGGTCCCTCCCAGCCAGGTTGGAGCAGATGGCAGGCGAGAAGCTCTCCGTATGGTACCTGTTCAGTCACTGAAAAGAAGACCGGTTCTCAGGACAGTTACAAGCTTCCATAAAGAATAAATAAACCACCCACTGAGCCAAATAATAGCTCCAATAGCCAGGAAACACCTTAAAGAATAAATGTGCAGGTAAATCCTGTCACAGAGCCATCTGATTCAGGATGCTGAAACCCCTGTGAGAGTTGACCGATGTGTTTCTGCTGAAAACAGCATTCCTTGCTGGCGTTATGATTTCATTACAGTTGGTATCATAACTCAAAAACGCATTTATCTGTCTTTGTCAAGCACCAGTATGGCACGTCAGGGGAAAAAAAAGAAGCGCTGTTGTACAAACTCAGTGAACATTTCAGCTTACCACAACTCAATCTTTCTTTCTTCTTTCCCTTGTGCTACTGCCTCAGCCATTTTTGAGTGCTGGCTGTGCTACTTTATAAAGTGTCATAGTGCCTATGCGTGCCCACCTCCACCTTCCAGCTTTCTTTTGCTAGCACACAATGAACATCAGTTCAATGCCAAGGATCAGGCCCCATGAGTCAGTGTGATTTTTTGGCCACTCTCTGTGGCCCTTTTTAAACCATAGCAAAGCCTTTGAGTAGAGTTAATGAATTATTCTGCAGAGGCCAGGCAGTTTCTGGAACGCTGGACTCAGACATCACAGAACTAATCCTCCTGTAGACCTGTCACTGAAAACACATCAGCGTTTCTCCCCTTCAGCTTCCTCGCATTTCAGCTGCTGGTACAGGACCGGGTTCATTCTGGCCGAGCTGTGTTTCATGAACCATGGCAAGCCACTTCTCAGAGATGATAATCATTCTAATCTTCTATCATTATCTCCCAAAGCATCAGGAATGTGCTGGATAAATATTTGCAGCAAAAAGAGACCTCAGCTCCCTGTGACTGAGTTGGGTTAAAATCTGACCTTCTGCTTTGAGCTAATCTCCAGTCTAAAGCTTGAGTGTATGACAGGCACAGATGATTTGCTCTCAGCAGGGCTGAAAGGAGAGTAAAGAGAGGGCAAAGGTATCCCAAGCCGGATACTGCTCTGATGTACGCATAGGTTAGATCCCATGCTGGTGTGAACAGACTGAAGTCAACACAACTGTGGTGGTATACCTTAGGCTGAATATCAAGTCCTTCAGGGTAAAAGTTACTGAACTACAGCCATCAGAAATGTACCTCATCAAACGGGAAAACACCTGAGACATTAAGTCACCAGGTCTGCTGTCTGACCTTCTAGAGTGGGACACAGTCTCTCTCTCATGCACACACACTCTTTTTCACGATAGAGTGCTAACTGCTGCTGCACTGTTTATTTTAGCCTATCTGCTCCTCCACAATCACTAGATCAGCACAAGGTAAGAAGACCATTTCTCCACCTGCCCTAGCCCTTTATGAAATGGAGCGGCTTCACAGCTGTGCAGGACCCATCATTCCTGTGAGATGGATGGTCAGCATGGGCACCAGGGTCCAGCCCCAGAGCCTCTCCGTACCATATTTCATATGAGGATGTAGAGCTGAGCTCTGAGGAGGAGCCAGAGCCATCCTTATCTTAACTCAGCACAGATCCCAAGGTTGCCATGGCCTGTCTCCAGGTTAATGGGAGGCCTTTAGTGAGTCTTAGGTTATGAAAGCCCAAGATGGAGGAACTGAGGACCAGTGTCCCCATATAGGTATTGAAGAGGATGGAGCTCTTATTTCTGTACATCAAGACCATTACTTTGACGGCAATATATTCATAAGCACATCAGAAAACCAAGGCAAGGTAGACAGTGCCAAGGCTCATTTCTCTGGCTGAGCCATCCTGATAGATGCAGGGACCAGCTGGGAGCCTGGGCAGGGACACGTGCTCACACCCCCAGGCAGCAGAGGGAGGCCAGTGCCACAAGCTGTATGACGTGCACATTCAGGGGCAGTGAGGAAGACATACCACTTTGCAAGGAGGCAAGCTACCAGCTGCTGGGCATCATAACCTGAGGAGATGATCTGCCGCTGCCTAACACAGCCCACTCCTCAGAGCCAGCATCCCTCATGTTTGTGCGTCTCCTTTAGAGACCACCACCATCAGGACAGTTGGCTTTCTGGTACAAACTAACAGCGACTGGAGGGAAAGCTAAGACGGCAGTCAGACCCTCTGCTTTGAATGTTGTAGCTTGTTTGCCACTAAAATCTCACTCT
Source organism: Ciconia boyciana (assembly GCF_034638445.1). Taxonomy (NCBI): domain Eukaryota; kingdom Metazoa; phylum Chordata; class Aves; order Ciconiiformes; family Ciconiidae; genus Ciconia; species Ciconia boyciana. The sequence goes on along the minus strand of NC_132936.1, from coordinate 103,141,474 downwards.
AGAAGTTACATTTCCCCTCAGCATTGCGTCTGTGTGTGCATTTCCGTATTAAAAGTACTCACGCTGTCAAAGAAAGCTGGTCACTGCCTGTAGGAAGCTGTACTGGACTCTGCTCACAAAATGAAGACGATATGAGCTGTCAGGCACAGACAACATACTATGCGTTTATGTCCTCCTTCCTGACAGATGATTTCACTTCAGCAATAAGCAGCTGTGCTGGATTTGGCTGGATAGAGTTAATTTTCTTCATAGTAGCTAGTATGGGGCCATGCTTTGGATTTGTGCTGGAAAACAGCGTTGATAATACAAGGATGTTCCTGTTATAGCTGAGCAGTGCTTACACAGAGTCAAGGCCTTTTCTGCTTCTCACCCCACCCCACCAGCGAGTAGGCTGGGGGTGCACAAGGAGTTGGGAGGGAACACAGCCGGGACAGCTGACCCCAACTGACCACAGGGACATTCCATACCACCTGACATCATGCTCAGTATATAAAACTGGGGGAAGAAGAAGGAAGGGGGGGACGTTCGGAGTGATGGCGTTTGTCTTCCCAAGTAACCGTTACGTGTGATGGAGCCCTGCTTTCCTGGAGATGGCTGAACACCTGCCTGCCCGTGGGAAGGAGCAAATGAATTCCTTGTTTTGCTTTGCTTGTGTGCGTGGCTTTTGCTTTCCCTATTAAACTGTCCTTATCTCAACCCATGAGTTTTCTCACTTTTACTCTTCTGATTCTCTCCCTCATCCCACTGGGGGGGAGTGAGCGAGCGGCTGGGTGGGGATTAGCTGACAGCTGGGGTTAAACCACAACACAGCTGAAGGCAGAATGGGTTATTTGTTTCACATTTTACTTTTTGTCAGTAATCTTCCAGGGGAGTCTCTCTAGTTCTGCTACCTGCTGCTAAAACGGGTCCTCAGAGACAGCAGCACCTAGCCTTCCCCCTTCAAGAGAGAAGCCTGGTCATTCAGGTTTCTGTTTCATCTTTTGCTGGCACTTGAGGCTTGTCTGCATGAAAAAAATAAGACACCATTGAATATTATGGAATTTATTATTTGGGAGAATTTGGAAAAAACAGTCTTAGGAAGAGCAGAATAAGAGTGTTCTTGCAGTAGCTACTCTCAGATGAGACAGTCTCTCCCTCCTGGTAGGCAAGCTCTGAGCAGGCTACCGTTTCACAGTAATATCAGTACTCAGGAAAGAAAGGGGGCTTTCATTTTTAAACCATTCCTTTCCAGGTCAGCCATGAGTCGAGAAAGTAACTGGTGTGAATCTAGCACCGGCACCACTTGCAGACTGTCAGCCCTTGGTAAGCAGAGCTGCAGCATCCACCTCCAAACAGGCAGAGCCGTGGGAGAAGTTGTGCAGGTTTGTGTGCCCACTGCCACGAAGGACCTCCAACCCCTCCGAGGGGCAGGGCCCCAGGCTGGGAGCACAGCTCAGTCCCCGTGCCCAGCTCCATGTGTGGCCTTTCTCTCCAGACCATAAGCACTGGAAATGGGGGGTGCAGAGAGCGACCCTCTCAGAGGCTGGACCAGGAACAGTACCCGCTGCTGCACTTCAAACCTCTTCTTCCTCTGTAAGTCCGTGGAGAGGCCAAGGGAGTACAGTGGGACAGGGACTGTCTTTTCACAGAGAATTAATTGAAGGCAATGTTGAACGGAGATGTTCAGTATTTTTTGCTAACTTCCATGAGGGAAGCTTGTCTTTTCTTGATATAAGGGGGTGGACAGCTTTTGCATATGAAAAGAACTTCTTCCTTCTACATTTACTCTCCAGACTGCCTCTGCTCTTGCTCACAGAGCTGCCTGATCCTCAGATTTTCAGCAGCTCCAGTCCCTTTATTTCAACAAATGAGCCCACCTACTAAACTGGTATTTTCCACATTGGGCCTAAGGTACTAAGATCCCTCACATTCTGGGATTTCCTGGTAGGTAAGGGACACAGGGAGCTCAGTACCCTGCAAAAGCAGAGCCTGCATATTCTGAATTTTCTCCCCGAGACACTAATCATAGAAAAGAAAAGAAATTCTCTGGTACAGTGGCTGCAATTTGCCTGGCTCATCTACAGGGAGGAAATCTTCAATGAAGTCCATATTGGTTCCCATTTGTCCCTTCAAGTTCATGCACATAATCCAGGATCAAATCTTCCTCTGAATTTGCAAACAAGTTATAGCTTCAGCTTGGGAGAACGTGTGCCATGTACTTCGGAGGCTTTGTACATGTATATATATATATTCATATGTATATATATGTCTAAATGGGTGGCCTGGGAGTTACAGTTGGCCCTGACTGCCTTTGTCTCACAAAAAGGCAGTGCTTTGGGGGACATATTTATCTGCTTTTCTTGCAATGCTGTGCATTAATGCTGTTCCTCAAGCTAAGAATAGATAGTCTTCATCCTGATGGCTGTTGAAACAGCATGGACCAGAGCAGCAAATCTTAGTAATATGCTGGCCAAATCCTGCTCTCAGCTGCACAGACTTCTGTGCAACAATTTGAAAGTTAATGATGCACTAGGGACACTGTGGTGTAGATGAAGTACCATAACAAAGAAGTGCTGGTTGAAAAACCACTCTCAGAGCTCTCTCTGCTTCCTTTATCTCAGTGTAGGAGGTAATTTCAAATAAGGTCTCACAGGGATTTGCTATGAGCCTGGTTCTACTGGATATTTTTATTAGTGTCCAGTGGGGTTGACTGGAGAATATATTTATATCATTTTGCAATGACCTTCTTGCCAGAAAGGACTGAAAGCACCTGGAGTGAGGGCCTGACTTAAAAATGATCTGGACTAACAGGGGAAATGGCCCAGAATGAAATTCAGTAACGACAAAGGTGAAATTATATATTTAGGAATTTACTATAGAACTATACAAGTGGCAGAAGTACTGCAAAATAAGACCCAGGCGTCACAGCAGGTCACGAGATAAATACATGTCACAGGTATTCTACTGCAGCAGTTGTTCTCTCCATCTACTTGGTATACGATGAGGACAAATCAGGTTAATTTGTGTGAAGAAGTTATGCTAGATATGAAGAAAAATGTTGTTACTGTGAAACTTGTGAAGCACAGCTAGTAGCCAAGAGAGGCCACAGGATCCCTGCCATTGTGAGTTTAAGAACAGATTAGATTAAGACCTGTCAGGGATGGCCGTCGTGTGCTTCATGTTGCCCCAGCACTGGCAGTGGGTGAGGTGACCTCCCCGGCCCCTGCAGCTCTGTGCATGCTCAAGCCTGTGCAACATCAGTCCTATCTGCCTCGCAGCTTCTCCAGCAAAGTCCTTCCCCATGCTTGGGCCAGCCGATGATCTGGAGCTGCGAAGCGGGCATGCAGGGGAGGTGACACTGCTCATGCTGCTGCTGTGGGACCCGGGAAGGCTGCTGACACCAGCCACTACTGCTGGGAGGAGGCTTCACCACCAGTGGTGGCCACCTTCAACACCTGGGCTTCAATGGCACAGGGATGGGCGAGTCAGCACCGTTTTGCTGCTCCCTCCTTGCTGTTTCACTGCTAGGGTTGGAGCTGGTTCTGCCTTCATCTGGCAGCAAAGTGGACCTTATCCTTAAATCCTTATTTGAGGGAATACACTTTCACCACACAAATAGTCCCCGAATGTCAGTGGGCAGCAAGAATAAGGCCTGGAGAGACAGGATTTTTATTCTGCGCAAATTGTGGGACAACTGCGCAAACTTGCTGAGTTTTTCCATGTGGAAGAAGGGGTCACAAGGGGGCATTTCAGCCACCACGTGCCTGTGAGGTCCTACGTGGACTTTACAAAAAGAAATGGGAAAGTGACAGTCCTGTTGCTATATGTTAAGAAGAGGCAAAAAAGCACTGACCAGACTTTGAGAAAATAATTTAAGAGGATTGGATTTTGAAGCACTCATGTACACTTTGAACAGCTCCCTCTCTGCTAAAACCCAAGATTATTTCAGAAAGTTGCCAAGCAACACAGAGGCCATATATTGTAAAGACTATATAATCCAGACACTTGCTTCTTAAAAAACGAAAACAGGATCTGAAGGACAGATCAGGAAAATCTTGCTTTTCTGAGCCTGTCAGGTTTCTTGTCCCTCTGCTCCTTCCACACACAGGACCCCCTCCCCTGCCCCCCATATTCCTTCCTTGCTTCATTTTCTATATTGGGAAGAAGGAAAAAACAATGTGGTCAAAGAGACAACAAAAAACTATAAGAAGAGGCAAAACTAAGTGTGACAGCATTGCAGTAAATAAATAAGCACCAGTTAAGTTAGACATTAGCAATGCAGTTTGTATCTGAGCATTTCCAAATAGATCTCGATAAATGCAGCCCAGCTCTGCACCGTTTACATATCCCCCTTTGCCAAAAGGAGCAAAGGTAGTTGCTGTTACGCTCACAGGAGAGGAAAAGGGGGAAAAAGAGATGGATTTAATGGTACCCTTTTTGTAATTTCTTACTATTTTTGGCTCTACTCTCTGAGGGAGCTGGTGAACAAAAAGTTTTAAAGCAGCTGCCTGGCACTACTATATAAATGCTGGGGAAATGCATACCTTATATGTGTAGGGGGGTGGCAGGGACCTGTGCATAGTCCCCACTGTGCTGCTCCTTAATTTCTTCTCTGCAGACTAAGCCCTAGGAGCCCCTTCCTCTACATTCTGCACCACACTCACTGTTTCCCTGTGTCACTGCAAATGCCAAGTAATAATTGGGATACTCTCTTCTCTTTTGAAAATCTAGATGTTTTAAACTTTGTTTTTCATAAAGAGGTTGTTGGAAAAGTTGTTAGCCTCTGAAATGCAGTTAATCTTTGGGCAAATAGACTTTAAATGGTGCACTGTGGTCTAGCAACTATACTATAAACAGCCCTCCATTTGTCTCCTGTGGGTAATCACTGATTTCTCGGGGATTAAAGCTTAAGTAACACTCCAATCTAGGTGCGTGCATCAGACCATGGCGTATTACAGCAGATTACTCCTCCTAGTATACAGCTTGCTTAACCATTTAGAATCACAACAGAAAACTGATGGCTGCAATGATAAGAAAATGAGCACTAGCTTGTCAAATAATTAATATTTTGAGTTATGATGTAGAACATTTTACTGGCAGGCCCAAAAGTGTTTTTGTCATACAGAAGGGTGGGGTGGCAGATAAGTATCAAATTAGAAGATCTCATCTAGGCTGAGCCTGAGTTATTTCAAATATGTCTTGATAGCTGCTGCCCAACAGCCTCTGCATGTTCTCTTGCATTTGCTGCCTCACGCCGCAGGTATGGAGTTTTGCCTTCCAGTGATGTGCAGGACCATGCCACAGTGAGATACTACAACTCACTCGTGGGCATAGAGACTCAGGACTGATTGAACTGGCTCTACGTGTTGTGAATACAATTTACTAGATGCATCTGCTTCCATAGATCACCGTCTGCTTAAGAGACTGAAAACATGTGCTATTGCTAAATCACTGCATTTAACACCTTCCCCAGTGAAGCTCCCCTGCGGCATGTACTGTCGTTGGTTGCTGATAGTCTCAGGGTAATGCTAGGTAATGGATGAATGGGGTGGCCTGGGGCTGGCCGTAAGGAAAGAGCAATTGTTAGATTGAATTTAAATGAAATTTAAAAAAATAAAAAAAAAATCACAGGCTCTAGATTTAGAATAAATCTCAGCATTTGTGGGATTAGAGTTTCAAATGCTGACCTCCCACGCTGAAAGAAATACAGGTCTGTGGGTGGGTAATGCTACATATCTTATGGAAAACGGGCATTTAACTGAAGGAATTATGTTCAAGACGTTTATCTTAAGATTTACCTTAAGAATTCACATTTTAAAGAGAACAAGTTTCATATGATCTGAAAAACCAAACTCACGCTGAGGTTCCCCAGTTCTCCACCCTCCCCTTGCGATCCTACTTTAGTGGGCTGTTCGTGACCCACAAGCAGCGACTAAAATCTCCCCTTGCCCTTGCAACATTCAGGCTCTCCAGGCTTTAAATACACAGTCAGAAGGCAGCAGAGGGAACACACTCACTTAGCCTGTCCAAAACCTTGTGTGCAGGAACGGGTAAATTGTTGTGACTGCCCCCCACTTTTCCCAGCCCAGCTGAGCTGGAGCAGCTCTTGCAGCTTCTGCCGCAGCAGACCCCTCTGTCTGCAGGCTCAAGGGGAGAAAGTATGGGGAAAGAGGGGAGCAGCCTCCCTGAAGGGAAAGACTTCCCCAGGGCTGAGCCAGTGTGAAGGCTGCAGTATGCCAGCTTTTCTTTCCAGCTGTGCCAAAAGGCATTTGGTGCTTATGGCCAGTGTTTGAGTGCTCAGCAGGTTGGTCGAGCAGTGCAAGGGAAACCCCAAATGCTGGGTTGAAACCTACTTAGATACCAGTGCTTTCCATGTGCGGTGTGGGTGACCCAGGAAAGAATCTATGGGTATAAGTGATATCCCAGGGAATGTGGGCTTAATTCAGATCCCCACAGGGTGCTCCCCTCTGAAACACCCCAATTTCAGAAACCTTTATTCGTAAGCAGTTGTTGGCAATGGAAAAGGGGTGATCCTACTTCCCTAGCTGTGGGATGTAGGCTTTAAGGTCTTAGGATGTAGTGACAGCGTGATTTCGTACCCTGCATCTTTTCTTAAGTATTTAAAAGAAGCATCTGTTAGACCCACCAAGGATACAGGCATCCTCCAGAGCTCTGTCTGCCTTGGAGTGGGAAGAGTTGGCACAACTTTCTTTGGGAGGCGCTTACACAAACAGTGTGATCTCACCGGGACTTGTTTGAGTTTTCAGTTCTTGCCTCCAGAGGATCTTCCTGCTGTTGTGTCCTCCAGTCTCAAACACCCCATAGGTATCCTTGTCTTCTTTCTTCCTATTGATGTCTCCTGAAGGGAATGTACCTGATAAAGTTAGTATTTCTTGCACAATACATCCCATAAACTTTCAGTGATATAATTAAGTTATACACTGTATGGAGCAACAATTAGATTCCCTATATGCTCTGTATTTGTATTAAAAGAAACTACAGCATTATCATCTTCCTCTCTCCCCCTCCCCTTTTTTTTTTAATTCCCTTCCAAATGAGCTCAAATCCCTCCATTGATTTCAGTAGACTCTGGAAGAAACTCAAATAGAGTATGGACAAAGTCTTGGTACTGTTTAATTTAATGGCAAAATTCCTGTTGTACTGAATTTTGGACAGTACAAATTTCACTTTTGGATGAAAGACAACAAACGATTCAAAGCCCACTGGGACTAATGAAAATCTGTCAATCACTGTCTGTTAGATTCGCATCAAACAGTGTAAGAGAAAGTAACATATATTTGGGCAAGACAGAGGCAAAAGCCCTGCAAATATGGTGTGAAAGCAGTTATGTCTCTAGTACTAGAGGAATTTTCATCACATAATGAAAATCAATGCTTAAAATATTATTACCCCTGTAAAGGTGACATTATGGACTGTGTCAACTTTTGAGATGTGGTCATTTTAAAAGCCAACAACCTTGATAATGTCCTTTGGAGATTATTGTTTGTTAATAGTGCACATTAGGAATCAAGCAATCATAAAGAGTGCAATTAAGCGCATAATCACAGATATTTTTGACATCTGATTACTTTTAGGCTCCATGGCATTTTTTTGCACCTTCCCCCCTGCAGCCTAGTGTCTTCAATTAATTTATCATGACCATCTGTGTTGTAATTTTTGCTGCTCAGCTTGCCTTTCTACATCTGTTTTTTGGCTGAATATTTCATGACACTTCATCATTTTCACTCATAGTGCTAAAAATACGGAACTAATGTTTGCTCAGTTAAGTTGCTCAGTTAAGACAATCAGCAATTAAACAGACCACTACACTTCTGCTAAATGACTCTTTATAATGGTGAACAGAAAGGCAAGAAGGAAGCAACAACATTTCAAAAAGCGCGTATGAGGTTTCCTGGTGCTGCTTACCTCTGAGGCACAGAGGTAAAACCATCAGTGGTTCTGCCAGCTACCACAGTGCACGCTCTGAATCCCCAGCTTACAGGATGTTTCAGGGAGAAGGGGATATGTCATGTCTGGAAGATTATTGGGTTATTGTACTCTGGATAGTCTCCACGAGTGTAAGTGTTTTTGAGGGCCATAGCTAACTACACTCACTGCATCAGGGTTAAGGATGCTCTGCAGTACACAAGGGTCAGTGTACATCCAGCCTCTCTCCACTGACTACAGTATATCAGCAGGAATAAGCAGTTAAAGCTGACTTCACTGAGTGGGCCATGCATGCAGCAAAGAAGAAACATTTGTAGGTGTTTACTTCCTAGTGCCATCAAGGTTAGGGGTAGAGTGCTCCTAGTAGGTAACTCATTCCACCGCCCTACAGTGAAGCAAACATCTTCTATTGCTTTCCCAGAGTTCTTTGAAATGTTTAGCTTGGGAACTCGTTATCCACAAGAAATATTTGGCCAGGATACAAATCTTTTATCTGAAGTCACTGCTTCTGCCTACATTTTCTTCCCTTAAATTTCTCCCTTTACTCTAGTTAATACTCATTTTAAGCAATCTCTTTCCACTCCTGGCATTGTAGCACCCCACAATTCTGTTTTCTATGGCTTCAAGATCTCTAGGTTTTAGTAAACCATAGCAACTGTCATTTTCTCCTAAAAGAGGGAAGAAGAGCAAAAAACCATCAGAGCCTATTCAGGTACAGTAAGAGGCCTGTCACTCAGGAGCTTGTATAAGGTGACAGGAGAAAGGCCATTCACTTTAGCAAGAGCTATCCTTACAAGAACATTATGGTACGTTTATCCAAGGCAAAAGTCCTTGATGAAGTACAACCCTCTCTGCAATAGTCCTGTCTACCAGGTTTTCCTGACAAAGACCTGTATACCGTGTTCTTCGTCCAGCTGTGCCCTGGAACGCAATATCCAGGTATCTACCCCTTTTACTAACCCAGGATACTATTTTCTGAGTGGATTTTTTAACCTTCTGGATCGGTGGTCCCTGATGGCATGCCTCTTGGGTGAGGTCACACCCCGCAGCAGCCGAGGTATCAAATCCAAGCATTTAAGCCTTGCTGGGCACAGTCCCATGCCCACGAACCAGCAATAGCTTGTGGAAGGAGAAAGGGGCAGCCCCACAGTGAGGGGGGAGAGAAAGAGATATTTGCTAGAAAAGACATGGTAGCATTGGCAGTTTTTCTCAAATGAGCCTCAGCTACGAAAAGGCTGGGGACTGCTGCTAGAGACTGAATGCACTTTCTCTTTTTTGCTCATAGTGCACTTCTGTGTGGGTGGGCTGACTGGATTTGAAGTAAACAGCAGGAAGAAGATCTTCCGAGTGAATGAAAAATTGCTTTGCTGACGGAAAACAAGCACTATGAAAATACGACAAATAGCTCTGAAAGTGGCACTTTTCTAAGCAAGGTTTTAAGCCTATGAAAAAGGCAACATTCCCTCTTGAGCCCCATTATATTCATTGACACACTTCACCAGCCTAGCCAAAAAACAGCAGGCCCAATATAACCCTACCACATTATATTTTATTTTTGTCAGTGATTAAGTGAGATTATTTGCTTGTGGCTGGACCCATGCAGAAGATAGTGGCAGCATGATTGCTACCGATTGAAGAAGTCCATCTTTAGTGCCAGTGTCAGAGGTCTATGACTTTGGCACTGAAATATGAAGGCTCTGCAGCCAACATCGCAGGGGCTGCAGCTGCGGTGTTAGTAATGTGCTCAGGTGCGTCAGGGCAGCATCTGATAAATCATGAAAAATAGCAGTCCCAAATGGACAGCACTACAAATTACGATATGGTGAAACTTGATTGTCGTGGCATGTCCTGGAAAATGTATCACTGAATAAAGCTTTACTCCATCTATGTTACCAGAGTGCTGCTACTAAGCAACTGATGATTTGAATGCTGACTGATCAGGTAAGTCAAATCAGTACAACAGCATAAGAATCCTTGGTTTCAGCTGCTAAATAAGGTATAGGAGACATGAATGATTTTTTCATTGTGAGGCTTATATATCTGCAAAGAAATGCTCCTGCAGATATTCCCCAGTCATCAGTGTCTCTGATTCATGGCAGGAATTTCCCAGGAATTCATGGCATTGAAAATATAACAGCTCATTTACCTGGTACCTAAGTATTTTCAAGATTTGTTCTACACTAGTCAGAGTTGATGACTTTTGAAATAAGTTTTAATGGATGAAAATGTAAAGGTCTTTAGCCATGTAAGATGACTTTTAATTAAAACTCAACAATCCCGTGTTAAGCAGAGCATACCCATAATGTTATAAACCTCTGCAAACTGGGTATTTTGCTGGGCTGGAGCTGAAGCTCAGGACAGACACATCACCCTCCACAAATAATTAGAGCAGAAAATGCTTCTAATCTCTTTGTTAGTCCGGTTGTGTTATTTGATCTAATAATAAACTAGACATTAAAGAATATGAAGAACCTCATACATTTTAATTTAGACTGCAATGGGCATCTTTTAACCTGTAATTGTTTAGCTGGTCTGTTTTGAAATTTAGGTTCCTCCTTCCCTCTGTTTTGATTTATGCATGTACTGTACAGACGTACATGGTCTGAAACACCACTGTCCTCTGGCTGTGTGAGTACTGCATAAATAGCAAGATGTCAGAATGTGGGCCCTAATTTGTGACAGCTTTTCAGCAGGGACTTCGTGGACTTTACACACATGCTTAGGTTTCACACCTGCTTGAGCGGTGTCACCAGTCTGTGTGCATTCCTTAACCAAGGCCGTAGCTCTGCGACCCTCTGGTGCAGCTTGGCTCCCCTTGAATTTGGTGGGGGTTTGGCCAATGACACTGGGGATGTCTCTGCACATTTTTGCACTGTGGGAAGAGAAGCCGTCAAGCGCACGTGGCTGGGACCACGAGCGCGGCACCGTCCCCCAACACGAGGTGCTCTGCGAGGTGCGGGGGCCTGCTCCCTCACCGCCCACAGCCCCGTGTAATTGCCTGTCTCAGGCGGTCTCCAGGCCAGTTTTCACTCCTTTTCATCTCACTGACCCCTTACTCTCCTCAGTGACCTCTTACTAAATACAATCACTTCTCAGGATTTCCAAAATCCACACGTCCCTCACAGCTCCCAGTGCCCGGACCGCTGCTTATAACGTGCTTATTTCCCAGATGAAACGCTACCCTCTGACACTGCCTGTCCTTCACCTTCCCAACAGCACAGCTCCCCTTCCTCCTCCTCATCCTCTTCGCCTGCTCCATGCCCTTCCAGCTCCCATGCCGACCCCTCGTCCTTCTTCGTCCCTCCAAACCCAGTGAAACCTGTGTGACTTCTGTGACTGAAGCCCCTTGGACACCTGTAGCTATTACTGAAGGCCCTGGCAATAAATAAATTAAATAGATCCATTTACTGTGCCGCTATTTATCAGTGCAAATTTAACCTACAGAGGTAAGTCCCTGCGGGGGATCGACGCCGTCCCAGGGCCGGGGCCGGGGCCGGGGCCGGGGCCGGGCGGACGCCCCGGCGAGGCGCGCCGCCCCTGGGCCAAATCGGTTTAGCGTAGTCGCTATGGCAACAGCGGCTGCCGGCGGGGGAGCGGCGGGCGCGCCTCCGCCCGCCTGAAGCCGGCGGCAGCGGGCGGCAAGCGGCGGCTCCGCTCAACTTCGGCGAAAGGGCGGTGTTGAGGCGGCGCTGCCCTGGCGCGGCGCGGCCGCTCGCCTCAGCGTCGGCGGCGGGACGGGAGCGGGTGGCCGCGGTAAGAAGGAGGGGACGCTGCCGGCGGCGGGAGGGGTGCTGTGGCCGTGGGGCGCCCGGCGGGACGGGGGTGGTGCCAAGCGGTAGGGGACCGCTGTGTTCCCCGGCCCTTTCCGCGAAGAGTCCGGGGTTGGGGTTTCTCAGTTCCTGCGTTTGCCGCCGGTGTGGTTATCGCTGTCCGGCCCGAGAGGCTCCTGTGAGGGAGCGGCGGCCGCGTGCTGCCCGCCCTCCGCCGGGGCGGCGCCGTTAGAGCCAACGGCCGCCCGCGGCCCCGAGCCGTGAGGCGCGGAGCTGGGGTGGGCGACGGCTGGGAGGTGGGGGCGCGGGGCGACGGCAGTGAAACAGCGACCTTGCTTTAATGAGTTTAGAAAGTCCGCATTCTGTGCGTTACGTTCATTTCTTCAAAGTATCAGCTCAGCTGCAGATTAGAAAACCCTACAAAGTTCTCAGGATATGGAGGGATTTTTAAACAGGTACCGAAGTCTGCCTAAGTCGAGAGGTGTCAGCTTCTTGATGGGTAGCTGCATCTTGTAGAGGTACTGGACCGAGCTCTAATAGCTCAAAAGCACTGCTGTAAGCCCAGCTGTAAGCCCAGCTGTTATCCCTCGTCACCAGGGCTAATCCATACCCCAATGTGGGTTTAAGCTTGCTATGCCAGTTTAGAGGGCTTGACTTCAAGCCACATCCTCTGTCTGGTACCCTCTTCGCTCACTCTGGGTCCATCTGTCTGCACAAGCAGCAGGAGCGCTGCTGCCAAAGGTGAGCCGGGATGGGTGGGCAGGGAAGGGTGCTGGGGTGTTCCAACAGCTTTCCCAGGCTGGGCTCGGACACAGCACTGCAGGGCTGCCTGCATGGATTAGCACTGGGTAACTGGTTACGTAAAGAACAGGCAGCTCAGGAGGAAAGCATGGTTTATGCTGCCTTATGCTTATGCCACTCTTGCTTAAGATCTCTCAGATTAGACATCTGCCCTAAGTGTCTTCAGTGTGGAAGTCCAATGCGTAGTAACCCCAGCATGGTACCACTAAGGTCAGCCAGGTAGCTTTGGAGTTACAGCAGTGTAACTGAGAACAGACTACACTCTACGTCTCTTAATGCTAACACATTAATTAAAATCTGTCTCAAGACAGCACACTTCACTGCTTGTATGGCTGCCCTCTGTGGATGGGCCGTTGGTGGGTCATACAGCTATTGCAGAAGACAAGCATGAGCTTTCCCAGAGCTCTGCCAGTTGTTCCCTACGTTGTATGTGATCTCTACAGAGAGAAGCTTAAGTTTTCATGCTGTAAACTTAGCATTCTTCTTTTGGGGGCTAATTTTAAAACAATGCGTATTTTTAAGTAACTCCTGTCACAAGGACCAAACTTTAACACCGGTCTTAGTTTTCTCCCATACAGGGAAAACTCCCACATAGGTTAATAGTTCTGCAGTGAATTGAGACAGAGTGAGACTTTGGGGATCTCCAGTAAATATTCTTTCTAATAGATACAGTAACCAAGGTTCAGTACTGAATAGAAATGTACAGGAATCTGTTAAAATGCATTCTCACCTTATGATGCAATGAGTTACTCCTGCTTTCACAGCAGAATCAGTCCTCAGTCTGGATGTAGAATGCACATCTCACCCACCCATTTCCACAGCACTTAGTCTGGTCTATGCCACAGTATATGAATTAAAAAACCCAAACTTCAGTGGACCTGACAACAGGTGAAATATGCTTTTGGGACTGAGTTTCAAGCTCTTACTTTATATAATTCTAGAGATACAAGTATCTGCAGTGAATGACAGTATTAGAAACTCCAGTTTGTGACATTACTGCCCCTTTAATAACATTATGTAGTTACAATGACAGTAGAATAGAGAAAAATGAGCTGGGGATCTCTGAGTTTTAATTTTGAAAGCCTTTTGTGTTGGAGCTTTCCAGCGGATGCTATTGCTGCTTTATTGCAGCAATACTTTTTTGTGTGGTTTGAGTAGTTTTAATAACAGCAAAGCTATGTGTCTGTGTTACCTTCTGAATTCTCATTTACATGGCTGAATGAATGGTGAATACTTTAGGTCCCTCTGTCCTGACTGGAAACTTGACTTTGTAGTCTGCAGAGATTAAAGATACAGAATTGAAGGTGTGTTTGATTCACCACAGCAAGATAGCTGTATCTGAGCAAAGTATAGGAGTTTTAGTAACAAGTTAGGCAAACAGAGCAAATAAGTGTGTTTTAACTTCCTGGCTTCAGTGGGTTTAGGTAACAGTTCAATATAAGTTTTATATGATAGAGTGTTTTTATGGTTGCTATTAGAAAATATTGTTTAAAGCATGAGTGGGAATTTGGCATTAAAATAGTCCTGTTTCTCAGCAGATGGAACTCATTTGCTCTGATAAGTAGACAAACTGTAAAATGCTCCTCTGCTTCATAAGCAGATTTGAGTAACACCCACCCTTTTGCTTCTGCAGATAACACAAATATTATCTTCTGTAGAGTGTCCCAGCCATTAGCAGAGCTGTAGACTGTTGGGCCCTTCCTTCACTACTTCTTCAAGATCTGTAGACTGGATTTTCATCTGGAGTTAATCAACACAGCTCTTTTATTTATTTCAGCAAGGCAAATCTGTTTTATATTAGTGCAGCTCTACTGAAGATCATAAAGCTGTACCAGTGAGATCAGCTACTTTTTCTCCTCATGTTTTGACTAGCAGTTGAAAAATATCTTTCTCATTCATGCCTGAGCTTGGAGCCCAGTACATGCTGAATTCTTGTTTCTTTACCCCCTTGCAATCAAAGTGCAGCTGTAAAATGCACCAGATAGATATACTTGTTTTCTAAAAGATCGAAGCTCTAAGAATGTATTACAAACTACACAAATGCTGGGGAGGTGAGAGCAGTATTTTTCGTGTGTTCTCAATTTTAAAGAGTCTCATTACAAAAAATCTTTTGAGGGCTACTAGCTGTAGAAAATGTGACATACCCATGTATACCATAACCATTGTGGTATTTTCAGAAGGCCATTCAAGCTTTTCTTTGGTAGAAACGGTACCACTTCTGTTTCTCTTTTGTCTTCCAGCACCTTGTGATATGCTCTGACTGTCCTTCTGTTATGCTACCTAGTGGTGATTTTTACAGTCGTGCACATTCACGGATGGCTTAAGTGACTTGTAACTCTTTGTGGCAATTACACCAGACACAGAGCCAGCCCATTTCTATAATGCTGAGAATGCAAAGTCTGCTGGAGAAAAACTAATACAGAAATTAGACTGTATGCCGAATGGCAGCACGGTTCTCACACATTTTTGAGAGTGCTTGTCATTCAGAAGCAGACTCGGGCAGCAGCAGGAGCTGTCAGCCTGCAGCAGGCTGGTCAGACATGAGCGCTGCCCTGCTAGGGGCAGACATGCATTGCCTGGCATGCAAGGACCTGCAGGGTGCCACAGTGCCTTGTCACAGTTAGCTCACTCTTAGACACTGCTGTGAGGCTCTTTTTGCTGTCCTTAAACACCTGCAGCCATGAAGACTTGACAATAAATAATGTTTCATTTAAAGTGGTGGCTTGATCCCCTGTACTTCTGTTATTCAAAACTCCTTGCTACTTGTAACAGGGTCATGTCCCTGGATGTATTTTAATCACTGTGAAATTTTTTTGACCAGAAATAGCTTGTGTCCATCACAAGAGAATTGGTATGCTCATAAAGCGAAACACAGGTTCTCTGCTGTGGTCTATAAGCAGACCCCTGAGTGTCCCCAAGAGTTCTCTCTCTTTATTCTGCAGGTCAGAATGAGGAATGCTGTTGTATTAATATCATAATATTTGCATTGCTTTTACGTTTCTTGATTGAAAAGCTCTACCTACTGCTTTTTCAGCATTAATTGCCTCGTAGCTACTTTGGGAGATAGATGTCTGAGGTTATAATAATTTCCATGGCAAGTAGCTGTAAACACCATTGCCTTCCATGTCACTAAACAAGAAGGGAGATTCCAGGCAGATAGGAAGTAGGGTTCTTTAGGCCCTGGTAAGGTAAAAGTCTCTGTATGGAGAGGATAATGGTAAGTAACTTTGCAGAAAAGCAGTGGAGAACAGAGAACAGGGATTCTTTTACAAAGCTATGATGGACTATATAAATAAAATTGAGAAGGTGTTGGCAGCAGTTTCTTAATTAGAACTTGCTAAGATTCTTTGTTTGGAACAAAATTCAAATATCTTTCTCACAGGAGAAATAGAATTTGGGGTTCATCTATGATGCTGTTGCTACTTATGCTACTACATGCAGGTATAGCTAGCAGCATAGCCATGATCACAAATTCTGCCTGAGAAGCTGGTTAAATGTTGCATCAGTTAGCACATACAGGCTTCAGAGACGGGTGTAGCCAAATCAGCTTTAATCTACCTATGAATTTCAGTCTAGGGAGATACTTAGATGTCCTTTGCTATCCGAAGGACACTGGACTTTTCTGGATAATGTAACCCAAACTTTACTAAAGAAGCAAACAAAAAAACCCACTTTAATATGCTCCACAGTTTCATATCATCTGTTTTCCCCAAGACTGCATGTCTTCTAAAAAGTACAATTATGAGCACAATTTGGGGAGCTTGTCCCACTTCTTTCAGAAATAATTTTCCTTGTTTGTTACTCTCTGATCTGGCATGTGTGGAAAAAACGTTGAGTGGGTATCTTGCATGAACAAATTCTGTCTCTCTGCTCTCTGACTGTAGTAGTATGAAACTACCACCCACAAGAAGGGAGGGAAGGCATTTCCCAGCTCCTCAGCCCAGTTTGTCAGTATGCTTTCCCTGGATGACAGTGGATTTCCTGGGACTCTATCTATAGCCAGCTGAGTGACAACATTTCCATTGATGTCACTGGACTTTGGATTAGGCTCCTACTCATCCAGCCTCTTAAGACTTGTCCTTCTGCTCTGACACAACTACCATACCCCTAGGACTAGTGAGAGTCACTAAGGATTATCAGTAGTACTCCTGAACTGACAGACTGTGAAGGCAAAGGCAAACCACAGGAGACTTGTCAAACTGAGGACATGCCTTTATAGAGAGTCCAGCTGTATTCTCATTTTTTTTCACAAATGCATGTTTCCCACCCTCTGCCTACTCCTTGCCTGTCCTGGAGGGTGTTGGAAGCTGGGAACCAGGAAAAGGATCAGTGGAAAGGGATTTTTTTATTCTCAGAAGTTCATCTTCTACAAGGCAAACAGGTCCTGCTGATTGACTCATGGTTTACCAGAAAGCAGCCGTGCTGTAACAAGTCATAGCAAGTGGTGATCTAGCCTGCAAGAGCCTGTAGGAGACTGATGTCTGTTGGGTTACATGAACAGCCTCCAGTTGGCCAAAGAACAGCCAGAGAACAAGCTACAGAAACGTATTCCCTTTGTTAGTGAAAGATCTAGGAAAGGCTGAAATCCTGTTTTAGGAAGGTGAAAAATAAGGCACATGGACTTTGATATTTCTGATGATTCTTTGTGCATTCTCTGGAGGAAGAAGAGGAAATCACCTGGGGAAATATGGGATAAGGTAAAAAAGTGGAAGATGAGGTGAAATTGTACAGAACATGCCGTGAGAAGAGAATGGAGAAAGCTGTTAAGTACGTGAGGGTTAAAATGCAGGAACTGCTGACAATGTGGAGAACAAAAATGAGATTTGGAGAGAGGCAAAAAGCTTCTTTAGAACTAAAGCTAACAGGAAACTTTTACATGAAAAAGTCTCAGAGGGACTTACTAACAATCACTAAAAATTGAAGAAACCCCTCAGAAGCTGTGTGAGAGAGAAAGCGAGGTATTCCAGACTTTAACATAGCTAAGGTAAATGTACGCTTAAAACTCTGTGAGGTGGTTTATCACTTGCAATCAATAGTGTAAGGGGAAGGTTTGTCTTCTAGACAAAGGTCTAGGGTCAATGAGGCAAAAGTCTTGAAACCCAGATCTGTTTCTGGAGTGGAACTTACATAAACCACTCTGAAATTTTGCTTGAATAACACCAGAGTAGTTCATCAACTGGATTATGTCAGCTCCCAGGATATCCTCTTACGAGGAATCAGAAAATTAACTAATTGTACAACATAAAGATCTGTATTCAGATGGGGCAGTGTGCCTTTCTTTTAATAATTTTAACATGAATACTTGCAAAGTGTAAATTTGTCCTTTTCCCCAATAAGAAGGTCAGGCTGAAACTTTTGCCTTCCTTTAGTTGCCCACATCCTGCCAACAGTCCTTTGAGTCTTTCCTAATAAGAAAGCCATTTTGAGTCATTTAATGATTAACCTGCATGTGAACTTTAAATTAAAAACAGCAGCTACAATTAATGGAGCCCACAGTATCTTCTGCAGGCTGCAAAGACCAGTAGTGGGAAAAGTGGTGGCTTGTCAAGCCTACTAAATAGAGATGGCTGGTTTCCAGCTCTCAAAAGGAGGAGATGATGGATGAGACATGGGGAAGGAAACAATCTCATGCAAACAAGACTCCCTTAGGAACAGCCAGCACAAGCTGCCAGTGTGCATGAAATGCTTGGATAGGATTTTCCTTCATTTGAGAACATGCCATTTAAACTGCAGATGAGGTGCTTTCCTTAGTTCATACTCTTCTCATGTGGAAGCAGATTTTTCAAGTAATGTATGGGAGACAAGTGGAAGCCCCATTCAGAATCAGTGGTATCCATGTTCCCGTATCAAAAGCAAATCTGCCTGTTACCGGTGCTTTATGAAAGCTCTGGGACAGGGCAAAGCTCAGGTTCAGCAGGCGTTCAGCAGACAAGGTATCCAAAATATTTTTCTAACTGATTGTCCTCTGCAATACTAGTGCTAGGTAAAATGGTTCTCCTCATGCAGAACCACTTGCTTTGAGGGAGACCTGCAAGATAAAAACATAAAGGCAGTAAGAACAGCCCAGGACCATGTCAAAGCCAGGGCAGGTCAAATGAGAGCCTAGGTCTCCTTGCTGTGTTTCCTAGTTCTGACCACTAAATTTCCCCTCTTGCTCCTCTTCTAATGAGACAGCTGGTGAGCTAGGAAGAGCTGGAAGGACATTCCTCAGCTTCACAGTTATACTGCTTTATACTGATTTACCCCTAACGCCACTGAAGTCAGCAGAGTTAAACCAACACAGGACCAGGTCATAGCCAGAATAAAAGCAAAGTAAGCTAACCCTTTGCTGGTAAAATACAGAAGGGCATGCTCACCTTCATTGGGTGAAGGTGCAAATGGAAATAATGATACCTTAATTGGTCAGATACCTGTAAAAGCTTATGAAAAATTGCTATTGTCACATAAGCTGAAAAGAAACAGGAGACTTTTAAATCTTTTACAACAGCCTGTGGTCTGTTCTGCTACTCACTTTTGCTAGCAGAGGGCTCACCTATGTGATACATAAGGGTTGACAAGACCAAGGAAAAGGTCTTAAGTTTTAAGGATCTTCATCCTTAATAACGTGTAATGGTGAGGGATGCCACCATGTAACAAGATCCAGGTACATGTTAGGATGGTGGGATTATGGAGTTGAAGCTGTCAGCATATCAATTCCAGCCTGAGTTCATTCAAGTGTCTTGGGCAAGTAAGCCAGCACCAGGCAGCCAGAGCGCTGTGTGGTGATTTGAGAGCTGTTAGCTGGAGCCACCCTGGCGATGAAAACAAATGAAAAGACCTGCTGCTCCTCCTCCTCCACAGCACAGAAATGAGATAGAAGCAGGATTACTTCCAGCAGCTGCTGACTATGGCTGCTATCATAAGGATAATCATAGCTGATACTCCAGGGCAAAAACAGTCACTACAGCAATCCCTCATGTATAAGCACTGTAAACTAGCAAAGGTGTTAATGTTTATACAGTCTCAGTACCTGTGGCCTTACAAGCCTGGGTAGCTAGATCTGTGTCCTGTGGAAGTTTTCAGCCCTTTTATGTCTTCCTTCTGAAGAAACTGGTATTGCTTGCTGGGAGAGGTAGGATATAGGACCAGAGAAACTAGTCCTTTGATGCAGTTTGGCAAACTTCCTGATTCTAGAAGAACCTAAGCATTAGACCCTGAAATTGTTTCAAACGAGGGGCACTGTACAGACTATCCAGGTTTTTGGAGCATTTTCCTTTAATGGTGTGACATATTTACATAATATGAACATTTTTGAAAGAGAACAAGGCTACATTATGGCAAGTGATAAAGGCATGAAAGCAACTGAAGCACCCTTCTCACCTGGTGCAGACAGTGACAGTTTTCCAGGCACTGAAGGCAGAATCCTGTTGACCATTGCTCTTCTAGGGAGTCAGGAGCTCGTGGCTCTCAGCTCTAGTGGGAGTACTGGGTAGTTACGAGCTTCTGGTGATTTGCATTGTCACTAAAGGCTCTAGGCCCCAATATGGCAGCTTAAATCAAAAGCGTATTTGTCTCCCTTTTATGTCCGTCTTCATGTCTGTGTCTCAGTAGTGAGGATTTGCTCAGGCCCTGCAGAATCAGGCTCTTTAATCCATTGCCCTCCTGTTAACTTTTGACGTCATGTCCTGACTGGGCTGCTGCCAGGAGTAGCCTTTGGTAATCCCAGCTGTGACCATTATTTGTGCCACCCTTTCTCCCTGGGGGCTAATGGAAGGGATCAACAAGGCACGTAACTGTGCTGTGTGAAGAAACAGATGCTGTTTTGCTCCTGTTCAGGTCCCTAGTGCCTGCTTTGGATTCCATTGTGTTTAAATACAAATACAATAGCTAATAACTTTGTTCCATGCATTGTCCTCTTGATGTGACTATGTGAAGGGATTGGCTGGGTGGGGAGTTAATTCTATCTTTTGCTGAGCTGATTGGTGCAGTTTGTTCTGCCTTCTAAGTGCTGGGTAACTCCCCAGCAGCAGAAGCCTCTCACTTAGAAGTAGTAACAGTTTAAGCCTTGGTATGCTGTCACTTCCCTCAGCCCAGCGGCAGTTCCCTTGGCGCTGGTGTTAGCACCTCAAGTGTGCTGTTCCAGCATAGCTGATAGTTGGCCTTCAGCTTGTAGGAGGTGGTGTAGCCTCTCCTGCATGCAGTAACGCTTTTGCTAAATAATGGTTAAAGCTCTGTCTGGCCTTCTCATTAATGCAACTGTTGCTCCTGCCAGTACTAGCTAAGTACAGACGAGCTCTACCACTTATGTTACAGCAGCAGCAGCAAACCTACCCAGGTCACCTATCCTGCCCTCCCCCCTCAGGATCCCCTGGCTTGCTAGAACATGGCTCACAGGAATAGTTTGACTCCATGTGTTGAGTTTTGGCATGTAGGGTGCTGCAAGGTCACACCCTCCCATGAGGGTTCAGACAGGTGAGCCCTAGCCCCAGATCTTCTGTGTTGGCAGGAGAATGCTTCCCCAGCCTAACCCGGAGGGAGCAAGGTATCCTTATAACTTGACTTCAGATGTAAGAACTGTGACTGTCATTTTAATTATGTGGTGACTGGAAGTTCAAGGGAAATGGTGCCTCTTCACACTTTGTCTCCCCCTCTGAACAAGTTGGCTGCTATGGGTGAGATTTCTCAAGGTGCTCAGCACCAATTAGTTCTAAGGGCTAATCCAGTAGCACTTTTAGGTGAACAACAGACTCAAGGGGTGTGTGTGCGAGAATGTTCTCAGCTGAGGTGTGTTGATGATGACACTATTCTTTTTCTCTCCCTCCCTACCTTCAACCCACTTCCAATGAAGACACACAGAGCACTATGTCACTGACATCCTGGTTCAGGTGGAATGAGCCCCCAAACCGCATTTCCCAGAGGAACCCCACAGAAATGGTGGTTGAGACGCTAATGATGGAGCTGAGCTGGCAGACCAAGCAGGCAGAGAAGCAGCAGCGAGAGCGGGAGAATGAGTATCGCAAGATCAAGACTGGGGTGGACTACGGCTGGCTGGTCAGCTATCCAAAGCAGAGCTATGATATCAGCCCAGGAGAACGGCTGCAGCTGGAAGATATGTGTACCAAAATACATCCTTCCTACTGTGGGCCTGTCATACTCAGGTACAGTAAAAGATCTCATAGTACAGACCTTTCCTTTCCCCCTCTCTATGATATGTGAGGAAGGAATGAGAGTTGTTAGAACCAACAGAACAAAAACTTGGCATCCTGTATCGTAAGTCATGTTGGGACAGTGACTTTGTGGAAGGGAAATCTAATGTTTTAAGTCAGTTTAACATGGTATCATTTCCTCCAAAAAGTTACTAAATGCCATTTCCCTCTGAGGCTGGCTCAAGTACTTTATGCTCCTGAGCAGCCAGAGAAGCCTTATCTTGCCTGATCAACAGTTACCATTTCAGTATTGTGATGGCTTTTGCTTCAGTGTTTAGAATCTTAGAATAACTGAGGTTTAAAGGGACCTCTGGAGGTATGTGCTTCAACCTCCTACTCAGAGTAGCACCAGCTTCAAAGTTAGATCAGGTTGCTCAGGGCCTTGTCTTGTCCATTGTTGAATATCGAGGTTATATTGTGAGGTTATACAGGGAGAAAATTAGAAGGATCAAAGCCAAACTAGAACTTAATCTGGCTACTGCCGTAAAAGACAATAAAAGATGTTTCTATAAATATGTTAGTAACAAAAGGAGGGCTAAGGAGAATCTCCATCCTTTATTAGACACGGGGGGGGGGGAACATAGTGACAAAGGGTGAGGAAAAGGCTGAGGTACTTAATGCCTTCTTTGCCTCAGTCTTTAATAGTAAGACCAGTTGTTCTCTGGGTACCCAGCCCCCTGAGCTGGAAGACAGGGACGGGGAGCAGAATGAAGCCCCCATAATCCAAGGGGAAATGGTTGGCGACCTGCTACACCACTTAGACACACACAAGTCTATGGGGCCGGATGGGATCCACCCAAGAGTACTGAGGGAGCTGGCGGAAGTGCTCACCAAGCTGCTTTCAATCCTTTATGAGCAGTCCTGGCTCACCGGGGAGGTCCCAGTTGATTGGAGGTTAGCAAATGTGACGCCTATCTACAAGAAGGGCCAGAAGGAGGATCCGGAGAACTACAGGCCTATCAGTTTGACCTCGGTGCCGGGGAAGGTTATGCAGCAGATCATCTTGAGTGCCATCATGTGGCACGTACAGGACAAGCAGGTGATCAGGCCCAGTCAGCATGGGTTTATGAAAGGCAGGTCCTGTTTGGCTAACCTGATCTCCTTCTATGACAAGGTGACCCACTTAGTGGATGAGGGAAAGGCTGTGGATGTTGTCTACCTAGACTTCAGTAAAGCCTTTGACACCGTTTCCCACAGCATTCTCCTGGAGAAACTGGCTGCTCATGGCTTGGACAGGTGTCATCTTCGCTGGGTAAAAAAGCAGGCTGGATGGCCGGGCCCAAAGAGTGGTGGTGAATGGAGTTAAATCCAGTTGGCGGCCAGTCACAAGTGGTGTTCCCCTGGGCTCAGTATTGGGGCCAGTTCTGTTTCATATCTTTATCAATGATCTGGACGAGGGGATTGAGTGCACCCTCAGTAAGTTTGCAGGCAACGCCAAGTTGGGTGGGAGTGTTGATCTGCTTGAGGGTAGGAAGGCTCTACAGAGGGATCTGGACAGGCTGGATCGATGGGCTGAGGCCAGTTGTATGAGGTTCAACAAGACTTAAGTTCCGGGTCCTGCACTTGGGTCACAACAACCCCATGCAACACTACAGGCGTGGGGAAGAGTGTCTGGAAAGCTGCCTGGCGGAAAAGGACCTGGGGGTGTTGGTCGATAGCTGGCTGAATATGAGCCAGCAGTGTGCCCAGGTGGCCAAGAAGGCCAATAGCATCCTGGCTTGTATCAGAAATAGTGTGGCCAGCAGGACGAGGGAGGTGATTGTCCCCCTGTACTCAGCACTGGTGAGGCCGCACCTCAAATACTGTGTTCAGTTTTGGGCCCTTCACTACAAGACAGACATGGAGGTGCTGGAGCATGTCCAAAGGAGGGCAACGAAGCTGGTGAAGGGTCTAGAGCAGAAGTCTTATGGAGGAGCAGCTGAGGGAACTGGGATTGTTTGGCCTGGACAAAAGGAGCCTCAGGGGAGACCTTATCTCTCTCTACAACTACTTGAAAGGAGGTTGTAGCGAGGTGGGTGGCGGTCTCTTCTCCCAGGTAACAAGCAATAGGACAAGAGGAAATGGCCTCAAGTTGCGCCAGGGGAGATTTAGGTTGGATATTAGGAAACATTTCTTCACTGAAAGGGTTGTCAAGCATTGGAACAGGCTGCCCAGGGAAGTGGTTGAGTCACCATCCCTGGAGGTACTTAAAAGACATGTAGATGTGGTGCTTAGGGACAGGGTTTAGTGGTGGACTTGGCAGTGTTAGGTTAACAGTTGGACTTGATGATCTTAAAGGTCTTTTCCAACCTAAAGAATGCTATGATTCTGTGTCTGAGGGTGGAGATTGCACAGCCTCTGAACAACCTGCTTTGGTGTTTATCCACTCTCATTGGAGCCTTCCTTCCTTGATTTAAGCTGTCTAGCAGGTCTATTGAGGCACTTGTCCCCAGAGTCCAGACTAGCCAAAAGGTGCTATTGTGTTTTTCAGCCTGTGAGCCAGGTATTCCTGGAGAAAGGAGGGATTGCATGCTTCTCCCTCCCCTGGTCTCCCTCCATACTCTTGACATGGAGTAGGATGCAGGTGGGGCATGCAGTTGGCTTGAACAGCTAAGGTAGTGCTTCTGTCTTCTGCAGAATAGATGTAGACACAGCCTCTTGGACTTGCTGTTGAGTCTTTCAAGTGCTAGACATAGGATTGCTGCTTGCCAGCTGAGTAACCTTCCGTGAGAATGCCTTCAGAAATAGATCTAAGCCTGCTGTAGCATCCAAACTGGAAGGGAGGGACGTGACTCTTCCTTTGGGGGGAGGCTCTTCTAAGTTAAACCCTCTCACTTAGCACAGTGCAAGTGAGGAGTAGTGACTCTGAAGTCCACCTTAGCCAAAGCAAAGTTGTAACATGGGCCTTTATAATCCACTTCCCCTGTTCCAACATGTTCTTCAGTTGGGATTAGAAAGAAGACAGTCCTGACAAGCCATATACAATGGGGTGCTCAGCACCCCACAGTCCCTCACTGCATACGCTGGCACGTGTTTTCCCTTGAACAAATGAATCTACAGCTCTTCAACTACAACTGTAAGAGGGCTGGAAATAGCTGGTCCTCTGTCTTACAGTGGGGGCGGCCAGGAAAGGATGCCAAAGCTACTTCTCTAGCTCCCGTCTTGCCTGGGGCTGAACCTTGGAAGCAAGCTGGCACAGGGCTTTGGCTTTTCCAAAGGTTGCCATGGTGGCAGAATCAGAGATTTGGGATCATTCAGTGGCCGAGTTCTCTCCAGTGAATCTTTGCTGGGAACAGCATCAGCCTTGTATTTGTATAACTCCGAGCTATGCTGTAAACAAGCCACTCCAGCCCCTTTGGGCTTCAGTTATTTTCACCATCCCCGGGGCTGCTGAGCAAGGCCTGCCTGGCAAACAGGTTATTTCCATGAGAGTAGGCCTCAGTCGCTGGATTTGGGAGGCCCCAAGGTTCATGGTCTCCTTCAGAAAAGAGTATTAAGCTGAGCCATATGCAACTTGCTGCTGCTCTGCTTTTTTTTTTTTTTTTTTTTTTTTTTTTTAAACTGAGATCATGCAAGATGCGTGATTTCAGTGCAGCTTGTGGTTGTCCACTGTTCAGGATTCAGTATACTGTTGACAGTAGATAAATATACTCATTGTGCTATAAACAACATTGGTGGTCTCTATGCGGGCATAACTGAAAAAGGATAAAACCGTAATCTTAAAAATCCTCTGATAAATTGCTATTATAGGCTATCATAAATTGTATTACGGTATGATTCAAGAAGTGGCATGTTTTTGTTTGTTCCATACTATGCAGTTTGCATGGTTAGCAGAGCCACATTAAAAAAATGAGGCTTGCATAACCTTTCTTGGTTCAATTCTGTGATTGAGAAGGGAGTGTCATAGCCACAAAAATGGCAGAACTGGATTGGGTCAAAGGTCTGTTTGATCTCATGTGCAATCTATAAGTAAGACAGCGGCCAGCAGCATCAGTGTAAGGAAAAGAGAAAAGAACAAGGCAAGCAAATACAACAGTATGGACAATTGTATATAGCCTCCAACTTACTGTGCCTTGTAACTCGGAGACTTTTGGAGCCAGAAGTGGTCCTTCTGTCCATAATTGCCGTATGTGGCTTTTTCTTTCAGTAGTTTGTTTAGGTTGTGGGATTTCGCTTTTCTTTTTTGAACTCACGTAAACTTTTAGCATTTGTGGCACCCCGTGTCAGAGTTCCACATCTGAACTACAGCTCTGCTGTAGAAAACTGTATTTTGTTTGTCTTAAACTAACGTGTACTAGTTTTATTTGATAATCCCTTCTTCTTGTGTTGGAAACGTGAACAGTTGACCCCTCTTCTTTCCTACCTTCTAACTGAGAGCCCCGTGGTTCAGAAATCTTAATTGCTGACGTGGAAACAATGAGAAAGAATGGAGCTTGCCATGCTAGGAGCTGAAAATGTACAGGAGAAATAAGGAACATGCAATCTAACTAAGACAGCCAAAATTGGATAAATTCTCCTCTCAGAAAGTGAGATAACATTGAAACTTCCCCAAAATTGCACAAGATGAGTATAATAGGTATTCAACTGAAATCTTCACATTTCCAGTGAAGTACTTGAATCACAAGATCATTGCACTGCTGCTGTTTCCTCTTGAATACCCTGTGACTTTTTAATATGTAGTAACTTTTAGAAAAAACTTCCACCAAAAAAAAAAAAAAATCTATGAGCTTCCATTTGAAAATTCAAATGCAGAGCATGTACCTTACTGAGGCCCTTCGTTCTGTTGAAGTATTAAGCCTGATCCTTCTCCTTCCATCTTAGACATTTGAAGAGCTGAAGTCCTTTTTGATGTACTCGACAGGCATGTAATAAAAAACATAAGTAGCATGCATCTTGCAAGAGTGCAGAGTTTATTTTGTGTCATGCAAGGTCTCCTTCTTGGTGAGACTCTAAGCTCAGAGTCAAAGCCAGAACAAAACATTTTTGTACGGATTGTCAGAGATGTCACTTTATTCTCTAAAGGTCTAAATGATTATCCAAATTGTCCTTTTCTGTGGCTACAATTACATCTACTGAGAGGCAGAGTTTCTATAAATTTGTTTCTTTAGATGTGGAGAAGGCTGGAAAGGAGCACTTCTTAAATGGGAGGGGTTTTTTCCGATCCAGTTTGCCTGTTTTGTATTTCAGGTCAATAGAAACTTTTCTTTGAGTCTCTTGAAATTCTGGAATGATTCAGGTACCCTGCAAATACCATCAGGTATCTGGAGACTCTGATTCACCTCATACAAATAAAGCTGTTGCATTCAAGTGTAACTCAGCTTTAGGTTACTGAGTTGGAGATTGCTGACTACACTTAAAATTAAATCCTGGAGCCATTTGAAGGAAGTGATGGTGATTTTGGTGAGGCCCTTAGTACCTAACTGCCATGGTTAAACTGAATGAGTTGACCAGTAGCTTGCTAATACAGAATGCTAGGTTTTTGCCATCATTACTCAGAGGGTTAGCTCTAATCAGAGCTAGTTATGGTCTGTTTCATTTCTTTCAGTTTCAGCAAAAATGAAACAGTGGGTTTCTGTCCTTCTGTGCCCAGAGAGAAACAAACAAAAAACCCTAATAAGGAAATGTAAACCTGCATTTTGGTGATCTGTTATTAATACCACAGGATAAGGACTGTAATTTTCTAAGGATTGTGTATAGCTGAAGTGGTCTTCTTAGTATGCTTGAATGTAAGACAAATGACTAAAATCAGAAATGGATTTATTTACAATTATGAGCTTAAGTTTGAGGTGATGTGACATGAGTGTTGCAGTTAGTGTGGATGCCATAGTCATTTGGGAGCCAAGTAGCCTTCTCTAGCAAAGCTGTTCATAGCTTTACAATATAACCAGAATTCCTGCTCAAAATATAGATTCAGGAGTTAGCAGCTAATTATTAGCACTAAGCAACCCATGTTTTCTTCAAATGACTGAATCTACTTAGAGCTCCCAGTTCAGACAGCCACTCAGGAATACACTGAACTATAAGCATATTGTTTAAGTCCATGGACTTTCATTGGATTTAACAGGTCTTTAAAGTTCAGGCTGTACTTAGGAAACCTACTGAACCGGAGACCTACAGGATAACATAGGCAGGTGACAGTGCTTTAAAAAAAGCAGCGCCAGTGTGAGCCAAGCACAGGCATCTTAACATCTAATGGCTGTATGAGGAAACAAAAGGGTCACAATTTGAAAGAACAAATTTGTGATTAAAACACAGCCTGGACTGGGGAATGTGCTCATCCCTATGTGTGCATATACATGCTCCCCAGGCTTCTGTGCTGCCTCAAGGTGAGTTTTGTTGACAGTCACGTCTAAGACTGCGTGACTTGCATAATATATTACAGGTTAGCTACCAGTAGTATCATAACTTGTTTCACAAATAAGATAGATAGGTACGCTTTTCTGATGAGTAAGGAAACCCTGTTCAGGGATTTCTAGATACGGTTGTGCAGTTGTCTAGTTTGAAACTATTCCATGCAAAAGTGTAAGGGCGTTAACCTGTGCTAGAAGATAGGTGAGCCTTGTGCAATTTTGTGTGCTTAATTCTACTGAGCAGCTTTGTGTGGAGTTTGTTTCCCAGGATACAAGCCCATATTCCTTGATTCCAGTGGTTTTACTGTTTTTCTATGTTGCGTGCTTTGTGCAGACAGCAGACTGCTGGATCATCCCAGCACATCAACAGCTTTCATTGATAGCTGGGGAAGATGGCTTCAATTATGCATAGGTGGCTGCAGCAAACATCATCTATTTTCTGACACACAGACTGGTTTAGCTAGACGTCAGCCCCTGACAACTTGTCCATCCTTTCTGCTGAGAAATATTTGTGGCATGCACACCTTTTGGACTTCATATGTGGGCTGTCCCTTACACAAATGTGCTGGTACTGAAGTTATGTGGGCATTAATAAAGGGGCAAAGTTAGTTTATCCCATTGGGGGAGAGGATGAACTAACTTTGCTTCCCTTCTCCCCTTTCCCTTCTCCAGCTGAATGAGAGTGGCTTTTCTTTGGGTGACTGGCAGACAGTGTGTTGGATTGCTTTCTTTGTTTCTTAGACCTGCTCGAATCCATATGAAGTAGTTTTTGTGTTGGTCCTGAAAAGTCAGAGGTAAATCTTAACAGCAAAAGCAGAGTTCACAAAACAATTCTTAGCTGTCATAGCTATCTGCCTGTTTGCACTCTCCTTAGCTGTGAAGGTGGCAAGTTACACTGATTTTTAGAAAACTATTTCAGCTAGATTGGTTGGGAGTGTTATTAGCAACACAGGACATTAGCAATAGAGCTCTGTGCTCAGGGGGTAAATTTTTCATCGTACCACCCATTTTCCCTCTTGTTCCCAGAGCCAGTCACTGGTCCAGTAATAGCCTGACACACGCTGTGACCTGCTCTGGAGCCACAATCCAGCAGTATGACACACAGCTTCTAAAACTGGAGGCAGGGATGAGGCCTTTTGGGTGCACAATTGCCAATAGAAAAGAAGAGGATGTACTGATAGATATGTAATATGCCAGCATCTCTCTTTGAAATACGCATGGAGATAAAGTAACAGAATGACTCATTCAGTTCACCTCTGCAATAAAAGTCCTTTGAAGGTGCTTTTCCTGGTATAATAATAATAATGTTGCGAAGACTTGGGTTTCGATGGACTCATCTGTCTATGCTTCTGACTAGGATAAAGGGAAAAGCATATTTATTGTGACAACTGTTATTTTTGGCTCTTTGATAACGCAACTGAAGTGCCTCCTCAGAAGGCAGAAAGGATGTTTGCAATGTACAGCAGATCTGTTACCACTGTTATGGGCTACACCTCAGCAAGACCTAGTCTCTTGCTCTTACAGGCTCTACACAATTCAGTTTAGCATCATTGTGTAAGTACTTATGTACCAGTGTGAACTACAGCGCCTCAGAGGCTTTTTGCACTCAAATGCTCAAAGTTTAGAGGTTTTTTTGGTGGGGGGGTGGGGTGGAAGAAGGAGATTAGGAATTCATCTGAAGCAATTGAAATGGTTAAGGAACATCTTGGTGACTTTGGTAGGTTTTGTGTCAAACTCCTATAGCTTGACCCTGAAAGGGACTGGTGCTTCTGCTGATACTGAGTTCCCTCAGCATGCAGTACTGGTATCTCCACAGCTGTACACGTAGGCCAATACTTGCTGTGAGAGAAGCACACTGAAATATCTGGGATACAGCATCATGTTAAGATGTATGTCCAATACCAGGCCTCCACAGTAAGAGTCAAAAGGCATAAATGTACAAAGAGTCTTTTTGTTTTATCTCTGGTTTTCTTTCTGTCCTTATTATCTTGGGTACCTGTTGGTACACCATTAAGCAGTGTAATTCCATAGTGTGCTAAACTCCTTGTTACATTCCTAGGGCTTATCAAAAAAATGAGGCAGGATCTTATTCTATCAGCTTCTGCTGTATTATTAGGCTTATTTAAATGCAATCCTACTGTATTCCATCCTCGTTCACTTCTGTTGGAGAAAAATATCAAAATGCTTACACTCCTTATACACTGTAGCTTCCATTAAGTAAAAATACCTGGATTTTAGTGAAGTACCAGTTTAGCTGTGTCTGCTTGTAGATATAATTTTTATGTTAAGAACTGAATATTTATTAGAAGAGTAGCCATATTACCATCTGTCATAAATGCATGCTATTACGGAAAAACTAGAATCTCTATGTGACCAGCGTGTGAGCCTTGGGAGTGGATCCCACACTCTCCAGGCTGGGGACCAAATCACCCAACAAGGTGTCAGGAATGGTATGTTCTCTCCTTGGCCCAGCCAGTGACCCACTCAGTGACTTAAACAAAACTGTCCTTCTCTGCATCTCGTCTGCCTCACCTGCAAAATAAACAGTGGTAATTCTTCACTCCCCTGGTATTAAGCTAGCTTAATATAAATCAAAAAAACATTTTGAGCTCTTTGCTGAGAAGGCACTGGAGTAATTCACAGTTGTCTAATTAGATACAGCATCGTGCTGCCAATCAAGGTGTTATCAGCTGAGCCAGTCCATTATCTTACAGAAAGCCATAGGAGGATGAAATACCACTTTGCTGAAATTTAAATATTGAGAGACTATCAAACATGTAACAAAGAAGAGTTTTACAGGATTTTTTGTTTGTCTAGTGGCCAGTGGGTAATGCTGTAGGGGATGAGAACTGGAAACAGGGGAAGTCTAGTGGGACTTTCCCTGGTTTATCTTCAGCTTCTGGTAAGCAGCAGTTCAGGGATTACTTGAGTAAGGATTTGCATTTTGACAATCACATTTAATCAGCAGTGATGGGGACATTTTCCACAAACTTGTCTAATCATTTTGTTTCTTAAGCTACTGATAGCACTGAGTTCTGATTTAACAGGTGTTGTGTGAAAAGAGCACTTCCTCTGGTTTCAAACTTGCTACCTTGTAGCTTTGTTTGGTGCTCCCTATCATTTCTTGTGCTTATGAGAAACGGTGATTCATTGCTTCCTTACATTCTCTGTCTTGCTTGTGATTTTAGAGACCTTGAGCCTATCTTCATGGCCCCTCCCTGTTGTTGTCCCCTTCAGTCCAGGGAGTCCCATTTTGCAGGAGAGTGCAAGTTCCAAGCCCAGCACAGTGACTTGGCAGCAATCCCTAATTTGATGTTTTTAATCAAAGCTGTGCCTTGACTGTGCTTTCAGATTCCGGCAACTCATTGCTGAATATGAACCAGAAGTGCAGGAAGTATCCCGGCTTTTCCGCTCTGTCCTGCAGGAAGCTGCCGAGAAGATCAAAGAAGAGGAAGATGCCAAGAAGCTTGCCAGGCAGTGGAACACAAAGAACAAAACCAGCCTCTCCTTAACAACGTTTAAATCCCGGTCCAGGATTTCCCCATTCATCAGTGACATCAAGACCATCTCTGAGGATGTGGAACGGGGCACCCAGCCCACCAGGAGGTTTTGGAGCATGCCGGAATTTCGGAATGCCAAGGATTACTGACTCTATACTGAACAAGGTTTTTAGACAGTGATCTTTCAAAATCCCAGTTAACCCTTTTTTAGCTCTACTGTTTCTTCTTTGTTCCAGCTTTCTCTTCCTTCCTGTCTCTCTCTTGGAAGCTGTGTCCATAGTAACTGCTGCTGATGCCCATGGTGTATGACACAATTTATTACCGAACATGCTAGCCTTTCCTTTAATTTAGTAGCTATTCAGTAACCTTAAGGGCAAGGCTCTTACTATCTCATTTTTATTACTGCTTTCTTGTGGAAAATGAATTAGTTTTGTGATGTCTGTCTTCGCCTTCCCCCCCCCCCCCCAGCCTGAATGTAGTTATCTATAAAAGGTTTTGGCCCAAGCTAGTGAGAGCTGCTGGCTGGACCAATCTTGCTGAAAGCAAGGCAGCCACTTACATGAGTAAGGCTTGCAGGATCAGGCCTGTGATTTAAAGCTAGTATCTGATTTGGAACTGAACTTCCTTTTCCAACTAATAACCTTCCTCAGTGCTACAAGAAACTTCCCAGGTAACCTCAGCAGTGCTCTTGATCAGCTTTTTGCTGACAACTAGCAATCCAACCTGAGTAGAAACAGACCCAAGCTTTTTGAGATGAAAGGCCAATATTATTCCACAGCAACTAGTTTATGCATGCTCAGGTTTCTTGGGTATTTTCTCTTTTGTGCAGGCAGAACCCCCTGAACCTTGCACCTGCAGAATAGATAGAAACGTAACGACCTGCTGTGTAGATATACAGGCGGATACATCAGTGCTGTGTCAAATGCTGTTCTTGGTCCTCAGTGTTCTGTGTTGCTGAGGTAAGTGCTCCACCCCACATCCCAGTAATAAGTCAGTGGGCTGAAATTAATGTTTATGGCTAAGCCTGAAAGAGTACTGAAGTATAGCATCAATGTACAGAGAAGGGTGAAGGGAATCAGCATTCATCTACAGGGCTCTTTGTACAGCAGCAATAGTTGAGATCATTTTAACAAGCTGCTGCTGTGAGTGACTGAAGGGCTCTGGTAGATGAAGGTTTGTGCCCTCCATCTTTTCCCATGAGTGCTCGCAAGAGAGCTTTCCAGTATCACAGGCTGCTGGCCAGTGAGTTTATACTATTACAAAAGAATCTTTAATGCAAACTGAGTAGCTTGTAGGCTAGCATGGTTCTGCTGAGACCTTGAAGAAACAGGAAACGGCTGCTGAGGAAAAGCTACTGGAGCCCTAACTCAGCATCTGTAGGGAGAGCTCTCACCAGCAAAGGAAGGAGAATGGTATGCTGTGAAAATCATGGGTCCTGTAGAGAAGCCAAGGGCTAGGATGCTTTGTGGTGACCAACAGCAGATGAGGAAGGAAGAGAGGGATTTCCCTGTATGACTGGTTTTTGGGGAATCATCCCAGTGGGGTATAGCCTCCTAGAGGACCCTGTAGCTTTGTTGTTCTTTTGCCCATTTTCTGACTCTTTCCTGGGGACCTTTGCAGCAGCATGTGGGTACTACAGCCAAGATAAAAGCCTTTGAAGCTGTGCCAACTCTGGGAAGAATTCCAGCACATGAAATCTATCGTAGAGTAGAAATGTGCAGTTTCTTCCAGAGATGGGGAAGGGCAGCATAAAACAAAGATCAAGATCAAACACTTAAGAGCTCTCAGACTGTGGGATTCTGGCTCTTCCTCTCTGCCCTCTGGGCTATCTAAGATTGAACACAAGGCTTTCTTACTTAGCACCAGGCTGTAGTTTCTAGTCCCTTGGTAAACTGCTGCCAGCAACCCTCCTAGGGACAGAAAGCAGAAGCTCACTTTTAATCAAAAGCTCAGGGCTTCCAATTTACAGCATCCAGTTTGGGATGGGCTATTTCAACTCTAGGTCAATGAGGGAGAGTTTAAAGCCTTCTGACAATCAGCTTGGTGTTTTTCAGCTGTATGTCCTTGTGAAGTAATGTGATTGTGTATATGAAGTAAAAACAAAGACTTGACATACTTAGCATAGCTTTAGCTGTTTAGAAGATGTGGGATCGCTAGCAAGGGATCACCACAATTCGCAGAAAAATTCTTGTTTGGAAAAAAGTTAACCATTTCTTAAATATATATTTGCAAGCCACTGTATGGTACTGAAGGCTGAGATGAGTTCATGAATTTCATGCTACAGCTCTGTAGTAATTTTATTTTGACACCTTCAGTATTGACTGTATTGATGCAATATTTGATGGACTGCTGGGAGAGACAGGACATTATGTCAGTGTGTCAGAAAGCTCTTTGTTACAGTACAGTGTCTGTAATGTACTCGCTCTTTCTTAAGGAGAATCAGGAGTTACTAACTTCCCTACACCAATGTAGAAAGCCAAGGAAATCACCTGAAGGGTGTTCACACTATCACAGCAGCCTGTGATCATACTGTGTCCTTCACTAACAACCTCCAGCTAGCAGATACCATTCTTGTTTAACAGTCAGGAAAGGGAGACAAATCTGACCTTTGGTCAAAGCCATCTATGTTATGGAGGCCAGGCTGTGGCAGTGCCTGCGACAGCTATTGTGCCTCAACTTACCTGTAATTTCTAGTTCCACAATAAAATGTAATCCAAACTTTTAAACAGTATCATTCTCCCTGGACCTCTTCTGCAAGTTACACTGGGCTCACAGTAGCATCTGATGATAAAGGGATTCAGATACCAAGCTATGAGGTTTCTATTCTTACTACATGCTATGTAATACTCCTAAAGGTATAGAAGTAGTATCATGTTTGCCTGTAGCCAGCTGCTTGGAGACTGACTGTGACCTTCTGCATTGTGTGCGCACCAGCAGATACTGAAGCAGAGCTGGGGAGGTGGTTAGGATGCACGACTACTGCACTGTGCTTGTGGTGCTCATTTTTCTTAGGAATGCTGTAGACTGAACCATAAATGATCCTTTGGTCACAGCATGTGGGCAACAACTACCCATCCATGTTTGCCTTGTCCCAATTCCACATTTTGTGTGGCTAAATTAGCATTTTAGTTCAAATCAGGAACATGCAACTCCCGGTTGTGCTATGGTCCGTGGCACTGGGCAGGCAGAGTGGGCAAACTAGATTGCTTTTGGATGATCCACTGCAGCTGGCTCACAGACCATAAAGCTGGACTAATGCTGGTCTGAAGTAAACCCTCCTGAAACTTGTATAGTGTGAACATCAGGTCCTCACTGACAGCTGTCTGACTCTACAGCTCTGCTCCTCCTGGGCTGCACTATTTGCTAGTATAGAAAAAATCCCCATTTCTACACAGCCCTGATGAGACTCTGATCTGTTCTTAGCCCCTCCTGAGAGCTAGTCTAGTGTCTTAATTCTTTGAGAAAAATAAAAAGTGAAAGAGCAGCACAACATCATTAACAAACAAACAAGTGAACTGAACAAGAATCATTCTAAATCCTCAATCGTTCTCTCAAAAGTGAGCAAGGATTTTGGTACCAGCCCAGAGCATCACTGTTGCCCCATTGCCGATAGTGTTATGCTGTCCAAAGGAGATTGTTACACCCAAGAAAAAGCAGTCCTAGACTTACTATATGTTCTAACAAGTAATGGCAACATGTCTATAGCAGCTCAGCTGCACTGCTCAGCTTTAAGGGGTTAACACTCCTCAGAGTCACTACTCACCTGAGAGAGACTACGCAGCCCTGCTTCTATGGCTTCTACAGACAAGCCTGGCGCATAGGCTGTGGCAGCCAGCAAAGGTGTGCAGGAGGTGAGGTTCCTCACCCATATCAGCATATAGTTCAGACAGCTGTCATGCCATGGGGAACTGGAGTAAGCTTTGCAGGAAATACCTGTCTGCTGAGATTGCACTGTTTATACATTTCATCACGGAACCTCAGAGAATTAAAGCAAAGCTGTGAAATATAAAACAGTTTTTTGTATTTGTTGTCTTTAATTAAAGATCTCCTGAAATATAATCTGTCCACATCTAGCCAAACACAACAGCTCTTCCACTGCCCTACTGTGCACTGTGTATCAAAGGAAGAAGGCAAGAATGGTAAAGGCATTTGATCTAAACAAAAAAAACCCCATCTTCTCTCTACAGGCTACAAATGCAGCCACCTACCTTCTGTCCTGCTACCTCTACAAACAGATCCCAAGATTTAAGGTGATTGATAAATAAACCAGGATTAAACAACTGCAAAGGTCTGAAATTCTCTGAAGCTAAGTGGTTTACAGATACAGCCTTGAAGTCACCATCAACATGCTTCCAAGCACGTCTTACATTAACGAGTATTACCACAAAATGAGAAGATGTGACAAAATGGATGTTTTGTCTCCAGATACTTTTCAGTCACTCCTATTGATTCTGTACCTGATCCTGGGTACTAGAACACCTTAACATTAGCAGATGGCCCCAGATGGCTCAGGGCTCCCTCTGCTAATCATTGTACATGCAAAGCATGCATGTGTTAAACAAAAGGAAGTAATTTTTTCCCCACACAAAGCATTACTGAAGTATGGATTGCATTGCTCAGCACATTCTGGAGATCAGACAGATGAGTGGTTCCAAAAGGGGACTACCCAAGTTCAGAGGGTTAGTAAACCACAGTGGTCAGGATGCAGCCCACAGCACAGGGCTTAAGCCACTCCTTGCCAGAAGCTGCAGAAAAGCAAATCTCTCTGTGTTGTTCCTTACGCTACTTCCCCAAAACATTGCTATAGGCCCCTCCCAGGAGGAAAACTATGGATGGCTAGGCCTTGACTGGGTGGCCATTCTGATATTCCTGTCTTCTGCTACACCTCCCTGATAAAGGACAATGCACTGTAGTTTTGCCCCAAAAGCATTCTGAGAAGCACTGGACTGCATGAGTCAATGCCTTTTTGGTTGTGCCCTGCAACAGAGGCAGGGCTATTAAGCCTCCCTCAGTTCCACCCACCTGCGCCAGGCAGAGACATCGTAATCTCAGCGCCTGCCTTTCCCTGGTACTGCCATCCATGCTGTGGGCTGTCAGCACAAGGGACCTCTTGTTCCCTTTGTATGATCAGATAAGCCACATTTCAAGCTGGCTTATATCAGAAAGATACTGTGCTGGCCTTGAGAGTTGGGCCTTGGGCCCAGGTCTCCCAATGAATACCATGTATTTTCTGTGCAGTTGCTGCACAAAGATATTCTTAAACTAAGGGAAAAATCTTTGCAGGATAAGATCTTAATAAACATGACACAGGTGAGGAAAAGGGCTACAAGAAGCACAGTGAATTATGTGGTGATTTATGGTTATCTGTGTATACTGTACACTTCATAAAATTATAACTTCTTCGGGTCTTGGCTACATAAACAGATTGTAGCATCTCACCTCTATATTTTAGTCACGATTACATTTTGCCTCTACCAAATAAATCTAATCTGACCCAGTAGCAGATACTGCAGAAGTGTGGGAAAGAGCATGTGTGTTTTCTGCATCAGAGTATCTACTCTCAGAATGTAATTACTGTTACACCTGTTTAGTGATCACAATGCCATATTCTCAGAGGCCTCTATCAGGCCACAGTCCATGTGCAGTACCTTTTCCAACCTTATTCTCTGCAGTGTCAGGTTGCCTAAAGCAACAGATTGCACCTAATTTAGCCTGAAGACTATTTAAATAACCAGATGTGGTATGAAGCAGTGATAGTGAAATACTCCTCAGGTTGTTGTTTTTTTTTTTTTTTTTTTTCTCTATATTCTGCCACTGGAGGTCTGAAATTAAATTTAAGAGATGGAGAAGAGCAGGGTGCAGTTTCTGAAGAACTCAGCAGCCCCAGGTAGGGATAGTGCAAGAACACCTGGTCCTTCCAGGTCCCTACTGGCTCTCAGCAACTTGCTCCTGTTGCAATCAACTATTTAGAAGTCAAAGGCTTCCTTCTGCCTTCGGCACACAAACACCAGCAGGACAGACTGTTGTCTGTCCACAGCACAGCCAAGAGCAAGAAATGAACAAAGGCTGGATGAAATTCATAGGACAGCAGTAACAAATGTTCCCCATAAACAACACATAATTAGGTCTTTGCAGACTAATTATAGGGTTTCAGAATAAGAAAGTGCAAAGCCGATGTCCAAAGGTTAAAAAAAAAAATTTCCGTGACAGTCCAGCTGGACAGCAATGCCACCTGCCGGCAGATTTCCCAGCACTGATTAACCAGGAAACAGGTAGCAACTTTCTAACCAGGCCTCTCCTGACAAATACAGATTCCTCTCGCACTACCTTTCTGTCACACCACTGTGACCCAGAGAACAGCTCACGAATGGAGAGCAAAATGAACGCAACTGATGTTAGCTGTAGTGTTTAGTGCCTTATTAAAAGACAGCACCAGTGGCCAGCATGCTGGTATTGGAACAGTGGTCATCTTAAACATTTTGCCTCTGTGATTGATGTACACTTATCAGACTGGATATTAATGATGTTCTTCACACTGCTTGAAAAGGCTCAAAATGTGCTTCCTTAGAGCCTTCAGCACCATGTCCTGCTCTTCCCTCAGAAAACACTAGATGTTTCATACTCCTTGTGAATCACAATTTAAGACCGAAAGTGAACAGGCAGGAAAAAAATACCTGTTGTCAAATAAATCATGATCTCTGCACTGGACAGTAATTTTGATGATTCATTTTGTCCAGAGATGGAACTAGAAGGCTGGGTGTTCGCCAATCATTTTAAGAAGCAGCTCCTCAAAAGCTTATTTATTACCCTACAGCTTCAAATATAACCAAGTAGCAGAATGGAGGATTTTCAGGTGTGCCCAGGACCTCATATCCTTCAGGAGGACCCACTACCACTTAAAATCCAGCCATTTCATGGAGTGCCCAAATAAGAGTGGAGCTCCCAACCTTGAGAGCTGAACAAGAACTTTAGAAACTTGTTTCTAAATATGCACAGCAAAGACCAGGAGGAGTACGTTTAGCACGTACAACAAAGCATATCAGAGCTCCATCCAGTGGTCAAGGCCCCCACCTGCACCTCACCAGGGCAGGTTCAGCAGGTGACCCCAGGGCAAGTTACTTCATCCTCTCTGACCTCTGCTTTTCCCCTGCTTATAGAGCCCACTCAGTTTTCCCCGCTGCAGAGGATGACTGGGAAGTTCATATATTCCTGCAGCATGAAACATCCAAGTACACCAAAACAGCACAACTTGCCTAAGTTTAACTATACTAAATACTGAACAGGTATCAAAATTGCAGGCCCTGCTCAGCACTGCAGGATGATACTTGCCTCTCAGTTCAATGGAGGCAAGTACTTCCAAGACAAAGTGGTATTTATAAGTATTTTCTGATCTTGATCTCTTGTACATTTCTGCACAGGTAAAGAAGTCAAGTTCAGGCAAATCATAAAGGAAACGAGTAACAAAGAATTGCATTGCTCATGAGAACTGGCTGAATCACTTAATTACTTGCATCAACCATTCTTTCATGTTTTGGTTTTTGCCTGTTTTCCCTGCATAAGAAAATAAATGTATGTAACTGTACTCCATCCCCTTCCAATAACT
Organism: Ciconia boyciana; assembly: GCF_034638445.1. Lineage (NCBI taxonomy): Eukaryota > Metazoa > Chordata > Aves > Ciconiiformes > Ciconiidae > Ciconia > Ciconia boyciana. Next base: position 103,102,360 of record NC_132936.1, on the reverse strand, counting down.
TTTGGGACTACTACCAGTTGGATCAATTATGGAGAGATCTTTAGAAATACCTAGTTCATTTCCTGCTTCGTGACAATTACTCACTAGATCCAGGAGGTCCCAGTGAGCACCCTCCACCATGGGACCAATGAAAACCACACAGCCATTTTACATGTATGCCTGCCTAACCACAGCACACAAGCAGGAGGTAGGACTAGTGTGGTAGCAAGGGCTCAAAGAGCAACAGGGACAAATCCCAAGGGACCAAGTATTATCAGTTCTGCTGCTTGTGGTACAACTTTTTGTAAAAAAGGATAGAATACTTAGAAAGAATACTTAGATACTTACAATACTTAGAAAGTATTCTAAGAATTCTTAGAATACTTGGGATAGAATACTTAGAAAGAACAGTGCCAGGGAGGATGGGCATGGCAGCAGCAGCTCAGAGAATATATCCTTCACCTCCTTTCCACCCCAGTTCTGTTAAAAAAATTCAGTTGAGTTCTGCATGATTCCCAGCATGGAAAATGGTGCAGTGACACAGAAAGTGAGTGTGATAAGGAAGACTGTCACAAACACACACAAAAAAAGTAGGTTTCACATTTGAAAGACTTCTATTATTCAGCATTTTAGCAAGACTCTCAACTTGTCCAGCCAGGTGAGCTTCTGCAGCCCCTTCTTTATCACCTGACCTCCGCCCCACTCTATGACTTCTGACAGCAGCAGCCTCCTTCCATTGCTACCTCATACCTTTTCTATTGTTCTGTTGTTCCCACCTTCATCTTCCCCCACAATATGCACTTTTTTGAGACCTGGTAGCAAGGCTCTCTGTCAGACATTTGCATATCAGGTCGACATCCTACGCTGCTTCGTAGTTCCCTCATGCAAATTTCTCGATCTGTATTTCATCACATTCCTCTACATCTCTTATCTTACTGTCATAACCTTCACATCTGGTTCAGTCTTTGGTTCAGCTGCCACAACAGTAATCTGAAGCACTATTAAGAAGCTATGCTTTAGCGAAAACAAAATTACTTTCTTTCCTGAGGCGGCAAGGCATGGACAATTATTCTGGCTGTATGGGCCTGTGCTCACTAGGGAGACTGGAATCTGTTGGCCAGCTCCAAACAGCAGCCTCAGAGATACTCAGTCCCAAGAAGATGCACATGATCTCAGTGCTTGTGGGGAAAGATGGGGGAGGGAAGGATGCAACATGAACTCAAACCTTTTTAGAAACCCAAGAATCTACATGGAGATGGGTAGGAAAGAAAAGGAGGCTTATAAAAGCAGCAACTGCTGGCAAGTTTCAGACAGCACTTAAACTGACTGGGCAGGAGAGAATAAAACTGAATCACTGCCACAGAACTTAAGCAGCTTGGTTTTCTAAAAGAAATGATAGCTTAGAAGTAAATGCTGGCATAGAAATACTTTAAAGCGTCACCAAAGCATATCCAGCATGTCAAAACTGAACAGGAAAAATTCCTCTATCCTGAAACAGAGAAAAAAAAAGTTTTCTTTTTTTTTTTTTTAAGAAAAAGTGGTCTGACTCATTTTTTGTACAGAGTTTGCAACTACCAAAACCCTAAAAGAGGAACAGACCACATGATATTACTAAAGGTCCTTTGCCTTTTCCATACTAGCATGGAACAGTGAAGGAGTTTTTACGATCTTGACCGATCTTGAATGAGGCAGCAAAAAGCAGATTATTTCAATTAAGTCTGAACCTTCCAACCAATGGAGTTCTTTACAAGTGCGATCTCCGGGTTTCCCATTCCTATTTGCTTTCTATCTTCCAAATTCCTAGTTCCCCCTCCCCCCAGATTTTCAGGAAATGATACTATCTTTACATAAAATATAACCTAGGGAATGGCAAGGATATTAGTGTCTTCTAAGAGTGTGTTTGGGATTAACCTTGTTAAGAGAAGTCCAGAGATAAAAGCTCCTTATCTGGGCAAGATGCTTTGGCATCGCTAGCTAGAAGATACCAAAGTAGAATAAATCAAAGCATGATCCCCATGAAAAGAAAAGGAGGGGGGGGGGTTGTTTGTTTTTTCCCCTACTGACATTTCAGAATAGTGCTTCCAAATAACGCTTCCATCACCAGGTTAAAAGTCAAGGAAACTCCAGTTCTTACCTATGTGTTTTCATGTTTTATGTTCACAAGGATGTAAAGACTTGCTCTTCTGGATCGGGGCTTTAGTCTCTAAAGAGTTACATCTCTGCAACAATTGCAAAATGTTTCACAACAACAACAAAAAAAACTACGGAAAAGACAGGATTCTAGCATCTTCAGAAGGTTTCACACATCAAAACAGTTTTAAAATTATCCCTTGAGCAATGGTACAAATCTTCAGATTTACTTAAAACACCATGGCAGACACAGACGCAACGAGTTTTCTGTTTGTTTGCTCTTTAATGAACCCCCCACACTCTGACCACTGTACACCTGATATTCTTGTCGAAGTCAACTACCCTGGACTCCCTTTTTTCAGGTATTCCTAAATTGTGGTTCCCAAGGAGCACTTGCTACACAAGGGATTCAGGTGGAATTCGACATCAGGATTATGTACACAGGGGCCTGCTGGGTAATCCAAAGTCAAGGCTCTGGAAGGAAGTGAGCAAGCACTGAGCAAACTACCATGGCTAACACACACACAAGTTATGCTAGGGTCCAGCTGCATATCCAGACCCGTCTCATCTCACAGAGGACTGTCAACACACCTGGAGGGTCACTACCTGCCTTGGCATCGTTCCTATGTCTCTTTCTCTTTCCATTAGACTAAGATATGCAATATGTGTCTTGCTCACTTCAGATGGAGGAAGATTTGATACACAGCTCACGCGATCAGAAAGGCAGGCCAGAACTCCAGAGTTTTTAGGTTTAGGAACTGCAACTCCAGATGTGGGGGGTAAACTATCTATTGTGAGCTGCTTTTGGACAGCTGATCCAGACAAACAAAACCAGAGACCTTTCCTGCTTCTATTTTAGGATAAGAAAAATCATTCAGCTACCATTATTGCTCTAGAGTATTTCACTGTTACACTTTCTAGTGAGAGAGAGCACTAAACTGTCCAGAGAAAGTGCATATCTCAAACTCTGAAAGAAAATAATATATTAGTGAATGAACTGTCAAAAAGTAATTTATGTAAAAGCATGTTCTATTTACAAAGGTCAACTTGCTCTTTAGGACAAGTAAAACCACTACTGAAAAAAATATACATATAGAAACGCCTCATCTTTCAAATAGACATTTACAAATACTCTGCTTTGCTTAAACTACTAGAAACATTAAGACATTTGAAATTAAGAGTGCGTTCTGCATGCAGTTAGGATAGAAATTACATTACTGGACTTCAGCGTGTCATTTCTTATCATTTGTCAACGACACACTCTTAGGCTCTTCTAAAACACCACAGCCTGGCTATTACCTTAGGATCTCAAAAGGAGGACATGGATCTTCATTAACAAGTTATCAGTTACTCTTCATTTTGCCATTAAGAAAGGACATCCCGATTGTCTTCTCAGCAGGAGAGCCTGGTCTTGTCAAACTTGGCGTCCTTTTCCCTGAGTTTCCCTTTAGTGTTTTGCTAGGCATGATGATCGTTGGCTTGGTATATTTACAAGTCCTTGGTCAGCACTCTTCCCATTATAAGGCAGAGTTCAGAAATTCAAGGAGTTCTGCACGGTTCCGGTCTCTCTGTAGAGCAGAAAAGCAGAGGCAGTGGTTTAACAGACCTCTACTCAGTGGACCAAGGCTGCATAACCCTGCTTTCTGTGGGGCTTCCACATCTCAGGCTGCATAACCCTGCTTTCTGTGGGGCTTTCACATCTCAGCATGCTGCACAACAAACACTACCACATTCAAACAGCTGGATGTGACTAGCTACCAGTTAGGTGTGAGTGCCTGGAGGAAGTGCAAGGCAATGGGTACTCAGAAGAGATGCTATAAGAGACAAGCTGTCACTATTTCAGGATACATTTTCTAAGTGGCTCCCCGTGGAGGCTCCAATGGGTTGTCATCATGTAGTTCATAGCCTGCTCAGGAGGGAACTCACAAGCAGAAGAGATGCAATTCTCTGGTGTTTGAGGCAACTTTCACTGTACACACAGCAAGTCTTGTGCTTTGGGAAGTTATCATTTTTTTTCTATGCATAAGAAGCAGCTTGCAGCATAACAGAAAGGGAACCATGAATTTAGGTTCTTTCTTTACATAAGAGATGGCCCAAACAGTCAAAACACTTGCTTCCAGTGTTTTTAAAATCACAATTTATAAAACAATTATTGAATCTTAAAATATTGTGAAGAATGGATGTTGTTCAATTCAGCATGTTCATGACCATGGACACCAATTAAAAAAGGACGAACATCAAATGTCTGACATCAAATATTGTAACAAGCAGGTTACTGGGATAAGACTAGCACGCATTCAGCATAATTTAACACAAACTTCAGTGCCACATAAAGATGATAATGTATTTTTGATCAAATTTAACTTGGAATGCTCAGGTCTGCTTTGGTAGCTATAGAATGAACTGTTATGGCTGAATCAGAATCCGCCAAACTGGATACCTCAGCAAAGTAACACTTTTAACACATACTGACTAGTAACAGAAGCCCTCTGCAGATCACTCTAAGGTGTGGAAACTGCTGAAAAGAATGAACGTATTGAAGTGCTGAGTCCAAACACCCATAGCAAGAGCACAAAATGCTATTCATGATATCTATTTCCCTGAGTATCTCAGCAAAGACTTTTGACACTTTGAGAGAATGCATGAGCACATGGTCCTAATACTACTATCATCTTTTTTTAATTCCTCTCTAAATAATGGCTAGCCACTCATGTGTTAGAAAAACACAGTAAAGCAGCAATTACCACAACCGATCACAAGAGACTGGAAGAAGATGAGGACAATTAGAAACAGCACAAATTAAATCAACAGAGAAAGCCACAAATCAGCTAAACATTACAGACTTAAATTCTAAGTACATGCCCAAGCATCCTTCCGTTTATCTACTCATGCCTGAGTATTCCAAGCCCACTCATAACACAAAACCTGCCAAAAGAATGAATTAAAATTTCTCAGATGGCATCATAGCCACATTAAAAGCTACACTCAATTTACAACTCCTAACGGTAAGATCTACTCTTCTACAAAAGACTACTATTAGAAAAATATTAAAAGATACAGTATTTTCCCTTAGAGATATATAGACTATTTTAACTCTTACCTCTTTATCCTTCTTAGTCTTCTTTATTCTCATCTTAATTTTCTTTCCGGTTATCATGCTGTAGTTTTCATTCTTCTTTTTGTTTTTAAAGAACTAAAATGAGATCACACATTAGAAAGACATAAGCTTTGCTTTATTTTGTAATGTTACAAATCTTAAATAAAATTACAGACAATAATCTTTTTTACTTCCTAACTGTCCAAAACAATAGAGATAGGTTTCTATTTGCTGATGACAAAACTGGTGGTGTTATAAACATTTTTATGACAGGACTGATTAAGTGTTTAGATGAGAAATATAACGGGACTTCAGACTCACACAAGCATACCTTGGAAAGCTGGACAGGTCCTGTTTTCTCTCTCTTTTTCTTCTTTTCTTTCTTTTTCTTCATTTTGTTCTCTTTTTTCCTTTTCTACAAGTATAAGACATATACTGTTATGCTTACAGACTCACAAGGGCAAAAAGAGGAAATCCACAAGTAGCTCTCAACGCCCCAGCTAGTCAAGGCAGCAACTACTGCTTGCCCTTACCACTGCTGAATAGGTACTATCTGAAATACACAGAAAGTAACGCAGCAGGGTTAGCAACTCTTGAGATCTTGAGAAACAGAAATGGTCTGATCCCCTATTCTCTCTCTTTCAACCTAACCCCAATATATAAAATCACTGAACAGAAGGTCCTAACAAAATGAAGAAGAAAAATTACAACAGCAAGAATCTACTACTCTCTGACTATAAATGTTTCTTCTGACAAATTCTATAGTGATCAAGACTCCCCACTTCTCTTTTCTTCAGAGACTACTCTAAACTCTAGCTGAACCAGCAAAAGGAACCTTTAAATTATTTCTCCTTTCGTATACAGTCAAGTATACGCCAGCCTATCAGTTCACCTACTGTAACCCTAAAAGTATGACTCAGATTTACATAGCCACAGACAAAAGCATTACATCTTACATGACATTTAAGGTTATCAAAATATGAAGAACTATTTTCTGTTTGTTAACTACTTATTTCCCTTTGTAAATGTTTACCTTTTTGTTGTGTTTTTCTTTTTTCTTTTTCTTCGACTTAGACTTAGGAGAATCTAAAATTAAAAAAAAAACAAAACAAAACAAAATCAACCCCCCTAAGTTTAGCATTCTGACAAAGGCATTTGGGTTTACAGATAAGGCAGATAGAAAAGTAAAACATAAGAAGAAAATGCTTTAATTCAGCTATATATATTGACACTGGTTGAAACTAACCCCAAGAAAAGCAACACATTAACTTACTGCCACTTACTGGTCTAACATGGAAACTGAAAATACCTGATTTACTCAGTGATTACTTATACCAAGATATTATATTAATAGAGACAATACTTCTCTCTTCTTTCTGCAGCTGTGCTCAACAGATTGCAAATATCTGTTTTATAGCCAGGGATCCTGACTCTTAAAGGAGGCAACAAAAAGTACTGTTGGGGCTGCCAAACCACTGAAAACATTATCACTGTTCAAGGCAAATGAAAAACTTTTCATACTTAGCTCACCTTCCAACTTCAAGGTTTGTAGTAAATTTTGTAAAGCAGAAACTCACAAGTTCTATAAGCCAATCATAGATTTTAAAGATTACACTGTGACTGGTATGTGAGAAAGTCGATTTTGAAGCACCAGCTTTGACTATGGGACTGTAAACCGAGAGAGACAGTGAAACAGCTTACTAGTCTTCCAACAGACTGCCTTCAAGCTATCAGCTCTGCAGCTTCTTTACAATAAATTCCAAGCAAAAGATAACATTATAGGAATATACCAGACCACAGCCAGACTCGAAAGAGTCTGAGGTAAGGCTGCCCAAGCAATCTTCTTTTGGCCTCCTAATGACAACTTCAGCACAAGCATGTCAGAAGAAACAATGAAAATGGTAATTCTATCACCACGTTCAGTCTCTTGGCAACAACAGACTGGACTAAGCGCCCACAGGGGATGGTACACCTGGCCAGAGGGCTTTTACAAATGTTTGCCGACATCAGGAAAGGGATACATTCAAGAACACTGGATTTCCTTCCAGACTCTCAAAACTGGTACACTATGGTGAACAGACATTTGCTCAGTTTCATCCCTTTGCCCACATCTCTTCCAGACTCAGGTTTTGTCTCCCACCATCCTAGCCACGGTTCTCATGACCACAAACCCTAGAAGAACTTCTCTAGACTGCTGCACTGAACTGTTGACTTCCTAGGCTAAGCCAGGCCATCTTTTCCTCCTGTTCACTCTGAGTTACCATCCCTCACCATCTGGCCTCCTCACTAGCTCAATCTGTTTCCATACTTGGCAACCCTACCTCCCTAGTTCTAGCACTGATTTGCCTGCTTTTTTCCTGTCTGAGGGGAACCCCCTTCCCAGCTCCACCTAACAAGCGACATTCCCAGTTTCTATATCCCGATGTCTCTTTTTCCACAGCAAAGTGTGTCCTTTCTGCATTGAAGTTAGCTTCATTTTCCATATAACCTATGTTAGAAGCAAGGCTGCAGAAGGCAGGTGGGGCATACAGTTCAAGAGAGAAGGATACAGTTTCCCCCACTCTCCTCTCAGTTTTCCCAACCACTGCCCAGTGTCTAACAGCCAGACTTAACAGCTGCACTTGCTAAATAAGAAGAGAGAAACACAAATTAAAAAATGCCAGAAGAAATCTCCATTTTGCTATCCCAAGGAATGTTAACTCCACTCCTGCTATACCTGACATGTGAGACTAGGACAACCTTCGTCATTCAAGGTCTTTAACTCCAGGATAGGCAAGCTATTCCACTGCTCTGCTGCTAGGATTTATTTTTATTAGATCTAATTCAAATCCCTCCTTGCAATTTAAGGTCATTATTCCTTGCTCTGAAAGTCACAGAACAATTTTTCACGCCCTCTCCACATTGGCAACTACCTACACCTATATATCTCTTAGCTCAATTACCTCATGTCTTTTCTTGTCTAGATGGAGTAAGTAGAGTTGTTTAAACATGCCCTTGTAGGACATTTTTGCTAGATTGTCTGCTCTCCCCTGTGAATGGGAAAACTTAGGGAATTTTTAGCTGTAATCTCTGAGCATGCAGACTGACAACTTGAGCCTAATTCAGAATGCTTTTTTTCCTCAGATACATGTTTCTTGACATCCCTCCAAAAGATGAACCAGAGAGCATGCTAAGCATGTTCACAGTGTCAGTGCCTGAGACATTTTAATTCTTTTTAGAAGTTTTAGAGTGTATCACATGGGATAAAATTCATTCAAGAAGAAAGGAAGACCTCCCCCGTCAAATGTACAAGTTCACAGATTTGAATATTTTCAGAATTTATTTATGTCAGATACATTGAATCAAGCCACTGAAGTATGAGAACAAGTAATATTTCCATACAGATGCAAATCTGCTTCAAGAGAAGCAGAACTAAGTCTTTGTTAAACCATGGAATACACAGTCACAAATATGAGGTCCTGTACCAGATGGTGAAGTTTCAGCTGACCCTGATGTTAGACCTCTCATCAGGAGAACTCTAGTTCACACTAGAGTTCTTCCCAATCATAGTAAAAAAAGGATAAAATACACTTCAGCGTTTAGCCTGACACATTTTATTAAAAAATGGCAATTTGGTCACTTTACCTGCAGCGATACCAAATATTTTGATACAGAATATCAAAACAATGCAGTCCTGATATAATCAGCAATACATTCCCCTCGATGGCACAAATTATACCCATAGAAAGAATCTGCACTTACTCCCGATAGTATCCACCCCAAGTCCTCGTAAGTGAGCAGCAGCTTAGTATGGAAAGTCTTAATCCTGCAATGCTTGCCTATGCGTTCCCATTGAACTTGGCCATTGGCATTAATAAACTTCACATGAGTCCTCAAAGTTAAATGCTTGAAATGTTAAGACCAAAGCAAGACTAAATCAAAAGCCCCAACTCTGGTCTAGATAGACAGGTGACGTAGAAAAAGGTCTGTGTTTTGAAAGTATAATGAATACAGAGTTTTAAATACATACAGCATATTGATACAAAGTAACATTTATTTGAATGGCAGTTTCTGTTTTGAAGTTCTGTAAATTGACACCAGAACATTGCATACTGTGTGTAAAGAGGTACCTTAATACAGCGACAGGAAAGGGTTACGAGAGAAACACTCTGAACATGCAGTATTGGTGTTCTACACTGTCACTTTGTGGTGGTTTAGCCACCTTTAAAATAAGCTTTAAATGTTTCCAGGAGTGCTGTCAAAACTAGTAAACATCATGTGTACGCATGGAGGTAGCTTACCTCTGTTACTTGACGAAGACGACCTTGATGATGAGCGTGATGAGGAGGAAGAGGTGGATGTAGTGCTAGAAGACGATGTGGATGAAATGGATGAGGATCTGCTTCTACTGCGTTTTCGTTTCCTTTTTTCTTTTCCTTCGGATAACACAAGGCAACAGTGACAAGCATGCTAGTAACTATGGTCTACAAAAATGACTCTTCACAGAACTTCAACACAATGAACCCCTATTTTGAGGGGTTGGTTGTGTTTTTTCCCCCTCTTCCAGTGCGCCATGGTCTGTTACCATTAGCAAGTGCCAACGCTCAATATCAGGGTCAAACGCGGTAACTGACATCAAGGATAACACACATAACACCACAGCGTGGAAACAGATTAGCAACGCCTACCTTGGGCTTTCAGCCCTTCTTGTGATGTTGCACATGGCGTCCTACTTTTCTCATCCTTCCTGTTATCCATACCTAGTGAGAGACAAAAGTACATTCAATACCATCACTTCCAAAAGAGTTAGGGAGAAAAAAAAAGACGAGCAGTGCAGAGACAGAGGAAAGCAGCGAGCACTTCTCAGGGCAGCCCTACTGCCACTCCTACCAAGCTGCATCACGCTATGCTGAAGTGCACGTTTTGGCTCTCGTCCTCTCGCATAGGGAATCAGAGGCCAAACCCCTGGTTTCGTGTCATCTTCGATGAATGCCCCCTTAGCGCAGACGCAATTTTTTTGGCCACAGCAGCCACGTTTCAGGTTATCAGCGGGTTACAGCATCCCGCCCAGTGCGGCCGAGGAGGAAGCCCTCGGGGCTGCGCACAGCCTGCAGCCGCCGGCAGAGCCCCGAGTCCGAGGGCCGGGGACTCGCGTCCCGACCTGCCCTACACCCGCCGCGCCGGCACTCACCCGCCCACCCGCTCACGACCGTGCACCAGCCCCGCCGGCAGCCCGCGGCCCGGGAGGGGCTCCCCCGCCGGCCGGGCAGGGCCGAGCCCCTGGCCGGCCCACGGGCGCGTACGGGCCGGGCCGCACCGGGCCGCGCCGCGCCGCCATTTCCTGGGGGAAGACCGGCTCCCACCCCCTCCCCGCGGCCGGGCCGGGCCGAGGCCCAGCAGCTCGCAGGACCCCCTGTCCGACCCACCCGGGAGGGGGGCGGCGGCCGCCACCGCCGCTCCGGCTACCGCTCCGGCTGCCTCCCCGCCGACGCGCCGCGGCTGGCGACCCGGAAGTGTTGGCGCGGCCCGGGCACCGCCCGCCGCCGCTTCCTGTCCGGGCCGCCGGCGGCAGGAGGGCGGTTGACGGCCTCCCGCCCCTGCTCGGCTGCCGCCTCTCCTCGGGGCTGAGGCCCTCCGGGGGCTTGGGTGGCCGCCTCGGGCGAGGGCGCCGGGCGTCACACGGCGCGGCCACGCAAAGGGGCCCCGCCACCCCAAAGCCCGGGGGCTCCCGCCCAGTGCTGCCACCTTGCCCGGGGGCCTCCTTGAGGGGCGGGACGCACGCCCGAAGTTCCATGCCCTTGAACTCCTACCTGACCTGTACGCTGAGCTCGAACGGGTGTTTTGAAGCCTTTGCTGAAGCTCGCCTGCAACTGAGGCAAAAGTTACTTATTCTGTGTACCCGTTCAGAAAATTAATGGCTCCTGCCACAGGAGCCTGTCCCGAAGAAGCCTCGTTCGTGCTTCCCAGGGTCCGCAGGCCGTCCTACCCTCCCCGTGTTTCTCACCACACCGCCCACCCTGCCTGGCCAGCACGGGCCATTGCCTTTGCTTGGTGCTGCCCTGCTGTTCAGCTCTGCAATTAGCCCTAATGGGCTGTGGCCCAGTGCATGGACTTCCCACAGCTCCCAAGGAACAGCTCTGGGTGAGCCACGTCCAGCGGTGGCTCCTGCAATGGAGACCCCCCCCCAGCCCAAGCTTCTCCCGCCATCCTGTTGCTGTATGCTGTCGTGGTTTAGCTCCAGCTGCAACTAATCCCCACCCAGCCCAATCCTCCCTGGTGGGATGGAGGAGAGAATCAGAAGAGTAAAAGTGAGAAAACTCGTGGGTTGAGATAAGGACAGTTTAATAGGGAAAGCAAAAGCTGCGCACACAAGCAAAGCAAAACAAGGAATTCATTCGCTCCTTCCCATAGGCAGGCAGGTGTTCAGCCATCTCCAGGAAAGCAGGGCTCCATCACACGTAACGGTTACTTGGGAAGACAAACGCCATCACTCTGAACGACCCCCCCTTCCTCCTTCTTCCCCAGCTTTATGTGCTGAGCATGATGTCAGGTGGTATGGAATGTCCCTGTGGTCAGCTGGGGTCAGCTGTCCCAGCTGTGTCCCCTCCCAACTCCTTGTGCACCCCCAGCCTACTCGCTGGTGGGGTGGGGTGAGAAGCAGAAAAGGCCTTGACTCTGTGTAAGCACTGCTCGGCTATAACCGAAACATCCTCGTATTATCAACGCTGTTTCCAGCACAAATCCAAAGCATGGCCCCATACTAGCTACTATGAAGAAAATTAACTCTATCCCAGCCAAAACCAGCACACGCACCAGTAGAGGGGCACAGTCCTTCTGCATGTCTTTACCTCCACACACACAGGTGTGAGTCAAGCAGAGTTGGCTGCAAATCAACTAAGGGAGCTCCAGCCCTGCCCCGGAACCTCGTTTCCCACTCCCTCTCGCAGTGTGAAGGCTGCTCTCGCACTGCCCGCAGCAGCATGGTGCTAAGGCTGCCCGTCACCTCCACCCTATGTGCCATATTTATGGAGCTGGGACACCCTGTGCCACTGAGTGGGTGTTTGAGCTCTCACAGAAGAACGGGAGATGCTAACATTTTTCCCAAGCTGATTTCCAACACTTTGGGCTTAACCCCGCCAAGTTTTCCATTCCCATTTTTAAAATACCATGTTCTCAAGCATGACGTGGCATACTGAAACAATTTATCTTTTACTGGCCTGAACTGAAACAAATTCAGCCTCAGCTGAACCCAAACCTCCTCCAAGCAGCAATAACGTCCTGGTTTGATTCTGATGGATCCTCGGACGTCATGGATCTTCGCCTGATCTAGTTTAGCTTAGAATTTACTGAACTTCTATGTGCAGCTGCTTTACGATATTCAAGTATAAACCAAAATATCTGTGGAGAACATTGATTCTCAATCTAAAGCAGTGTCAGGCTTTTTTTTGGATTGTAAACAAATATCCAGCACTCCACATCCTTCTAAAAAGTCTGCTCAAATCCAGCCAAAAGGAACATATGCCACACTCACTCCAGAAGGATGGTAAAATTATTTATTCTTACGTTAGTTTACATATACAGTGATGACATTTGGCTAGAAAAATGCCTGTATCATAGTAAGAGATATTCAAACAACTACAAACTGTCAATAAATACATTAAAAACATACTGTATGCTGACGTAGAAATACCCTACGCTCTTAGTTACTTACCCAGTACATTATTATTGAAAATTTTTTTGGTGTTTTTCATGCAACATCAAAATTCTTCCCAACAATTCATGCTATACAACTTTTTTTTCTTTATTAGGAATGGGATGAAATTTAAAATCCTGTTTGTTTACAAGTAGTAAAAATTGCTGAAAATTTTAACATAAAACTCTCAATTGTTGTAATAAAAAGAACCAATTTAAAGAAGGCTGTCTTTAAAAAAATTAATTTTCTCAACTAATTCTGTATAAAACAGGCAGTATTTCAAAAGGGATGTTTCCATCACCCAGGATGAGTCATTTGTGCTTCAAAATTTTAAAAGGAATATTCGTGGCAAAAACCTAAACCCAACTGGTAGGTAGAGGAGAGATTGCAGTATGGACTGGCTAAAACCGAACATGCTTTCCAAATCTGTCCAGAAACACACTAAACACTTATCCACGTCACTATGCCATCACCTACTCTAACAATTAGAAATGGAGTTTTAATAATACTTAGCTCTTTTCATGCTCAAAATTCTTCACAAACATTTAAATAGTCCTAACGCTTCTGCAAGTATTATTATCCCCATTTTACGCTTGGGGTGGTAGAGACGGAGAGGGCTGGGAATTTGCTGGGATACAGACCGCATCCTTTCCCTCTTGCCTCCCCTGATTGTCCAAGTTCTTTATCGCTTTCTGTATTTTACACTTAATATACTGGAGAGTCCCAGGAAACACAGGTGGTATGTTCCGTCAGTCATTAGTGGTTATTATGCAAGTTGTGCCACTTTGAAAGTTACATGACAAATATTAAAGTAGTAATCGACATGAAGTCCACATCCGAGGCTCAGGATTGATGTCCTAGAATGCCACACCATTTTCAAACCAAGCTTGCTCTTTCTGTAATGAAGTGTTAAGGACATGAGGCCTAATTCTCTCTCTTGTACAGCCAAAATGACTCTCAAAGTTAGTCGTGGCCATACAAAAGAATAAAATCCGTCCCTCACTATCTGTCCCTGGGAAGACAGAAAACCCCTACAGTGGCCCAGTACATCCTGACATCGTACAACAAAAAGGACACCTAGATCAAAACAAAGATTTCAGATGTGCTAACTCACCATGAGATACAGATAGCTAAGGTCTCTTCCCTCCCATCTCCGAATTTGAAAATATTTGTGTCTGAATTATGTCCTGGAAACCGTGTGGGAAAGTAAATGCCTAGCAATGAGACTGCAGATACAACATACGGTATTTTGCCTTCGTTTTAGTATCAATCCCCAAATCGTATTATTTCAGTTGATATCAACTTCCCATACAGAAAGGGCATTTTTGATTTTGCCACATTTGCTCTCTTGAATTTTCTACCTTATACCTTGCAGCCTGTGCCCCGTTTTGATTTTTATCCTGCCTAGTTTACTCTTACTCTAAACCCAGCCTGGTTTCTTGCTGTCTCTTGACAAGCTCCGTGTTTGCTCTGCCAGCGGACTGCAGGAGCAATGGATAACGGTACGATGTTTCACTACCTGATCTGTGAGAGATGAGAGACACAACATTCTGTCACTTGCATTAACAAAAGGACTGAGTGTGCAAAATTACATCCCTCTTACAGGCACCCAAAAGGCTTTAAAAAGGCACGTGTATTCTTTGTCACTTGTTCCTCAGTGCCTGATCTTGGTGGTTTTAGTACGTCTCCAATAAACCCCATACAATGCACACGTTCCCTTGGAGGGAACCTGGAATAAAAATTAAGATCTTCAGACGTACTTCATAGTTAGCGGTCATTACTCAGCAGCTGTCTTGCCTTTTAGAAATGCTAGAGCTGCATTACCTGTGAGAACTGGGTTCTTACGGCAACCTCACTCCCTAGTCCATTTTCCTCCTCCTTTCTCAAACATCCCCATTTCTAGCAGAGAGGAACGGTGCATGTTACATGGGCTTTTTCTCAAGCAGATATCCAAAGCTCTTCCTGCCTTCTGTAGAGCTGGTAGGCCAGAAAACATCTCTTTTGTGCAGATGTGGGAGCAAAAGTACAGGAGTTTCGCCCCTCTTCTTCCAGCAGCGCAGCCAAGAGCTTGCAGGCTGGCCGAGTACCCCGCTTCTGGCCATGTCCTGAGAGATGAGAAGCGCCTGTGGCTTCTTTTGACTTCAGGTGGGGACTGTGGATGTTTACCACCAATGGAAATCAGTCCCAAGGCACTAGGCAGGAACGGAAAGGACATAACAAAGCTATTGTGACCTGGGGGTTCTCTATACAGCTGAAATATCAGGCTAGAAAAGTAAGAGGCATTGGCATCTTCCTCTGGGCTTTCTGGAAAAAACAATTAAAACAAAAAAAAGATGCAAGATCCCAGGCAAATGTTTTCCCTGCCTGGCTGAAGCCATTCTCCCTGCTTCAAAAATCCAGGAGATGGAGGGATCATAATACATGGATTCAAATGTGCGAATGTTGAAACGTTTCCATTTCAGACAGGTGAAATGCACTTGCACGCTTGGGCATGGCATCAGTTCTGTGTAAGGGATGGGAGCCCACAGGCCTGCTTGGGCTCCAGGGGGCTGACTGGAGGGGTTTCATCTCCAAACGCCAGTCTGGTGATGGGAGCCAAGCGTTCCTCCCAGCCCGGACTGAGCCAGGTCTGGGTCGAATGCATGTTCGCATCACACTGGACTTCTACCTGCCTTAAAAACGCAGTCTTGAAAAAAAGGTTAAAAAAGGAAAGGCTGACGCTTTGGCAATTCATTATCTGTTATGCAGTCCAAAAGCCTCGAAACATTATCAGTAGCTTGACTAGTGGCAATTCACTATTGCATGGCTGGTAGTCACCAAGAAAGCATTTCTTAATGGTTAAAGCAGTCACACTGATTGGGTACGCTTTTCACAATTCCTCCAGATCCGTTAAATCCACAACCACTTTCAAAAACAGAGTGTCATCTCTGATGTAGGTGTTCTTTGTGTTCTCCAGGACCGTGTGTGGCACAAAGCGTGGACATCCAGAGGCAATATTCATTTCTCCATCCGGCCTTTTGAAACTGCTGCTATTGGGGTCAGCTCTAAAGACTTCCACGATGTGATTTTTTTTCCCACTTTGGTCCAAAAGCATAAGTGTAACTTTTTGCTTGAAAGGCCACAGTAGCAGTGAGTCAAACTCCCCTCTCATCACTACGAAGTAGAGAGAGACGTGTGTTCCCTTTCCTGAGCCATCCCCGTTCAGGTAGGCTCTCGCGCATAACCTGTACCCGCAGCGGCTGGTGTAAAAGGGCTGGCTAAATATGGAGAGGACACGGCCTTCCACCGCTTCTTTTTTCTTCATCTTGTAGTCTGTGATCTTCCAGATTAATTTTCCATTGTAGCACGTGCCTTCCAACAGCTTAAATCGTTCTTCATTTTTATTGAGCTGCGCTTTGTGAATATTGATCTGGAGATCATGTTTGCTGGACTGACCTTCCAAAACAACTGGAGGCAAAAAAAAGAGACAAACACTTGGTAAAATAAAACTGTCAGAGCACTGGATACAAGGAGCAACCAGACTCAAGCTGGCAAAACTGAACTACTCAAGCCTGAGTACAGGCTGTTAACTAGTGTTACTACACCTGTTAACTTTTTAAAACTTAATTGCAGCTGGTAGTTGAATAAGGAAAACCAGGTACTACAAGCCACATTTAAAGCCCGACTACGGATAGTACCACTGCCTCCATCACAGTGCACCAGCCTGACCAAGCCCAGCTCTCTGGCCCTGCGGTGCCACAGGAATTCAGGAGACACTGTGGAGTAGGGGAAGGCGGGAGGATGCAGCATGCACCACCACGGCTTGGTCTGAGAAAGCGAAAAGAAGAAAGCCCTTTCTGGCTAATAGCTGCAATTGACTGACTGTAGCACCAGAGCCTCTACTTAGCCACCAGTAAAACAGCAAAAACCCCACACCCATACAGAAAGGAAACAAAAGTCCCAACATACCCAAGCGCTGATCGTATGTCTCCATCAGGGCAATCTTCTGTTTTACATTTTCGATTGTGTCAAACAGGGGTCGCAAGTCTAATTTGCTTTGTTGCTGGTTTGCCATCTGTATTAGCTGTTTCACTTGCGATTCCAGGCGCGCAGACTTATCCAGGTGACTGGCCAGAGCCTTCCCAGTTCAGGCCATTGGAAGAGGGTGGAAGCGGAGACAAGAGACATTCACGATACCAGCCGTTTCATTTGAAATAAGATAAAGAAGCCTTTAGCACGTCAGCAGTATCAACTATATGGTGCATTCAAAAGTACTCTGCTGGCTTAGGAACCTATCCAAATGCTCCTTCACAATTAATTCGGCATTAGTGACTGCGAAGCCACCCCTTACTCAGATCCATTCGCACTGCATCACTTCATTCAACTGATTATTCACATTTACACCTGCATATTTGCCATTGGGATCTCGCCATGAGGATTTACACAGTGCTTTTTGCCCAGATCGGATATCCAAACTTCTTTATTGGTTAAAATGAAAAGACAATACTGTACTGTAAAAAACCAAGAAGGGCTTGTGAAGTGTCTGGGAGGCAGCATTTGTTATCGTCCTGCTATTGATAACAACTGTTACTGGATAAACACGTTTAAGGATACAAGGAAGCAATTGGCCAAAAAAGGTAAAATTAATCTCACCTGTGTGCTTACCATCAAGTTGCTATTTTTACCAAACAGTTGTGTAAACTGTCTGAATTCTTTCTCACACTTTTTAATGGCCTCTGCTAGCTGCTGGATTTTAATCTCTTTACATTCCAGGCTCTTATACAGGTCAGATATCTACAGATGGAAAAAAGAGAGTAAAAATGCTAAGGCACACCAAAAGGTACAACGATCAAATTAAAACATATGTGACTACATAGGAGAAAGTGGAAAAGTTTACAATGCAAAGCCTCTAGCTTAGCTAGATATAGCACTACTTAATTCACAATCCATGGATAAGCACTGGGAAGTACTGAACATAAAGCAGTCATATTCTTTAATAGATCTGTGTGGCAACAGGTGCAAAGAGACTCATATCTCTCATCCCCACCATGATGATCCATTCGGCTCTACAGGGGGATAATACATACTTACATGCACACATGTGCATGTGTGTTTCTGTGTGTATGTACATACATTTATTATTTTTTTTTCTCTACTGAAGTCTAACCAGTAAAAGAGATGAGTCAGTGAGGGATACTAACTCCGAAACCAAGTTGTAGCACTTTGGGGCACTTATTTTTAGCATAAACAAGCAGAAGAGTAAGTCAACCATCAGTTTGGATGCATTCACCTTAGCAGGACTGGGCATACACCCAGTGTCACCTGCTGGGAGTCGCAGAAATGATCGTGAGTGGAAAAGTGCTTGCAACCGGCTCTACACTACTCCGTGCTGCCTCTAAAGAGGGGGTGACTTGGGCACCTAAAGGCTCCTTTTCGGAGCAATGTGACCGGCCACTGAAACTTTAAAATGCTCTGTCTCCAAACCTCATATCCACTGTAAGCAGAGACCAAAAGCAAACGAGGTGAGCGATGGCAACGAGCCTCCCACTGTGCTTGGTGGAGAATATACGTGCCTGAGCACAGAGAGGTTTTCATTTAATTGACTGACTTCAGTAGAAGAGCTTATTCTGACTTCTGAGGTGTGCAAAGATGATAAAAACAGTCTTTTAAAATGTAGCTGAGCTAAACCAGGCAACGAATGCAGAATCTCGTATCATCCTCCAACCAGCCAAGAACCGCTGAAGAGTGCTTGTTAAATACGACTTACCTGTTCTTCCAACTGGGAGTTCTTGTCTAATATCTGCAGCATGTGTTCCCTCAGGGCACCGTTTTCATGTTCGGCAAGTTTCCCTCTTTTCACCTTAGTGAGGTAGAGAGGGAAGTGAAAGAATAAAATAATAAGATATGCAGATTTTTGAAGCTGTTAGTAAAAAATTTATTGATGCCAGCATTTAAAATGTCTCCTCTGTGCTTTGAAAATGAGGGAATGGCAGTGCTGACTCCCTAGTACAGCATCTTAGCCAATACCAGAAACAGTTGTGAAAGAACAAAAATTGGTTATTTTGATTAATTACTCTGATTGGTTTGGGAGACAAATTCCAGTCCCAAGTACAAACACGATCTATAAAACAGTACCTTTACAAGACAGCCATACTGCTTATACGGGCAGTCCACTTCTGCCTCAGGACACACAGCATGGTGCTTTTCAATCTGCATATATTAAGAAAGAAACTTGTAATGAAATAAATATTAAGTAACTTGCCGCACTGATAAAATCTGAATGCCTGCATAAAGGGTGAATAAAGGCCAATGTCATGACACCACTGACCACGTAAAGAGGAAAATGAGTATTCAGAGGCAATAGGCAAGCCAGATATTTTCCAGATACTGCAAAATGCCAATGCTTTGCAGTGACCGAATACCTCACTTGTAAGATGTGATGTATATCCCCTTTAGGGCCAAACAAAGAAAATACTTAGAGCAATGACATTTTATTGGCACGGGCCAATGTGGTCTGCAATGTAACTTCCTTTTCATAAACTTGTGTGATCTGATGAATCACAGTATGTGAAAAAAATAATAGTACCTCCTTTTTCAGAATTATTTGTGAACAGTTTTGGAGACAAGGCACAGGATAATCAGGACAGTCATTTTTCTCATGATTCTGGGGAAACAGAAGCAAAGCAAGGCAATGGGTTGCATTTTTGTAAAGTAGTATACATAGAAAAAGCTATGCAAAAAGTAATCCCAAACATACACGTGCAAGCCCCGTATCACACTGTTGTTCATAAGAGAGCAACAGTAATTGGTATCATTTAGAGCACATTTATTATACTTTCTCCTTCAACTACTCAGCCAAATTTTGTTTCAGGAGTTGTTAAACCCCATTGCAATGCTGGAAACTTTTCACTCAGCAACGTTAAGAGGAAACATGTGCTATGGATTCCCAGGGAATGCTTTATAATCTTACCTTTATGTTAATTAACACCACATATTTATTACAGTACTGACACATTTCTTCTCGAAATTTACAGTGCCGGCTCAAATGCTCTTTCAAGTCTTTCCGAAGAATTTGATCACAACATCCATCATTAGTGCATTGCACACTTTCAAACAAACACTGCTGAAGATGCTCCTGCAACAAGCAACAGCAAATTAACCCCCAAAGTATTTCATCACATCTCCAATTGCCCAACGGGCCCACAGAAACATTCAGCGGTTTGGTAACAAACAAAACTCCAAATACTCTTTCGTTCACAAACTTACTCCTTTTCCAACCTCAAAACTAAAGTGAACGTGAAAATTTGGAGAGTCCTTTGTATGACTTCCACTTTTCATCCCATTGATATACCGAAAAAAGGCCCAAATGCCCAGTAAGTCTTGGCAAGTTTTCTTGAATCAACCATCACATGGCACCTAAGCATACAGAAGGTATGTATAGACGCTGTGGATATACTAAAGCTACACAAAGCAAATGGTTCTTATTAAACAAATAACCTAAGGCAAAGCTGGAACAAGCTAACAGCCATAATATTTTGGGCTTAACATTTGTTACTTACAGTGTATAGCTAAGTCATAATCTTTGTACTTAAACCACATTGCTACAGTAACTCTAAAGTCTGAAGACAATCACTGGAATTTAGCTTATCATAAATACACATAGTTCACGTGAAAATCAGAGGTTTCAAAATTTGATCAAGCAAAACTAACCTGATATCGTCCCAGAATTATTTTTGAATTGCAGTCAGGAATGTTTTTGCAGAACACATGCAAGTTGAGAACTTCTCTTTTACAGCAGTTGTCTTTGAATACCTGTAAAGGAAGCAAACCAGCCTTCATATGCAGTCACATAGGATGTTACAAAGAATATAAAAAAGCAAAAAATCACAACAAATCTTTTAAGCACACAAGTGCAGACTCCATAATTGCGAGTATGGTTCTTGATAATTCATATTTAAAATGTATACTAAAAAGATAAATTAAAACATATATGAATTTTCTAATAAGCATAGGGTTTTTTCCTCATATAGTTATTCCACAGATGCTGATCCACAGGCAGCAGGATTAGTAGCTCAGGAGCTATAAAACCACTGCCAGAGCCTGCCTGTATCTAGAAGAAAGCAGCTGGAGCTAACGGGCCCCAAAGGCCAAACCAACTCTGCATGCTCCTCTGATGTTCAACCAGTGCAGCGCACCTTTGGGATGGAGACGATGCTGAGATATCCCTTCTATAGACTGTGAGAAACAGCACCATTCCCAGTTGTGGATGCAGAAGCAAATTAAGCCCCCAGAGCAAACTTTCAGTCTTATTTAGAGATCTTCCTGTAAGGAGCATTATAAACCTGCTCACTGTTGCACTACTGCCGTCAAAATTTGCACAAAGCAGAAGACAGCGAATGAAAAACAAAAATCACGTGGACAGTCTGATTACAAGTTCCTGTCAGGACTAGGAGAGAGAGGAAGGAGACATTTGATTTCACTGGAAAATTCATTCTGGCAGGACCAAGTATGTAGCATACTGTCAAAGCCTTGGCATACAAATAAGGACAAATGAATCCATTAAAAAAAAAAAAAAAATCAGTAGCTTGCAAAATAAGAAGCATGAACTTATCTTTTCCTCTAAAAAGTTACCCAAAAGCAAATTAAGTCTGCAAGGTTAATAAGATATAATGGAAACAGTTAGGGCAGCAAATTATAACCAAGTGGAAACAAAGACAATCAAATAAACAAGATGACCCAGCAAGATGGGGCATTAAAAAGGCAAGTCAATAAACTCCCTACTAAAAAAGACATCTGATGACTAGGGAGGATTTAAAACCTTGTGAAATTCTTTGACACTTTGCCAGAAATACAAAAGACTAAAATGAAATAACTTCAGAACATGAGGTATAAAATAAAGCTTTAGCTATACACCCATAATTCCTTTCTGGGAGAGCATAACTGAATACACTGCTTCCCTTAGCATCACTTCAGAGACAAAACCTGCTCTGCTCCTGCAGACTAACAGACTCAGAGCCACCTTGTTCTCAGCTGTCTTGCCTTTTCCATGCAGATGTTGACTGCTGAAGTAAAACTACAGCCACTTACCTCATGCATTTTTATTGTTTCTTTGTCGACGGGACAGGTGGGTACTGCATTCAACTCTCTAGATCAAAAGAAGAGTCATGTTAATCCACAGAAAATTTGATTTATTTTACGAAATTGGGCTATGCTAGAATCTGACTCTGGCAGAAGTCAGTACTAGATACCACAAAAACCAAACAAATGCTTCAAAAACACTTTTGTCTGGCAACTACACAGCCAAATTCTGCCCACAGCTCTAAGAGGGCATTAAGCTGCAACAGTGAATATGTAACAGAAAGCAGAGTTTGTCCTACGAGTGTTAATAAGATGGTTTTTAATTAAGAGGACTTTGTCACTCTCTGGCCATCTGCTGCTTGCAAATGTCATATCTGAAAAAATCCCATCGCGTGCATTAAACCCGGCCTTTGCCTAGCGCAAGCAGCTTGCTCTTTGCTACACCAGTGAAAGAAGATCTAATGGCTCCTGTCTTAGAAGGCTTCCAGAAGTCCTACAATAAGGGACAGGAAAATGCTTATGGAGGCAGTGCAAAAGGGATGCGACCCAGCCAGAGAAAGCAGCACACACGAAGCATCTAAAATTCATAAAAGGTAAATGTCGACATCCATCCACATAAACAGGCTCCTCTGCAGCCTTCCCAGGCCAAATCCTGCCCTTGTGTACACCAAACAGTAATGTGTTCGAGACAGGTCTGCAGGGTAAACTCATTTGTACCTGCAGATAAATCCCAAGCAGACAGATGCCAGCAGCCTTGTGATCTGACTGTAGTATCGGGTAATATTAACATCAGTTTTATAACTCCACTAAAATCAAAGAAATTATACAGAAGCAAATGAAAACAGCTTAATCTAACCACCAGTGCCAATACCATGAGACATTAGTGCAACAAATTCCTCTGAACAGCACAAGACCAGACAGACAGACTGAAACAGCATCTCACGCAGTAGTGCTTAAGCTTACATCAACAATTTCTTTACGCTGACTTCCCTGCAGTTACCGAAGTATTCCTCGCCAGCACCGGGTAAGGTCTTTAAAGACACCTTTAAGACACTGAGCACGTAGTCATTGAGTTCAATAGAGTCTTTCCATCGACTCCTTCAGCGTTTTATCAGATCGGTACTATTGTTATGGCACTCACTGCTGAATTATAGAAAGCGTTGACTTCTTTTTAGGAAGGGGAGTACGGGGAGCTTGTAGATGCAGGAGGAGTTTGCACTGACCTCAAAGAAAGAATGCACTGCTGGCAAAATCGGTGCCCGCATCCCGTCTGGTGGGGATTGCGAAGGACGAGGTGGCAGTAGGCGCACTTGTACCGGTCTTCTAAGGTTTCCACAAACTTGTAGTCGGCATCAGGCTCAAAGTCCAGAGAGACGGCGCTGGCAGAGTTCTGGCGCGTGAAGATGCCTGAGAGAGCAGCGGGTTCGTCACAGGCCATGGGAGCTGCACTGGGAACCAGACACAGGGAGAATCCCTTCAAATATCCACTGGCAGCCACACTGCCTCAGCTACCGCTTGCAGCAGGCTGCCACTCGCGGGAGGGCTGTCATCTGCAGGAGGGTGCGACAGATTTTGGAGGGAAACACGGTGCCAGCTATGGAAGAACAACAGAACGCTCAGAGAACCACAAAACGATGGTTCCACAACAAGCATCAAAGCACACTTCTTTGGAAAAGAGTTTCACAATCTGAAAATTAGTCCGCAGAATAGAGATTTTGATTTTTATTTTTTTAAATTTTCTTGCAGCAGCTCTTAGTCTCAAAAAAATTACTGAGTCACACACACAGTTGGGGAAAGCAGAGGCCAAGTCTTGGCCCTAATGTCTGCCAGGAAAGTCTACACTTAACGTAGAGCCCACCCACATGACTTCACGAGTTCACTGCACTGGTTCAGGCAGGAGACAGCTTTGTGGTTCGCAGCAAGGAGCATAGAAAAAAAAGGCAGCAAGGGGATTTTACCTTCAGTTTAGGTGTTACAGGAGTCAAAGCCTCTTAACTTGACATCTTTCTTTTTCCCGTTGATCACTCATTTATAGCAGTAAACTCTAATCCTATTTTTTCAAAGTTTTACTTAATTATGTGCAAGTTCTTGCTGTATTAATCCTGCCTGAAAGAAGCAGTGGAAAAAAAAGAAAGAAAAGTAAGATTGCAATCAGAAGCGTGACATGTCTTTCTCTCAATCTGCCAAAGCTCACACACAGCACAGGAACGCAATGTTAATTTTCTAATAGGAAAACCACCAACATTTGTTTCCAGTCCTAAGTCACAAACCTTGAGGTTTGCCACCAGTCCCTCAATCTTGCAGTAGTTTTTTTGCAAGGAGCTCAAGACCTAGAGCCACTCTGGTTTTCATTTCTTGCGGCTTTGCATTCAGAAGAGATTTTTTCCTTACAGGATGTGTACAAAAGCACAACGCACCTGAGCTCTCAGATCATTTCACAGGGGAAGTGCTGAATTTTACAGCTGTGCTGTGGGACGCTATTTCTCCTCTGTGTGCATCACCCGCCCTGACAGTCACTCGAGTCACTCTTACTGGCATCAGCACCTCTCTGAGAGCTCTGATTCAGCTCTTGTAAGGTCACCGAGGGTATCTGCTGCTTTTGTAGGGAAGCAGGGCCAACTCATCACCATTAATAACCTTTTGGCTGGCATGTAACAGTATGCCAAGTACTGATATACTGCCCTACCTCCCTGCTGCAATGGATTCCTGGCCCACGAAAGCAGCGATTAGCACTGCACTCTGCACAGCTCAAGCACTGCCACAGACCACCTCAGGCTTCAGAGAGCAACATCCATTTTCCTCTCTACTTTAATATCCCATACTGGGCGAGGAAATCCTGTGGGCAGATAACGTACCTGATTCAAAAACAAGCCAAAGCACTTAACCAACGGAACGTATTTCACAGCAAACATTTACGTGGTCCTGTAACTCAGCACCCTTGTTCATGGTTGTACACAGTATTTAACTGCCCAGCTTGTGAGAGCCTCCCTGCCCTCCACCGGGCTGAACATCAGACTTACTCCAGCACAACTGATCATCTAATGTCGGTAACCCACAGGAATATGAGCCCTAATCATATTCCAGGCACAAAAACTTATTATTCCAACTGGAGTTTGCAAATTACCCTGTTCGGTCCCTCCAAATGAACAGCCTTCTGCTTCAAACCAGAGATGATTGTCCGTGTCCCTCCTTTCATTTTAACACAGCTGACCTTTTCTCCTCTGAAAATGGGGTTCCCGGTTCTCTGACGCTTATAAGGAGCAATGCTCCCTTCCTCACATCAACCAGAGCCGCCAAAATGCAGCCCGAGGGATTACCAGCCTTGTGCCTGGGCTGCCTCGGTAGCAGACGCCAGCAGCAGAGCACGCCTGCTGCTTCAAAGGCAGATGGAGAGCTGTCGCCGTTAACTTCCACAGCACAGACTATCTACAGGACAAATTTCCTACGAACTCATTCTGTTGTTAGTTGGTGAGAACCCCGAAACACATCTCCTTCCTCTCTCTTATTAGTGCGCTCTCCCATTTACATGGCATCCAATTTCCTGAGTCCTATTACACTGCAGGACTTATATCATCTGATGGTCTGGTTTAGCAAGTTAATGCCGCACTGTGTAAAAACACATTTAAAAAAAAATCCATGTTTTACCCATTTTGCCTTTAACGGTCTACCTTAACTCCAGAAGTACTTCCAGCTGGGGTGAATAATATTACAGATGTTTTAGGCAACAAAGCTATGGGATGCATTAAGAAGAAACACAGTCACCAGCCCAAAATCCCATCCCGAAACTCTTTCAGAGCTCTCAGTGCTCATTAAATCAACCACATTCATTCCCATCTCTTTCCGCAAGGAGCACTGTGCTGTGCTACAACGCCTTCCAACTCTCTTGCTGAAATGAGAGCCTTTATCTCCTTAAACACCTTCATGACGCACCCAACCCAGATCCCATTCCTAAAAACGGAGACTCTTGGCACCTCCACGAAAGTGCCTCCTCCACCTCAGCCTCGCTCCGGAGTGTGTGGCACAGCTGAGGGCACCTCAGGGCACAGGAAAGGGCACTTCAGGTGAAAGCCGAGCCTGCCTGCTCGAGGGCAAAACAGAAACCTCTGGGTGCCCAGACGACCAGGGACGTTTGCCACCGCTGGTGGCCTTGCAGGAGGTTTGCTGCGGGGTTTGCAGCTGTTTTGCTGGAGGAAACAGGCTGCCCCAGGAGAGGACCTGTGGATGGCAATGCTTCACCCAAGCTGGAGAGGTGCCCATGTGAATCAGCTGGGGAGACGGGCTCACAGAAGCCGAGAAACGGCAGCCCTGTGCCAGACCTACCGCCGGCCAGCACTCGGCGGGATGCGATCCAAACCATCGCAGACGGCGCGTAATTCCCGTCCCAGTGCCCACTGGTGACTCAGGGTGGATTGCAGAAGCTCTTCTTCCACTTCTGGCTTCCAGCGCCCGCGCCCATGCTCTCTGAACTGAAACCAAAGGGAAACCGTCAGGGGAAAAAGTGCTTTTTTGTGACAACGAGAGCACGCCAATGGTTAACTGAATCAATTTCCTGCTTACGCTAATGCCTGGCCTGCGTAGGAGACGAGGTACGCTTTCACTTCTGCCTGTTCACATCTAAGAGCAATGGGAAGGCATCCTTTCTTTGCGTACACTGCGATTTTTCAGCACGCGTGTGAACTGTCATGCTGTTTTAAAATATTAGAGAGTGGCGGACTCAGGCTGCGTAACGACACTCTTGCGGCAGATGCACAACAAACGCGGCAAAGGGATTTTCATTGCAACTCCACTACAACAGCACAAAAAACCCCAAACAACCTATGAACACTGACAATCTACATGTCAAAAAAATGGATTTCAATATACTGAAATAAACAGAATGAATTCTGACCACACATAGAAAGGCAGTTTGAATCACCAGAAGCTAAGCCCAAGCCCTATAAACAGCTACCAAAGAGTGGGAGCTCAATGGCAGCGCGGTACGAAGAGCTCCCGGCTGCACCTTCCCACCATTTCAGCATCCCAGCCCTGCCCGCATCAACAGCAGCATACGCAAAACGCTTCTGGAACGACTCTTTATATAACTGTGTTGTATGCAGATGCTTTAACCTCACTGGAAATAATCTAAAGGGGAGAATTTTCATAACAAAAATAAACTTTCTTAAATGTGGGCTATCCTGTTTTAACTACCACCATACCAAACAGAGCCCAAACGTTTTCCATTAAAACGCTCCACGCTTAGTATATCTTACTGTTCAGAAAGTGAGTAAGAGACGAGCAGAACGTGAGAATGAGAAAAATCAGCATGGGCATGACTTACTATAATATAGAAATTATATTAATATTTTTAAAGCCATGTTAAAACAGCTCCCCTCCAGCAGCGCTGCTGCCTGTCTACACCACCAGCAGTCAGAACGGAGAGAAGCGGTGTGCAACACCAATAACACATTGAACTACTGTGGACTGGTTAACTTTTTTTAGCTGTGAAAACATAGTTACTGCAGACAGAGAAAACCATCCCTATAATGTGGGTGTTCTTTTTTAAGAGAATGTTTTTTCTGTTTTCTCTCACGCAAAGCCAAGCCCCCCCAAAAGGTCAGCAGATTACCCCATGAGCTATGGGTGCACCACTACAGCAGGCTGCAGCACCAAAACCTCCAGGACAGCAGACCCGAGGCACAGGCACGGAACACCACCACATCTTTCAGAGTGAGATGGGCAAATGTGTGAGTTGTTATCACAGATTTGGTCGTCACGCATGAACAAGAAGACAGGATCCTTGGTCCTGCTGCCCAGCAAATAGGGGCTGCAAGCAAGGCTTCTGCCAGGTTCCCTGCATGAGGGGAGGGCAACGCTCAGCTACCCTCCAGGATTGGGGTATTGCTCAGTAAAAAGCATTGTGATCGCTTCCTTACTTATCATGCTACCATGAAATACACATAACAGGGCACAGAAAAAAGTTATATACTTATATTCCTATACACCTAGCTCTAGTTCAGCTCTATTGCTTTGCTCTAAGGCACTTGGTAGGGACAAAGTCTTAGAAGACGCCCTGTCCCTCCCTCTGAAAACCATCTACCTTTTATGGTACATCAGAACTGGAAGCCTGTCTTAGTCACAGTGGGAAAAGTCTTGTCAAATTTAGAAGTCTAAGATCAATTCACTTAATTGGGAACCGACAGGCAGAAATGTGATGGAGGGGAACATACCTTGCATTGAAATGACCCTCTCCAAGCTGCCTTATAAACTAGGCAGATTAATTGCCTCCAGTATTTTTAAATTAAAATAACAAAGTTACATGATTTAGTACTAATATAAGGTCCTCCACAAAAACACTGCAGTTTGGGGACAAGAAATATATGCCCCAACCCTTAACATACCGAGTGGAACAGGTAACAGAGTCTGCTAAAGAATGACTAAAAATATCTATACACTTTGAAATACATATTTAAGATATAGCAGACACGGAGTCGTGAAAACAGCAGATGATGATATCTGACATCACTGAGGGGTGATCCTTGTCCCTTCCTACCCAGGAATAGTTACAACGTTTTGACTGCTGACAACGAAACGCACTTACAGAGTCCCCATGGGGGAGAAGGACCCCGGCTGCATCATTTGTGCCCCCCAGCCCAGAAGCTGTGGAGGGACAGGATTCCCTATGGCACCAACACAGACCCGCCGCTGATACTCAGGGCTCACTCCTACTTCACCTGGCAGCAATTCAGCCTCAGGAGCTGTTCTGCTGTTGTCCTAATCGCTTAAAAACCGCGGTGCAGTGACCAGCTGGTACCCAGGAGAGAGTATTTCTAACAGCAATAATTTTCTATTGGATATGTGCCCGAGGCCCCACAGGGGATGTTGCTGCAGAGGGCAGCAGAACAAATTTGTTTCCTTTTCTGTATAGACAATATTATCCAATTCAAATTCCAGTATTACCTTATTCTCAAAGCACACTAAAACCTTACTAAGCAAGCATCAATTTGCTAATCTCCATAGGCAAATTTTCACTAAGCAGAGTAAGACGGTAGGGTTTCCTTTGCATAGAGTTACAGTCAAGCATTACAATAAATCCCATAAGACTAGACTTCATCGGTTTTTTAAGGCACAGATTACAACACAGATAGCATTTTAAAAAAATCTTTTTAAAAATACACTCTTACAACTAACGAAGTGTGTCTGGTGCTGAAGCAGCTTTGATTTTATGGACAACTTGCTTATTTGCTACATCTGCTATTTTCTCTGGATCTCTTAATCATTAATTAATTAATTTTGTATTATCAAGAAATCTCTCTATATCTGATCAACACACTATTATTACAGTAATACAGAAATTTTTTGTCTTAAAATAATCTCATTCACAGCTGGAAAATAATTTTGTTCCCATCACTTTTGTACCAATACCTGGATGTGTTCCCGCCTTCCCAAGCACCAACAGAAATTTCAGTAAGAAGGCACCGCCACTCACCCCTAGGACACCCCGGCACCTTGGCACCGCTTTGCTGATTCAAGGGGTGAACTCAGTTCCTGAGATGTTTCAGGGTCTGCAGCCTTCCCCCAACGCAGCCCCGTGCCGCTCACACCCCCATGTGCTGTGGCTCATGCCTGAGGAGCCCTTCAGAGATGAGAAATAATTCTAGGAAAGTTAGGCTCCTGCCGGCATTAACAAGACACGTTTTGGTAAAGCCGTACCTGAAAACTGTAGCTGGTCCTCAATGGGGAGAAAATGAGAGAGAGAGCGAGAGAGAGTGCGCCAGCGTAAGCTTTGTGGTTAAAACAACAGTACGAGCATTTTAAAACAGCAAGGGAGTGGAAATCCCCCAGCGTAGCTTTGAAAAGATCATGTCTGAAAATGTTTTAAAAGTGTTAGGACAAAAGGCAAGCCATTGAAAAGTATTTTCCCTTACTGCCTCGATGTAGGGACTGCAGGTTTTACCAGCTGGAGCAACACAAGGTTACCAAGAACTTTTCTCACAGTTTTTGTTGGAGATACAGAGAAGTTTTCACCTTTCACAAAAGTGGCGAGTGATGTGATCAAAGAAGAAATACATGGGCAGCAAGAATCACATAAGGACGTAAGGAAAACCCAGGTCCAACCCTGCAACACCCTCCACAGTAGCCCTGGCGAGCCCGGGTGGACCCACTCGTTGCAGGAAGCGAAGGGACGGTTCACGGAGGAAACGGCACTGGCTTGGTCACAGAGTGACTACATCAACTCACGCTGCAGGCTGCATGGGCTTTTCGCCTTTAAACCAGAGCTCTCCGAGATAAAATCCATTTTAAGAAAATAAATGTTCATATTTGGGTTTGTAATAATTTAAGTGGCCATAAACCCTAACGATTTTGTAGCCTGAACTTAATTGTGCACCCAGGATTCCTGGCAGCCTTCATCTCCCCTGACTCTGTGTGTGTCAGCCTCCTTCCCCAGACCAAAACACGCTGCCCTTACAGCAGTGCCACGGGCTCCATCTCTAACCCCACTCTTCCCTTATTCTCCTCTGCCCCCTCCCCTAGCTTTCTAGTCTTCCCCCCCCCCCTCCCCTAAAGCAAGATATCTCTTTTTCTATAAAAGCAATAATTTTTAGGTCTCCTGTTATTTAAAATACTAGTTTTCCCCAGAAAGCTTCTATTCTATCTTGTAAATGCAACACATACCCTCTTTAGCCTTTTCCCTTTAACTGAACTTGCTCCCAGAGCATTTCTAGCCTATTTCAATGTCCATCTCCCCTCCCAGGAGCCATCTCAACCTACTGCACATTTTCCTGAACCTTCCCTGAAGCTCTGGAACAGACAAGTCATTGCTGAAGTCGGTGGCAAAGGGAAAGGCATCGATTCGAAGGCATGCTGCTTCTTTATGGGATCAATTAAGTTGACCCAAGTCGTATTTCTAGACACAGCCTAAGCTCACTTCTACAGTCAAGATTTTTAAACCTGAAGATATTCTTTCATCCTTGCCATGAACTCATGTCCTCAGGCTGCATCCTGCTCAAGCTGTTGACTGTACACAACCTCTGCGCAGGCCGACATCAGAACAGCAAAACAGCTCCTACATGGGCTTTCCTTGAACCTGGCAGCTCTGCAGGAAGGACGGATCCGGCCGGTTTCGTTGGGAGGAGGCAGCGCTGCAGAAAGCGTAGTGCTCTGCGAGCACAGCTCCAGGAAGCACCATCTGCTTCTGGGAAGCTTTGGGGAAAACCCCAAATGGAGAAGTTGAGTAGGAGCAGGATCTTAATTTTAAACAATTTCACTCTGCAGATGAGTAGAGAGCAATAGGCTGGTGTTATTGTTTGTGGGCAGCCCTCGATCTCCTCCAGCACCAACTGCAGGGCTGAAACCCTGACCAAGTTTCAAGCAGGCTCAAGGCAATGAAGGTGGGTGAAAAGGCAGCAACAGCATTTAGGAAAGAGAATCAAGGAAAAGAGAGAGAGAGACAAGAACAACATAAAGAAATAAACGTTACTGAAAAGAGCTAACAATAAGGGATGGAGAACAGGACAATTAACGGGTTTTAATTTTTTTTCCAAAAGTGAATTTTGGAAAATTGGCTAATTTTTTTAGCCAAAGTGAAGTCCTCACTTTTCCTAACAAATAATGGGCCATTACACATTTTGCAGAACTAGGTCTTTGGGGATTTTAAGTTTACGTCTCCCTCCCTGCCCCAAGGCAACACGCTATCCAGGACTTCAGTTGCTTTGACCAATCAGTCGGTTTGGCCATGAATCCCTACTCAAGGCATAAGAGTCTTGGTTTTAATTTTCCATGCCCCTGACCCTTTGACTTAGTCTTAATGAAGAACTTAATCGGCATGTATACAGAAACCTATGAATCAACTCAATGGTTACTCACCTGAATTACTAGGATGAACTCAAATTTTGCTAAGGCTGGCCACCCCCTTCTTCTGACGTGTTCCCTTGTTCCAGGGGTGAACGATTCCCCCTGCTGCGGCCTCAGGAATTCATGAGTTCAGTGGATTTTGCTCTAACGCACACATGTATTTGACAACATATGGACACACATTTATCTAGTCACAGTCCTCACTGAAAAGGTAACTGCTAATGTCAAAACCCAAATGCTATCGGGGACCCCATGAACTTCTGTTGGGAAAGCAGTGACAGCAGAGATTGTCACCATTTTCTTTTCCTAAAAAAACAGGGGAAAGGACTTCTTAAGAAGGGAAAGGACTTCTTAAGAAGTCCTTCCCATGACATCAAACAGGACAGGCTGGAGATTCACGGAGGTACGAACCGGGAGTGGTGCTTTCACGCGGCCCTTTCTCCAGACGCGCTCTGCAGCCGAAAGCTGTGCTGCCGCCCGTCCGTGCACGCTGCCGCGGCCAGGCAGAAGCACAGCCGCACAGCAAGCCCTGCCGCGGCCGCGGGCCTGCACGAGCACCGGGAGCAAGGCACAGGGACCTGCCGTGAGGGGTGAAAGGCAGAACCGCCCCTTTGGGCATCGGGCAAGATGCCGTGTAAGAAGGATGCTAAACACGCCGTGGGCAGCATCCAACCCCGCTCTCACTGCTGGCACCAGTTTTAGCTTTATTGCTCCCAGCAGTGAACAACGTCGCTGTTTTTAGTGTCCTCAAGGTGCACCTCAGGCATCACCAAGGTCCACGTTCGTAATTCCTCAGTAAAAAATGGCCATGACACAAGGTTTAATGTCGATGACAGTGAGACAGACAGCCAAGTTTTTTTTCTTTATAGATAGTGCCCAGTAGCCTTCCGTAATATCTGTCATTGAATATGTGATCTGGCAACTGTTTGTACCTGCTGTCTCTAAGGCAATATTAAGAAGTGAAACCCATGATTTTTGTTTCTTTCATAGTTAGTAAGGGCCACATTCCAGTTTCAAGTGCATGGATATAGCAGACGAGACTGAAAACCATATGACTTAGCACAGGTCTGATCATTGCACGTCTCACAGCGACTACTTTGGGAAAAACAGCTTTGCAGATTGTTCCTCTCCTTGAGGTTTGGTTAGTCACTAGGTGGCTTTGCATAATAATAATAATAACAATAAAATTACTTTTACATGTCAGTATTATCTTCTGCAAAATAAGCACACAGCAACATATTTACCCTTAGAGAATGCCTGTATGCAAATGTCAGTACATTATATACAAAAACTTGCTTTATCGGTTCCCCCACAGAGACAAACGTGCTTAACTATAGAGCACTCTGGGCAGTCCCATATCAAAACCACTGTGGTTTAGGGTGCAGACAGTTTCTCACACACTTGTTTATTTGTTGCAAGACCGAGCTGGGGAGACTATGGAAATTTTTGCAACATTTTTATTAATAATATGCATGACTCAAGTTTCCTCACCTTCCCGAGCCCAGCCACGTACTGGGGTAAAGAGGTTAGCTGCTTTGCTGGGCTGAGGGAAGAGGGTGGAACAAATGGGCATTGCAGCCCAAGCTGGTACAGATAAGGGACTGACGACTAACAGTGTGCATAGTAACTCCTCACAGTCATTCGCCAAGAGACTTGGACAGAAAAGGACCAGAAAGCAAAAGAAGAGGTTCTGAAATCCTCACCGCAACTCAGGGCCCAGACCCAAGGCTGTGCTGGCCGTAAGGTATCCCAGCCAGCTGGCTGGGGTCCCGCAGCAGCGCCCTCGGGTTGGCACGCTGCTCCGGGCAGGCTGCTGACTGCTGCTGAGAACAGCATGTCTGGGAGACGACAGAAACTGCCTACATCACTGCAGCCCCCACCAGCTCCCTCAAGAAGATCAGGAGCCCAAGAAATGTTACAACTCACACGGACTCCCTGGAGGGCCAGAGAGAGGAATGCTCTCATAGTCAGCTACTTAGTGATGACACATAACATCTATTTATGTAAAATCAAAGGGTCAGACAAAGAACTGAAGAAGACAAAGGGCGACAGGTTAGCTTAAAGATAGGACACAAATAAAGCCCAGGAGATCAAGCACTCTACAAGCCTGCAGCTTCCCACTGAAGGGATTTGGCAAAGTGACCCAAACAATATGCAGCACAGAACAAAGAGCTCCTGACCCGGCCCGTAGCTTTGACCGCTGCGTAAGAACTATGCTCCTGTCTTAGGGAGCCTGTGGGGTGAAATAAAGAGCTGTCTGGCTTCTGCTGTTTGCACTCACTTGAAATTCCTTTTGTCAAAATCTCCAACAGCAGCTTTCTAACTTTAAAATCTTGTCCCCTCCTGGATGTCATTCCTCATCCTCTCTAAACTCCGCAGTTACTCCCGTGCCCTCCGCAGTTTCTGTGAGCGCCACAAGCTTTTCTTTCTTCCTCCCTGATGTTACTCTGAATCTTACCTTTCAGCAGCTTACACCTCTTCAGCCAAAGTTTCCTGCCAGCTACGCACAGATGCGCCCTACTGCCGCAGACCCTTTTCCTGCAGAAGCTGAACTCTCAGCCTCTCCTCCAGCGTCTGGGCTGTGGATGACTACCAGCTCAGAGGTAGCCCGCTGCCCCCAGCCTTCCCCAAGAGGCCTTCTTCTGCACAGTCCCTCAGTATCTAAACCTGACACAGCCAGCCTGTATTCCACCTGGGTCCATAACCTTCATCTCCCTCTCTCAGGCTTAAAGCATTAGATCTTCACAATGTCTCACCAACTCCTTCTGCTTCACATCTCCATATGGTATGGTATTTCTTGTCCACTTACACAAATAAAACTCTTGTCCATCATCACCATCCTCCTCCAGTTTTCCAAACACTCAGTTCTCTTGAAATGCAATCTTTTACTTATTTATCCACCCAGGATGCTGCCGCAGGGATCATTTTTCGAAGTCACAGCTATAACCACATCACCTCTGTCCGTCCCGCCACTTCCCCAGTGCACCAAAACCTCTTGACTTTCAAAGCCTGTTCTAGTCTACCTCCACTTGCCCTTGCATCACCTCCGATGGTTTAAAAGGGCTGGTTTCATCTCATGGTGATACCAGGCTCCACTGCCTACTTGTTATGTATTTGAGTAAATAGGTACTGTGAGGGCAGATTTTTCTGAGGGATATTAGCAGGTTATTCTATTTCAAATCTCTTCTGTAAGATCTCCTTTGCCAAGCAGCTGCGAACAAGCTGGCTTCTGATAAGCTGTGACCACCGTCCATCACGCAGGTCTGGAGGGTCCCGCTGTCTCCTACTGCTCTTGCACGCAGGCCCGTCCCTCCCTCCTGACTTGAACTACAAACCCTCTTCAGCCAAGGGCTGTGGTTTTGCCCTCTGCTTGCACAGCTCCTGACACACTGGGGTCCTCACCCACAGCAAACGCTTCTCCACGCGACAGAAATAAAAAAGATAATCAAGGCTACCAGCAAAGGAAGTTACTCTGGGTGGTTTTAGGCCGAGCGTAACACACGACCACCATGACTCACACGAAGATCAAAAGCAACAATGCAGCGCAGTCCTCAGGCGAAACAAGATGAGGCGCAACACCAGCCAGGCCGGCACTCCTGCACAAAAGCATCCCAGAGAGCCTCAACTTTGCATGCCATCGTTAAGCCTGCGTGCTCTCTGTAGAATCAGCTGGCGCGCTTTAAAAATACGACTGCGTTACTGCTGCCAGTCTGGAGACATGCCTGACCTGAATACACCCAGCTATTCCCAGCACATGGCTGCGCTCCTTCAGCCATCCCGTATTTATAAAACGGAAGTTATGAGGAAAGTTGTTCTTGGCTGGCACCGGGAAGGCGCAGCCAAGCTAACAACAGGCAAAGCGATTCAAGAAGTGCAACAACAGGAGCTCTCCATTTTTCCTTCTAACTCTTAAGAGTGTTGAAAGGATTTGGTCAAAGCCCACTGCCTCGGCACGCTCCCAGAGTGCTGTTAACCAGGGAAAGTCTGGCTGGGTCTCGCCGCACACACACAGAGGGGAAATTCCCTCCCCCCAGAGGAATTCAATTGACACCAGCGGGGCTACTCGTTAGGGTTCCCCGCAATTTAAAAAGATCAGAGCCGCTGCAAAGGCATCCATTCATCCGAGCAGCCCCCGCTTCTTTGTTTCCTCCTCAGCCTCCAAAATTCCGGCTCTGCCGCGCTCCGAGGCACGCACCAGGCCCGCGTTTCCCTACAGCATCGGCGGGGGAAGGCGGCGGGGGAAGGCGGCGGCGGTGCTTCTGCTCCCGCAGGCAGAGCGGGGCTCCGCTGCCACCTGCGCCAGAGCCCGCCGGGCAGGGCTGGGCTCAGCGCTGCAGACCAGGGGAAGGCTCCCGCGCCGTCAGAGAGGGGCTCCGCCACACCGGCGCAAAACTCCCGGGCGCACCAAGTTGGGGTTTTCTCCACGGGCCTCCTCTTTAAGCGAAAAAGCGCCGCAAAAAGGGAAGGGCCGCGCAGACTTCCCCTCCGCATCGAGGGGGCAGGAAGAGAGCCTGCAGGGAGGCTGTCACCCACCGCCTGCGGCCTCCCGCCGACCGCCCGCCACGAACGCGACCCGGGGCCGGGCCCGGCCGGCACCGACCGCCGCCGCCCGCGGGCCCCGCGCAGCCCCGGCCCCGCTCCCCGACACGCCCTCGGCCTCGGCGGCGGCACCTGCCGGCCCCGGCCCCGGCCCCGGCGTGACCCCGCACCGCGGCACCGCCCGGCCCGGCCCGGCCCGGCCCGGCGCCTGCCTGCCGCCCGCCCTCCCCGCCGCACCTGCGCCGGCGCTCGCTGCCCTCCGTGCGGGGCCGTGGCGGGGCCGTGGCGGGGCCGCGGTGGCCGCCGCCGCCGGCGGGGCGCGGGAGGTGCGGGGCCGCCCCT
Source organism: Ciconia boyciana (assembly GCF_034638445.1). Lineage (NCBI taxonomy): Eukaryota > Metazoa > Chordata > Aves > Ciconiiformes > Ciconiidae > Ciconia > Ciconia boyciana. The sequence continues at coordinate 103,065,713 of NC_132936.1, read as the reverse complement.
GGCTGCGCGGGGCGCGGCTCCGTGCGCGGCGGCGGCAGCGGCGGCGGGGCGGGGGGCGCGGCGAGGAAGCGCTGGTGCCGCCGCCCCTGGCTGCTGCCGCTGCCGCCGGCGGGAGCCGCTTTCGGTTTCATGGCAACCCCCGGGCGGGGAGACCCCGGCGGCGGCGCGGCCCCGCCTGCAGGGCCGGGGGACGGCGCGCTGGACGCCGTGGGTGTTCCCGGGTTAGAAAGGAAGCGGCGGCGGGTCCCCTGCGACCTCCGGAACGGGCAACGGCGCCTGGCTTGAGTCCCAGGCGTGAGCTCCGGGCCGCCGGGGCTTAGGAAGGCTCCCCGGCAGCCCCTTCTCACCGCCGCCTGCTCGGAGCTCACCACAGGGCTCTGCAGCCCCCCAAACGCTCTGGAAGGCTTGATCAAGCCCGTCCAAAGTCCCCCACAGGCTACACAGAAGTTAGTTTTCCAGGACGGGCTCCCGAGAGTCCATGGTGAGGAGCCCCGCTGTGTTGGTGAGCATCAGCAGACTTCACCCGCTCCTCGTCTGGGCAACGCACCCTGCCCGCCTGGAATACAGTTACTCCTTTTTATTATTTACATCTACGGTACCGAAATAGCAAAACAAAACCCATGCTACATACGCAAAGAACACAGACATTAGCTATTACCATATGCCAGTAGCATTTGATAATTACTCAAGCCAGACCAAAGGATTTTTTACAAACGCAGACAACGCAGCCATCCTCCTGCCAACAGTACTGATGCAAGTGTTTTACCGCTCGCTCCCCATCACCTCCTGCTGCACTTTGTTCTGTCTTTCACATCAAGCCACTTCTAGGAAAACCAGTCTCTAAGGAAAATCCCATGCTAGCACATGCACAAAAGCACTAAGGCTGACGAGAAAGAAACAATCGGAAAAAGAAACAATTGGGCTGTGTTATCTGGATTGTCTTAAGATGAGCTCTAAAAATAATAGCAATAAAATGGTTTCAGATTCTTCTTTTGCTAAAGTGACTCAGACTTGCCACTCCCAAGGGTGTCAGTCCGTGTTGCATTAAGGTTCTGGGAGTCCAGCAAAGGTGTAGAGGCCATTGCTACAACAGAGACCTTTTAAAACGCTCCCTCTTGCAAAAATGGAGGACTTTGTTCTTAGCTTTTAGGAACATCTGGATTAGTCTGGGTGCTACTTGCCTGGGAAGTTCACAGGAACATCCGTCAGAACAACAGGCATTATACTTGTGTAAGTAAATATCTATAAACATAAATGAATAGTTTCTTTGGAGATGGGATTGGGTTCCCAAGACGGACATTTTCTGCACTCATGATCCTCCTTCTACTGCAGAACATTACAATCCCCCAGAACGGAGCTTTGTGGTGACAAAAATCTGTCAAATGGATCATCAAATATCAGAGTGCAGGCATTACTTTTAAAATTACAACTGTTCAGATTCAGTGAGCATAACAGGAGCCCTGGTTTGCATTAAGACCAAGTCATACCCCTGAAGCAGCAGCAGAGATCACAATCCCCAACTCTCAGTTTTTCCTTTTGTGCCACTCCAAGGGAAAACTTCCATGTCAGTAACAGCAATGAGGATTTATTTTGCTAAAGTTCTACTTTAGTATCAATTTTAAGGATGTCTGTTATAAAAAAATGGGCCAGTTGCGTATTAAATAGTCCACATACTGTTGCCTGTGTATTTTGCCTCTCCTCCCTACCTGACTATACATTTTTGATGCCCAATTCATCAGTAACAGACGACAAGTGGTGTTAAAAGTTTATATTTGCCTTTTATATATCTCACACAACTTCCTGTGATCTTAAAGCAGATGTCTATCGCAACAGTGCCTGCTTTTACCTTGCTCAGAGAAAGGCAAACTCTGAGGTTCAGCTATTTCAACCTCAGGAAAAGCTGGAGGCTCACCGCATTTCTTAAAACTACCAAGTTGTATTCAGCACAATTTACAGTGCACCATTTTGCACTGCAGCTGTGACGGCTAACTCCTCTACGGCATCCTTTGCATTTTGAAATGCACCTCTAAGCAAACAATTTTGACAAGTTTGTCTTCGCCCTGGCTTTGCTTTTGCCTGACAACCGCATTTCTGCCTAGCACCAGCTGTAACTTCAGTCTACTCCTTTCTTTTGCTAGCAAGAGGCACAACAACATTGTTTTAGTAACCTGCATCCTAAACTCTTCCCTAAAGTCTGCAATTCTGCTCTCTTCATACACAAACTCCCACATATATAAGCTACCGGTTTGTGTCCTGTTTCCCATGAGCTGTGACGTTTCCAGAATAAACACTGTATGATTTAAGAAAAATCCCAACAATATAAAGATGAACAAAAACCTAAGGACAGGGGTAACTGTAATTCCTTTTGCTCATGATCAGCTGTAAGACAAATTAAACTGCTTTACTATGGTGTGCAATGTTTAGTGATTGTTTTATTAATGCAGAAATACCTGCTTAACTTCATACCCATTCTGATTTAAAGTGCAACAATTAAATCGGATAGTTCTTGTACATCCATATTTTGCAAGTGTTGTTCCTAGAAGACATGTCGTTCAGATTATGCCTTGCATTTGTAAAATCTGTCATTTTTTAGTACTGTTTTGCTTTATTAACTAAAATAAACTGTACAAAAAGCTGTAGAGTTACATTAGCTTTGAACAATGTAGGATACACGTTCTCTGCCAAACTTTAGTGTGCAAACATTTTACATTTTTTAAAGTGACAAAATTAAGCCAACCTTGAAGTCAGAGTTCATTACTACATTACAAAACAGGAGACTAGATATGGCAAAAGAAATTCCCCACTGAAATCAACACCATTGTATAATTTTATTTCTAATTCTTAAAAAAATATAAATGAATTTAGAAGAGAATCACAGTATAAGGGCCCTAACATATTAGACCGTTACAAGGTACATAAAAATAGAAGACACAGATTTCTTTGAAACTTTAATCCTTTGATTAAGCAGCAAGCATATCACTCTCCAGGCAAACACTGCTTAAAACAAACCCTACCCCCCAAAACAGGACGTGCAAACTGTATGCACATATTCTGCAAAGCACACAATAAAGACATTTTGCTATGTACATACTTATTTAGTACTACAAATGCTAGGAGTTCCCTACTGTGTGCTACAGTGTATGTAAATTAAGAAATACTAACCTATCTCTGACCCTCCCTCCCCCCTTCAAATACAGCACCTTTGCCCAGTCATAGAATATTTAAACAAGATTAAACGGAATTACAACGTACTGAACAGTTTTATAGCAGTTGGTGGTGGCCAACTGTACTGCAACACCCAACATTCTGCATACTGAAGTCTATCGACAAGAGACAAGACAAAAATTAGCAAAGGTACAATACACACACCTGGGGGACTCAATGCTAAAAAAAAAAAAAAAAGAAAAAAGAAATCCTGAAGATGTATCTTATCACTGTTAACAATTAAACTGAGATACTTAGGATGTCAAAATGTACCAGATCGGTTTCGTATCAGTTTTAAAGACTGGAGAGCAGTCAGATTTGTGTGTAGCTGGTGAGGGAACGCTTATGACTCCCAGAACGCAAGTTTCAGTGACCACCAATTCCTCGGTGCTTGTTTTACAATGCTGCTTTTCTTAGACGAGAGGTCATCTGATGCTCACGTAGTGGCTAAGCATCTACTCCAATGCAAAATAAAAACTGTCAGAAGGACCTTTTGTATGAGACCTCAGCACACTAGTGAAAGCTGTTTGGAAAGAGAAATCTCTCAAGTTTGGTCTGAAAATATTTTTAAATTAAGAAATAAACCATAAAGGTCAACACCTTAACTGCAAGTCAGGCCACAACTATCAAACTTTAATACTGGATTTACAAATGAAACGGGATCTGATGCTAGAAGAACTTCCCTTTGCACATGAGAAAGACCTTAGCCAGCTGCTAAACTGATCGTTAGACCATTCAACTTATCTCTGAAAAAGCCTAGGCAGAGCACATTCCATTTTCAAATAAACTCTCCTTTTAGTCAAGGGCAAATCTAGTTAATAACAGAATGGATTTAAAAGGATTTTCAAACACCATTTCAGCTATAAGCAAAAATAATTTTCTACAATTGTATGGTAGTCAACATGAATGTTATTACATAGTCAAGAATGCAGTATTTTTCAATAGCTTGATTCAGATCACACAGTTTCAAACACTGCTACCCAAATTTGCAGCCTGGTTTACTTGGAGGGTAGAGGCATCTGCTTTAAAAAAAACAAACAAAAACAAAAAACCAAACAAACATACAACTAAAAACAAAAACCCCAAAACACTGCTGGGCATACATCAAGGTTTCAGACAAGAACAGTTTAATGAATGCAGTGGAAAGAAAACCTTTCAATCTCCTAAAATTTGGAAGCAATAATTAATATCCAAATGCAGACTTTACTTAGGCAATAAAACAAAACAAACACTCCCCCCCCACCCCCCCGCCCCCAATGCCTCAACCCAGCTAATCAACTCCACCAGAAATAACAGAAATCAGAGATAATCATTTAACAGTACGACTGGGCTGGCAGCAGGTAACTCTTGCCACAATATTCTACTACCACCACCAGCCTCTATACTTCCCTCGTGAATTCTTAGGCAAGATATCAATGATCTAACATAGACGAACTGCAGCCAGCCATTCTCAGAGGAATGAAATTCTACTGTACTTAAATTAGAAGAATTAGTGGAATAACAAATTAAATTAATGGTTCTTGCTATCTCCTGTCATCCCCCTGAGTGGTGGAAGTTGCTGCCTCTCTCTCCACCACAGCCCACAAGAGATATTGCAGCAGGAAACTGGAGTCCTGTTTTCAGTTAACTTCTATGAGTAGAACATGTGTGAGATTTAGTAAGTTTGGTACAATAGCTCATTGAGTCTTCAGAATACTCTTTCGGAGGAGCATTTAATAAGACAGTACCTTTTTAAACAAGAAAAAGCATTCTGGGAAAAACATGAAGAGAAGAAACACCTACATTTTACAAGTGCGTGAAATGCTTCTACTGTTATCTAAACAAGGGCCAAAAATTCAGAACCTAAGGCCATTATTTTTTTTGCCCTAAAAAGTAAAAAAAAAAAAAGTAATTCACACACACAAAAAAACCCAACGCTACATTTAAGTCTCCTACAATATTATCTATTCCTAGATTTGCCAGACTACTTTCCTGTAGTTAGATGCTTGACTACAAAGAACTGTAATAAAATAAATAGAGTAAAAATCAGTTAAACAAAATCTTGGTGTGTTGAACATTTATTCATTTAAGAAGTTAGCTTCCTTCAACAGTTATTCATATAGAGGAGGGCTGTATTGTAGGCATTGTTCTGCTGTACAAGTCTTTGACATAAAAATATTTTTATACAGGTGGTCATTCATGTGGTTCCATTTCTAGTTATTAGCTTGCTCCTCTGTAAAACTGGTCTGATACCTGTGAAGGCTTGCTCTTTTCTCCCCTTCATTATTTGGGAAAAAAAAAGTACATTGATACAATTTTTCAAATGTAGGAGTTAGCATAATTCTGCTTTATTTCTTCAGTGCAGAGTGGACTGGGATTCTGTCTGAATTCCAATAAGCGAGGGTGGCTGCTGGCCGCTAACTGTGGTTAACACTGGCCTTGGGTTTAGACGAGGAGGCATGGAATTAGCTGGGCGGATGAGCGGGGGGGGAGGCTGATTTAGAGTCGGCCTTGGCTGAATAAATCGCGCCTGCTGTTGAAGTGGCGGAGGCTGACGATGGAGAGCAGGAGCAGCAGGAAGCGCTGGACGAAGTAACGGGGGCGGCTGATTTAAAGTTGCCATGGGAGCGGTAGGTGCTGGAGCAGATGCCTGTGCTGGAGGTGAAGGGCCTAAACACTGAGCGGCCGGAGTGCTTTGTGCCTGCACAAAGGACAAAGACAAGACTGCGTGAACAGCCATCCCAGCCAGAACGCGATGCAGTTGGGCTGCCACTGTCCACTACACAGGAAAACAGCATTTAAAAAACAAAACAAAAAAACTGAGAAGTTACTGAAAAGAAATCACCAACCAAAACATTATAGACAGCAGAACTAAAAATATTTATGAAGCAAGAGTCTTCTTTCTAGAACAAGAACTGTATTTTAACAATAAAACAGTAACGTGATCGTCACTATGAAAGGTGCAGTCCTGCTCCCAGCTGTTTAACGACATTGGCTGAAGTTCTATGCAAGCTCATCATCATTCTTTAGAATGCGGTTTGCCACTCCACACCAGTTAACCTTACATTATATCACTAAATAAAATGCTGTTCCTCAACCCATGCTTACTTATTTCTGGTACACAAAACACACCTCATCTTCTTCATCAGTGCTCTTTCCTGATGGCACATTAGAAGTATTTTTTGTGTCCTCCCCTAAAGCAGAAGCATCACCATTAGAAGCCAGGGTTCCTTGTTCCGCTTCCCATTCCTGCAATACCTCCTCTAAGTTAAACCGACGCCTGTAGTTTACAAAGAAGTTCTTCACTTGGCCAACAGTCTTGTTGCCAATTACATCTGCAATAGCTTGAAAATCTTTACCATATTTTCGGACACCTGGAAGGCAAAGTAAATAACATAGCTGTGAAGAATCAGTCAGACACAGCTACGTGTGATGTATTTATAGAGAGAACCTATGGGACCTGCAAACCAAGGACTCGCTAATTACGAGGACTTCTCAATTAGGAGAAGGCCTCAATTTCCATTAAAACAAAATAATTTTTAATTGCACAGCTATCAACATACAAATCAAGAACTTTATTAAAAGGTCATTACCCACTCTTCTTAAAGATCCTGGCTTACTCACCAAGCTTCCCAACCTAAAACCACAGAGATCTGGCCTCTGACGAATAAAGTAAATCCTTCAGTGTGCTTGCAGTAAGGGCAGAAGCCCAAGACAAGTTCAAGATGGGAGAGGGAGGGTGACTGAGCATGTGTGTATAGCTGTAAACAGGGTGTAAACTAGAAATGTCACGTGACAAATGTTGACAGCTTCTCTGCGTTCCCTCCGTGCCAGCTGCACGCAGATGTTTCTTTGCCCACAACCTGTGCAGCAGGAGCAGTAGAGGGCAGTAGCTACTGGACCAAGCACAGGGCAGAACAGGGGGGGCACAGTTCCTTAAGTCACGATATACTGCTCATTCCTCCACTTGTGACATGCTCTACTAAGGCTAGGAAGAGCAACTGGCAAGCATTCACCTGACAAAGTATTTTTAAAGCTTTCTTTCACCATTTGAGCTGGATAGAAGAATCTGGGGTTTTGGGACAACCACCTTGGGGAATATAAGTAAGTAGACACTATTGGTGTCTGTTTATAAGACAGCCCAGCACAAGCCTCCAGGATCAAGTCCTCCAGCAAGAAGCAGTATGACAGAAGATCTTTGCATCATTCCTTTCATTCATTTTCACATTGACATCAGTAGGTCACTTCTGTTTACAAGCACTTCACAAGAAAATGCTGCTGGTCCTTTCCAAAAATCCCAACATATGCTTTTTAACGTTCTAAAACTACATTTGCATATAACACAAAAAACCCCTTGAGTTCAGCATTCTGTAGTTTTTAACCTACAATTGGAATTATAATCTAAAGTTTACTGATTTTCTCTCAGCTGTATTTAGGGTGTCTAGTTCCTCCTCTCTCCTGCTTAAGAAAAAAAATCCTCAGACTCTCCAGCATCCTAGAACACAGCTTTTAGCTGCACAAATAATATTTTTAATCACAAATGCCCAAAAGTTTGGAGACTAGAAGAAATAAAACAGAGTTTTATTCCAGACTCAGTAAACAGAAGACTCATTTTTTGCTCTCAGCTATGCATGAGTGAATTACAATTTCACTCCTTCTGTGAAGCTCCTGATAACTAAACTCATACGGAACATATTCCAGTGCTTAGAGGACAGGCACTCTGTTTCATTACAGGAAGAGAATATGATGTCTGATTTCATGCCTCACTTCAGAAAGTGAAGCAGAGGATTCAGAAACTGAGACTTGTTTCAAACCTGAAAGCTATGTTCCTTTTCAACTTAATTGTGACGAGTATGACCTTCAGCTTGTTCTGCTCTTTTCTGCTTTCTTCGTTAATGGGCACTTCTGATGTGGTAATGTACACTCACTGCAATTTAAGAGAAAAGTTCAGCTCTAGGATAGTAACAATTTCTGTAGCTGAAGTTGATGTTTCAACTGTCAAGAGCCCAGCTACATTATTTAAGATCTCTTCTGGGGCATACAGAAGAGTCCAACCATCCTGACTGCAAGAACCTTGGAAAGAAAACAAAGGGACATAGCAGAGCCATGTGGGAGGGCATGTATCTAGGCAAAGCCAAGGCGGGATTTGGCTCTGTGCTTTATCGGTTCTACAAGGTATCAGCTATACTCCTTAAAAGCTGCGTGTGCCTACAGAGCACTCCCTCCAGTGTTTTAATATTCTTTGATTGCCCTACTATTACCACCCTTACTAGTTTATAATGATCATTAAATGTCCACTGCAACATATCTAACATCCTGTACGATTAATCAAGTGAACAAAGTGCCCAGCAGAACAAAGCATATTTTTGTTTGAAACCTAATTCAGACTTTTAGTGACTTCAGCCTTTTCTGTTACTATTCTGTCTATACTTCTTCCTTCCCCTTAATCTCCAAAACAACTGAGCCTGTTGGCTAACTTAAACTAAAGCTGTCAAAAATAAGGTCTTAAAGCCTATTTCCAAGCAAACAGCTTGAAAACAGTGTATCTTGCCTTCACAAAGAGCCCAACTATAAGAAATATCTAAAGAAAATAAAATTTCCTTAGTTTAGCTACACACAGCACTACTCATTTTGGATTCTTTTCAGAGTGTTATTTAGTACTGCTCTAGCATCACCACTATGACTTCTCCACAATCGTGTAGTAGAACCCTTTTAAGCTGCATCAGAAACAGAGGAAGTTCAATACATGTTTACCAAACTTTTATGCATAAGGTGCTGGCATATCTGTAAGAGCTGATGCCGACTCATCATCCCTTTCAAACTGAAGCACATTACTTACGCATCCTTATACAAATTCTATGCTAAACACCACCCAAATGATTTCTAAAGTGTTTAATCTGTTATTCAATAAGAATGTTATTAGGTTGCTTGAAAGTGAAGCTCAAAAGATGACTGCATAGCCTCACTTCACATGTATGAATGTCTTTCTCCCTGATGATTTGAAATTAGCCCTGATCATGGGAATCCTTCAAGCTCTTCAAAACTTCACCCATTTGCAAAGGTGCACTTGAACATGTGAGTGCTCACTATTACAATGTTTCATCTTGAATGCCTAACTCAGACAAACTCGTAAATCCAAGTTTGATGCTGTCTACGCTGCTTAATGCTGTGTAGCATAGCAAACACTGACAGGCACACAAAACATTAGCCTGGGTCCAAAGCAATATAATACAGCACCACAATGAGGCAGAAATAGTTAATGGCAACCTCCAGGTCATGAAAGCTGCAGTTTCACTGTGATGGGATTACAGTGCTCCTGGCAACTACCTTACATAGAGTTAGATCCTGGTTGTCCCAACTGTTTTCCACTGCAATGCTATGAAAGTCGTGCACTGCATTTCAATTCAAATTTTATTGTTTTGAACAAGCCTTAAAACATTTTTGCAATTTTCATATGGCTGAGATCTTAGTTTGACAAGATGATTGTGCTCATACATTTCTATACGTAAATAAAGTTTGTAACTTAAGAACACCTCAAGCGATGAACTGGCCCGTCACATTCAATAACTATTCAAAGTTGAACAGTAATCTGATAAATTATACTGGAAAAGATCGGCTCAGAGATCATAAATCTGAGTCCACAACCCCACTCCAGGCAGCCACACTGCTTTTAAGATCGCACACTCAGCTCTATTTTAAGGTGTTGCTTTTCATTACCTCTTCTTTAGTTACTGCCAATCTCTTGCGATGAGCCCACAGATGACAAGAGTTTTTTCATATTTAGGAAAAACAGTACCAAAATTATATTACTGCAGATTATTTTTATGATTTCCATGGTAGGATTTAATGTCTGAATTCAAGTGAACAAATCACAGAAGTGGCACCTACCTGCTTAATGCTTATGATTTCTGTAAAATTATTAAAAGCACATGCCAAAATGTATCAGTACATTTGATGAAATAAATCTATTTTAAATGTACAAACTAAATGTCCCCATGCTCAAGACAACTTCCAAGTTCAAGCCTAACACGCATTATGGCAGCTTTTAGTACAGTGACCATGGCTACTTTATTTTAAAAACAGAGTCAGGGCAAAAGACAGCATGGCTCCTTCATACATAAATCTACCAGCTCAAGCAATTATTCTGAAGCAAGAGATCAGGGTCCTTAGCCTGAGGGATGGGAGGTTAATACCTACAGCACTCTCATTCCAGGAGGGAGACTCCACTAGCAGGCAGTAGGTAAGGGAGGGATAATAAGCAGACTTTGTCCCTGCTGTTAAGGTGCTCTCCCATCTCCATTTTATACAGTGGCAAAGAAAGGGGACTAAAAAGGAAACAATACATATAAGAAGTACATGTAAATTCAATGAAAACAGATTTCTTCCAGAAGGCCTGATTTCTCACCCCACCCTTAAGTATTGAGGCTGACTACCTTCATAAAGAATACGAAACATTCCCTAGAGAAGAGACCAGAAGACTAGAACTCCTCTCCAGGCAGTCATCACTAACCCTCATTCTTTTGCCCATGCTCCAGTTTTATTATTTACCTTGTCGGTCACATAGTGCCATAGCTTAACAAAAGCTCAATGCACTCTTATCGCTTCCCAAACTGATGCTTAGTGAGAGCTCCGATAACTAAACTACGAAAATGCAAGATGGTTTGAATCCTTTCATGCTAAGGCAGGCAAAATGAACCTGGATTTTCCCCACTTCTCCAGCAAGCATTCTACTTACTAGACTACCATATTAAAGATAGGCATCTCCTTCAGTTGCATTTGGGAACAAAATAAAAAGAGTGAGCTTGTTAGCAATACTGAGAGGACGAACTTAGGACAGAAAACAGTTTGGAGATGCAAATCCCAGTCTGAGGCATGTAAGTTGAGAGGCATGACTTCAGACACACCATGCTCTTCAGCATTTCCATTCACACTTAAAAATAAACCTAACTTTAGGTTCAGTCATCTGGCTAGTAACTACCAGCTATGGCACACCTCACAACTTTACAGACATCCTGATCCAACTGAAGGTTTTATACTAAAATTCAGTCCTTCATTTTAAAGGAGGTTAAGAATACAGAGAAATAAAGCAGATGCGTATAACTGAGCTAATTATATTATCTTAAAAAAGATGATCCATAGAAGTGTGTCAACATATAGTGACTTCAAGACAGCATTAGGCTCTCCAGATATTTTGCTTGCATGTTCCTTGATTAGGCAGTGCATGTTAAAGCAAGACAAGAGTCAGTTTTCCTTCATGTAAATGAAATAACTGCAAATTAGCTGTATCAATAGCCTACTAGAAAATGTTGTTTTTTCTCCAGTAAGACTGTTAAGTCAAGTATCCATATCCAGCTTTAGACTCTTAAAAGGCCTCCACTGGGTAGATATCTGCTCTTTTATTCCCTGATGAACAGAGAAAAGTAACTGTAAAGCAGTTTTACTTCTGCTTTTTCCTACTTTAAGAATACAGAGAGATCTCTTAAGTGTTTGCTTCAAATTTTATTACTTCAACTATTACTTCAGTGTTCCACTTTAGAGAAATTCATGTAAGGTGATTTAGAAGATGATTGAAGGGACTTTTTGGTACTATTACTAGTTTTTAAACCCAGCTTAGCTTTTCTATTCAAGATTTAATATGGGTAACTGAAAGACTAGTGTCATGTTGCTTGAATGAATGCCCTAAATACTCTCACTAGTTTTGCCGTTTTCCCAGTGACTTTCTTGTAAGACCAGATATAGTTTAGCTTTTCATTAGAGGGAAATACAAACATAAGCCTGAGTACCTCTTCAAATCCTTTGCATCAGATTTCAAGTCGCTACTACTATTAACATACCTTGTACTGCAAGAAGCTGCTCTTCTGTGGTCCAACGGGCATTGATTTTCTGATTAGACTATTAAAATTAGAAAAATGGCACAAAGATCATTAAAATGTGTCAACAGCTGCAAAATATCTGAGCATCAGAATGTGTTTTACTTGCCCTACACTTTACAACATAGGTAAAAAACTCTGGCTTATAAGCCGTAAATTTATAGTTTAAGATTGCTTTCATGAACAGAAAGCAGCATTTAAGGATTTGAGCTTAGAACTACACCAATAGTTTTTCCTGTTTTATTGCAGTTCTTAATATCAGCGATATCAGAATTTATGCACAAGCTAATGATCTTTATGCAGATAGAATTTTAATTTATAGTTACATTTATCTAAACTATTAGGACTTGGTGTCTGGAGTATTTTGCATTCACGTTATGTTTCATATCCAAGCCTTTAAAACAAGCAAAAAGAGAACTTCAGTGGTAATAAATCATTCACTTCAGATGCCCAAATGTATATGTAGTCATGTTTTCACACAGAACATAGAATTTACTGCTAGCAATCTACATTAGCTACTTTTAATCAGAAAAAACCCCATATATCAGGGCTTAATTTCAGCTCCCTATTGTCATGAACAAACATGAAATTTCAGTTTCTTCTGCTTCTTTATTCAGCCAGTTGCCATAAAAAAAGCCTACCACTATTTTCTTGTAAAGAAGCCAGACAGACTCACCCCTGCATGTAATTCAATGGATCCTGTTTAAGGGGCTGCTGAAATGCAAACACTATGCTGCAGCAAAACACATTTCTGTAGCTTCCCACTAATGTAAGTGCAAGGCCACAAGTTCTAATATTTATTCTGATTTACCTCAGGAGGTTTGAATTCTTCAATCCCGCCTTCCATTTTCTGTTTAAGTGCACTGTTTACTTGCTTAGCATTTTGAACCTTGGTCAAAAACAACAAAGTTAATCAGCTCCACAAAGAAAGTTGGTCACTTTACACATATATCTTCACTAGGATTGCCACAAGTGTACCTCCTAAGTTAGAAAGAGAAATATTATCGTTTAAGGCTTCACTACTTTTAACTGTTTAAAAAAAAAAAAAAAAAAATACAGCAGAGTTTACTATGGAGAGAAAAATATTTAAGCCAGTCTTTCAAAAGAACAGTTTGTCTGCAGGAATATTAAAAGTAGGACATAACAAGCAAGTTTTGATAATGATGCATATGTTCTTGAAGAAGAACGCAGAATATTCTAGACACAAAACTTGATTCTTAGAAATCTAAGTGAGATGTACTGTATACATTAACTTCTTCCTTCTCCAAGAAGCACTTTTGGGGGAAAAAAAAAAAAAAAAGATTTACGAGATGTTTCCAGTTAGTTCCTTCTGACAGACTGCTTTTTATTGACCTTAGATAATCACGATTTCTTTTAAGGGTGATTCTTGAAATGAATTAAAATATTTAAATAAAATATCTTAGTCTATAAAAAGGAGAGAGCTTCCAAATCGTACATATACATATCTATTAACCATTTAAACCTGACAGTGATGCACATAAGGTAACGTAGGTAAGAAAATAGTTTTGCATACTATGGTGCACAGCTATTACAAGTGTTCTTTAAGTATGGACACAAAAGCAGACAACTCAGTGGGAGATTCCAAAGGCTGCGTCTCTGAGATCACTGCAAGAAAAAAAGAGAAACACAACCTCAAGGCTGTAACTCACCTACACTTAGGCTAAAGAGTGAAACCCACCTATGCTATTTAGCCCCAGAGTCCTGCTGTGACAGAAAGAAGCATATTTCTCCTGTAAAAGAATACAAGGGAGCAAAAACCCCATGAAACCCTTTATTCACTCCATGATTTTGCAACATGGCAGCTCTTAGCCGTCTATAAGGAGGCAGAAATTCCAAGAGATAAGCCTTGACTTTGTAGCCCCATCGCTCCTAGAAAGCAAGCATGCACATACTGCTGTACCCTTAGAAGCTGAATAGAGTCTGTGTTTCAACTCTAAGTACCAGAAGTTAACTTCTTCATGCAAAGGATGCAGGCAATTCTCCTCTTAAAGGTGAAGACTACAAAGCTTTTCTGAATTTAATAAGAAGTAGAAAGCTCATCAATTCAAACAGAGAAATCACTAGGCCCATGATTTCCCTCCCCTCATACTTTCATGGTATGTGGGGAAGGACATCCAGAAAAACAGCTACAATTTTAAGCATAACAAATGTAACTTCCACCGCTTCACTGGTCTTATTCTTACTTGTCACACAAATACTTTTAACAAAGTTAAAAAAAAAAAAAATCAAATCATAGGTGACTTGGGTTTTCTCCTGTCCCCAGATCTGTAACATTGTTTTCATGCCATACTCCAACACCCCCCCCGCTTTTTTTAAAGGAAGTCATCTTGTTTCATGTTATCCACAAGAGCAGATGAACATAAAAACAAAACCGAAGAATAGCTAGTCAGCTAGTGTCCAGCATTTCTGGTGATAACTGTGGAACAAAATTAGGAAGACTCACATTAAAGCAGTTTCAGAATCTTCATAGATAATCTTCAAAATCATTACAATCAGAACAATCTGAGATGAAAACAAAACAAGACCAATAACCCATGGTACCTGTCGCTTTAATGAGATTAGTTCCATATCCAGCTGTCTAAGAATTGTGTTGGCTGCATTGGGACTACAGGAAACAGCTATCACATCTTCCTGGGTCAGGTACATGCCTTTTGGTGGACGGCATTTGGAACGCTGAGAATGGTGGCGATGCTGCAAGCTCTGATACTCTCTTCTACCCAGACCTATTTTGCTGGTCTGAACAGGCTGCTCATTATTGCCCTTTAATTTACAAGAAATAAATCATTAAAGAATAACAGTATCTTATATACAACTTTATTAAAGAATAAAGTATCACATGGCATTGTAATGTCACACTTATGACCAAGAAAACTTAAGCTAACATCCTCCTCTGCATGTGGTATCCAAACTAAGTCTTGCAGATGAGCTGATGGAGCATACCAGTCATTTGCTGGATAAGCCTGCATTAGTCTTAGAAAGGCCAGTTTTCACAACTTTTTTTTTTAACATGGCTGACAATGCAATACATGGTATAGAAATCAGAGTCTGAATACTGTGAAAGAGGGCAAAAATCAAGAACCTCTTATGGAAGCAGAAGGTAAAGAATATTATGTGTTTAAATCAATTCATACTGAACTGAAACATGAAAATACATTACATGTTTAAATCAAGTAATCAGTGAATTTATACATTTATTTCCAGTCAGATATGAATAGTTCAGGTGAACATCAGGGGAGAAAAATAAGCAAAAGCCAACCAGAATGGGCAAGAATGCAAGATGACACTTTTCCCTGCTGCAAGCACTCTAACTTGGAAAGCGATAGTGCTGTTTGCTTTGGGAGGGGATTTGAGATTTAGGAGAGAGAGGATGGATTTACTCTTCCAGTCATTATAACAATCCATGTAATTTAGCAAACTTAAGCCTTTGTTGTTTGCTTTTTTGAAGTGGAAAGGGATAGCAAAAAGGAGATGCAATCTTTGTAACTGCTGTTTTGATATGTTTGGACACCTAAAAATTTCAGCTTTGTCTTCAATGGGCATTGCTGCACAACAGCTACTCTGCATGTATGTGACTCCCATAGAGCAACCAGGTAGGTTCCCTACAGACCAGGACTAGAGAAGCAAAAATTACTTTCCCTGCAAGGATCTTCCAATTCAAAGCAATGCTAAGTACCAGAACAGAGATGGGATTCAGGCTATTTGCTACTTCAGGCAGCTCCCTACTGCTCCTCCCTGCTGGCATCTATGCAGGTTAAGAGGAGGTGGTCATCTGATCACAGTAAAAAGAAAATTGCAGCAGCCATTATTATTATGTTCTGTAGCATTAGTACAGATCAGCAAACAGTATTTTGCTCTGCTATGCTTGACCTTCTGCCACATCCTCTTCCCAGCTAATGAAACATCTTAATCCAGTCCACAGACTTCATAGAGGCAATCTTAAAAGCACCTAAGATATTTGCTCTTCCTTGGAAAGTTGATATAGAGACTTACATCTTTGACATCTAAAAATCCTGAGGTTAAGTTTACTTCTGGCCCATTTATACTATTTGTTTTTTTGGTTCTGCATTGCTCTTTCAGTATGAAATTGCAGTTCCCGTCTGTTCAATCTGGATTTAAAGTGAAAATATTCTCTCAAGCTTTTGTCTTGCCAAGCTAGAGTGTTTGGCTTGTTTTAGTTT
Source organism: Ciconia boyciana (assembly GCF_034638445.1). NCBI lineage: Eukaryota > Metazoa > Chordata > Aves > Ciconiiformes > Ciconiidae > Ciconia > Ciconia boyciana. The sequence goes on along the minus strand of NC_132936.1, from coordinate 103,049,461 downwards.
TCTCTAGTAACAGAAAGTTTCCATCGCTCTGCACATTCAAGTAGCCTACTCAGTTTATATTTTGCTTAGGAAGTGGAAGTACGCAAATCCTACCAGAAATATTAGATCACAAAATTATCTTATGTAGATCCAAATAGCTGATCATGCAAACCTATTTGTCCTGTTCCTAGAAGTCTATGAGCACACTACTTTCATTCTGGACCTCATGTAGTGATTCAAACAATAACTAAGGAAAGTAAATTGAACAAATTAGCCCTTATTTAGAAATGGCTTAGGCAGCAACTCAAATCAACAAAGTGCAAGAACACTGTTACAGCAGCAGAATAAAAAGTAAAAATGTTTGTTATTAGACCTTGAGCCTTTCAAGTTCTAAAAAACATATCCTGGCATGTAAAAAAAAATTAAAATCTCAAACCCTTTTACAGAAAGGGGTAATTGTAATTGTCCTTTTTTCCCCCAAGGCAATTAGATAAAGTGATACATTGAAGGTCACTTCAAAGCTGAGAATGGAATCTAAACCTATCAGTCTCTTACTCAGCATCATTTTTGGCAGAACTGCAAAGTTTATTAATAATCCTAGATACCACTTCACAGGAATGTTGAAGTTTTGCACTACCTCTCCTCTGCATGAACTCTACCATTTTAGGAAAATCACAAATGCATTAAAATGATCGAGTAAACAATCAAACATTTACACACTTAACTGTGTTTTTCTAGTCTCATTCATCAATAACAATGTTTACCAAAAGAACCTCCCCAAAAAACAAAACCTGATCATACCCCAAACACAGCACTCGTCTGTAAAGCTAACAGTTAAGTGCTCATTAGAGGAGACAAAAATATTTTTCTCTACATTTATTAGTAGAAAGTGTCTCAATAAAGCCACATATTAGTTGAAATGCATAACCTCACTGTGGCTTTGAAAGAACAAAAGAAGTTTTTCTTGGAAAAATGTAATTTAATTTTAAAATGCAAAGAAAACATTTAGTTTCCAATAATTCACAACCAGTAAAACCGTAAACATATTAACAAGACAGAGGTAGGGGGAATGTTGTTTTACCAGGTAGCGATAGCATACATCTCTTATAAAACTTGAAGATCTCCAGGAAATAGTGAAAGTAATGAGATGCATTTATGTCCACAGCATGGCAAAGACATACAACAAAATTTTGTTTCAATCAGAAGTTGTCAAGACCTTGATCACCTAAAAACCCTGTGAATTCAGCAGGCTGCAAGCTAAACCTCTTTACTACAAGTCATATTCTTCACAGTAACACATTCACAGAAAACAAACAAACTGACATTCACCGTTAAGCTATCTGTTACCTCCTTTTTGGCTTCTTTTTTGGGATCATAATCACTATCATTTCCATCCATTGGATGAGCTTCTTCTACGTCATCATCACTGAGGACAGACAACAAGAAGCTGGTCATTTTAGCTATTTTTTAACCCAAATATAAATATGTATCAGGGTAAGACAGAATTATCTACTCTAAAATATCACTCTAAGTATATGGCATCTCAAAGTTATTTGTAGTTTTCAAAAGAAAGCTGTCACAAACATATTTACTTTATTAAATTCTAATAAATATTATGATAAACAAGCAATCCTAAACAGTAGTTTCAAAATTACTTTAAGCAATGCTGGTACTGCTGCCAAAAAATTTGGTGTCACCTTTCTTCAATTCAACCACTTGTGGCAGCATGAACACTTACATGGTCAGCTATACCAAGGCTAAAAATAAAACTAATGTGGCAAATGAAAGGTTAATAGATCAATTCTCAAACCACTGCACCGGGTGCATGAATAAACCCTTGTTGAAGTCTGTGGGGAGCAAAAGGGGACAATATAACATGGGAAAACACAGGACTGCTTTTTCACCAAAGTGCTTAAGATCTAGTAATTGGGGGGGATGAAATCTGCTGAATTAAATCAAAGAGAAAAGGATGAAAAGATAACAGTTAGTTTAGCCGAGTCCAATCCAGTCATTCACACAATATAATTTCTGAATAAATTAATGCAAAAAACCAACAAAAATTTCTAGTTATTACAAAAAAAACCCCAAAACGCTGTATTAGAAGCAAATTTATTTTCTTCTGTAATTTTTCAGCTATAGGGTGACTAAGTAAGCATATGAATTTTAGATTTCAGGAGTTCTTTTCAATAACATTTAATTAAATAGACCTTTTTGCTCTAGCTAGGCAGTTTTCTGTAGATGTAAAACCATACTTTCCAATATAACCGTGATTATATTACTTATACATTCAACATATTAAATCACTTTTTAAAAAGTGCAAGTTAATACTCAAGTATACTAAGTGCAATATAATTTTAATTTCATAGTAACTAGCAGAAACGTCATTCCCTTTATGCAAGACAGTTTAAAATGATTTTGAGCTCTAATTCTCTTTGACTGATAGCAGTTCTAAGTCTCCTAAAATAAGATTTATATTTTTATAAAGTTTTGTTATAACACAGTACTTGGGCATTCTAATTGCTACAGCTCTTTACAGTGGTTGTCCTTTCAGTTTTAATTCCATTCCAGTTCAAAAAAACCCAAACAAACAAAAAAAACCCAACCAAAAAAACGACCATCCACCCAGAAAACCCCCACACCCACAAAAACACTCTCCTCCTCCCACAGTAATATAGGATTAGACTTCTCAAATAAAGCATTATTTCTAAAGCACATCCCCAGACTTCAAGTTTTTTAAACCCTTGTTTTTACAGTTATCCATTAAAGCACTCAAGTATGTTATATTACAACTCACACCAACTGGAGTGATACAGTTCTTAAAGCACAAGTACCAAACCCCTTGCTAAAAGCAGAGACATCAGCACAGATGCTCAAACCTAAAAACATGGTTTGTGCTGAAATATAATGGCTGGAAATTACTCTGACATCTTTACCTAGAAAGACCTCAGTCTCTGGTTAGCTACTTAAGAATATAAAACTTACCTGTCACCTTGATTATTTCTATTAGCTAGTTTTCGAGCCTGCCGATCCATCAAACTTGTCCTAGAGCGAGTTTTTTTCCAAGAATAGTAATATTTTACAAGGCTTGCAATAGTCTTGTCTGGAAGCTAGAAGAATTCATTAACATATTAATACTTTTTAAAATTAAAATTCCACCCAAGATTATAATTCTGCTCTATTTACAACCACTTTTACCCAAATATCTTAAATGCATGGATGAGATGAAAAGGAGGGATGTATTTCATATACATTTTTAAAAAGGGGGCGAGGGGGAAAGGCTTTTTTTATTAGAGTGAAAAAGCTATCAGTCCAAGAGACATGATGAAATTAACTGCTTTTGATTAAAATATTACTTTACCATTTGCTGGATCCTGTGAAAGCTCTTTCCATGGAAGCTAAACGCTTGTTCAAATAGGACTTTATCTTCAACTGTCCATTCATCAGGGAAAGGAGTGAAGTTGGGGAGATCCGCAAGGGACTTCTCAATATTGTGTTTATGCCAGAACAACATGCCGAGAGCCTTTGAAAAGAAATAGTCCCTTTTTGGATTTAGTCAACTTTCTAAAAAGTTGAGACAAGTTAAACAAAACCCCACAATTTATTTATTTAAAATAAAATTTGACTATCAGAACCCCGTCTCAAAATCTATTTACAATTTTATTGGCTATGTACTATAGGTTACAAAACTCTCTTTGGAGACAATGTGAAGAGTGGGCACATCTGTACTTTATTAAAGCTATGAAAGCTAGACAATTTAAGGTTGGCATGGCAGCAGTAATTCTGAAGTAGCATGAACTAGGCTGATAGGCTCAAATCTGACCTGCTTTCTTTCTTCACAAGCATGTATCACCTACACAGTTCCTTATAGGTCTTCAGGCCTTTATTACTAGCCCACTCAAAAAATAAAATAAAAATACTTTTCAGTAGCCACAGTATCATCCAAAATGCAAGTTCAAAGTGAGAGTGGTCTTTCTACAACTCTCCAATCCACAAATAACAGCATGGCCACTTCCATGTCATGTGCACCTAATAAGAATTGAAATTTAAATATATTTTCTTACATAATTTCATTTCTCGATATTCCTCAAGAATTTTACGCTGATTAGACTTTCTGCCAGAGAATCAATGACAGATTTGATGCCAAGTCTGGCATGGGAATTGGGAAATGTAATCCACTCAGCTTCAACGATACAGTGCAGACATGATCACCAGTTGTTCATCAGCTCTCCAAACCCCTGATTTCACGTCTTCTAATAACCAGGACATGGCAAACCTCTTTTCGTGTTAAAATGGCAAGTGACAAGCACCTCTTGCAAAGATAACTTATATTCCACTGTGAACAGACTACAAATACTTTGTACTAGGAGTTATTTTGAAAATCAGTCTTTTTTGTAGACTTATTTTGAGATCCTTCAGTTCCCTCCTCCCCTAACAAAAGCCAAGCCATAAACAAACATCACCAAACTGCAGGTATTCTGGACATCATAACATTGGCAGCCTCTTTTCCAGATAGCAGTTGACTAGCAAGTCTTTGCTATTATGAGCTTCCATCCTCCAAAACTTGATCATACAACTTGTTTCCACTTGTACAGCAAATATTTTTTTGCAATATGTAATCTCGCTTTTACATAAATTGGTTAATTTATGAAGAAAATTGCAATAGAACTGAGTGCAGACCAGCAAAGTTTTATCCTGTACTTTTTACAGGATGGTGACTAAAGGTTATTAAAAATCAATTATCTTGTTTGTTACTCTGAAACCTAGAATTTGATTCAGTTTTCCTGCCTCTGAAAAAACACTCAAAGTTGGTTTGCCCTCCCCCCTTTTTTTTTTTTTCAAATATGGAAGAAACCTTTCCAGTGCTGTCCCTATGGCAATGAATGGTTCAAAATTGTACCTTATTTTAATTCTGATATTAAACATTAAATTTGTAAGCTGTTTTCCTAAGAAATTCTTTAGCTAAATATACACACACAATTGCATGACATGCCCAGTGTATCAAGAAACATACCAAACCTTTCAAAAGTGCACATTACAAGCTGAGCATGTCATGAAAACAAAGAGCTCAATCTTTTGCAGAGAATCCAGACCACAACTGTATGCAGATCCATTTAACTGCAGTGTTTGCTGCCGTGCCTGAAGAGAAACAGCGTTAATTAATGGTAACCAAGGGAAAAAAGAGTTGTGTTATGCTTTTATATAAAAAAATCCTTTAAATGAGCACTCTCATTTCATAGCACTTACCTGTTCCACATTGTATCCATGTTTTTCCTTTGCTATTGCTATATATTCATCCACTGTAACAAAGCAATGTCAGAATTATTCTTTAGTACTTTTAGTTCTGCTATAAGGTGACACAGAATTAGCCATCTAACATGGGAAAATAGTCTTCCCATGCTTTAATACACTGCATAGGCCCAGGTCCCCCCAAACATTAAATATATTCATAACTTTATTAATAATAAATAAACCCACTGTCTTTAATCCAACATTTAATTTTATAAGCTTCTTACACAAGCTAATTCTTAGTGAAAAAGATGCTTTCTTTCACATTTTTACTACAACAAAGCCACAGAGACTCATCATTTATTTATTTAAATCAGAGACTAGCTGGTTATTGAAAGGCTATGTCTTCTTGGAACCCACTCCTAAGAACACAGACACACTGGGGGGATGTGCAGACACCTGGATTAGTTTTAAATTGAACTACTTCTACTGATCATATTCCCAAACATGTGAAAAATTAATGTAAAGAGGTTGTAGATCAATGATTATACATAGTTTTTAGATATTAATATAGTTTTCACTGACCAACATTAATTTTAACCATGGCATGAAGTCAGTTTTCAATAGAGAATATGAAATTTCAATAATTAGCTCATCAACTTCACCAATAACATATTTTTTAAATCATATTTGGCCATACTAGAGCCAGCTTTGAGTTGAACACTTTCCATCATTTTGCAATTAAGTCCTGCTAGTTTTGATCTTCAACGGGTACTTTTTTTAAAGAAACAAGCTCTTCCCATTCACCTTCTACAGTTCACAATTAAGTGGCAACTAAATGCAGTTGAAAGGAAGCACAACTGACAACAGGAAATAATTATATCCTCATTATTCAAATGGACCAGAGATGTCCTTGCCATGAATTGTTGCAGCAAAGAGTTCATTGTACTTTAAAGGAATGAAGTGTTTAATAATCATAGTTGTACAGTATTTTATTTCTAACTGTTCTGCAGAGGTAGAAGGTATGTTCCCTCAAATGTAGAGGGACACAACCCTCTAACTACTGGTAACAGAAGGACCAGGTTCTCATGACTGCATCGTCAAAGTTTACTCCCCTGTACTACATATGGGAAATTGTAGCATAGGAGATAGGTTTAAACTAGATTAAACAGATAATTGATCACATTTAGTCAGATGACTCCTGTATTTCAGGTCACTTTTGAAGGGAGAAAATGCTCAGCTTTTCCTGAGCATTCCTCTTGAACTGGGCCTCAACACATCTTTTCTGAATTTATCCACTGCAACTCTTTCTCCTAGAAATTTAGAGCAGCAAGTTCCTCATGTTTAGATGTTTTATTCTTTTACTAAGAACTAAAGGTTTCACAGACGCTGATGATGATACAGCACAGGTAGTGTGATTTGAAACAAAGATTTAAGTATAAAATAAGAGAAGGTGATCTTTCCTTTCTCTGGAGTTCTCTAAATAAAAAAAACAAAGGAGAAGCTTTCTGTTTCATTTACTAATTTGCAATTTCACTGTGTGTAAAATAAAGAGCAAACAGGCACACCAGAAACAATTATTGTTATACTTAAGCATCCAAATTCCTAAGCAGAGAAGGACTTACACTTGGCATCTGGAATATTATGATACGGAGACCATACAAGCATCCCTCCATTATCTTTATCAGTATATTTTGTGGCACCTGTAAGAAAACAAGTAAGTCTCAGTATTTATAAATAAGATCTAGAGAACAACTATTCACAGGACAGTAAGTCAAACATATTAAGAAACCTAGCCCAACTACTAAGGGGAGGGGAAAAAGAAAAAAAAATCAATTCCACATTATTTCCTTAAGACATTGAATGGCTGAATTTGAACACTACTCTTACGAGGTTCAGTCATAACTGGGTATTAGACAGGATCCTGGTTACCACAATTGGACCATTAAAGTGCATTGCTAAAGTTGGCATGGATGCAAAATTTAGAGGTAGTTCTGTTGGAATAGTCCTCCAGAAGTTATGATTGTCTGTTAGTACTCTAACATTTATCACTGTCATAGGAGTACCAGGTTCTACTGTGTTAAGTTAGGCTTCCTTAAAACAAAAAATATATGATAGGGAGTAGAATACAGCCACCATCCCTGATCCTTTCAACAAGGAACTATACTAACAACTATGCCAGAAACAATTCTGTTCATCTCTCTTTCTAGTTTTGATTTTCTTAGCCACGTAATTTTGATATTCATAGCCAACCAAATTGTGTAGCTGTAGAAAGTAGTTAGGTGTAAAAGTAATCTTTTTTTTTTGGTTGTTTGGGCAGGGGGTGTGTGTGTGCGTTTTTTGGTTGGTTTGTTTGTGCTTCACCTCCACCTCAATGTAGCAAGGAAGGCAGTCCAAGTTACCTAACCTACCAGGAGGACAGAGCAATTTTTGCAATACTGATGCAACTTTGTACAAAGCACTAAATCATAGAGTCTTTGATTTTCAAAACACACTGTAAAAGAAAAGGAAATTCCCCAATACTGGAAAGGCATTAACTAATAGTTACTTTTCATTAATATTTTACAAAGGTATGCTACTACATAAAGCCTCTTACAATCTATTTGTTTACAACAGTTTATCTTGCTAAGACATTGCTGAACAATTGGAGCATTTACACTTGTGTCAGTATGAATTCCTTGAGGAATCACCCTCAGAGGAACTTTCCTTGCATCCTTCTTGGAGAAGGACAGATTTTTTTAATTCAGTGAAACAAATAACTTTTCACTCCATTTTAACCTTCCACACTTTATATTTAGGTTCTACATCTTGTTGAAGGAAACAAAACAAATCAATGCTTTGGAAAAGAGAACAACTTAGTGCTTTCTAACTATGTACAATGTTTTGTTGCTCTTATTTCTTCATTTTGGCAGTTTTTTGTATTTGCTATCATCTTTGCAATCTTTAGATCCATTACAATTGTGAACTTGAAAACCAGTTAATTAGAAAAACTAAAAGAACTCATGCGTCTTCCAAAATGAGATGTGTAAGATAACCTAAATGCACCCTAAACTCTGTAACAAGTTAAAAATGTACATACATTCATAAAGCACCAGTTTCAAGGCATAAGCAGTACTAAACTCTGAAAGGATTTTGGTATATAAGAACAAATTCCTTAAGATAACATTTTACTTCAGAACAAAAAAGCATGCCATTTTTAGTCATTAGGAACGCAGTATTTCATTAAGAGTAATGCAAACATGTTACAGGCACAACATTTCTCTTGTCCACTCAGTTTTTATCACAAGTAAATGACCGCTATCCTGTACTCCACTCATTAACTAAGAGATGACAAGAAAACAGGACCACTAGAGAATGCATCAGAATTTCAGGTTGTGAGCAAGAAATGTCTAAACTTAACATGAGTATACCCTCAGTTTTTCCTTCCAAAAAAATACCAGACACTTCTAGACAAGTGGGTATCATGGATATTATCAGCTATTGAATATTCAAGTACTACAGTGAAAAACCTTAAGTTTCAGGGTCCTATCATCTGCGCCTGCAGGAGATCATGTATGCAGTGACAGTCCCTTATTGAGGTGCCACTCTCACATGACTAACAAGCAGCTCCCACCAGAACACCCCTTTATGAAGCAGTGCTGTTTCTCCAGCAGGAATCAAGCAACTGTTTGTTTCCTTTCAGGTGGCATCTTCATACTGCCAAAAGGAAAGCAAGGATGACAAAGTAAGGATGGGATGCATACAGGTAGCTCGAAGGAAGGCTTCCTGTCCTCAACACATGATGTCCGTAGCTACAGTACAGGGATCCCTCCATCTCCTTATGCAGGACCTTTATGATCTACCTTTATGAGAACTGCTTGTTGTCCTTTGTGCCCCAAGTATTCAAGTGAGCAGCAGTTGCGCCCCAAAAAGGCTGTGTTGTATCTCAAGGGCAACATGATCTTTATCTGCAAGATCCATTCTTATCGTGGACAGTGGCTGGAAACACCAGGTGACATGTTAACCAAAGCACGTTAGAAAAGCAGAGTTGTAAGCCAGTAAGCAAGAGAAAGACCATGAGCTACCTCTCAAATAACAAGTCTCCCCTTGCCCAAACCCCACATTCAAGCCACTTAGGAAGAGGTTTTGCACTTCAGCTGCTGCACTCCTCTGCCAATACCAGTTAGAACACAGGGCTAACTGAAGATGACCCACGGGCACTCTCCACTGCTTCCAGAACAGAGAAACTGTAGCAGCAAACTGACACTTTCTAAATTTCAGCTTAGCATTAGAAGTTAGGTACACATGGATGATGCTGTTCTGTACACAACTCCAAGTATTGAGAATAAAATGAAAATCTGGAAGCATACAAGACTTAATAAGGGCATTGTGGGGCAGCATGGCCATTTAAAAGTATATTGGTTTCCAACATACAAAGTACCATCACCTGCTTAAGAATAAGCTTTGAGAGTAGGAACAGAAACACAGAAACTAACAGGAGGAAGAACTAAATATCTAAAATAAAGGACTGGAAATCTTAAAAATAAACAAAACAAAAATCAGGGAATGTGAGGACAGATGGCATGGAATAACTGGAAATTTTTCCATACTTCACCCCACCATTTAATAATTTCAATTTAAGAAGCCTGGCCTGTTTTCATATGGGAAGACTAGAGGGAGAAAAGTTATAAGGACGTACACAGAAATGGATTCCATAAGTGACCTTAAAAGGTATAAATCATTCTTCTTGACAGCCCCCCAACCCTGAGAAGAGGGTAAATGGGAAATAAGTATTTCAGCATTAAGTAAGCAAAATTCATACTAAAGCCTTTGGGAAGTCCAAATCTGAGTAGAATAAAACTTCTCTAGCAGGTATCTCATGTGTGGATGACAACAGTATGGTGCATCTCCCTTGATGGTGTTCTCCACTACTCCTTCCAAGAGAATGCAAATAGGATACCAACTTATGCAACTTATAGGATACCGTATGCAACATAAGGATACCAGCTTCATAACATCCTGCTACATCTATAGGTGGGTCAGAAAGTACAAGCAGAAACAATTTCACCTCAAGAATATTAAGTACTATAGGAAAACCAGCAGGAGGAGACAAAAATCTGGAGTGCAGGAGATGCTTTATTAACTCAATAAAGTAGGTAAGGAGATTTAGGATTTTTATTTAATTAAAACCGTTTTTTGCAATGAGAAAATTAATCTCATTGCAGTAGTATCTAGTGACAATTAAAAATGCTATTTCCCTTACAGCTCTATCTGAAGGCTTGCTTGTAAAAAGGGATGGCGGGGGAAGGGGTAAGAAAGAGTATGTTTAAACTAACTTCTAATTGTTCCTTCCAATCACAATTCAGTTCTTCCAAGAGACACCAACAAATAGTTGATTCACTTTCTTTAAAAAACTTCTTATTTTATACATGAACTCAGGTAAAAAAAAAGTTTACTACCATCACAACTTCAATCATGAATGTTTTGTTCCTCAATGTATTGTAGAGCATTGCTTATGAATATTTTTCAACACAGGCTAAGTGAGGCCAAAGGACTGGTATTTATTCTACTCATTTTAGTATTCTGTGTGCGTACCAGAGGGCTGACTTTGTATCTTAGACTTCTATCTACTTTCATCTGTCATTGATTCCCTTCTCCCACCTATTTGTTTTACGGGGGTTAAAAAAACAGCACTCAAAGTATGGTAAATAAGCACACATTCTAACACAGTTGGTAAACCCTCAAAAAAGGCACTAAAGCAATTCCAAGAATTAAAAAGTTAGTTAATTAGAGATAGTGCCTATGTCCATATATGCCAACCTAAAGTATGATGGAGTGCCTGTTACATCATTTGTTACAAAAAAAAAAGTAATCTCAGTGTAGCTATGATACAAGCACAGCTTTTTGTCCTGCATTACTTCCACCTCTAACAAATGATGCCTCAAGACTCGTCAGAAAAAAAAAAAAAAACCAAACAGATGAAAGCATGAGATCTTGCTGAGATCTCAGATAACCAATCTGCTAACATGGTAAGTATGTATTGTACTTTTATACTTTATGGACCTTTTTTTTTTTAAAAAAAAAATAATTATAAGACTTAGGTGTTCCAAAAAATTTTACTATCTTCTTGCCCTAATAATCAAAATACACACACTAAGAAGAACAATACTATACATTATGCCTCTTACACAAGACTTATTAAAGACATTGTTAAGGAAATTGACAAAGTAGTTATTGGGGAAAGGAGCATCAGCTGAATTCCACCTCCCAGGAATACTTCGGAGCTCTAAAAAGTCTGGTTATAAGAGAGCATAAAATTAGTTCTGTAGTTACAAACACAATGATATTATTGCATATACAGTTTACAAAATTGAAACCACAGAACCTCAGTTGTCCTACAAGGGGTGAAAGAGTTCTTTTAATCAAAAGAAAAACAAACACTATGTGTTTTTCTACTTTAAGTGGCCTGTAGGAAAAACAAGCCCAGGCTGCACCTTAGAAATTATCATTTTTATTTATGTTTATTTTTATGTAGGCAATGTAAAAAATAAAGGGTGTAAACGGTTAGTCTTATTAACAAAGAGACCTAGGCTACGCGCTCCTTTCTAGGGGAAAGGCATTCCCTTACACCAAGATCATGCATCCATTTAATCCCACCCTCCCCCTTTCTTTCCCCCGGCCTTTTCTTTGGCCTGTGGGGACATGCGCCCATCAAGAGGGGCTCGCTCCAGCTTTAGGAGGCACTATGTGAGAAGCTCTGGCCCAATCCTCTTCCGGTAGGAAATCATCTGACACCAATGGAGCCTGTTTGGAGAACAGGAAAGTAGATAGGCTTCATCTGACCACTACAGCAAAACTGATAAACGCTCCTACGGTCTCACTGCTGAGCGTAGTAACGCAAGAAAGCGTTCTAGCAATTAACTTGCTAAAACCGAGTACCAGGCTATGCAAGCGTACCCAGTATTCCTCGGGGCGGGGCTGGGGGGGGTGAGGAAGGCGGCGGAGAGCAGCTCAGCCTGCAACAGCGGGGCTAGCGAGGCTACTACAGCACACAAAACCAGGGGCAGGAGTTTCCCACCAAGCGCATCTTCCACCCAGCGCCTCCAGCACGCAGAGCCAGGTCTGCTCTGCTTCCGGCAGGGCGCATCACTTCCCACCCTTGCCCGAGAACATCCATCACCCCTCGTCGAATATTTTTAAATCACCTTGTTAATATATTATATGCGTTATGGTTTAAGGGGGGGGCGGGAAGGATCCAACCTTTTTCTGCTTCACCGCCTGCCGCCGGATACACATAACACGGCTGATGGAAGTGAAAATGTCCCCCCGCGATGCCCCCCCACCCCCGGGAGCACAGAGAGCAGATGCTGTCCCTGCCAGCCTCCCGCCGCCGGCACCGGATCGTCAACACAAAGGCTCAAAAGCAAAATAAATACAACCCCGCGGCCGCCGCCGGGAGAGCGCCGAGCCGAGCCCCCCACCCCAGCACCGAACCCATCCCTCCCGCCTCGGGAACGGCGGCGGCAAGATGTCAGGTTACAGCCGAAAAGCGATTTACCGGGCTCGAAGTCAGGAATGCGCGCCTGGTATTCCGCTCCGACCCTCATTCCTACATCTGCAACGCAAAGGGGGGAGAGAAATTAACGGCTTGGGTGTCCCCGGGCGGGCGGGCACCGTCCCACGCTACCGCCGTGTGGCGGGCGGGCGGGCTGGCGGACGCGCCGCCCGGGAGCCCCGCCGCCTCGCCGCGGCCGTGCGGAATAAGCCACCTCCCCCCCACCCCCCCGTCACCCCGCCCGCCGCCGCCGCCGCCGCGGATTAAGCCCCGACGACCGCCGGGGAGGGGGCCGGAGGGGGAAGGGGGAGTTTATTTCAGCGGAACAATGGGGACGGCGGCGGCGGCGGCTCTCGGGAGACACTCCCCATCGTTAAGCACCGCGGGGCCGCCCGGCAGCCGCGGGGCCGCGCCGCGCGCTCCCGCCCTCCTCTCCCCTCCCCCCCGCGGCCCGGCCCGCCGCAGTACAGACGCGCGGCGGCGGAGGAGCAACGGCGGCAGCGCCCGCGCCGCCCCGACACCGGCGCGGGGAAGGGGGAGGCGGCTCGGCTCGGCGCCCCTCCCGCCGCCTCCGCCACCCCCCTCCCCCCGTTGGCGGGGCGGCCCGGGGCCGGCCCCAGGCTCGCACCGTGCTCGTCGCCACTGTCACCGCCGCCGCTCTCCGGCTCCGAGTAGTGCCCGTTGGAGGGGCTGCTGCTCTTGGTGCCGTTGGGGGCGGCCCGGCTCTTGCCCCCCAAGAGTTCCGCTCCCTTCTCCATCATGCCCGGCATGTCAGGGCTTGGGGGGGGGGGAGCGGGGGAGAGCGGCGGCAGCGCGGGCTGCCGAGGGGGGGAAGTTAATACGGAGCCGCCATGTTGCCCCCTCCCCGCCCCCCTCGGGCCGCCGCGGCGCCGGCACCTCCTCCCCTCACACCGCCCCCCGCCTCCCCGCGCTCCCCCTCCCCGGTGCCGCGCAGCCCCCGGGAATCCCTCCGCCTCGGCCCGGCCGGATCTAGCCGAGGGGGCGGGGATGCCGGCGGAGCTCCGGAGCCGCGGCGGAAAGATTCCGCCCGCCCCGATATCGGGGCCTCGCCGCCGCGCCGCGGGGCTCTCCCGGCGGGCGGGAGGGGAGCGGGTGGGAGGGGGACTATTTCCCCCGGCGGCGCAGGGATCCCGGCGGGGAGGGGTGGTGTGGCCTTTAGTGGCGCTGCAGCCCGCGGTGAGGGGCGGGAGGCGCTGGGCCGCTACGGCCGCAGCGAAGGGGCTGTGTGGGAGATGAGGGGCGGCGGGTGGGGGGCCCGGCTGTGGGGTAGCGTCCGGGTGAGGCTGAGGCGGCGGAGCAGGGCCTGAGGGGAGCGGCCGCCAGCGGGGCCGGAGGGCGCTCATCTTGGGGGCGGGGCGGGGCCCCGGCCGCGAAAGCTGATGCCGGCTGCGTGCCGTGGCCGGCGCGGTGTGCAGCCTCCGCGGGCGGGCGGGCAGCCCGGCTAGCCTCGGCTTTTGGGAACGTTTCAAACCAGGGTCAAGTCAGGTTGAGGGGATTAAGGGCACGGGAAAAGCAGCACCAGAAACAGGCAGCATTGCAGGTAGTTTCAGGTGCTGTGAAGTGTGTGTGAAATGGTGCTGATTTTTCTTTCTAAATGCGCAAAATTATTTTTATTTATTTATTTATTTAACGTAATTCCAGTGTGTTACCTAGTGCTCAGGTGTCAGCATCCAGTTCATATCAAAGTATCCAGGTTTTAACAGGAAAAAAAAAGGCTGAGACTGGCTCCAGATAGAGGCTGGAGTTACAGTATGGTAACAGTCTTGTTACTTAATCTGGAGATGCCTTAGTCTGGTTTGTTTCTATGCAAATATGTTTAATGTCATTGTAGCTATATTTTAAACATGTGTTAAAGGTATTTTTAATGATGCAGTGATAACTTGGCAGTCTGATTTCCTGATGTAGGAAAAAAGTACAAACTTAACTGTTAAGGTTACCATTGCTATATGTTGTAGTCAAGTCACTTGACTACAAGTTGGAACAAGTTGACTAAGTAACAACTAAGACTGTGTGACACAATCCATCATACTTTGTCACATCTCAGCCATTCTTCCCAAACTTTGCCCTGGCAGCTGTCTGCCCCAGGTTGGTTGATTGATTTAAGAGTGCTAGCTAGAGTGGTACAGCTGCTTTCTTACAGTGAGATGAAGGAAAGATGACTACTTGTGACTACTAAGTGTCCCTAGTGCTTTACAGTAGGATTGTAACATGATGTAGTTTGCCATGTTTGCAGGGCACTGTTTTTTGATACTTGTTTTGAAATCAGCCCAATATGGTCAAATTCTATACTTTTGAAAAACCTCTGATTTATATGTGCTTCCTGGAATATGGCAGAAAAATATTGTCAAGATTCTTTCTGCTCTGGGAATATTGTGGTCTTCGAAGAACTGGTTTTTGACAGCTTTTGGCAGCTGACCATCAAAAATGGGAGAAAACAAGCTCTGACTCCTGTATGCTTGCTGTTCTCTCTCCAAGAGTTTGAAAAAAAGACTACTAAGGAGAAGGTAGAAGCAAAGGTGGTTGACTACCTGCAAGTGCCTCAACAACTGAGGAAAAAAGCTGTAATGCGATCTCACATTTTAATGTACACAAAAGAATTCGCATAAGAGAAAGCGCTCACAAATACCAGAAACACAGGAAAATCTTCAACCAATGTTTGCACTTTCTAGATGCAAAATCAATAAGAAAACTTGCAGGAAATTGGGCTTTGTTATTTTAGTTCTCCTAAAACTGAGTATTTGAGGCTTTTTAGCTTTATTTTTCAAGGGTGTGAGGTTTGGGCATACGTACAGCATTATGACTGTGTACGTCTGTCAATTTTTTTCTTAACTGAGAAAGCCACTGGAAGTTTTAATAAGCTATTACAGCTTTCAGGAATGCAGAGTTGTTACAAGTGTTGTGAAGGTAATCACCTGAGAGGAAGAAAGATTCCTTGTCAGTATGGCTGGGAGGAGAATTGTCTTAAGAGCTTGCGCCTTTTTGTTTCTGTTACTCGCTTGGCTACTGTTAATACTGCATTTCAGAGGTTACATTAAAAGAGCATAGGTTTACTAAGTCAAGCACTTAAATATTAGCAAATGCGTGTAGTGAGTTTTTTTCCCATGCAATCTCAGAGGTTGGCGTGCCTTGGAATATGCCTTCTCTTGTATGGAAGTCTTCATTTTTTAATTTTTTTTTTTATTCTCCCCCTTCCCCCCCCCCCCCCATAGTTCCTCTGTCACATTCAGTATCTGGGTGCTCCTGGATTAGATGTTGTATGCTAAGGTAGACTGTTGTTTGTGAGACTGGTCCTGTGTTTGTTGTAGACACTACATATAAGGAATTAGCTTAGACTAGTATTACCATATATAGCCTTATTCTTAATTTTTCTTTCTAAGCATAAACCATAGAGGACAGCAATGTAACCAATGCATTCACAAGGTATGACTCGGGCCAGTCTAAAGATTCTTTTTATGAGCCTGCCAGTTTTTCATTCTTGGAGGTTATGCATTTCTTCAAAGTCACAGTTTTGGGGGGACAGGTTGTATTTGGGTGGGAGGGATTGCTGGAATGCAAAGTGGATTGCAACAGAGAGGAAGGGAATTAAGGAATGGAGAGGTTGCGTACAAGGAAGGTGAAGCAGTTGCTTCTGCCTTTTGACAGAGTTGCTGGAAGGCTTTAGTAGAAATAGAAGCTCAAAGGGAAAGAGCTTTCACTGTCCATGAATTAACTGAGCTTCAAACTCATGTGACTTCTGAGGTAGCTCCACACAGGTTTGAGGCCTCTTGCAATCATCTCTGTTAGAGCAAGTTCTTGGAATTCATTGCTTAAAATCAGGCTCTTAGGCTGTGGATGTCTGCAATTCATTAATTATTACCTTGCAGTGAGGAATAATGGTAGTATTAATGGTTGAGTGGTGAGCTATGGGAAAGCAAGGACTGTTTATTCAGAACAAAATAATTTCTTAAAATATTAGATGGTTTCACATGCCTGTATTACTATAGAATCATTTAGGTTGGAAAAGACCTTTAAGATCATCGAGTCCAACTGTAAACCTAATACTGCCAAGTCCACCACTAAACCCTGTCCCTAAGCACCACATCTACGCGTCTTTTAAATACTTCCAGGGATGGCAATTCAACCACTTCCCTGGGCAGCCTGTTCCAATGCTTGACAACCCTTTTGGTGAAGAAATGTTTCCCAATATCCAATCTAAACCTCTCCTGGTGCAACTTGAGGCCATTTCCTCTTGTCGTATTGCTAGTTACTTGGGAGAAGAGACCGACCCCCACCTCTCTCCAACCTCCTTTCAGGTAGTTGTAGAGGGCGATAAGGTCTCCCCTGAGCCTCGTTTTCTCCAGGCTAAACAATCCCAGTTCCCTCAGCCGCTCCTCATAAGACTTGTGCTCTAGACCCTTCACCAGCTTCGTTGCCCTTCTCTGGACACGCTCCAGCAACTCAATGTCTTTCGTGTATGTTTGTCCATCTTGGCTATGAAATTTCTAGTTCATGAAAAGTATTGCAGATCACATGCTTGGCCTTTTTATCTTATGGTGACAGTTTTATGCTTTCTGTTTTTTTGGAAAGAGCATTTTGACAGTTCGCTGGCTTGGGAATGTCACTTTATACCCTTCAAGGTCTGTGTCATCTTAGATCTTTTTAGAAACAGGTCAAATTAATTTGTGTTGCTTCTTCAGAAAAATTACAAATGTATAATGTGTTGTGTGAAACAGAGAAAATGGGATGACCATGATCTCTTTTGGCAATATCCAGCCCGGAAACTTGTGCTTTAATGTAAAGATTTATGATTTCCTTTGGTATGAATGTTTCATAAAGAAAAGTGTGGTCTTTGTCTTCATAAACACATTAAGAAAAACATGCCTGAAATCAAGGTAATTTCAGATAAATTACAGTTCTTCGAGTCTGTTCACTCCTCTGCTCGAAAATATATAGGTGTCATCTGTCAAGTACTGTGTTTCTTCTATATTAAACACAACTCAGCCTGCTGGGTGGTAAGTGGGATGCTTAGAGTGGACAAGGTGAGATTTATTAGTTCTTTCAGACTGATGGTGGTTGCTCTGTTCCATGAAACATTCTCGAATTTTCCAAAGACTCTATGTTTTAGTGGAACCACTGAAAGATGATGGAAACCATGGGTTTTCTACAGGTCTGGAAAGTCAGGCTGTCGGTCTCAAGCTGGGCACTTATTAGTATTTCTGAATTCTAGTATTAATGTTTTATTAAGGCAGAAATAAGTAAAAATTTGTTGAATAACTGGTCAGTGAAATGCAACAATAAAACCTTCACTAACTGACTTGCTGTTGTTAATATCCCCCAACTGAGATTTGAGATTTTTTTCTTTGTTTGCTTTATTTTTGTAGTGCTGCCTTCCAGTTAGAGGCTTCAAGAGCTATCTGCTCTCCAAATCTGGATGGTATTCTTTTGCAATTTAGTTAGCATCACAGAGTATAGACTGTGTGTATAAGGACAGTCAGTAACTTATTCTTGGGAAGTGGAGAAAATCATGTTGCATTTTCTTTTAGAAGTCTAAGGACTTCAGCGGTTGTAAACACTTCTCTCTTGTTGTTTCACCTGCCACCAGCTGATCAAATCATACTCTTCTGAAAACTTTGCCAAAATTTGAGACTTAGAATGTGTTGTATGGTGTTGGTGGTTGATATGTTGAATGAAGCTGGGAATGTTAGGACTTGGCACTCTGTTAAAAATAGTATTTTGAAATGGTTTGTTGCACTGTAGGAAGGCTTATCCAAGAACTAGCATAATAGGTTAGTACCAACATCCATGTTGTTCAGTACTTTGATCCTGACAGTTACGAACAGCAAAGTCTACAGAGGAACTCATTTTGCGGCAGATGCCATGATCTCCAAGAACAGGCTTCTTGCCAAGAGAGAATGGTCTTCTAAAGATTTGTTGAAGCTCTGAAGTGTAAAGCTTGGTAACTTTTGAAAAAAAAAAAATAATTTTTTTTTTGATTCCTCTAGGTGTGTTAAAAAAATGTCTGTTCCACCTCTACGTATTTGTAGATTCTTGTTTCAGTGACTTTATAGCAGTGAGTTCCACTGACACTGTATGATGATTTTTTTTTTTCTTTTAAAAGAAAGATGAAAAATTTTCCAAATATCCTCTTTTTCTTGACAGGAGGGACAGATGTTCCTGATCAGCCCTTTCAGTCTCATTATTTCATTTCTCTACATTTAACCTTAATATCTGGTAAGCTGTACTGTTTACAGAAAGTAAAGTGGGTTCTGTGTCCAGTTGATTATCATGACACCCTGTGGGAAAAGCCTGAGTTTAGCTGGCTTAACCTTATGTTACATAGGCAACTCAGGACAATAGGTAATTTCAGAAAATCAGTTTACAGACATCATTTAACTACTTATATTTTTCCATATCCTCTTCAAAGTAAATTTTGGTAACAGCTGGCAGTATGTCTTTGAATCAGAACATTGGCATTCAGTGTTGTCAGTGAAGAATCTCAGTCTGTGTATGAATAGCTCGTGTATGTGGCTGAAGTGGCAGCATCTCTTTACAAATAATTTGGGTTTAGGGCTGGTTGTTTCCCACAGGGGAAAAAAAAAAAGGTATTGTAATTGTTTTGGTAAGCTAGTGTGCTTTTACCTTGTCCAGTTTTACTTTTGCATACAGTTACCTAAGCTACTTTTCATAGGACTGTTCAGTGGAAAGCGGATCTCACCTAATTGATACTTAAAGCTGTTGAACTTCCATAAGAAATGTAATTTTACTTCTCCTGCATGGCATCTGGTTTTTTTGTGGTTTGGTTTGTTTGTTTGTTTTTTTTTTAAATGCAAAGCAAAACAAGTGCTTTGATTTTATGTGCTTCATGAAATGTTTGCTAAACTTATGCTTAATTCTTTCTTGGCAGGTTGTCCATTGCTGTTGTACCTGAAGAGGTGACTATTTGCTGTGAGTTAATGATGTTTATGCTTCCTCCTATTTTTTTTTTCTCCTCCTTTTTCTTCTGTGAAGTAACATTACGAAGGAACATACTGTGCAAGATTTTGTTGCAGTTAATAATACTAACACTCACTTCCTTCAGAGAAATGTCCTTTAACACATACTAGAATAAAAACATTATGCTTTGGTACGTTACTATGTTGTGTGCCTAATCCTGAAAAAGAGAGAATCTTGCCCCAAACAGCTTACTGTTTAATGAGGAACCAGTCAGTGTGTGTAACCAACATCAGGAAAAACAAGGGAGAATAAGGCAAACATCAGTAATATGTTAATGTGAACAAACCAGGTAAAATTACTGTAACCCTGTACTGCTCATCTATTTAAGACACAGTGTCATTGTAGGAGTAATCTTGAGGCATTTGAAAGAACCAAAGGTAGTAGTGTTAAGAACCTCATTTAAGGAGATGCTGTATCTTTGCATGTGAAAAGAAGTGTAAAGAGTGGTGTGGTAACCAGTAGTGGCAGCTTGTTTTGGTGTATGTCTTGGGCCTTGGACTGTAATAACATTTTATGCTACAGCACACTGGCACCTCCTGCTAAATTTTGTTCTCCATAGCTTATCCTACCTGGCTTCTTGTGGTTTAAGGGCGGGGTAGTGTAAAGGCAGGTAGTGTAAAGTAGAAAATAATACTGGCTGTGTATGACCAAAAGAAGGTTCCTGAGGTATTACAAGAGTTTGTGTTTTTGTTTTCCATCTCATGGTTTCTATAGAAAAGTATATACTGTTTCTTAGAAATCCATGTGTTATGGAGGTACGCTGGATTTTGGAGGTCAGTGTGGCTGGACTGTGTAGATACCAAAACATTATTGCTATTCAAGTATCTTTTCTTTTCCTACTGTAACTATTGTTTGGCTGATGTAATGATCCACAGTTCAGTGGAGTTTAGGAAAGATCAGCGAGAGGTTCCATTTTGAGGATATCTACAAGATGGAGTTGCAAGCAATAAAAATATAATTGTTAATTAATTTTTCTGAAAGGTGTAAGATTTATTTTTCCACATGGAAATTGTTATTATAATATAATCCATTTCACTGGATTTTTCTAGGAGTACAAATGGTTCTCTTAAGTGTATTCTCTTAATAAAAAAACCAAAACCCAACAACAAACAAATTAATATGGCTGTGTCTCTCTTCAGCTTGTATTATATAATGCTTTCAGGAATTATGGTTCTCTCTTCTCCTGTCTGAGGCAGATAAAACTACATGAATATAAAACTGAAATCCACAATCTTGCATTTGAGGGTATGGATGAATACATAAAGCGTCAGTCTACACTAGGAAAATTCTCCTTGGGAAGATTCAGCAGTTCACAGTATTTCTGCCAGAGTGTTTGTTAAACCAAGAGGAAAAACAAAAACTCATGCATAGATAACATTAGGGTGAAAATGCTGGGTATCGCTAGGACCTTGCTATCATTGGTTTCCACAATAGTTTTTAGAAAAATACCGACTTCAAATTCACTCTCAACCAATGTATTAAATACTCTTATGCTGGAGGTGAGGTTTTTACTTGCTCATAATATAGTTCACTATCTTTCATCTAAATTACATGCCTTTTAATGAAGGTGGCTTTTATCCTCGGTTTAAGGGTCTACTTGATTAAAACTTGACATATGTTATAGTCTGGGAGCCTGTTAGGAGGTCCATTTGTGTAAGACATCTAGTGTTCTGAAAAACCAAAGAGATGATCCAGGTTTCAGGGTTGCACACTGAGCCCACTGCCAGAGATCCACTCCCTACAGATACTGCAGAACTGCCAAAGGCATCTTTGTTAGATGATGCTTCTGCTGATGTTTCATGTATAAACGTTCACTTCTAACAAGCGTGTGTCCCAGCCCAACCACCTATTCCCTAAATTCACCTTCCTTTGTGCCACATACTGTATTATGGTTAGGTAGCTGGAGATAGGATTGGATATTACGGTGCATCTTTTTTCAAGAATGTCCTGATATTTCACTGTATTGTGTGACTTTACACAGAAGCTTTTGCATCAATTAACTGGTAGCAGTCTTTGCTGCACAATAATCAGTGGAAGCACAAAAAGGAATCCTGCTCTATTTGTTTAAACACTTTGAATTTCATAGAGCGTCTGTATTCATGACTGAACATCTGTAAAATGTAAGCTCCTTATGAACATTGTACCTGGCAGTGCCTGAACTGAATATATTGTAAAAAATTAATGAAAATTAGAAAAGGCATTAAAAAACCCCACAGCAGGTATCCAAGTGTTTACAAAAATCAATAGCCCATCAGACTTTAGGGTCATGTGATATAAGTCACTAGGACTAGATAGGAGTCCAGTGCCAATAAAGATCCTGGAAAAAATGCTATTAAGATATGATCAAACTTAGAAAATGAGGACTTTTTCTCAGTGCAACTGCAGAAGATAACGGTAAGACATTAGTTAGAATGAGAAAATCGGTAATCACTGTATTTAAATTTTAAATTTAAAACGTGGCAGTACTAAGCTAGTTACAATGTGGGTTGGTTTTTTTTTCTTTCTTTCTTTCTTTCTTTCCAGATCTGTGCTGCTGAGTTGTTTGGTTACTTCTGCATATCCCTCCCACTGTCAAAGAATGCAACAAAGTTCTGTCTACATACAAAGCAAATACTGCGAGTAATCCAGCCTGTTGACAGGAAGATCAGTAAGTGGGAAATACGTGATGAAATGTTAGGCTTGGTAAAACTTTGAAATGAAGCAAGAAGAGTTTCTTTTGCCCTTCCCTCCCCCCCCCCCCCCCCCCCTTCCCTGTTGTAGGGGTTTTTTTGGAGGGGGGGGTTGGTTTCTGTCTGTTGACAAACATTCTAAAATTGAAATCGTACAAGCACCAGATACGGTCAGTAAAGTTGTGAGGTAAGAGATGAACTTTATAAAATATATAACTCCAAAACAGGAATTCTGAGCACATGTAAGGCAAAAGCTATGAAATACAAGCCCTGTGCAAGACACTTATTCACTGTGTTGAGTATAGTTTTATACTGAGTGCTTTTTGAGGTGTGTTTCTTGGAGAGGCTACTGTAAAAGAGGCACTAGCAGTGTCTTTACCACTGTCAGCCTCACAGGTAGGATGCTTCTTTCCAGAGAACAAACAATGAGATTTTTAAGACTGTTTTGCTTTTTAAATTAAACTACAGAGTTTAAGCTACATATAATTTGGGGAGCCTGACTCCATATTTAGGAATTCTTCTTTGTATTATTACATTGTTGGAAACTGCTGTTAGTAGAACCCAAGGTTTGTTCAGAAGACTAATCATGTGGTTTAGATCAAGGGCAGTGGCTAAAAAGGGATGTTTTAGGGCCAAAGTAGGAAAAAAAAGAGATGGAAGACCTGCTAGCTAGCACAAGCATATTCCTAACTAGGAGTTATTTTTCTGATTCTGGGCCTAAAATAGCTAGTTTTTGTTTCTATTCTTTGTACAGCATATTTTGAAAATGTGGAATTAAAAGTAGCTTTTTTTATATTGTTAAAGCAGACTACTGGACCACAGTTGAGAGATAAAGTGCAGTCACTAACTTAACACAGTAATAGAGCCTGCAGTGCTCCTTGCTACTTAACAAAAAACTACCATCCAGAACTATGGGTTGCTAGGCTTATTGTGGACAGGGCATGCAAATAAAAATATTTATTACAGTTACTTAGTGGAGGCTCCTGCATTCTGTTAGAATTCAAGCAAGCTGCACCAGAGTTGCTTCTTTTTGCCTTGTTTTATATTGACCCAGACACAGGAAAATTAAGCCAACTGAAGAACACAATAAAAATGTTAACAAAAAACCTACGAGACCTGGAACCAAGGAAACTGTGGTTAATTTCTTTTCCTACTCTGGGTAATGACACTTCAGCGGGTCGCTGCTCTGAGAGTGGGAGAGACCATGGGCAGGGCAGGACAGGGTTGAGCCAAGAGGGTTGGGAGAGACACCTGCAGTGAGGAGAATGGTGATAATGGTGATAGTAGCTGATGTCCTAATCTGAATGTGTGGGGATTTTTTTTTTTGTGTTGAGTTGTGTTTTTTGTTTTGTTTTGTTTCTTTTCCTAAATCTGAAAGGACAGCATGCCACCTCCTGTTGAAATAAATGGAGATGGACATGCTGTCCAAGTGAGGAAAATTTTTCTATGCCCTTTTGAGCTGTTCTAAGAAGGAACAGTTCTTCCCTGTTAGCCCACACTCCAAATGTTAGATGTATAAATAAAAGACTGGCTGTGTACTCCTTCATCAGTTTTATTTTGAGATTTTTTTTTTTCTATTCAGAACATAGGATTTTTAGTTTTTTTCCCATATTTGTTACCCATAAAAAGTCTGGAGGAAATTCAGTAATTCCAAAACTGGAGAAGTGTCCATATTTATTTTTTGACAAATTTGTTATGGCTATTTGGGAATACTAACATTCTTAAATTCTTAGGTCTACAGTCTGCTGTGCAACTGGATATTTCTTTGAGTTAAATGTTTCATTTAATTTTAGACTGCAGAAATAATTGGACCTTTAGGAACCTCAGGCTGAACTTTGCCAATGTCTGGAGCATTTTGCTTAAAATGAGTTGTAGAAATAAATTGAACAGTTTCAGTAAGATGCACAGATGTTTTCCCACATTCTTTCCTTCTGATAGACATGCATGTACTTGTTGAACTATGGGCCTTAGTTTTAAGGTCTGACTTTTGTTTCTCGTTGCTTTTTCCCCTAAGATAACAAAAAATGTTAACCAGAAGCAACTAAGTATTCATGTATGTGTGTACTTAGATGGGGGCCTTAGCCTGCAAACTTTTAGGGGTAAGAATTTGTAGAATAATGACTGCTTTATTGATTTTAATTAAAAAAAATAAAAAATAAAATTATCATTGTATTTCCATCTTAGTTTGAGTTCAGAATTTCCTTTTTTGTTTAGTGTCTGTATGGCAGCGTAACTTGTGCGTTACCTTCTGTAATTTGTTATCCTATCAATTAATGTATTTTATTTTGACAGTTTAGCAAAAGCCATATGGCAGTATACAAATGGAACTCAATTTAAAGACTGAATATTTAAGATCGAATGTTCTTTTTATTTTCAGGGTTGGTGGTAGTTTGTTATAACTTTGCATTGTTATAATTCTGGTTTTTGACAGTTTATTTTTTACAAAGAACTTATGTTACAAGGAACAAAAGGTAGTCTGCAAAACAGGGTAGAAATCAAAAAGGCCTTGAATAAAACCTGTGCTTTTCAATATAAATTAATTAAATTTTGAGCATATGAGACTTCCCTAACCACTGTGTTTCTTTACTGATTTGATGCTGTGAAAGTGAAATGACAAGTCCCAAAGAACTGACAGAGTCTAACAGCAAAAGTCTTGTGCAACTTTGGAAGAACTGGGTTTGTTCAGACTGAAAGGCTGCGAGAGCAGAGGAGCATTATAGCAACTCTTCATGCATTTGAAATCTTGCAAAAGCGTTGGTGATTTCTGTGTCCCACGAGAGAGTTTTTACTGGCTTTAAAGACCAGATGACTTGGCAGTATTTTAGGAAAAGGTTTCTTACAAGATTTGTTAGATGTTGGTACAGATTACCTAGAGACACTGTATGGCTGACTACTGGGAAGTTTTTAAAGGAAGTTACAGTAGTATCTCTCAGGAGTGAACCTTGCAACGAGATGAAAGAAAGGAGCTCTGTCCTGGTCCAATGTTTTTATTTCATAGATACCATGGAGTTTAGTGACATTCCTACAAATTAGTGCCTGGAACTAATGTTTTTATTGATGATAGAGTTTTCAACGTGTTTGTGTGTATCAACACTGGAAGTTACGGTCATGTTAGTAAATGGGTTGGCATAAATACAGGCTGCTGCCAAAAAGGGAGGTGTCTCAGCTGCCTTTCCTCATTCACCACCAGTGCTGGGTTTCTTTTCAGGCTGGTTTTCAATTCAAGTCGGGTAACAAATATGCACAGCTTAGATGAAGGCAAATCTTTCCTTTTTGCAGCAGCAGCTGCTCAAAGTGACTGTGGAACAGTAGCTTTAAGGCCCTGCAGCCAAGGGACAGTCACTTACTGGGGTACTACAAGTCCTGACCTAGGGCCTTTTTCAGGAAAAAAACAACAGGCTGAAAGAGCAGCATAATAAAATACAGCTGAATGTCCTCTATAGCAAACTATGACCTTTTATATTAGCCTTAAGTGGAAGTGCTAGGTATTAAGTTCTGTCCAATAGGCTTTAGCAAGCAAGCAAATTAAGCAATTCCAGTTTTCAACTTTTAAAACACATGACAGCTGGAGAGAGCTAACCATCTAATAATGAAGTCAGACAGTATATGTGCACTGCTTCAAGTGGGGCTTTGCTTCCAGCTTTGTATCATTTGCAAAATTTACCAGTAATGGCAAGAAAATTAGTATAGAATTCAAAATAATGACAGTGAAACATTAACACAGTGTCCTTCTGCACTAGTGGTGAAAAATTCATATCACCAGCAGGAATCTTATTTTGCAGTGGGGAGAAAGGCTAAAGGATGTAGAAGATAAAGGAGAAATCTTCCATTTGCTGTAACATTTTATTCATTTGCAATGTTACAAGGCAGATGTAAACCCCAACCTAGCTAAAATGGCACCTTTGACATGGAACTTGTAGGATTAAGTATGATGCTCTGAAAAATTAGATAATCAGAGCTAGATAATGAGAGACTGGACCACACAATGCAACACAACCTGTAGCCAGTCCACCCTTCATGGAGTTCCAGAAAAAATACGGCTTTTCTTTCTTGCTCTGGGTCCCCTTGCTCCCACTTCTGTGTACTTGCTGATTCAGTTTAAAATCTTCTTTTCTTTAAAGGCCTCAAAGTTTCTGTAATGCATGCCAGCTGCCAGATGTCTCCAAGTCATAGATATTCCTGCAGAGCCTGGCAGAAGCTAAGATAGCATGCACTTATCTAGCCCTCTGGCACAGTGGCTTAGAGGAATAATGAAGCAGTCTTCCCAGTTTTTCAAAACCTCACTCTCGGTTGTTAGCAGTTGTGTAAATTCAGTGTCAAAGGTTACAGTTACAATTTTTCTGGGGAAATTGCCGGAGAGTTTAAGATCTCTTCAGGTATGGCCTGTGCTGCTGAAGCTGGCAGGAACTAAATAACCTGGGGTCTTTGTATGTACAGTTGTTGGGGATAGACTTAGATGTGTAAAGATGCAAATAAATGCTTCTATGGGATTTTTCAAAATCCAACAACATTTCAGGGAGAATTAGTTGCCTTTTTGCAACTTCAGGCGCTTGATTTTTCTCTCCTAACCTGTCTCTCTTTGGCAGCAAGTCCAGGGATGCCCAGTATACATACAGTTCATGACCACTTCAAAAGCAGCTTCCATCGCACAGCTACTTCATATGCCTGGCAGCAGGGCTGGGCCATTCTGAGGTTTTAGGAGTCACCCAGGTCTCCGGCTGTGTGAGGGGCTGCCGACACTAGGATGCTCTGGGACTTGATCTGTAGCTCCTGCTGCAAAGAAGTTGTCACCTGCCTCCACCCCTCAACTCTCCACAGTACGTAGTGTATGTCCTTTCACTTAAAAATGCTGTGGGAGGCAGGTCGGCGGCAGGAAGATCAGGCTTTTGCGGCAGTGCGTGTGTACAGTCAGCATTCGGTCACAACCACGGGCCACGCTGCGCAGCTGAATCAGACTCTGCATGTGGCCGTGCTGGAGCGGGCTGTGGTTCCTGGCTGTGCTGCGGCCCTGGCCCGAGCATTACCTGGGAGAGAGCTAGCTGGGCAGTGCCAAAATTCTGTGGGAGCCGTGCTGATGCTTAAAAAGCCTGAGTGACATGGACCGCTGTCTTTGCCATGCTGCGTTTGCTCCTGTCGTGAGAAATGGCTTTTCCCCAGACAGGATCATGCGGAAACACACTCGGGTCTTGAATATGCCCTGAGGTGCGGAGCCCGAAGGTGCTGCACCTAACGAGGTGTTACAGCAAGTAAATGCCAATGCCAGCAAGAAAATCTGCCTTTTAAATTAAAAAGACCTGAGTATTTTCCATTTACTGATAGATTGGTAAGGGGGAAAGAACAGTCGTTTAATCCCCGAATGAAAAACTGTTGTAAATTAAATATTTCAAGGCGTTTAAGACCTGTCAAAGGTTGTATTTAAATAGTGTATCTCGCTGCTTCCACTGAGCTGTTAATCAGTTTGACCACGTAACGCTAAGTAGCCTTCTGAAAGAAATCATCGTAGGAAAGGGTGAAACGCGAGCCGGGGTGCTAGCGGCCAGCGCCAGCAGCCAGCCGGGGGGCTGAGAGCGAAGCCCCCGGTGTTTCGCGGCGGCGTCGCAGCCGGGGCGGGAGGCAGAGGTACCTCCCGCCGCCCCGGAGAGCTGCCGCCATGAGTTTGTGAGCGGTTTTAAAGCACTTGGCGCTTCTCGGCCCCCGGGGCGCAGCGGCGAGGGGCCGAGCCCCGCCGCAGCCGCCCCAGGGCGGGTGAGGAGGGCGCCGTGAAGCGCCGCCGGCCCCTGACGGGCAGAGCCCTCTCAGGGACGCCACGTCCCCCCGCGCCGCGCCCGTTGGGGAGCTGGCCCCTCGCGCGCCCGCCCCGCGGCCCCCCCGAGCTGCAGCCGCGAGCGGTGCCGGCGGCGGCTCTGAGCTCCCGGGGCGGGCGGGCGCCCCCCAGCCAGCGCCGCGCCGCGCCGCGCCGCCCCCAGACGATGGCGCTGCAGCACCGGCCTTGCGGCGCGGCGGCGCGGCGCGGCGGCGGCCGGCAGGGGGCGCCGCGGGGAGGTCCGGCGGCGGCGCGGCGGCGGCCGCGGGGCTGTGGTGCGCGGGAGGCGGCGGGAGGGCTGATGCCGCACAGCCGTGCCGGTCCCGGCGGAGGCATGAGGCGCGCGGGGCGGGCGGGGAGCGGCGCGGCAGAGCGCGGGTCGGCGCGACCCTGAGCGAAGCCTCCGCGCCGCGCTCCCGCAGAGCGACTATGGCCGGGGGAAGGCGAGGGCTGGTGGCGCCTCAGAACACGTTTCTGGAGAACATCGTGCGACGGTCTAACGGTAAGGGGGCCCCGGGGCTGAGGGCGAGCTCTCACCGGGGCGAAGCCGCCTGCCGCTTCCTCGGCGGGGGCAGCCCCGGGCGGAGGGGGGTTGAGCGCCGGCCGCTCCCAGGCGGTTCCGCCGAAGCGGCGCATCCAGGTGCCGCGGCCGAAGCCGGTGCCGCCGGCCGGCTGCGCCGCCCAAGTCCTGCGGAGAGCCCCCGGGCCGGGCAGCGGGGCGGCCGCCTCCCGGCGCGGCTCTGGCTGCAGGTGCGCCGGCACGGCGGGGCGCCCGGGGAGAGCTGCGGCCGGGCTGCGCCCGGTGCGGGGCGAGATCCGCGCCCGAGGGACGAGCCGCGGGCAGCGCCGGGCCTGACCCGGCGCGGGGGGCGAGGGCGGTCGGGGCGGCGGTGGGGTCCGGCGCTCGGCGGGGGCTGCGGCTGCGGGGGCACGGCGGCTTCGGGCGGGGAGGCGGTGCGGGGATTCAAGATGGTCTCTGGGAAGGGAAAGCCCGGTGCTGGGGGATCGGGGCGGGCCGCCTGTCTGAGTTGAAGGGGAAGATTTGTCATAAGTGCGGAGAGAGTTTGCCATTTTGAGGGCTGAGGGTAGGTAATTTGTCTTCCTCGTGCACTGTAACCAGGTCTTTCTCCTGGAAAACTGTGGAGTGGAAAATGCCTCGAATTTCACAATTGCATGCAAATATGCATTAATGTTATCCAGATTCTTTCACTTAGGGACTGACCAAAAGCTGCTCCCTCAGTAAGCCTGCGACCATGCAGACCTTTATGTATTTGTTTAAACCTAGGCATGGGCATTGTTTTAAAGCTCTGAGCCTAAGTTCTGCCATTTTTAATGCTTCCATTGACTTCGATGGGGTTACTTAAGGGATTAAGAACTTGGAGTATGATTGAGAATATGCAGGATCAAGCTCCTCTTGAAGACAAGACAAGATGAGTTAATTAACTAAAAATATAGTCAGTTTGTTCTGATAAGGCAAAGACAATTAACCCTCTTGATAAGCAGGTAAGCTTGATAAGCTCAAATTATCCAAGGAATGATTTTCAATTTTTTTTTTTCAATTAGACGCTATTATTGGAGAAATAGCCTTTGATAAGACCATATTTTCACATAAAACTGGGAGGCTCTTGTTATAGGTTGTTTCTCTCTGCAACTTTCCTGTAGAAGGGAAGGGGTTGGAAGCTGCATTCCTGAAAAAATACTCACCATTCTTACAGTGAATCTTGCCCTCTCTTTTTTTAAAGACGAAATGTTACATTTCATCACATTCAGGCTGCTTCTCTGATCTTCCAACATCAGTTATCTATGGCTTTTCTCAAAACTGCCTTGAGTTTGTAGATTATTTTTCTCATTAAAAACCAATTTTCTCTTTTGCCTTTCAGTGCCAAAACCTTGGTACAATAAATCAGTTGAGGTTTGGAGATGGGAAGAATCATGCAGCAGAAGCTATGCTGTGTTTCTTCCTCTTTTCCCCCCACTATTAAGAAGGTGTCATAACAAAGCATGGTGCTAGACAGCACAGGTGAAATGACAGCACTCCATTTCCAAATGCTCAGCAAGTCCTGAGGGCTGTAATCAATAAAAGTTTTTAGATTAAGCCTGGTAGGAAGTGATGCACAGTTCAGACATATTAGGAGAAGCTTAGGGAAGTGACTCAGGTTTAGAAGCCAATTTCTTCTGTAATGTGCCTTTTAGTTTTTGCTGGACCCAGTCCAGCTTTGCTGTAAATGTGATGCCGTCACATATGAATGCTGTATGAATCAGTTCTAACGTGGGACCATCAGCCTCTTTAACCTGTCTCGTTCAGGAGACAAGGATAATCTCCTTTCTCTCCTCGTCAGGCAGGGCTGTGCTGGCCAGCATGGGGGCAGGACAGGAACCTGCCGGTTCCTTGTTGCCTGTCTCGTCTTGGCCTGCCTACTTGGCCTTTGAGATTATTTGGGATGCCCACAGGATGAGTGCTTAAATGGGCCCATAAAGCTTGAGGTTTGGCTCCCCCTTCTTGGTTTCATTCGATTGGGTAGTAATGTGACCCACAATGAAACTATCTAGGCCATTTGGGATTTGCCAAATAAACCTTGGGCTTGTTGTCAAACTGTATTTGCTGGCACATGCAAGCAAGTTAAGTAGTGCCAACAGATATTGAGTTGATACAGATATAGGAATGTTCTTAATTTGGGGAGGATTCCCTTTGAAGGGAGAGGAATTTGGTCCTAGAACAGAAATAGATACTGAGTAAGTGCTTCACTTAAAGGTACTTGTATATGAGATGCATCCTCAGTCACAGGTGAACTGAAGAAAACGCATTCTTGCTATGTGTTATATTTTGGGGCAGGGGGTGTTAACTCAGTGAAAGAGGCTGTACGGTAATAACAAAGTAATTGGCATGCAACCTCTTTTGGAAGCATTGCTCTAAGGACAGCACTAATGATACCATTTTTTACCACTAGTTTAACAAGGAATTCTTTGGACAGCCTTTCATATTAGATGTGGGACTGGTAAGCTGATGCACGTTCAATGGCTAAAGGTGCGTTCAAAAGCTAAAGCAGTGTATGCAGTCATGCAAGTTCAGAGTTTTTCTGTTAGGGTTAGTATTTTGGTCGTGTTTATATCACACCATCTGCAGCAAGACTCACCTCAAACTCCGTTGGTCTGAATCATCTCCTTTAGAGTTATCAGGGATGAGAGCTGCTTCTTAGGTTGCAAATCAGCTGAGACAGGTTCTCATGCACTAAATGCCAGCCAAAACAGCTATGCTAGGGTTAGAAGCTGCACAGTATTTCCTCTCCACACATTGGAGTAAAGAAGGAATTGAGAATTTCTCAGCCCGTCCTGGGATGGCCTTATGATAGCACACATAGGAAAGAATATATAAAGTGTCAGCTGCCTAGACCTGTGGAGCTCATCTGGTCCTCTGTGATTTCTTCTCACAAGAAGACCTTTGATTGAAGTGTGAACCTAAGGTTCTTTCCTCTTTGAAATGAGGGACACCATAATCCTGCTTGTTTTGTATTTAATGTTTAAAAGCTGTGTTTCTATACTAGCCATGTAGAGCTGCAAAAATAAATGGTGCATGTAGTGCTTGGTTGACAAAAATTTGTTTGAAGCATTGAAATATTAAAAGACCAGAATACCCAATGGGACAGAAAATGAGCCCATGTTGTAAAACAGTGCAGTATGTAAAGAATCACTAGCCCCTGATGGTTACTGCTAATGTGATATTAATGTTTTTCTCAGGTAATGTAATACACCCACAGTATACAAGTAGTGTAACAATAACAGTTATAATCTTGGTTCATGGCCAAGGCACTCAATTCCAATGGTGCAGTATGTTATAGAGAATACTGATTCTTTGTGATATTCCAATGCTTTATCAATAACTGGAGGCAAAAATACTTTTCAGTTTACGTAAATGCCAGATAGATTCTGCAGTCCTTCCTCAGTCAAAATTCTCACTGAAGTACATGATAATTGTGCGTGTCTAAGGATGGCAAAAGCAAGCCCTGTGTTTACATGGCTTTGGAATTTCAATGGAAGTCACAGATGCTTTTCTGATTTATTGACAAAACGAGGAGGTTGGAAGAACGGGAGGTTAGAGGGCATAAGGCTTGTATAAACTTAGTCTTGCTTTCACTAAATCCCCTGGGAACACCCTAAGGAGACATCAGGTATGGAAGCAAACCTGCACCCTTTGATGGAGAATGCAGCAAGTTCCCTGTAGAGGGAAATAAAACGCACCCTCAGACACACATCCTGAGAATAACAGACATTTCCATGATTTATGGCATTACTTCCATTGGAGACTATAAAGTCCCAGTACAATAAACATTCTGCAACCTGGGCATGCTAACCTTGTGCCTTGCCTGAGACCTAGGAGAGAAATTAACTTTATAATAAACATCTCTGAAACTGAAAAACCTGTTTTTGTGTTCAGCCAGAGAAATGCAAAGGAAACTAACAGAGAATGAAGAACTAAATTGAGTTTTATTTTCATACTTTTGCACTTGAATAAAATGTTCATTTAAATGAAATGTTTGCAAAGGATCCTTAACCTGACAATGCTGTGTCTGCTGCAACCTGGCCCTGCCTGCCTTCCCTTCAAAACTTAAAGCAGTGAGCAGCAAGCTATGGAGACGCAGACCTGGCAGCAGCTAAAGCGATTTGGGTCCAGAAGCAGTATAGGCATGCTTCCCCAAAGGAAGGGTTTACTATCTTAAGTGTTGTGGGTCTAATCTCTTTCAGACTACTGAGCTGCTATGTTGGTAGGGAACACATGTATGGACATGACAAGCTCTGCATCGCTTCTCCGTGTGTGGTGTGCCAAGGGTAGTCAGGTCCTGGGCATCACTGGGGTTGCAGGGGCATCACTGGGGTTGCAGTGGCATCACTGCAACACTTTTGGTAAATAGCATCAGTCATCAAAAAGGTATTTTCATACTGACAACAGGACTGCTTTTGTTGAAATTAGCAAGCACGTTTTAGGAGTGGAGTATACTTTTCTGTTTCGTTTTGATATAATATGTTTGGTTTCCCGACAGTTCATATATTTCCATAATTTTCAATGAATCTTCAGGCAACACTAGGTGAAATTAATTATTTGTAGAGGACCAGCTCAGAAGCCTTGTGCTGCAGGTAAATTACATCCTAGCTTGATCTCGTGAGCTTCTGCTGAATGGGGAAATGCATTTTCATGACTGTTTTAGACGTGAAAGTACTGAAAAGGATAAAGTTAACTGTGCACAGGGAAGAGCAATATTGACGTATTCCTTATTAGGTGCAGTGTCTGGGTTAAGCTATCCTAGTTCTTAAAGCTCCCAAATGGGCTGACTTGAAAGGCTGTAGCAGATAGGCAGGAGGTTTTCTGCTCCATACTGCCAGTTTGAAGTCTCATCCACCTTCTGGACTTCAGTGGGTTAATTTCAGCATAAAAAACCCAACGTAATGGAACAGAGAGGTCTGGCCTGGAGAATGCTTCTATTCACTTGTATGGAAGGCTCTTTGCCGGAGTCACACCTTGCAAAAAGTGCATGGAAAACTGCTGGATCAGTAATAAGATGGTGCGATATGTATAGAGTGCCTTTAGCTGAAGATTTTGTTTCTCTTGCCATTGTGCCTTTAGCTGAAGATTTTGTTTCTCTTGCCATTACTGTGGCTTGCCCTGTGCAAGGCAAAGTGAATGTTATCCTCTACAAATCTGGCATCCAGTGGTTGAACCTGAGTCTGTACCCTTTTGTATCTAATCCTGCAAGAGCCAATTTATTCAAGATTTCCTGTAAAATCACTTTTGGCTGAGTAAAGTGCACAAGTGTAGGTCTGTCTGTTGGCACTGATTAAAACAAGACATTTAGCTGTGAAAGTGGCAGACCTTCAAAAACCACAAGGGGACAACTTGTAGGTTCCGTGTTAAGCATGTGTTCCCAAACTGAGAATGAAACAGAGGAAAGGGTTTTGTTTCTTCCTGATCTTCCTTCTTTTCTAAGTTAACAACTGTGGAGACGCTTTTATTTTCATCCATGTTTTTCATACAGTTGGTCAGTACATCAAAATATCTATTCACTATTGACAATTTTTTTTTCAGTATCGCTTGAGTTGAATATAAAATGGCTTTTGCTGGCTTTTGCTAGGTCAGAAGTTTCTAGTTTTGTGTGTGCATCTTTATGCATTTAGAAATGTACGACCTGATTTCCTTAAAATGACTTTTATAGATAGTAAGAAAAAAACCCGTACAACACAGATGATAGATAATGCATTTTAAAATTAATGTTCTGAAAGCTCAAGAAGTTCTACTGTGATAATTCAACATATCAATCCATTTCTGCATTAAATCCTAGAACAAGATCATAAAACAAATCTTAGTGAAACCCATTCATTGGAGAATTTGTTAATGCATTTTTGTAACTCATATAGCTAAAAGTGAGCAGGGAGTTAGGTCTTGTCAAATGCTTTTAAGGCTTTTGATGGCTGTAGCTGTAATCAGTAAATCAATAGGCTTCTTTAAACTGATGGAAGACCCATGTAACTGATGCAACTAAAACATGCTTTTTTCTGGATTTCTTTTAAGATCGGATGGGGGGGGAAAACCCCCCCTGACCAGTTAAATGGTGAAGTCTCACTGCTAAACAGTATTTTTGTCCTTTATTAATAATGGTGCAATGTATGACTTTTACAACTGATGAACTTTCTAATTTCTGAAAATTATCTCATGCTAAGGTCACATTTTTCTAAATGTCTTTTTTTTTTTTTTTTTTTTTTTTAAATTTATCCGTACAGGCAGTACTTCAGGGATAGGGAAGGAATGATGCTATGCATAAAATACATATGACAGCTTCCGTGCACTTTCCATTTCAGCTATTCTTGGTCCATTATTCTGCACCAATTTGTTTTACTTTTAAAAAATACAGATAATTATGAAGATTTTATAGCTGCTAGTGTTGGAAGGATGTATTCTTTTCAATTTACACTTTTCTCATGGTAGAGGCCTACTGTGAAATATTTGCTATAACAGTGCAAAATAACAAACGTTGAGATGGAACCAGTAGTTTTTATCTATACTGCTGGCTGAAATTAGCATTCATTTTCTGTAATGATTCAAACTTGAGTCACTTGAAGTTGTTTTAGTTAGTGTCTCTTTTGTTATTTGTGGTAAGTATGATGAAATATGTTTTTTAATAATTCTTTTCAGCCTGTACTTGCACTATGCTCTGGAGTGCACATGACAGTGTAAGTCATGTTTGAATGAAACATGAAATGCCTGCATGTAGTGGATTGTGTTCATGCTGTACCAGCCAAGGAGCTTTTAAATCCATTTTTGTTTCTGTAAAATAGTTATATGAAACTTTTATAAAACATGTAAGTGCAAATGAACCTATCTATAGGGTTTTATAATATGTTGCTTTGTATTAGAGTGAGGCTACAGCTTAAAATAATTTGGTCTCGATATTAAGGATGTACAATTTTGAGGCCACTATATCATTATTCTATAGAGAGATCAAGTTGTTCAATGGAATGTTTAAACATTGATGCACTCCCACTCTAGGAATGAATACAAGGAGATAGTGAGTGGATGTGTGTATCCATGTAACACCATTGACTTCTACAGGAGAATGTGGGTGGAAGAGCAGAATTTTGTCTATTACTTTTATTTTACCCTGTGAATAGTCTTCGGTCCTTTGAGCAGCTCTGTACTTGCTTTGAATAGTTACAGCACTTCTGTTAAGATGAAAATTTGGTTGGTTCCTGTGTCTTTCCTCCCTGAAGTGTGAGCCTTGAATCCCATGTATGCAAAGAAAGGATTGAATAGATGCTTGAAATTCAGTTTGACTGATTTGTACTGATTTAGGGCCATATTTTGATCTCAGAAGTTACATTTGAACAATGTAACTAATCAGTGTGCCCAATGCTGCTGTTTTACTTTTTTCAAAGCTAAGACTAAACATGAGCAAAAATTCATACATACCTGTCCTTTGCCAATTGTTAAAGCAAAAGCACGGTATGAGCTGTGTGACTGGAGCAATTGTGACAGGTCTACTTATAAACAACGTTCTATGTCCATGCATTGTGTTCCTTACAAAAAATGAAACCATCTCTTTTTTTCCCTGTATCCAAATGATGCTACTTGTGATGCAAAGTCACAAGTTTGTAAATACCAGCATTGTTTAGAAACTCATCTGTCCCTTGTACTTAAGCTCTATGATAGAGTCTTTAATCATATGACAGTTGCACATGATTTTTGCCTACTGCACATTTCTTATGCTGGCTGTGACATAGCAGCTATGCTGCTTTATGACCGGCTAACAGAACAGTAGCTAAGGAGACTGTATCCCCAGTGACCACAGGTAGGGTAAGAAACCTATTTACTAAGCAGTTCTTTTAGTTCTGCTGTAGTAGTGGTTTGTGCTTTGTAATGCTAGAGGTCTAGGTTTGCTCCACTGAAGATCCATGGGAGGAGTTTGAGACATGATAAAAAAAGACATTCTGGTCTCAATAACTAGGGTTATGTCCTCACCCAAGATGATGAAGGCTGTGGTCTGGATTGAGGACGGTAATTTCTGTTCTGTTGGAGACTGATGGGAGAATTAGCAAGTTTGGTGAGGAGCAGGTCTTCCCATCATGGTGAGCCTGATTCTCCTTTCACTGAGAGGGGAATAAATTAGGAGCAAATCTTTTGAGTTTTGTATTTGTGTGATGACTGTGGGAAAAGATATTAATATATTTAAATTACATTTGTGCACTGCGCCAACCTGAGCACAACTTGTGGGGGGCTTTGACAGACCCACATAGATATCTGGAAGCTCAGTGGGCACGAGCCTCTGTTGCTACCAACGTCTGCGCTACAACTCACTGAGCAGAGATTTCTTCTTGGTCACTTCTGTGTGCTTCCTCTGTGCAGGCAGCAATGTGGGAACGTGTCTGGCACTGTTGTGGGAATACGTCTGGCTGCCGGTCTCTGACCAACATGTCCTGGAAGAGGGCCCATGGGTCACTGAAGGGACAGGGAAGGCAGAACTGGTGTGCTGGCCTCCGGAAAGAGGTGGGGGGCTCAGCTTGGCAACGTTCACCTTACAGGAGAGGCTGGGGTGCTCTGGGTGCGAATGTGCAGCAGTGCAGGGGAATGGTAGGGAGGAAGTATTCCAGTAACTTGCTCTTGCAAGGGGATGACCTCTCCTCAGTCAGCTAGTCCTGACCAGATGCATATCTGTGAGGTGGTGCTTGTCCTCAGGCATTTTGGAGATTTGAGCTGAAGGACAGTTTTGGTTAAACAAAGCACTATATGTAACAACAAGATTCAGTAGATATGGTAGTTTAGGTGAAGCTGGGTGTTCTAGAGACTTGCTATCGCTGTTGTTAAAGGATTGCTGTTATCTGGAAAGATATCTTCTGATTCTTCTGTGATGGTGTATTTTGTGAGTGGAGGAAAGTACTGGTTTCAGTGACTGAGCAAAATCCATTCTTACATTTTGGAAGGAGTTAAAATGTTTTTCTCATTGCTTTAAAGCAGCTGTGTCTAGTTTAAAGCGATAATCCAAAACGAGTCTGACATTTGAGTGTGTAAAGGCTGACATGTGGATATACTGCAGTGAACAGAACTGACTTGTGGAAAATGCAAGCTAGGAAATATGAAGTGAGGCACTTCACAAAGTAACCAGCGCTGCAGACCCTCATCACAGAAGCCTGCCCTACTCATGCAAGTAACTGTGCTGCCTTTGAGATGCTACAGTTCTTACTTGTGTTTCTGCAGCATGATGTGCTCTGTGCTGCGCTTCTGCATATTTCTATGCCTCCCAATGGTCTTGCTCAGACTGTGCCAAATGCAGCACAAGCCAGAACCCCAGGTCGTCTTTTATGTGAGCCTGCCCTCTCCAGTTCCTAGCTCAGTTCTTCTTGGAGCTGATAAAGAAGGGCCAGTGATGCTTACAGCTTCTCCTTGGGCCAGGCAATACTGCTAACCCCATTGACATTGTGATAGAAATTGATTTCCTGGTAAGGGAGTCCTTTCAAAGAGGTGCCTCAGGTCACTAAATAGTTTCAGTACTGCAGCTATCACGTGTACGTTTTACCCCCTGTCTTTGAAGAGACTTTAGCAGTGGATTTCTTCATGGTCTTCCTCTGACCAACTCCTTTCCTGGCCTTGTTGACCCACTTGAGTCCCCAAGAGGCTTTGCCCTGTGATGCTCAAAGAGTTCACTAGATCATCCCTCGTGCTTGTTGTGCAACAAAGCCACAGCTGTTTCCTGGCCTCTGGGACCCTGTGTCCCTGCAGATGGACAGGCAATATTTGCCTCAGTGGATGTTATTTAATATTTTCTTATGTTAGGAACAATTTTTAAACAGATTATGAGCTGTCTCCAAGCAGCACATTGTCAGGGACGTCAATGCAATTGAATGTAAATGATAGCAATGAGAACAGCCCTTCTACCTCCGGGTTATCTGTCAGAATAAACTATTCAGGGGAGTTATAAGTGGGAGTCCTTATTTTATGCTGTGTCTTGCCAGTGTTTGCACAGGCAAAACACTGTTTTCGGAGACGCTCCTGAAGAAATGCAGGCGTGTTCTCCACATAGGCACAGAACCACCGTTGTGTCATTGTTTTGTCTTTAAAGAGATCTGGGAAGAGGAGTGAGTAACTGGAAATAAATTCCTATTTGTCTCC
The DNA here is from genome assembly GCF_034638445.1 of Ciconia boyciana. Classification (NCBI taxonomy): domain Eukaryota; kingdom Metazoa; phylum Chordata; class Aves; order Ciconiiformes; family Ciconiidae; genus Ciconia; species Ciconia boyciana. The sequence goes on along the minus strand of NC_132936.1, from coordinate 103,010,609 downwards.
AAGACCCTTTCTTTGAAGATGCTGGGGCTCCCACTCTGTGGGCTGTTAGGCCCCAGCAAGTTAAAAAAACCAAAAAGTGGGTACAGGAAGTTTGGAAACCAGCAATGCAGATCGTCTCTCCTTTTGCAACAAAATCAGGAACAAAGGAACTGATCATCCTGAGCCTGGTAACCTCCCACAGAAAGCTGGCAGAGAATGGTGGGTTGGAAACCTCTTTCCTGGCCTGGCAGTTTGGATGGTGCTACGCTACAGCTTCTCTTGGCTGCCAGGCTGCTGTGCTCACAGGGGCCACTGGCTTCTCTGCAGGCTTTCAGCTACATGGGGAGTTCCCAAGCAGTGGTCCATGCAGGGCATTTTTTTGGATCTAGGGGTCGCCTCAGGGCAAGCACTAAAAAATTGTGGCAATGGAGTTGGAGGAGCAAGCCCAAAGATGAGTCAGGGGTGTGGTGTTGACTCCAGAGAACGGGTCCAACTTCAGTATTTACTTCCTGTGTGTTTGTAAGCTATGTAAAGCCTGGATCAAAGAAGAGTGAGGATGCATGAAGTGGGAACTAGCTAGACGTGAGACATGCTTATAAACAGTGGGATCATCAAAACCTCTCACGTGCTCTTTGAATTGATACGTGCCCAAGTTTTTGCCTTTTAAAATAAATCTCTCAGCTTGGTTGTAACTCGCAACTAAACCCAACCTGGACTCTCCAATGAAGCATTCTACCTCCACCTCCTGGAGAGGCTCACCCAATGTAGACTAACAGGATTGCCTAGTAGGGATGCATAAAATAAAACAGCCAGGTGACACTGACTTAAAAACTCATGTGGTGAGGGTGTTGGCATCTCTTCTCTTCTGTAGCTTGAAAATTAGATTGGTCATTCAGGAGTTGAAATGAAGGCTGAGCTTTCACTGCCCTCAGGTAGCCCCGCATCTTATAGGAGAACACCTAAACTGCTAGGCTGTCGAGGGGAGGGAAATATTTGCATGTTCTCTAAGCATCCTTTGGAAACTACCGTTCCAAAAAAATCAGGCTTCACTGGGCCAAAACGTAAGCACGTGAGAATGTGGTTCTTTAGCTCCTGCAATAATGGCAAAGAATCTTGGGTATTGTCTGTGAGAACTGGGCTTATGTTAAAATATTAGGTATCGCAAGTAATATAGGAAAGGGAAAAAAACCCTTTAAAATATCCTCTTTTTTCATTGTTTTCCGTAGTTTAACTTGGGCAGGTTTCTATTTGCTGTAGTAATGTTTTTCAGTTCTATCTCACCAACACTCCACATCGAGCTTCCAGCTCCCAAGTCTTTGAGAGCCGGGCATCTAGGGACTAGGCTGTAGCAGTCTCACCTTTTGGTGCTTTAATCCCCTTGTGGACCTAGTGCTTTGGTTTTACCTGTAAAAAGGGGATAAGAGCACTGTGCTACCTCACAGAAGCATTGCAAGGCTAGACAAAAGTAGGATTAGCTCAGTAATGATCATCAGAAAAGTGCCCTATATAGCTTTTAATAAAAAAAAAAGATTATTTATCCAAAGACAATGTTGAGGTTGAAGTGTGAAAGGAAGGTCACCGCTTAAGTTAATAGAAGCTCTTCAAGAGCTCTTGAGGAAGTGGAGAGAAGGGTAAGTTACCTTTTGAGAAAAGGAGATGGTGAGAAGGAATGCATGCATGAAATAACACCATTCAGATCAGGGCAGAACCTGGCCTAACATTTGTATTTGCATATTTTTTTGTCATTTTTTTGTACTTCCTGATGAAAATCTAAAAATATCCTAACACAGTGCAATGCAGTGTTTATAATAGACACTCAAAAGCACTTGCTTTAGCAATGAGAAATGACTTGGCTTAGTTACTCATAGGAAGGGGTAAAAGACATGTATTGTTTTTGGAACAAAGTGCTTCAACCAAGCAAAAACCATGGTATTTAAAAGACACTGTGAGAAACAAAGTGGTTAAAATGTCCTGAAGTTATACTACTGGTGTATTTCATTCTAAAGAGCATATAAAGATACACTTAATCATGCTCATGGGATTGGACAATGGATTTAGATAGCTACAGCAATGTTTTATTTAAACCCACTTGAAGTTTGCAATGGGACAAAAGGTTTTGAAAGAGAGAGTTAAAATAAACAAAACTTTGCAATTAACAGGTAAAATGTCTTGTTTGTGCCTCTTGGTTGCAGGAAGCATTAATGATGGCTATGTATGTTTGAGCAGCTGGGGGTAGATCCTGAGAAGTAGACAGTGTAGTGGACTCCCTTAAAGGCTCCCCTTAAATATGGTTGCCTCTTAATCTCATGTGGCTGCCTAGCCTTTCTTTCAAAAGCCAGGGGATCTTTGCAGCTGTGAAAGGAGCCACCATCTCCGCCTGCCTGCCAGTGCCCAAGCGGCAGCACTGCTGTCTGTCTTGGCACAGGTGTAGTTAGTTGACTGCACAAGAGCCAAAGCAGCAGAGAAAAGCAAGGTCTGGGCCCAGCATTGAGTATGTTCATAATTTGAATGAGGTATCAATCATAAAAAAAAAAAGTAGCACGCACAGACCCAGTGAGAATGGAGGTGTGAATCCTGCTCAGATATTTTTCTTACAGATTGAAACTCCTTCTGGCTTGTACAGCAAACAAAAAATTATTTCTACTAGTCTAAGTACTAACCCTAGTTGTCTGGTGTCTAGTTTGGAGCGCTGTGCCGTACATGTTGCACAAGAAGTACTTAAGCTTGTGTGGCCAGCAGTGAAGGCTGTATTGAGAGGAGCCACTGTGTCTACATTCAGAGAGGAGAAATGCCGGTCATGTGCTGTTTTGGCCGTGTGTAAGAGGCTTCACATTCAAACTGGGTGTCATGGTGGATCAGTGCATGTGGCACAGAGGGAAACAGTTTGGTGAATCTGTCCTCAGTCCAGGAATGAATTTTACCTGCTTAACCATCATGTGTTTCACTTGCATAAAACCATCCTCTTAAGCTTTGCATGAGTAATTACTATTTTTAAAAAATAAGAATTTACTTAAAATTAAAACGGAATAATCCTGTTGACTGCAGTGGGAGTAGTATCTGGGAAAAACTGTGCAGGGACTGAAGCAATCAGGATTGGGTCCTGAAATGAGTATTTCCTCTAATGCAATCATAGCCTTGTCTAATGTCTAACTGATGTGTTCTTTCAAACAGATACTAATTTTGTCTTGGGTAATGCCCAGATAGTGGATTGGCCCATTGTCTACAGCAACGATGGATTTTGCAAGCTATCAGGATATCACAGAGCAGAAGTTATGCAAAAAAGCAGCACCTGCAGGTATTTGACAACAGATTTATTTTCTGTTAAATAGCTTATAGTGTTGTGCTTGTTGCTTGAGGAGAAAAGTAATCTGTTTATTCCAGTTTTGTCTTTTATCTCCTGGGGCTGCATCTGTCAAATATGCTTTCCAGGTGAAGCAAAATCAAAGAAGGCTATTTCTAAATAGGTTCTTTTCACACTTTGTCTAGCATCTGACTTGAATTTCTCGCTTTATTTGCAGTTTTATGTATGGAGAGCTGACAGACAAAGATACAATTGACAAGGTCCGGCAAACATTTGAGAACTATGAGATGAACTCCTTTGAAATCTTGATGTACAAGAAGAACAGTAAGTAGTTGATTGGTTTGTTCGTTAATGTAGGTGTGTAAAGTTGTTTTAAATTATAGTGTAAACTGCAAGTCTGTCAGCCTGGAGGACTGTGCTTTATCTAGGGCTACATAAGCTCTAGTTCTACCAGTTGATCTACAGGGGAGAAATGAGAACATTAGGGATGAAAGTCACTCAGGGAGGCAGACGAAGCTCTCTAATTTGTTCTGACGTTTAGAGCAATTTGTGTGTGATGCTTTAAGACAACACTCAAGATTCCATCAGCAATGATAATACACAAGCTAGGTTTGTGCAAATGGTTTCTGTTACAGAGAACATACTTTTTCAATTTTTAAAAATTTGATATAGCAAAGCAAGTATTTAGATGTAGTTTTGGAATAAAAAGAACCCATCATTTGTTTTAGAAGCTGAACTACCTCTGACGTTTTCAGATGAAACTGTCTTTTGTTTTGGACAAAAATTCCTTAACTGGGATATGATTTTTTCCTAGGAATTTCAGTCTGTCTGTAACTGCATATGTCAGCAGATGAACTACTTGTCCAAAACTTGTTGCCCCATCTAGTGTGGACTATGTCATGGCACAGTTATTTTCATCTACTTAATGTCATCTGAAGTGTAAATACATTGGGGTCTTCGGCCTGGCCAAATGTTAAGCTGAAAGTCTGCATTCTGTAGCTTGTTTTGCTCTTAACACTTTTGCCTTCTAATTATGAAGCTGGTAGTGTCTGTGTACAGAGGAGGGTACTTTGCGGAAGCATCCTCCTATCAGCTCCTTCCCATTACAGCTATAATGATCAATTTTATCAGTTCTGCATTAGTGGGAATGGGGGACTTTAACCACAAAATACAACATAAACTGCTATGATGTCATTTTCAACAGTTAACCTCATTGCTGCCTTGTTTTTTGTTAGAAAGACCAGTTTTCCAGGGAAAGGTAATCCAGTCTACCTGTATGTGAGAACCATTGGTCTTTCTGTTGAAATGACCAGCTAGTACTGACTGTTGGAGTGTGGTGAGAGAACCACAGGCACTTCACAAAACCTAAAAGATAGTACTTATGTATGCTAGTGCTGATCTGTGGATGTGTGGAGCTGCTTGGTTTCTATCAGAATTAATCTGTTCTTCTAAGAAGTGGTGGTGCCAAAGTACATGGAATTAGTTTTTGTCATCTTTTAGGGAGAAGAAAAAAGTTTTTAAGAGATTTTTGCTTCATCTCTCTTGTAGTCTTTTTCTTCTCTTCTTAGCCTGTTCAAAGCATCACGACCTCTGACACGGTGCCATTGCTCAGGGCTCTTCAGGAGCACAGCTTTGCTGGTCCAACTCATTTGAAAAGCTATATGCGCTGAATGGCCTTGCTTTGTGCTTCTTCCCTTCTGGTGTTATCTGCCTCCAATGTTTACCTGTTTCTTAAAGCTGATTTCTGTTCCTAGCTCAGTTAGTGGCCATAGGGACCATATGCAGCTCACATCTGTGCATCCAAAGCCTAGTAAATAAGCTGCAGTAGTGGGATCTAGGAGGCTCTGAAATTCTCTCTTAGTTAACAGTGATTTGGCACCAAGAGGCTATGCAGCTACTCTTCTGTCATTGCTGCAGCATATGGCCTGTAGTAGAGCCTGGGGCCTCTCTGTCTTTTATGCAGAATTAAAGCAAGGTAACGGTGGAGTGAGGAATGTTTCCTGCCCTGCTGTGCACTTCCCTGAGGAGAGGCGGCCTAGAACAAAGTCCAGCTGTGCAGAAGCTGTGTTGTGCGACATGCCAAAAAGCAGAGCTGTGATGGTTCTGCTGTGTGCACAGAGGGTCACAGGCATGGGAAAAAGGAAAGCACAGAGCTTGCTTTTAAGTTTAACAAAATGCAGTGCTCTTATGTTTGTTAGATTCGTGGCATTAGAGGTACATTAACTACTGTTACAGAGACTGACTAATAACACTAGAGTTGTAACTGAAAAATACCAAAAAGAGGACATCCTGGAGCTTTTTCTCGGAATAATTCACATCATAGAAAAACACTGTCTTGTTTACCAGTCACTTAGCACCCAGACTGCTGAGTGGTCTTGCCTTTGTGGTCACCTTACCTCTGCCTGCAACTATGGTAGTTGCCTGCTCAGGCAATGAACATGGTTGGTTTCAACCTACTCTCAGTTTAGAGGTTTTGGAAAGGACCCTGGATTTTGTTAGACATCTTTTCCTGCTCTTTGTTTCTTTTTTTCTCTCTCTGCTCTTCCCTAATTCTATTTTTCTTCTTTGAATTAGCCAGTAAATTAGACAGGAAATAGATTTTTGTTGTTCTTTACCTGTCCACTTCCTCCCTATAAACTAACAGTCGTCATAAATAACAAGTTTTTCTTCCATTTTTGTGTTGTTCAATAATTGGTACATTTTCCACAGCCTGCACATTTAATGTACTTCTAGCTGTTTTAACAATACAATCTCTATCCTTTCGGGGGAAAAAAGGGAAAACAAAGCAGGAGTTCCAAGCTAACTATGATGTTGCTAGTGCAGGTCAATCTTAATCTTGTATCTTTATGAGCAGCAGTCATCTCTCTCTGTCTGAGTAACAATTATGTCCTGATCTTACACTAGACATGTCAACAATAGATTGAGATGTTTAATAATGCTACTAGGAGTGATAGGTTTTGGGTTTTTTGTTTGTTTGTTTTTTTCACATGGCACTCTCCATGGTGGTGACCCAGTGCTAGTATTTACTTGGTTGTCTGATAAGAATACCCCATCCAGATGTTGATAGGTACAGTATATCCACCAGCTTCATTGCAATTCACAGTATCAACTCTAGAAACAACACAGGCTGTAGTATTTGGAAGAATGATACGATTTTCTGCCTTCATCATGTTTGCATTTATGGATACCGTCTCTACCCTGGCCTCCCCTTTCTCTGTCCAGCCCTCCTCCCATCCAAAAGTGACTATCCTCCCTCTTTTCAGAACTTGAAGTTAAGATGTGGTAGAGATTTGATGGTTCCTTGGGCTAGGCCCTTGATTACTTAGCAGATATGTGATGATCATTGTTATTCTCTGAAAGAATTGCTTCAGAAACACAGAGCTCCTTCAGGATAATTGGAAGCAATTGGAGCAAGCAGGTGCACAGCCACCAGATTTTTGTCATTGTTGCTCTGATGACATCCTGTTGCATTCAGTGGGGATTTATGGTCATATCTGGAAGGAGACAAAGTGAAAGCTTTCTTCAGTCTAGACTGCAAAATGACAACAGACAGGTTGACAGTAATTTCATGTGAGAGGTTCAGTTCCATTGTTTGATTAGATGTGAGTGTCCAGTGATGCTGGAAGTATTGTTTATTTTTATATGGGAAAATCAAAACATTGCTAAGTCTCACTGAAATCAGTGGAATTATGTTAACTTGCACCAAGGAAGGATACGGCCTAATGTATTGGAAAATATTTTATATTTAGTCTTAGTCATATCTTAGCTTATCTGAACTGATGCAGCTTAAACATATAACTTCTTATGAGACTGTGACAGCCATTTGTTAGGTTTTTACACTTTATAGTCAACCTCATAAATTAAAATGGCTGAGTAAATTGAACTTGGACTTTCATTGCCTAGTTTTCCATCTACAACATAGATCTGGGTTACAAGCAGTGCAGAAGCAGGCTTCTTCTAGATGCACTTGCTTCTGTTATTGCTGAAGTAAATTTTTGTAAGAATATAAATTTACTTGCTTCTGTCTGCCTCTGAAGAGGTGGTACCCATTTGAGATCTAACCCCTTCTTCTATGCAGTACTTGATCTTCTTCAGTGGAAGAATATCTGAAGTGGGCTGGACTTTTCAAAACTAAAATGTATGAAGAGTTACAAAGAGTCTTCAATTGTCCCCTGTCTGAGCAAAGACACTCCCATTACTTATGGTCTGCAGCAGTGCTGCAGAGAGCGATAAGACACCTTCTTTTTTTTTTTTTTTCTCAGAGGTTTTCTACAGGTGGGGCCAGTGGAATGGCAGCAGCCAAAGGGTGGGCTGTAGGTAATTATTTTGCACACTGCAAAGTGGTTTGGATAAGCAGTAGCTCTTCTCTGAGTACATATATTATGGTGAGTGTCCCAAAGGCTGGGCTTCACTTTCAATTTGTGCTGGGGTTCACTTCCCTGGTTTTCTGGGTGCTTGAATGTTTAAAAAATTTAATACCGCAAATATTTATGTGGGGGGTTTTTTTGTTTTGTTTGTTGGATTTTTTTTTTTAACACATGCACCATCCCCCCACAGTGTATTAGAAGGCTTTTTAGATGCCAAAGAATGACAAATAAGCCCAAAATAGTGATTTGGCAGATTCTACTTGCACTTGTCTTTGGGACCAGTGCTTTCTACAGAGGTTAAAAAACAGACCAACATCCCCATCCTAATTTATAGAGAGCAAAATTCACTTCAGGGTGGTAGATCTTTGATTGCCCACCCCTAGAGAGAGTTTCTCATAACTGTTATTGGTTAAAACCATTTAAAGCCATTTATATTTGTGTGTGCTGTGCCTCTAGTGTCTCCAGATGGAAACCTTTGCTAAACCAAATCATTGCATAGGACCAGAAGCAGGGAAGAATGACGGTGTTGGAGGAAAGTGGCATGTATCCTCGTGAGCCTTCTATTGAAATCTAGCTCTGTATTTGTCAAGCAGTATGCCCACCTGCATCTCCTCTTCTGTGAAATCCATCTGCATGAGTTCAGTTACCTTCAGCAAGGTCAAATCTAAGTGTTTTGGATTCATAAAACTGATAATTCCCATTGATCTTGTCAACTTCAAATGTGTTGGCAAGCAAGACCTGCTGTCATCTCCTCAAACATATACAGAGCAGTAAGACTTCCCAGTAGTAATCCTTAAATAATTTATCTGGGGTAAATGGAAAGAAAATTTCAAGACTTCCCTGTGTCTTCCCCTTCCTTGTACTTACTTTCTGTTCTTCAGAGAACTCAGAATGAGGTAAACCGTATCAACACTGCTGCAGTACAAGGATGTGTGCTGAACCTTTTTCCTACTGTGTTGTTTTCAGTGTTATAGGATAACCCCTGTGCATAGTGATTCCACCTTTGGGGACTGAAATTGATTTTCCTTATCTTAGCATGTTAAGATCTGACCTTTAGAAGCATTAGCTGCCAGAGCATAGCAGCACCAGGTGCAGAAAACATGAAGGTAACAGCTCTTAAAGTCCTGGAAATGTATTTTAAGGTCTATTAGTATTGGCACAGAGTGGTCAGCTACATACTGAGTTGGTTTGTTCTCATTCAGTGCACACTCTCTGCTAGAAGGTAGAGTCTATAGGAAGACTTTTGCTCTTTGTCTTGCGTGGTCAAATGTCACAGGCTCCTCTGTGCTCCTAGTTAAAATCTGTGTGGGTACAGTGGCTTGCCTGACTCCTTCTGATCACTCCTTCTGATCTCATCAGCTGGTTTGCTAATTTGATATTGGACAAACTATTTGGTCTGTGTGGGATAGAGAAACAGTCTCATGCTGAGTACCTGGGCATAAGTGAAACCCCAAAAGGGGTGGCTGTAACGGTCAGCTCTGCAGTTTATATAGCTGAAGTCCTGCTGTCTGCATCGCTGCATGTAGGAATTGGTGGAGACACAGCACACGCTTCTATCGTTTTTATTTCCATACTGCTTGACTGTTTACCTTCAGGGCAATACGTGTCTGATGACCGTTTGATTGAGACATTATCAAGTAATGCAGAGGTTGTGCTGCTTTGAGGAAACTTGCCCCCTTCAGTAAGGGCAGTGAAGATGTCGGCTGAATTGTCAAAACATGGTTTTTTCATTGTATTTATAAACAATTTTTTTTTACTTTGTGGAAAGAAAAATTGCGTATTGGAGTTTTATTTAAACAATGCGCTTTTTGTGGTTTTGAAAAACAGCTGACCTCTTTGGTTAAATGGTTCAAGGTGTGGGGAAAGAGCATATTTAGTGATTTTTGATTTTCATTATAGCCTATTTTTGTTTGACAGGAAGGAAAACTGAAGGAGAGGTCATCAGTATGCTCAGGGCGAGAAGCTGGAATAGACCTTTAACGTCTCATTCACTTTGATACTATGAGAGTTTCTGAAGGACCTCAGTGAACATTAAATAGCGTGTTAAATGCTGGTGTTCCTGCTCATCAAGGGGCTGAACATATCCTGTTGAAATACACAGGACTGGAAAAGAGGAGAGGAAAGAGACAGTAGTATTTGTGTTACAGATGGGAAATTATAAGGTGTGGAGACATTTACTATGTGTTAGTCTGGAGAAGACTCGGGACTTGAATCACAGCTCTTAAAATTGTCTTGCCCTTAAGGCAACACCGCAAGTACCGTGCTCAGGCCAGTGAAGACTATTGAGAGCTGCATCTGTTAATTCTGGAATTAGCTACATAACTTTGGTACCATGAGACAGGCTGGTCCTACGGCTACTGCCAGAAATTCATTGTAGATTTTCATTTCTTCCCAGTTGTTCACACTGCTTCTCCACCAGCTTTGAAGTGACATTCCCTTTTCTAGCAGGATTGGTCCTATGCCATTAAGACAAACTCTGGATTCTTTCACTGTTGATTCCAAATCTAACAGAAGCCAATGTGGCTCACGAGTGTTTACTTCTTTGTTTGTGCATTGGCATTATCATTGAACTTCACCAGTGAGCGAGCTTGTCAGGGCTGAACACAAAATGTAAATGAAAGTAGATGTATTGTTGGAAACACTGGTAAACAGTTTCTGCGTGGCTGTACATCAGTGCAGGCTGGGGGCATATGGGGGAGTTACTCTTGTTTTGCTGTGAGAGCTCTGAAACCTGCTGCAGTTTCACTGCCTGAATAGCCCATAGGATGAATCTGAAAATCATGTTTTTCATTAAAATGGCCTTGTTTGTGCCTCTTGCTAGTAGTGATTGTCTGGGTGAGCAGGGACATCCGCTTTGACACCAAGAGTATGAGGGCTGCCTGTAGGAGGTTGAAATTCTAGTTTCCGACCTGATTTATAAGTGGTTTATACTTTAAGCTTTCCTGTTTAATAGTTAAATAAACTGTTTAATGTTTAAAAAGTAAAATTCTTCTGATAATTAAACCAGTATGCAGGAAAAAAGCTGAGCACAGCCACATCTTGGCTGAGCCTTGCAGTGTGTTCCCAGAGTTCAGATCCCACTTCTGCTATGAATGAGCTCCTGGTTGCAGAGCACTGTGGAAAGCCCATATAACGCATCACTGTGAGCACTCACCTCATGATTGTATTTTTATGTCCATTTGTCTCCTATTCACAAAAGAGACTGACAAGATGGTGGGGAACACACTGCAGGGAAAAATACTGAATAATGTTGGGGAGGCAGATACATGGCCTGGCAGAATTTTCCATCTACTTATTTCTGCTGTTGCTGTGTTACTGTGTAGATCCAAAACTGGAAGATGACTTATGCAGACCACGTGTGCCACCTTGATTTTACGTCCTGCCCTGGAATACACCCTGTTCATGGCACTCTGACACTCTGGAAATTATAAGGGTACCCAAATAGTGACAGTCATCCAAAACACCTACTTTTAGCTATCAAGGATATCTGGCTCTTTCTCGTTGCCTGTGGGGCACATCACTAAGATCTACACTTGGCTCTAGGTAAAAAAGTGTTTTGTTTTCCTTTTTACTATAAGTAATGCAGCACAGGAGTGGGAGTCAAGGGAGTCAGAAAGTAAGAACCCTGCTGATATAAGCTCCTTGCCCTGCAGCAGCCTTCTACAGGTTATTGGGAAAAGTCTTTCCTCCTGCTGCATTCAGAACATGTTAGAAACATCTTGCAACAACATATCATACCATAATCATAAAGAGAAGATGACAGCATGCATCTGACAAATAGCCAGAATGAGGGTGAATTGCATCCTTTCTGTTTCTGTGATGTGTACAGCATCTTCAAAAGCAGGGTAATAAGCTTTTATAGCTGTGAGAGGCAGAGATGAAGCTGAGTATGTAATTCAGCCTCAATGCTATGAAGGTTAATAATATGAGCAGCCCATAGCAGAATGGCTGTAGCTTGAAGTAGCAAAACAATACAAAGTGTTTTTGGGGAGGGGAAAAAAATCCCTAATCAAAAAAGCAAGTGCATGTAGATGGAGATCAAAAAGCAAGGCTGTAGATGGGGATCCTGTCTGATTAAAAAGTTGCAGTGTTAGGGTGTTGAAGTGGGTAAAAGAAAAAGCTATTAGTCACCAAGGAGTCTGTGTAAAAGCAAGATACAGATTTGATCAGCCTCAGAATAGTTCATGTGAAGATGGGAAAAACAAGTAGGCAAGAAGAAATAGAGACAGGCAATTTTAGGAGCTCCTGAGAAAGGGTAGTGTAAAGGGTGTTACTGTCTTGAAAATTGCTGTTGGCTGCTTTGTGGCAGTGTCTTCTAAGCTCATTAGCAAGTTAGTGATGATTTTATTGGCATGGTTACTTTGCTGAATCTTTCCTTGCATTTAGCATTTTTGTTTGCTCATACTTTATTGGAAGGGCTTGTTCAGGAATGCTAACTCTTAAAAAAAAAAAAAAAAAAAAAATTGACCCCTGAATACTTTCTGCCACGCAGGCATGCTCCAGAAATGGCCATCAGTGATTCCATCTGGATTTCTCTGCTTTTTGAGCAGAGGCCTCCATGCATCATATACCCTGCTGTTTATAGAGGTGGCTGTACATATGGCATGGAATCTCAGCCAGGGTTTGAAACTGCCTCTGCTATGCAGGCACAGTGGGAGCCTTAGGAATTGAACTTCATTTATGGAAGTTGTCCATGGGTCTTGGAGATGCCCTGGTTTTCTGTGGCCAGAAAAGATTGCTAAGCACAGAGGCTGGGAAACAGCCAGGTGAGGCACTGGTAGCAACAACCTCTGTTATATTAACATAGTTGGAAAAAAAGCTGTCTTTGCTTGCTTTGCTGAGCAGTAACTTGTGAACTACCTGAGGTTTCCTTGTGACCCTTTGACAATCAGGAAGCACAAGTGGCCCTTGTTATAACTAACTATTGCATGAAATATGCCATGTAGTACTCATGTTAAAATACTGAGCAATTCAGGTGAGAATCTGATCTCTAGCCTAGAGGAGGGTCCTGTGATTGAGAGAGAAAAGAAATAGTCTTCTAAGATCACCCTTTCTAAAATAGGCTTTCCTGCATGAGTGACAAAAATTATGTGTGGCGCTGTTTATTCTGGCTTTCCCAGATGGTCAAAATCCTGCTGATTTTTACATCTTATAGTGGCCCCTGGTATGTAGACCCTTCTCTCCAAACATAGCTCACAAGGGACACTCAAGAGAAATGTTGCTCACAGCAAGCAAGCCTGAATCCTCTCTTTGGCTCTTAGTTCTTATGTCTGCGAAAGCAATGGTGAGTTTTTTCATCATCAATGAGGGTGTAGGGACAGTCTGAAAACTCATGTACAAGCTTGCTGCAGGCCCAGGCCTGGTGACCCTGGAGTCTCCTGATTGCTGTGTACCTCACAGTTGGAGAAGGAGTAATCTTTTTATGACCAAAGTTAAGACTGCAGACTAAAAAATGGTGTCTTCAAGGAGGCCATGTTATGACATACATGAGCCGACTGCTTTGTTCTGAGCCCTCCAATCAGCTTATACTCAAATATCACTAAAATCAGTGTGGTGACTCCTGTGAAATGAGAGTGGTAGACACCATCTTGTTACATGGAACTTCATTGCTATCACTAGGGTCTTTTCAGCAGCCTCAGCAGAACTGCCAGAAATACAGAAAGGCAGAGCTGACTGACAGTTTCTCTCCTCAAGGTGATCTGTGTGGATAGATGTCAAGGAAAGTTGGCAGCAGCATCTAAAGGGTCATTATCTGGGATCATCTTTTTCTGTGATGTGCAGGCTCTAATCTCTCAAGCAGTTTTCGTTAGTAGTTTATCTACTGCAGTAATTGGAAAAGTACAGTTTTATGCAGTACAGCTTACTCCCATCCACAGCCCATGGTCTGGTCCTGATGGCTTGTTCTCTCCTGAATTCAGTGGAGTCTTGCTTCACACTAGAGTGATTGTGAGCAGGCTCAGGACAAGGCAAGCTGAAAGGCAGCTTGCAAAGGATTTCCCTCGCATGGGAGGATTTGCAGGCTAGACCAGAGCTCCCAGAGCCTGGCTCTTGAAGCTGGGCATAGGCTGATGTAGTTGTTACAGGATGGTGCTCCCTGTTTGCAGAGAAGTATAAGGTCAACCAAACTGGTCATGCTTTTGAGTTGAGACTCTGTATTATGGTCACGGTCTAGGCACAGTTGGCCTGTTCTTGAGTCCTGCACAGAACCAGCAAGACCCTGTTGTGGGCACCTTTTGCACGGACATGAGACTCTTCTTTCAGGAGATCACAAAGCACTTCTTAAGTTCAAGTATTCACTTTGTAGATGAAGCCCAGAAATAGCGAGTGATTCCTGAAGATTAAAAAGCTAATCAGAGGCAGAGCAGAGAAATTAACTAACACTCTTGTCAGCTGCTTTGTCATTTTTCCTAAAAGGTGTTTGTAAAAAAAACAATGTTAAAGTAACATTTACAGGTGGCTGATTTTGAAGTGTAAACATCTAAACTAGCACATTTACTGTTCTGCCTACCATTGACCAATTTTTTGATGTTTGTTTCTAGGAACACCTGTCTGGTTCTTTGTGAAAATTGCTCCAATTCGAAATGAGCAGGATAAAGTGGTTTTATTTCTTTGCACTTTCAATGACATAACGGCTTTCAAGCAGCCCATTGAGGATGATTCATGTAAAGGTTTGTCTTTTTCACAATTATATATTTATGCTGCTTCTGTTTGTTTGCCCTGGTCTTGAAAGAGCTGAAGGCCTTTAAATACCAAAGCCAAAGAGTTAGATGTGAAAATAACTTGTAGCTACGCCACCGGGGACTGCATTTGTGCAAGGAATGGTTGCTGGTTTCTTAAGCAAATTGGCTCTGGCCTGCACTGGAAAGGGTCATTGCTAATGAAACCCACAAGTGCTTCAGCAAGCAGAGTTTACTTAGCGAATAGGTGCTGCTCTTCCTCTTAAATTCATTATTAATCCACGCTCCAGCATAGCCTTCAAGGAGTCACAATATTGCTAAACAGCCTCTTTGATGTCAGAGGGAACGGAAGCGTCTTGGGCCCTGTAAACATTGTGCATGACACTGTACGCAAAAACTGAGGAATTAACCCTGTCTGAGTCTAGCAGAGATCTGAATAATTTAATTCTGCCTGGCTTGATGTTACTTACCATTATTATGGAATTCCTTATATTAAAGTTCTGGACTAGTTTCCTTTAACATATGTGAAGAGATTCCCATCATCGTAAGTTGAATCAGGTTTAAGCTGTCTTGGTGAGTGAAGTAGCATTGCTGTGTTTTGCTGTTAACCCTTTGCTGAGTTACACCCTGGAAACCTGGAAGCAAACTCAGCTATGACAGCTGCATAAACTTGCACTCAGGTTCAGATCCTGTCAGAAATAGACCTTTTATACCCATATGGAGAACTACAGAGTCTTGCGTCCTCTGGGGTGAAAAAAAAGACATAAAGTTCTCCTGTTGTTTGCATTTTTGTAGTGTTTAATAATATTTGTAGTATTAAATTAAACAGGAAACTTACTGTGAAGGTGAACTGATTTACATTTATGCTCAAAATGTTATTCTTTAAAAACATAGTTTCTCAAAGTGGAAACACCTGTTACCATGAAAAAGGAAGTACAACCTTGACAAACATACCCTCTTCCAGGCTATGTGGGTTATTTTTTTCTCCTTTTAATGCTATTTGTTTGGTTCTTCGTTGCTTTAATAAAACTAAAAAACGTAGCTTGTCAGAAAGGTTGGGCCTACACTATTTTTTTCCCCGCCTAGTGGTCTTCACTGTATCCTGATGAGGACTGACAGCAAAGATAAATCAGCATGGTGCAGTAAAGCTGGCTCTTGTTTATTTGCTGGGAGTGAAGGCCCTTGCAGGACTTTCAGTCAGGGGTGGTAGCTGTGTCTTTTGTCTTTGCTTTCACAGAAGATCCTTAATGTGATAGTGATATGCACTCTTGTGAAAAGAGTTTGTCCTTCACTTTCAACACAAGGAAACACTAACTTTTTTGTTTTTAAGAGTAGTATGTTGAAGGAAGGGAACACTAATTTAAAAAAAAAAAAATCTCCTTTGGATCTTGAAATCATGCTGTTCTTACAGCTATCATGGTAATTCTTAGCAGTTCCGTATCTAAAGCAATATAAGCACTAAACCTGCATATAAGAGCACCAACTTGCAGAGGAGTTAAGATGATAAGCAAAATTTCTTCATCTGGCCCATGGAAACTGGCTAAGTGACTAACAAAAGTTGCAGACTGAAGAACCAGATATATTATTTAGAGGCCGCTGATTCACAGCTCTGTACACCTTCCCTGAGTGCTATGACTTTATGCACTCAGGGAAGAAGAGTTCATGCACTAAAGTCTTCCAAATATTTTTTCTGAATCTCCTAAAATTAATGAAGTTGCACCAGTTTCATGCTGGTAAAGAGTTCTCTGTCACTGTATACACAAATCAAACATGATATAAATGAAACTGCACATTCTGTTCTAATCCTTAATTTATCCCCTACGCCTTTCTTTCTTCTGTAAGTTACTTGCTATAGGCTAGCTTTGGAATTTTGTTGCATGCATCTCAGGAGGTGATATTATGCCATTCCCTTGATGGCTAGATGAGCAATTTCTTGGAAAAGAAGAGCTGATTTGTCAAACAATTTTACAAATAATTTTATGTGCATGACTATGTCTTTAATATTAGATCTCGTGCAATTGTTTACTGTGGGGGAAGGAAAAGGCAGGTATGGAGTGTCAGACAATTGTCTGTAGCGGGCTCTAGGGTTCATGGAGGGGAACATTTTTGGAAGATCTAAAAAAGGTAAAATTGTATTAGCTTCTTCTAAGAATAATTTCTTTTACAGACCTGGGCTTTGAAGAGGGCATATTCTTTGCACCATGTACAACATTACATAGGAATTTTGTAGCGTGCTTTTGAAGGATAGCAATTTTCGTAGGGATGTTTCTCATATTCTAAAACCAAATGAACTCCCAATCTGAAAACCTAAACCCATGAACTTAGAGATTTATTGTTTAATTGAAACAACTGAAAACTGATTGCTAAATCAATTATTTTTCCTTCTTTCACCTTCAGCTTTTATCAACTACTTTTCTTTTACTGTGTTTATATGTGAAATCAGTTTCCTGTGCATGTGACCACTTAATATGTAATAGGCTGCCTGCAAATGCAGATATTTTGTTAACATATGTGCTATTTGCATAGTTGCAGAGTGGCACAGCATAAAGTATTTAAGTTTTTCAAAAGCAATGCCTGTATGTCTACGTAGAGAAAAGTGTTATGTAGTACAAGGACATGATCAATTTAGAGAGCAACTGATCTGTCAGGCTAAACCTGCATAGCTGTGGTATATCTTAGTTTTCTGTCACCTGCTGGCAATTTCAAGCATGATTGTTCAGCTGCAAATGATGTAGCGACTCCTTGAGTGAAAAGTGTTGAGCTCTAATGACAGGTGTTTGACTTGTACACAAAAATGAATAGGCATCTTTTATCTGAAGGTGGCTCAGAGAGATAGAAGGTCACAGTACCATTCTTCATTCTTAATAATTTTTTAATTAATAATATCAGACACTGGAATAGATGAAACAAAAAATATTTCTAAAGTCATGTAAAAAGTAGACTTCTAATTGTAGTCTTTAATTGATTCAGATAATTTAGAAAATGTTTATTTTATGACTGCCATAGAAGTTAAGTAAATTTGCTTTTAAATGTAGCAGCTTTAAAAATAGTGCATGCTAAATAAAACAACTTAAAAATAGTGTCAGTGATGTTGATGATATAATATTTTTAAACAGCCTCTTTCTACTCTTTCCTGTATGCTTGCCCCTTTGAAAAATCAGGAAAAAATAGGTTTACTTGAATAGAAGTAGGCAAAATCAAGCTATAGCATAGCTAAATTTGGCCTGTGAAGTGATAGGTCACCTTCTTAGCTGAATTTTAGAGTATATGCTATATTTGGAATTCATGCATTTTGTCTGTATATGTCTCTTTGGTTTGAGATCTAACACACCAACTATGAGATGTTTGAGAATAGTGTATAAAGTAGAATGCATCACTTTATGAAAACAATAATTTGTGCAGACAAATAGAATCTGTGCCTGCACTCTGAGTAGCTAGTAAGAAGTTTGCCTGAACAGGTTTTGCATGTATGAATACGATGTGAACATATTCAGATGCATCTATGCTGCTTTATAAAAGTTTGGAAATTATGCTTTGGATCCTAATTTTTGCTTTTGATACTTTGTTTTTATACAAGAAGGTGATCAAATTCAACATCACTGAATCATATAGAACAGTTTTTAGCCTCCTAGCTATTGTAACCTCCTGTGCTTTGCAGCAATCATCAGTTATCATCTCCTCTGCAGAAGAAGCTTTATTTCATTTTGCAGCTAAGCTGTCCTTTGCATCACAAGCAGGGCTACACAAAAAATAGTATTTTGATTGCCTCCTTCATCTTAATTCAGGGAAAACTCCAAGTGTTTCCTTTTTTTCCTTTTTGTTTCTGTTTTTTTTGGTTGCTGTCTAATTTTTTGTTCTGTTTTTGAAGATGTATTTATATGAGCAGAGCCAGTGTTTGAAATATTTTGATTAAGTTATACTCTACTTTCATCTAGATGAAATGTTTTCTTAAAAAAGGAAACAAATGAAAGGGAAGTGGTGAGTATATTAAAAAACTTTGGTATGCTTACCCAGTCCAGATGGAAAAATAAGACAGTTTTAGTCATGAAGTTTCAAAGAGAAGGAGCATTAAGACTGCAGAGAGCCATGATGCATGTAAGCAGGGATCTTTGATGTACAAGAAAACAAAGGTGGTTTGAGTGGAGGCAAGAACTGCTAGAATCTTGATTTACTCACATTTACACAGTTCTGTGTGAACAATAGACCTGTGACCAAATGAGTTTATTCTCTAGCAGGCAATGGCTCCTTGTTCTAACTCTAGGGATTATGTAAGTCATGGATCAGCAACTTTATAACAAGGGTTCTGTAACTGCCACCGTTCCTAATGTTTGAATTTGAGTCATCATGATCAAATTGAGGAGAGTGGTAGGACACAAGTAACTACCTACAAATAAATTATAGAAGTTGTTGTGGATTGAGTATCAAGAGATCATGCTCACCTCAAAATACAGAAAATTGGTTTCTTCAACTTAAGAGCATTGCTAATGAAGCTTCATCCCTTAAAGAACAGAAGTTTTGATGAGTTAAACATCACATCACAAAGGTGTATTTCAGTGCCATGTTTCCCCATGAAACAAAGCTCAGGGAACAGCTTTTGTCCCTGTTGTAGGCATCTTGTCTTCTTGGGTGTTTTCAGAAGCAGTTTCTATTCAGCTTTTTGCAATGAAATGGTGGAAAACTGAAAGAGCATCATGGAATGCCAGACAGCTGAAATCAATGCCATTAATCTTGAAGGCTCTTCATCCTTTTGAAGCTGGAGATGTTTTAGTACCATCTCATTGCTTTGTCCCTGCATGATGTTTTCTGCAGAACTGGAAAAGGAGACTAAACAATGATAAAAATAGGTTAGAATCAAAGACAGAGGCACAGGCAAGCACAACTGTGGGGCTGGCATCCAGCTTTTTTGGTTCATGAATTCCAAGCTGTCTTCTCTGCTATGTGAGCTCTTGTCTGTTTGAGGAATATATATGCCTATATGAGAATCACCTAGGGTCATTAGATTTTAATTTAAGTTATATTTTCTCTATTTCTAGAGGAAAAGAATGGACGTAGGGATATACCAACTGCTTGTTTTGAAAGAGACCTCCTAATCTGTATCATCTGGTCCCCCTGTCCTAGCAGGACTAACATCAATATATTCTTACACCATTCTGAAACCTAGTTTCTTGTCTTGGAAAGCTCCATCTTCTTCCTGTAATCGGCTCTATGACCCTTAGAATTTAATGTTTTTGTTCTCTCCTGTGGCTTAAGTCCATTATTTGACCTGTCTTCACTGGATAAATATCTGACTTGCTGTAGGCTGTGTCTGTCCTTAGGCTTCTGGAGGAAAAATTGCAATAAATTCAACAGGTACTGCTGTCTTTTCAAGCAGTATTGGAGAAGTTATCATTCAATAGGATTAGTACTGGCATTCTCTCTCATTTTCATTTTCTTTTTCCTGTGCCACAATCTGCAGGTCTATTATAATTATACTTCGAAGTTCCCCCATTTATATCTTCATTTGGAAGAAAAAAAAAAAAAAAAAGGCAAGCCAGACAAGGAGGAGAGTGTTCTGTCCTAAAGATGAGGTTCATACACCTGGGATATTTGGACTGTGATTCAGTGCCTGGTTTTAGGCATTTCGTCACCCAGTGGCTTGTGTAACTCCAAACTGAGCTCACAGGTGCTGTACCCAGTGTATGGAGAGAGTTAGGATATATACTCCCACCCTGCCACATTCAGGTCAGCACTTGTTCAAAAAGCCAAGCTGAAAAGCCCTGCCTCTTGACGTGGTCTCTTGCCTATACAGTTATATTGTTTTCAGATCAGAGTTTGGAGGATGGGGTAAGAGATCTCATGTTCATGGGAACAGTTAATTCGCATACCATTTAGGCACCCACAAATGAGATTTGCAACATGCAGGGCAGGGGAGGTGCTTATTAGGGGATGCTGGGGACAGAGGAATGGGTTAAGCTGTACCTTTGAAAAGGAGATGACTCTTGGGAAGAGGGGGAGGTACCTGAAGGTGCTCAGCGTTCATAGCCACTAACCATGCCACAGAGATGTCTGGCGGTGCTTTTGTGCAAGAAAGCTCAGGTGAGGTGCTTCCTTTTCCTCCTCTCTCTGTTTATGTCTGAATAGCCCCATTCTTAGAAAACTCGATGACAGGAAGAAAATACACACTCCAAGTTTGTCTCCTGGTTTCGAACCAAATTTTGAATCTTCCAGGAACGTGCCTTACCCCTCAGTCTGCTTTGAGTTAGTAAAAGGGGCTGTCTGTGTTAGCTGGCGTTAAAAACTTTATGTGTCTGGTAAGGGAGGCAGATGTCGAGTTCCCATGTGAAGCTCGGACTCTGTCGCCTTTTTTGTTTGTCGCCAGGGCTGCCGTTTGCAAACAAGCCCCGCTGGGCTGCAGCCGGCGCGGCGCGGCCTGCGCTTCAGCACCATGGCCAGCAGCCAGGGCCGCCGCCCCGCCGCTCCCGGCTCCGGAGAATGGGGCTTCTGCTGTGTCCTCTTGGACCAAATCCCCCTCGGGTCTCGTCAGGCTGGATTTCCATCACTGAAAATATACCGGTGCTGATAGCCTTCTCCCACGGTCCTGTAAAACAGGAAGAAAACGTAGTCGTGCGGCGCATAAGTTCTGCGAAAGCAAAGTTTTAGGTTGGTGTAAATTGCTGTAGCTGTGTTGGCTTTACAAAGGTTAGTCTGATTTATATCAGCTGAAGATTAGCCATTAGGAATGGTTTCTCCCACCTGATCCATTCTTTTAACCTCTGCTGGCTTTAGTCAGAGTGTAGTAAGGCCTTCAAGCCTCAGCCTACCAACTGTAGTTGGATTTCTTCATGTACAGTAGAGAAAGAATACTCATTTATAAATGTATCTTTTTTAAAAAAACCCAAACCGCCAAAACCCACCACCTTTCATGGAAATGTATTGTGAAAAATCAAGCGCTTTGGGTCAGGTTTATAACAGATACAAACGGACCTCACTTGAGGTTCTGTCATGTTGATTTATTTCTCTGTGAAATAGTCCTTTAGTATAGTAGCTAATCTTATGTGGGTTTATCAGAAAAGATCTGGCTTCCTGGATGGAAATCATTCAATCTACTTGTTGCTGAATACTGCCAAAAAGTGTTGGCTAATTCTACTCAACTTGGCTATTAAATTACCGGTGACAGACTTGCTTTAAAATGTGCTTTAAAGCATAAGAAAATATTCCATTTTATTCTTGATATTGGAAGGTATGATGAATGTTGTTCTCTGCTTTAATAAATGCATTGTTTCGCATATTCTTAAAAGAGAAAATGCTAAGCTCTCTTTTCAGGTCTGCCCTGGAAAATCTTGTTCAATAGTGGATCTGTGCAATTTGTTTATGTTTTGTGCTCACCTCTCAAATTACCAAATAAGTTCCTGCAAACTCCATCAAAGTAAGATGTCAAGCAAGGATATGTTCTGGGCAGTATTTTACAAAATACTGGGCAGTATTTTAACCACCCATGTTCCTGTATTTTTCATGGATCACTTGCAGGCTAAACTCCAGACTGGTCTTTAAAACCAGTCACTGCTAATAGTACCACTTCTTTTGGTGATGAAACCATAATGTGGAGGGAACTTTTTCCAGAACCAGGTTTTCATTAAGAACTGAATCTGCAAAGTGCTGAGTGTCCTCAGTCGGAGAAGGAGGTGAGACTGCTCAACGGTTCCCAGGTGGTGCTAGCATTTTTCAAGATTGGGACTAAATGCACTGATACTTTCAGAGTACCAAAAATATCCAGATGTGTACTCTGCCTGACTTTCTGTTACAGCAAAGTACTGCTCATAAAGATTATAGTTGTAACTAGCTCTTGTGGCTGTCATTCAAGGCCTTCTATTTTGAGGGGTATTTGAAACGACTGTAAAAAATATTCTGAATTAAAATTCAGTATATGACTTCTCTGCCAGAAGCTGCTAAATGTTTTATTAGAGTTTGAGAAAAATCTATTTGTATATTCCCCCTTTTGTTTAGAGAGGATAAAATTAATGATTTTGTTTTGCCTTGTCTGCTCTGCTTTTTATTATCTTATGTATGTTTCTCCACTTATGCCAGATCTATGCTTAATACATCTGAGGCCAGATTGACATCCGTTACAGGCAACTGTAATTTTCATTGTGCGTGATTTTAGCCTTATATCTTCATTAGTCTGGAGTGTCTTCTGCAGTGCTGTGAGATCTGAATCTGGCCATTTGATTTAATAGAAGATTACTGTAAAGTGGACATTTATCCTTACAAAAGATGCAGTTCATGTAACAGCACTCTTGTAGAGCCATTGAATACAAAGTCCATGCAGTCATGGGTTTTATTACTTTACCACCCTGACACCTATTTTGTGACTTGCTTTTGTTTGTTTCTTGGTTAAATTATACTCCCTTGTGGTCAGTATTAAAGCAGGTTGCTCTGTTTTAACTTTTTTTTTTTTAAAAAAAAAGGTTATGGGGGGCTTTATACACATTACCAAAAAAAGCTGCAAGTGTATTACATAATCTTGCATGTTTTCTCAAGGTTGGGGAAAGTTTGCTCGCTTGACCCGTGCCCTCACAAGCAGCCGAGGTGTGCTGCAGCAGCTTGCTCCAAGTGTCCAGAAAGGAGAGAATGTTCACAAGCATTCACGACTTGCTGAGGTAATGTTTTCTTTCCTTGAGAAACTGTAAATAAATGTTTTTAGCTTTTTTGGGTATGTTGTCTCTGTGTGAGCCAAGCACTGTCTGTCCCCTTGCCCTGGGAATCTGAAGCCTGGTGGCAGGCATGGGAGCTCAGAATATGGCATGTGTGCTGTGAAATGTGTCCTGTGACAGTGGAATGGAAACAGGTGTCCAAAAGACTTCATGTAATCTAATTGCAGTGTTGTGTTCCGTATCTCAGCAAAGTCTTATAATGGCATTATTATTAAAGTAATACTTTCCTGCTTAGTTTCTGTTCTTCTGAGAATCTCAATGTTAGTAGGATCTTGGGCTATTCACTTGTGTAAAATTGAGGTGAGAAAAACTTAGGCTAGTACAGCTGGAAATTCTGGAGAATCCTTGACATGGGTTGTTGTCTGCATTCATTTATTTCTAATTCTTTTTCAGTGGGATCCCAATCCTGCTTTACAAACTGGTTAAAACATATGTTTGAGTTACTGGTTTTATGAACAGAACAGCTGTAAGATGCCACAAGCAACACTGCAGACAGATTAGGAAAATGAAACCTTGTGATTTAAGTAGACTCTCAAAGTTTTGAGAAAAGCTCCAGGCAGAGAAGGCTCCTTGAAGTACTTAGGGTTTTAGGGCTTTCGCCACGAAGGGGAGAGACTGTCCCAGGTTTCCTGTAGCTGTCTCCTGGGCCAGTAGCAGGGTCTCCCTGGTGTAAAAACAGCTTAGGGCGAGTCTTGACATGGTGTTAATGACAGCACGGCCAATGTAACATGGCACTTCTATATCACCTATTGCTCAGAATGCCACGGCAGCAGCTGTGACTGTTGTCAATAATTCTTAATCTTCCTGTGTATCTGGAGGTGTAAGCCATTGATGGGCTCCATGGGGTCTCCATATAGTCAGTACTCTGTTAATTTTGCCCTGTATATGTCTTAGTTTCTATGCAAAATAAACAACTCCTGCCCAGGCCTGTACTATTATCACGTGTGACTATGAAGTTCCCATGGACAGGAGCTTACCTATTCAGTATTTAATACAGATGCAGTCAAGAATGGAAAACTGATTTCTGTTGGAAGTATAGAAATAACTTAGATCATACTAGCACAGGGGAGGGGCAGACATTCACATGGACAGTATACTGTAGGAATACTATGTGATTATCACATGTCCATCCTGAGGTGCCTTTAGTGTCCTGGAATTTGGAATAGTCTCCCTCCTAATCCTACTCAAGGCTTAGCATCAAATAATCCTTCCTTCTCTTTAGATATCTACCCTTGAATTTTAGTTCAAGCTAAAATGTAGGCAGTAGAATGTAAGGCAGAGGGTCTGAGGTTATTCTGTTTGGCTCAGTGAACCTCAGTCTGGACCTAAGTGACTACACATTACTGAAACTTCTTGCAAACCGATGTGCTCAACAAGTCTTTGCGAGTATTCTAACTGGCACAGCCAGTTGATTCATTACAAATAATAAAGGGCAAGCGTATAGTTTACATGTCTGAAATGAGTTTCTTTAATTGCCGACTGAATATTGCAGTCATTATTTTAAAAAGAACATTAGCCCCAATTGCGATGTTAGGTACCTTGTTGTGTGCTGTAATTCTGCTTAAGTCAATAGAACTACACTAGAGAAAAGCAGAGTGCAGATAATCATACAGACAAGCCCACTTTTCTTCCTTTGAAGACATATGGGGTGCCAGGCTTCTTATTCTGGAAAGATCTCTCAATAATATTGAACATGGGATCTCTAACTGTTCCCTGTTGTATTTTTGTATTTTAAAATCTTTTTTTTTTCCTTCATCTCTGCAGTAGCCTATTTAAAATCTTAAATTCAAATTAAAATTCGTCCTTTTTCTTTTCCTACTCACTATGGCATTTCACATCAATCTTGTTTGCTCGAGAAGGCTCTTAATTTATTGGAATGTTATTTGTGTTGCTCTTAGTTCTTTATCACTTATATTTTTGAATGTCTGAGGAGCCAGTTGTGTCCTAGAACCTGAGTGGGGCAAGGTGTTGTACAAACACAAAACAGGAGTCTGCCACAAAAGCTTACAATTTCTTTTATCTTTTATGAAATATTAGTTTAAGAAAGGTGTTAGTGACAAACTACTTTGCTTTATCCACAGGCCGTGGATAATACAAGCAGTGTCTACTGAGCCTCAGTCTCTGACTTTTGCCAGTATATGTAGATTCGTTTAGCCTCACTTCTCTAATAGCAGTCATATGAAAGAAAACTGCTTAAATTAATTATGCAATTAATGCAAGGCTGTTAGCTAACTCTGAGAGTACATTTTGCAATAAGAGTATAAACTAATTGATACATTTCTGTGGCTTTATCACCAAGGACCGCATTGTAGGAACCATTCTTCCTGGTCACTGCATAGTACATGTGTCCTCTGCACCTACAGTGTTAGCTGATGTATTCTCTATATTTACCAGGCAGTTCTGGGTAAACAAGATTGTGTCATAATTTAAAAAATGCGATAGTTATGACAAATAAAAGCAGAAAAATTATAATGGTGCTTAGCAGCACTGCCTAATAACAGAACTTCTGCCATTTTTTTTTTTTTAAACCTTGTTTACCAGGGACTTATAACTGCCATTAAAATCTACTTCAAGTTGAGGCTTAGCACCTAGCCCTTGGCTTGGGAGCAATTTGTGTGGGTGCCTGTGAAAACAAAAGCAAGGGAGAGTGAGAGAAAGCAAATATGTGCAGTTGAAAACACAAAAGGGAGAGATTAAGCTGAAAATGAATGATTGTTTGTGTGGTTTTCTGTCCCCAGTCATGCAGTCTTCAAAATAAATGAATCATTGTAACCACTTGTTGATGCACTTTTATGAGTCCTGACTGGTGATATATTTACCATTTTTTAACAAATCTAGGAATTTTTTTTTAATTTTGTTATAGTAAAAAAATAAAAATGAACATGGCCTTGGTGAAACCCATGATGAAATTTCTAATTTCTACTCTTGAAATAATATTCTCCATCTTTAGAGAGCTATTAAAAATCATGCATCATTACCACAAATAATAAATGCAGATAATACAACTGTAGTGGCTGATGAATCATAAGTAATTAGAATAATACTTTCATTAATAACTTTCTGAAACAAATATTTCTCTTACTATGGTATAACTGCATAATCGAGAAAAGTCTTCCAAACCCAGGGCTGTTTCAGTTATTTAGAAAATTATAGTAGTGAAATATTTGTTCAGTGCACATGTGTGGAAGCTCAGCATATCGGTTTATATAGTTGTGTACATTTTCTTCATGATTACTTTTATATTCATCTCTTGGGGTTTTTTTTTCCCTCTCCAGGAAAGTACCTTTAGAAGCAGTTTGAATCTAGTTAGTTCATGTGGGTGGGTAACCACACCTGACTGCTTCAGCAAATACTGTGTTTCAGGTTAGCACTACTCTTCCTAGAGGCTGGAGTGCAGCAAGAGCACCTGGGAATAGGGCAGGAGATACTTCTCTTCGCATCTACCTGGCTTTGCTATATGGCGCAGAGAGAGTGGGGTTTATAGCTCTTAACCCTGGATGACCCAGGGGTGGACTGTGTGCGACCCTTGGTGTGAAAAGTGGAGAAAAGAGCTCTCCTCACTTCCAGTGTAGCAACCTGACAAAACCTAGAGCTTTAGCACGAAGCTCTGTGGACCTCCTTCCATTATTTCTGTACAGCGCTGAGCTCTCTTTTTGTACTTAATGCTAAAAGCACATGCTTGTTCTCTGAGATAATTAAGCTTCGTTATAGGGACTTTTCTCCTCCTTCAATGAAAAGAAGAATTTGGTGCCTTTGAAAGCTCTTGGCTGGCAGTTCTGGAGGCTGCAAGACCTCTGCCGGTCTGTAAAGCAAGTTGCCTTTCCCAGGAGAGGTAGCGTGAGCTGAGACAGTGCCCTTCTTCCATCTCAAGCTGTGAAATTGCTAGAGTTCATCTCTCTAGCAATGCCAGCAAGATGGAGTGGTTTTACAAGGTGTGTGTTAGTGATTAAGTGAGAGGGAGCTGGGGCTAGAACTTGTCACCCCCACCCCACCCAGACAAAAAACTGGAGACACCCCAGGCTTGCTGCAGGTGGCTTTCCTCACCTTGCAAGTGATTGATACCCCTATGTCATTCCTTGATGCCCATCTCCTGCCCTGTCCCTGCCCCTCCTTTAGAGATTCACACCCACACTGCTGGTGCACATCCCTCCCCAGGAGACCAGCTAAAGCCATGGCCCCTGGTCACTTTAAATAGCCATTGGTAGAGCTTAACCAGAGACTCCAAGGTGGTAGTGGAAGTTCAAAAGACTTATTAATAAGGTCCCTAGCCATTCAGATAGTTTAGAGTATGTTTACTTTCTAAATAAAAAGGAAGGAGACATCAATCCTTTTGTTTTCCTGTTCTGTAGCCCTTTGAATCTCAAACAAGCTAGGGGAGAGTGCTTTGTGCTCGGTGATGACATTTTAAAACACTGAAGCAGCAAAGCTGTTTGTTGTCTTAATGAGTTGAAACTCAAATTCTGTTTTTCTCTGCATTCAGTTCAGTTTTACATCCCTGAAGTTCCACTGGCTTTACTGTATTTTTTTTTTTATTTACAGCAAAATAATGGACACCATAATTTAGCCCCTTCTTTATTGCCAGAGATTGTTCTTGTCTTTGTTCCTATTATTCAGGTATATGGGAATACATTAGTACATTTTCCAGTAACTTTGATTTGGATAATGCAAACTTTCCACAAGTTCTTGGAGTACAAAGAGACCAGTGGTGGCCAAAATGGAGTGCATGATACAATTTTCAGCCAATGTATGTATATATAAGAATCAATATGACAAGAACTAGCAAAATTATTTTTTCAGTGTTTCATGGTTGAGGTTCCTGTGCTGATTAGAATGATTACCAAAATGTTTGACTTTTTCATATAATATCAGAGACTAAAAAAATAATCTCTAGGAGACATGTAATTGCAAAAGAAGCAATTATGTTTTCAGCCTGCATTTAAGGGGTGATACAATCTCCCCACACTAGTAAGATCTCAGCATTAGAACTGAAATCCAGTTAACTGACTGAAAAATGTTACTATGTGATAGAAAGTGCTTGGTTTTGCTGATCAGTTCTTCCAGTGAGTGAATATTGCAGAGGACTCTCCTTGCCCAATGACGCATATTTCAGGCTTGGGATCTTATGTTAGGGCTGCTACTCATGCAAACCCTCATAAAAGCCAGTAGTAGTTCAATGCTTTCCAACTGATTCAGGTACAGCTGCGATGTTCAAAGAGGAGGGCAGGAGGTATTTGCAATATTGATCTTGGGCTAGAACTTTTGTTGAGAAAAGAGATTCTGACATTTGTCGCTGGGACTGCAAACGAGCCCTGAAGGGAACGATGCTCTGAGTACACATACTAACTCAGTACACAACCTGTGCCTCCTCCAGTCACTACCAGTGACTTCTGGGGACTGCATTGCCTGGCCAGTGCCTCGTGCAGAGAAGAGACTGCTTCTGTCTTGTGCTGCTTCCAGCTCCTCTCACCACAAGGCAACTTTTTTTTTTTTTTTTTTTTGGTAGTATGGAGAACCTGCATGAATTGGGGTCAGGAGTGGCAGAGTACTTAATACTGCAGTGGACATGTCTGAGTCCTAGTTTGGTCTGCAAGGGTTCTACTTAGGGGAAAATGTTGCTTTTCCCTCTTCACTGTCATTCTAGAAACTCAGTGAAACAAAAATACTAAGTCCTCTTATTTTTTTCAAACTGTTGATGCCTGTGTGCTAACATGCAGGTCTCTCTGAGCAGGTCATGCTACTTCTCTTCTGGAGAATATACTGGGCTCAAAGTCAGCAGGCTTGCAGCTCCCATTGTCATTTACACATGTGCAAGGGACTGTGATATGACAGTGTCTGACCCCTGTTGTGCACAAGAGTAAGTGATTATGTGGGGTTCAAAGCAGCAGGGGACTTGATCTGAGGCTGTTTTGTCCAAGTAGGACTCTTGTAGCTGATTGTTTTCTTTTGTCCCCTTTGGCTTAATCTGTTGGAAAAAAGCCCACCAGTTCACACACACAAAAAAAGAATAATAAAAAGCACTCAGAAAAGCCTGCAGATAAAAATCTGTGTTCAAATAATTGATGTTAAAAAAGCTGAGATAAGGAGCATGAAAGGAAGACATCCTCCTATTATAGCTATGTTGTCTGATCTTTTCTCTGAGAAGGTGGCCGTTTCATTTCCTTCTCTGCTCCCTATTGCTCTAAACTATGATGTAAATAAATGTGAAAAAGGAACCATAGTCCTAAATAGTTCTCACAGGTTCTATGAATTTGGCGTTACCAAACACATCTCACTTGAGGAAACCTCCATCTTCCTTTCAGTTTTCACCCATAACTCATCCAGGGTAAATTTAATTTTAAAATTTAACTTGTCTTTATTTGGAGACAGGTCCTTCATGTTGGTTTCACCCTCATGTATATCCATAGATGTAAACAAACACATTCTTGTTCATAGGTATGTAAAAGAAACTTTACTTCCCAAGATTTAAAGACATGATCATACTCTTTTTGCACTAGTGTGCAGAACTGGAAAGATAGTAGACTTAAAATGGGCAGCATTGATTGAGATTGCAGTTATGCGAAACACTTGGAGCACGTGTTCAGCTTGAGGCCCAGGGTTTAAAACACATGCTGACAGATCATCTTTTGCTGCAGCACTTTTTTGAATTCAGACCTAACTGCATTGTAACTTGACTGTACACCATCAGATAGTGAAGACACTGATCTTCTCTCAATGAAAAGTTAAAGTTCAAAACGAGTTTATTGAGGCTAAAGATAGTTACCCATGGGCATTGGTCCTGCACCACCCAGAGAAGAGGAACAAAGGCCCGTGCATTCATGACAGATTGTAGTATAAGACTATTTCAGATAGAGTATAGTGAGGAGTTAAATAGACAATGTTGAGAAGCAATGTGGTCCAGTGGTCCAGGTGGTGGACTGGAACTCAGAAGTTGCGGTATTGTTCCTGGTTTTGCCATTGATTTCTATTTGCAACTGCCTTCCTGCCCATCATTTATCTGTCTCATCTATTTAGACTGCTGAAGGAGCTGTCTCTTCTCTATATGTCTTGGAGACTCAGCATATTAGGCTTAGTGTCAAAAAATAACTAATGGCATTAAAATAAACAATAACTGTTCTTGAGTTTATGCTGATTTGTTTAACAGAATACTTATTCTGACTTGCTTACCATTTGGTGGTGATAAAAAGAGTTAATGGACATGCATTTTTATCAACTGTTGTACTGAGCTTGAGAATCTACAATGTGAAAAATAACGTTAAAAAATTAAGCATGTTTTCTTTTTCCTCTGAAATCTCTGTGACTACAGGTACTGCAGCTGGGCTCTGAAATCCTCCCACAGTACAAACAAGAGGCACCAAAGACTCCGCCGCATATAATTTTGCATTATTGTGTTTTCAAGACTACCTGGGACTGGATCATCTTGATTTTAACCTTCTACACTGCTATTTTGGTCCCTTACAATGTCTCCTTTAAAACCAAACAGAACAATGTGGCATGGCTAGTAGTCGACAGCATTGTAGATGTCATTTTTTTGGTAGACATTGTGCTTAATTTCCATACCACTTTTGTGGGGCCAGCAGGAGAGGTGATCTCTGACCCAAAGCTGATTCGCATGAATTACTTGAAGACCTGGTTTGTGATTGATCTGCTCTCATGCTTGCCGTATGATGTCATCAATGCATTTGAGAATGTCGATGAGGTCAGTATACTAGTTCCACTTCCACCCATTAATTATTACTTAATGGTTGGGGGAGGGGGAGGGAGAGAAGAAAGAAATATATGCTTTTAAATATATTGAATTAGTGTACGTATGTCTCTAGTAGCTGCCCTCAGCCCATCTAGAAGTTTGCTTATGAGTCCTAGCCAGAAGGGTCTATCTTTAACTGCACTGGGAGAGGCTAAGTTTTTTGGTGTCAGAAATCTGTTTATTTTCCTTCATTCTGCATCCTCAGAGTTCAGGAGGACAGGCAGAAGCAGACAGCAGACCCTCTGTAGAGCACTGCTTTGTCTGACTTCCCATGAGTAGCTTGAACTGGTGTGTCAACATATTTTTTTGGGGTAGGGTTCTCTTGCTTTCACTGTTGACTGAACAGAGTATGTCCACTAATGGCAATTCTTCACATGAACAATTGGAAAGTATAATATACTTTTCTCAGCTGCTTCTAATACAATATAGCAGGTGGTAGAGGCAGGCAGTGACTCACTAAATCTTCTTAGACCACCAGAAAGTATGGTGTGGGTATCTGGTGATCCACGTGGCATTGTTCGGCAACAGTTGTTTTAGGGGAAGGTGAAGCAATTGAAGATGTTGTTTTGATGCTTGTTTGGTAATGTCATAATTAGAAGAAAGGATAGGGAGAAATCTGGAAATCTAGACTCCTCCTTAATTCTTGCTCATGTCTTTGGGAACAGGTCACAAGCCAGCAAAAGAATTAACATTCAGATACTTAAAATCACAATACTACCGTGTTTTAACTGCTTGTTCTCCTACTGGATCACGCTGCTGAGAAAATATTCCTAAACTAAATATATTAAGGTTCCATGCCTAAATAGTTCAGAGAGTTAATGAATTGTTAATAAAATCTTAAAGAGAATTCCAGCAGTCCACTTCTTAATTACATGTTATAAAATCTGTACCATCAACTAATTATGTTTCTGTATTTATCTGTGACACATACTAAACCTGTAACATACATACACATCTCATCAGTGCTTATTATTAATTTTTAGCCTGTAAAATTTAATTTTTATGAGTTTCTTTAAAATATGCCCATGCTATAAAGGACAACCTAGCTATTAAAAGAAAATTATGCCAAGTCAAATATCTGGGTAAAAACATAAAACTGCATTACTTTTGTAAAAATACACTACACAGGATTTTATCAAATTTAAAGTATTTAAAGTATTTTGCTCAATGACTTGAGGACAAGTAGGCAAACTATTGGATGCAGTGGAAAAACATAATGTTATTTGATATTTAATTCCCTAGAGAGGTTTTCCTTTTATATAAAAGCTTCAGACTGAAATAACGCAAATGAGATAAAGCAAAAAAGCCTTGTGAGACCTGTCCTTAAATATTTGTTTATCATAAAAAGGACCCAGGCTGCAGATTACTGTGCAGGGCTTTCACATATTACTTTGCCATGGCACTGATAAAGCAATGGAAGGAGTAGCCATATGTCAGTTTCTGACATTTAGCCTGAAAGATTTAAAAAAAAAAAATATATAAAAAAAAAAAGGCAAGAGAAAAAAAAAAGGAAGAAAGCTTTTCTCACCCACTGCAGATAGTAGCAACCTGCTGATGATTTTGCTGGAGGAACGTTTCATAACTGTGGACTGGTGATGTGACCAACAGAACATCCCTGAGGAAAATGTCTATACCAGTGGCTGTGGCAACCCTTGAGCTAAGCACAGGCACTCTCAGACTCATGGTAGCAATTCTGCAGAGAAATTCTTGTTGTGCGAATTTGAATTTCTCCAGGTTCTCCGTCTCAGTGTTGCCTTGTAACAATGAGGAGCTGATTGGTACTTCAGTTTTCCTATGGCTCTTCAACAGTCTCCTTAATCAGTATAACAGTGTTAGTTTTAGTTATTCTAGCTATGGTGCCCAAGGAAAAGAATATTTTTTTTGATGCTATCCTTTCAAGACTGTTCATCTCTCTTTCTCCTAGTGGGTTCTGACATTTAGCTAGTATAAATCATTGTAGGGTCATTAGAGCAGAGTTTCCGCTGGTGTAAATTGCTGTACTTCCATTAAGGGCTCATAGACTGGTTTACAGGACCTGAGGAGCTTTGCCAGCAATGCCAGCAGAATAACGTAGTACACATCAGGTGGGGATTTAGGACAGTATATGCTGATCACTGTTTCATGAATTGCCTGTAGAGAGAAAGATAAGCTTTTATTAAAGAAGAAGAAAAAAAAAAAGACACATTCAAGGTGTCTTGAAAGTAGAAAGGCTTTGCCTTATATCTTCTTCTCTGTTGTGTAGAGCATTCCCTTGTGGGTCAACTCCTTTTCTTTCAAACTTGCTGGTTTAAATTTTCCCTCTCTCACCGTGGATTACACACCATATTACTTCAGAGTTGGATTAAGTCAGCAGTGAGGCTGTGCTGCTCAAGTTATAAGTAGCCAAACTGGATTGTCATCTGTGTGTCACTTTGATTTTGCTAAAGGGAATTCCCTTGGAACCATGAGACTGGAGTTAGTGGGTGGCCATGGCTGCTGCAGGGATTTTTTTTTTTAGTCCTAATGTGAACTCCTAAAAAAATTGCCTGAGATTAAATGATACCCAGCGTGAACAGTGGTGATGAAACGAGATGAAGAATATGAATTCCTATTTTCCTGTTTCAATGTTTTCCATATATGATTTTAAACAGGAGAAAATAGAATCCTGGCTTTGTTGCAGTCCCCATAGTGAAGGGGAACTGGGGCAGGTGGAAGCTCACTGTTTCTTCTGCCCGCTGTCATTCTCTGTTAAAAGAAACGTCACTGGAGACACTGAGGATGTCATGGGGGAACTAACTTGACAAGTCAATTTGTTTTAAAGAATGCTGTAATTACTGTGATGGAGATGAATTGATTTGGAAGGGACACAGGACCTGGAGCTGAAGAAGTAAAAAGCTGCATATATAGGGTGTTGAGGCTCTTTCAGCTCTGGGTAATTTTGGGACTGTCCCATCACTTAGCTCTTGGTAGATTAATAGTGAAATCACTTTTGTCATCTTCAAAGTGATCCACTAATATAAGATCAATTATAATATACGAAACTAGAGTTGATCAATATTTTTGACAAGGGATACTAATTTTAAAAAATTCTGATATTGAATTTTTTTCTATTTTGAAGTAACTTTTTGTTTTGCAATTTACTTCATTATTCCATTATAAGATATAATGGAAAATATTTTCTTGAAACAAAATTGAGTGTGACTTCTGTGTTTTTCAGGCAATTTCAAAAGTCTTTGGGTTTGTTGCAGTTTGGAACATTAGTATATTTTCAATTCACATTTTTAAATATAATTGAAATTCCAGTTTCCTCCCTGCACTGTTGAGAATATTTTTGTCCACAAAAATACTTTGAATTCATTAACTATCAATCAATACAACTATTAATAACTACAATTAATACAAGAGGCACTTAAGTATGAATAGCCACATTCTACAGATGGAAGAGAAAATAAAAAACATTAATGTCTTTGTTTGAGGCCATAGAATTAAATATGAGAATGTATGAAGCTTCTGATCTCAAGTGCTGTGCTCAAAGAGACAGTACAGTATCTCATATTCAGACATGAACAGAATTCAACAAATGAAGGAACAAATAGCTGTAGAGAAATTTCCATTGTTCCCCAAATGAAAGAAAAGTTATAAATGTTTCTCCTGGCTTTTCTATATGGGAAGCTAATTATACAGTTAAATACGAATTACTTTCTTGACCTGCCATAGAACTTCAAGAAAAGAAAAGATTCCACTGATTGATGAATCAACTTAATGGAAGGCTTAGACTTTCTACTGCTAAGACAATACATCATGCTGTAGTATAGTTTGAGTAAAAAAAGAAAATATTGCTGTGAAACTTACATAGCCCTTAAGACATGTGGCATTAGTCTCTTTTGAATTTGAATGATCATAACAACATTTGCCAGTAATCCTTTACAGTAATTAGTATTATTCCTCACTTAAGAAAATACCACCTACTTTGGGGGATAATGTTATCTTTTTGTGTTCAGACATCAATCAGTAGATTTAATAAAAAACAGGCTTAAAGAAAATTCCGCAATTTTTGCCAAGAACAATGCAATTTAAGACTTTGAATTCCAAAGGCAAGTTGAAGCATATTTTTGTAGTGTCAGCTTGAGCAATTTTATAATGTGGTTTTCAGCCATAATACCATAAGATATAATTTATATTGGAAAAAATTTGACTTATTACATGTGACACTTGTTGTGAAATCTCATGGTAGGAGTGGAATCCAGTCATGTCACCACCATATAAATCTCTAAAATAGGGAGTTTGTAGTAGTAATTGCTCTCCATATTTGAACGGAACACTATGATCAATTGTTGGCTGATGCCAAATTGAGAACCGTATATCACTCTTATTAGTTGAGGTAGAAGAGAAATAAATGCATAGTAAAAGATCATCAGGAAAGATGTATTCAATATAAATGATCTAGTGTTCACTTAAGTGGATAAGAGAGAAGCTAGCATATAGGCAAAGAAGATATACAGCTTTGAAAGGACAAAATTTATGATAAGAAAGTCCCAGAAAAAACACAATACAGAAGTAATAGAAGTAAATTAAGCTATTTAGTGCTAAGTGAGCGTGTTGTAGCTGGAAAGTAAACAGTGAGTTGTGAGAGAGGAAAAAATGAATGTGTTGCTGGTCAGATTGTTGGCAACTCTCTCTGAGGCAGTACTTTTGCAATAGATTAATTTAAACCTTATTAGTGGAATGATCTCTTATGCTAATACAAATTAGCTATCTAGGAATTACTGAAGTAGCTACACTGAAAAGCGTGCAACTTCCCTAGACTTGTTTTACCATTTGCTTGCAATAAAGGGCAAGGGAATAAATTATCATATTTATAGTTTTATGGAATAAACAGGGGTCCATAAAGAAAGATTTTGGGTTAGAAGAATTTTGCAAACTGGAAAATATAATTTTTAAACTCTTTTAAACTATAAAGAGCTGTATAATAGGAAATCTGTTTGAAACACTGTGTAGCTCATCTCTCTTACTTGGATCTGTCCAATTAGGCAATACTGTGTTTTGCATGTGAGTCTATTGATAAATCTGGTAATGAATGAATATTTTTCTGTGGCTAATTAAAATTAAAGTAGTCATAACCTACTTTCTATGTAATGCTTATAACAAAACAGCAAAGTATCACAGAGTATGATCCAGGCATAGAGGAAATGTCAGCAAATTGTGGTTCTTGGACGTGATGAAAGTAGATGAGAAGGGATTACTGAGACCCCCTGGACTGGGTGACTCCTTACCGGTGCTCCTGGGGAAGAATCAAGCAATTGGGTTACTGTACCCAGGTGGGGCAGTGGGAGGGCTGGAGCATGGGCCTTGGGTTGGGGGCTGTGGTGGTGGTGGAGGTTTACTTGTTTGGGTGTCCCCTTGTGAGAGACCCCTGAGAAATAGGGCAAAGCCCAAGGGAGGTGTGTGCTGTGGGCTGTAACCTGCCAGAGGCCCTTGGAGCAAGGCTAGGGGGATTGTTGGTGTGGCTCCTAGGTGGTGTTGGAGGCTTCAGAAGGAGCCTGGGGGCCTTTACCTGTGGAAGAAGGGGAGTGCAAAAGAAAGGAAGGGTGGTCATGGAGGAGTACTGCTGCTTGTCTGACTTTTGTAGGTGCCTCTGTACTGCAGCATGGCCCCAAGGGGCTGTGCCAGGCAGGAATTACTCCTTAACAGGCAGGTAGGTGGAAGGAGTATTTAGGGAAATGCAAATGGGGTAAAGCAGATTCCTGGGGTAAAGCAGACTGCCAGGATATAAACCAGGAAGGCAAAGAAGCACTGTTCACAGTCTCTTGAGGATTTGATTCAGGGTGTCTCTCTTCTTTGCCTACGTTGTTTTTTTTTCCCCCCTCCTAATTTTTTTTTCAATCAAATATGAGTTTCTCTAACATCCCTCCTTAAAACCCCAGCCTCCATGCTACTAATGAAGTGCCTCTTTTATGCTACCCTCTGAAGGGGCAGGCTGCCTTTTTCACCCAAATCCTGTTTTCCAAATTGTGTTGGTGTTGTACATAGGCACTGCAGAGCTTTTCTGCCATTTAACCCATTGAGGGTTAAATTCTCTCCTCTGCTCCAAGCCTGCTTAAGGTGTTTAGTTATTTTAAATTCTGCTTGTTTCCCTGGTCTCCCCCAGGTTCAGACACCCAGGTGGCTCGGAGGCATCTACTCTGTCTGCTGATGGATAGCCCCTCCCAAAAGAGAATAGCAGAGAAGGTTGTGTTGCTGTGTCCCTGCTCAGCACCTACTCTGTAGGTTCTGCTGTGGCTGTTAAGATGCCAGTTAGCTCCTCTTCTGCACTACTAATGCTCAGATTAGTCTTTTTGCTAAGTCACACATAAGTAAGGGTGTTATTGGGTTTCAGGCTACTTCTTCATAGCTTTGAAAAGCATGACATGATTTATCATACTGTTAAAGAGAGAATAGTAGTCTACATAAGCTATTCAATCTGTATAAGGCTAAAAGAATTAAAATGCTGAATTACATTTTCAGTGATAATGTATGGTGATAGCCCTTGTCCAAGAAGGAGAGCTAATTGAATATATTAGATTCTGAATTATTTCAAAAAGCTGCTGTTAGAGTGATACTTACACTGCATATAAAGGGTAGCATGTTTCAGAGACGGGGATCAGTTACTCTGTTCTTTTTCCCCCATTCAACGTACTTGTATCGATCTGAGGCAGAAAGTCAGATGAGATGGCAAAGGGTATTTATTTGAGTAGCTAAATGGTTGCTTTATAGTCTATTTCATACTAGGGATTGGATTAGAATTGGAAAGATGGAGTGGTATTATATGCCAGTAACACTAAATCTTATTTGGGTGTTTTGCCTCTTTGAGATAAGTAAAAAGCTTCTGAAACTAACGGCTTCTTTGAATTGGGAGCATTGGGAAGCAGATTGCTGTCTGTCAGGGGTAAATTTTTTATTTGTTAGTGTGGAAAGTGTGATTTCTTTAGATTACTTGCATGTTATCTTTATCCTTGTTCTTCCTCTCAAAGTAAAAAAAAGAAGAGTTTGTTTCCCGAGTGTGCATGTATGTGTGTAAGGCAAGCATGGACATAGTTTTATAAATGAAAAATCAGCCTTTCCATTTCTTCTCACACCCTGTGCTCTTATACATGAATTATTGCTGTTTCCCCCTCAATTCTAACCAAGCTCATAGATGCCTGACGAAAATAAGCTTTGTGAGTCTAGAGATCTGCTTTCTTCAGTGCTGAAAACCACAGCAGTAACCAGAGGGTTTAGATATTGATTTTGACCTGTGCGCATAATGTTATCTCATCTGTTGGCTGCTAAATATGGCAACCTGTAGGAAAGGTCATGTTCTCAGACCTAATTAAGAAAATCAGAAGAGGCAAATAACAGAAATGAGAAGTCCTAATAATGACCTGACAGGGCTGCCATGTTACTGCATAGGCAGAGCCAGGCTGTGGCACAGCTGACTTCAGAATCAAATGGCAAGAAAGAAGGCAGTGCTTTCCACGGCTCTTCCCTCACTTATGGTAGTGATAAATTCAGTTCATTGCCTCCCTTTTTTGGATAAATAATTAATTTTTTTTTTTGTTCTGTTTCATTCTCATTCTTTTAATGGTTAGCTTTTAGTCTCCTGCATCTCCCTTTAATTGAGATGAAGCCAGAACTTTAGCAGTTACATGTGAGAGGAAAGTGCTGGAAAACTTAGAACAGATTTGTGTCAATACTGGGTATTTCTCTTTTTTAAAAGAGATAGTAGGTAGAAAGTAAATTATACTTCCTTTGAGCCTAGAAAAAACCTTTAATGCTTGGGTTAAGTGCATTTTCTTTCTGTACATGTGGAAAGTAAATAACGGCCTAAAAAGTGAATACTGACATGCAGATTGAATCTATTACTAAAGTGCTAGCATTACTATAGCTGTAGGAGGTGGGATGAAAGTTGCATTTTAGTTCTTTTCTGAAGTTGTTCATCCTACATCTTGTTTGGAAGGGAAAATGAATTATTTCTCATGGGGGTTTTTTTTGGCTGTAGTTAATTTTTATTATTCAATGAATTGAGTTGAATTTAATTTAGCATGGCAAACGAACAGCAGCAACTGTTTTTTATTTGTACAGCATCTAGCACTGTAGTGTCCATTGCTAGTGTTCTTGGGGACTGTAATGACACAAGTAACTAATAATTATTCTGCTACAGCCCTTATGTTATCAAAACATTTCACACAGTAATTCATCACAGCATCTCTATCTCTTTTTATAGATATGGAAGTAATGGCACAAATCTTATGTTGACTGATGCAAAGCTAGAGCCAAAACACGGATATCCTGGATCCTGTGTTTGGGGAGAAGATT
The DNA here is from genome assembly GCF_034638445.1 of Ciconia boyciana. Lineage (NCBI taxonomy): Eukaryota > Metazoa > Chordata > Aves > Ciconiiformes > Ciconiidae > Ciconia > Ciconia boyciana. The sequence continues at coordinate 102,971,538 of NC_132936.1, read as the reverse complement.
ACTTACATGGCTGAGATATCAGTGTGAGACAAGGGGTGTACTGGCAGTAGATGATGCCTTGCACAAAACAGAGACACAAAAGAAATTCTGTGTAAATGTGCACGATATCTAGTGAGTAGGTCTAATTAATGGCAAATTATAGATGGAAATTTAGTTTTGGCGGTATATAACAGACAAACTTCTGAAGCATTCTCTTTAAATGTAAAATGTGGGTCCTGCTTTCCTCCAGAACTGAGGCTGAAAGAACTACCTGAAAGGAGGTTGTAGCGAGGTGGGGATCAGTCTCTTCTCCCAAGTAACAAGCGATAGCACGAGAGGAAATGGCCTCAAGTTGCGCCAGGGGAGGTTTAAACTGGATATTAGGAAAAATTTCTTTACTGAAAGGGTGGTCAAGCATTGGAACAGGCTGCCCACAGGAGTGGCTGAGTCATCGTCCCTGGAGGTACTTAAAAGACATGTAGATGTGGTGCTTAGGGACATGGTTTAGTAGGCATGGAGGTGTTGGATTGACAGTTGGACTAGGTGATCTTAGAGGTATCTTCCAACCTTACTGATTCTGTGACTTCTGATCTGTTTTTCTGTTGTGTTTGAGGTGCAGTTCCACTCTGCAAAGATTGCAATCGGAGGAGAGGAAGGGGGAGTGGTTGTATTTATTACTTTAAGGATTTTTGACATTCAGGTTTGCTCCGTCAGTGAATAGAGTTATTTCTGCTGGCTCTCAGGGCTTTGAGCTTGCTCTTTGGTTTGGAGGGGGCTCGCTACAGATTCTTCCATTTTCATGCATCAGCCATCACTGGCAACGAAAGTAAAACTGCCAGCCTGTTAAATTTTTGTCAACAACAATATACAGGTATCAGCAGTAGAATCTCTATTTCGTGTCATTCAGTTACTTCAGAACAATTTGATATATAAACTTGTGTGAAATTCAGCGTTTTCTGCCATATTTGACTAAGTGCTGCATATTTAAGTAAGTGCTGCACACAAGTTATGTCTGTAACAAAACATAGTAAAAATATACTATTTTTTGACCCTGGCCATATAACAGATTTCTTAGCTTCTGCATAACCCTAGGGGAAGGGTTCTGTTGGATAGAGTACTAATAGGTGGAACTGTGTTTGAGTAAGTCAGGCCCAGGTAGGACTTTGTGGGATATTACTTGGTCTTGTCCTTTCCCTGCCTGCCACACAGAAGTTCCTTATGGTGATCCTTTAGAGTAGAGCATCTGGGGGTGCCTGTTTGGGACCTTTAGTGCAATTGCTAGCTCTTTATGAACTGGGGTTTATCTATGTCCTTTGGGCAGAAGGAGCTCTGGGTGTCTCTCAGTCTGCCTCTCAAAGGTTATAGGAGTAGCAGAACTAAGAGGGTGGAACACGCATCAAGAGGACTAAATTGAGTTCAGGCTCTTTTGCGTTACATCTTGGAGCCATCTGTAAGATAAAAGCATAAAAATAATCTGCACTGATAAGAGCATTAAAATGGACAGTAATCTAAAAGTACAGTTCTATTTTGGAAAGTGGTAATCTAAAAATGTCAATTTTGAATCCAGCAGATCTATTCCTATGAGTATTAAAATATTGCTAAATTTAGTGACAAAAAGTACTGTTTTAAAGTATTGGAGAACAACCTGATTTTTTTCTACTTTATCATCTATGAAACAGTTTGTTAAGTTTCCATTGTTTATACCCATTTGAAATTCTGTTACTTAGAAATTTTTAAGAGAGCTATATGAATAATTATCTCCCTGGGCATTTCTTCCTCTTGATATTGATTCATTTAGAATAGACAAACCCTTTCCTCTGAGGAAATCAAATATAAAATACTGTTAATGCTGAGATAAAAATAAATGATTTCTTTTTAGCTTTTTCTGAACTTTTAGAATCTTATTGGCAATGCAGTCAGGTGAAATATTGTGACTAATTTGAATATTAAATGCATCCTTTCAATGCAACAAAATAAAGCATTTATTTACAGAAAATAAGCAAGTTCTTTTTGTACAAAAAACCTAATTCTCTCTACCTCTGGTCAGAATTTGGTAGAATCACTTTCTCCCAAATGATGCAGTTCTATCACATTTTAAATGTGTTTACAAAATTTCTTTTTATGAATTTCACAAAGGAAATTAGGATAAGAGTACTCTCAAAGCAAGGTAGTTTGCCTTAAATGTTTTAAATCTAATTTAAAATACTTTTTATTTTGTATTCTGATTTTTCATATCCAATTTCTTAAACTCCCCTGCTGTGACCCCCCCCAAGTATTTCTAATCCTTGACTTTTTTTTTTTTTTTCAATTAAGTATTAACCAAATTCCAAACTTTTAAGTCTTTCCTGAATCATTATTATTTTTATCTTTGGTAGGACTCTCACTGACAAACAGCATGTTGTTGTTTTTTTTTTTAAATCCCAGTGATGAGTTTTAATTTTAAGAACAGATTTTGCACCACTATTTTTGAGCAAAAATAAAACTGGTATTTACAATGCTGGGATGGAAAAATTTCCTGCCCTTGCCTGAGACTTGTAAGCACTGCATGATTGAAAAGCTTGGCTTTGAGACTGAAGCTAAAAGCAGGCCGTTACTGGAGACTTCTCAAAATGTAAAACATTATTGTTTTGCTGTTAAAGTTGGTAAAGAGGAAAGGGAGAAATGGACATTGGTCCTGAGGAAAAAGGCCAGAAGGCTGTGTTGTAACGTCAGAATGCGGATATTTAGAATGTAGAGACTATATGTACTGGTCACTCAGGGACTTGCATATCCAGTTCTAAAATATGGTTATCATGTTACTGTTTTTTGTGTTTTCGCCTTTGCTTTTCCTCTCCATACTGAGTGTTCAGAAGTACCTGCTTTCCCTCGCCTGGAAATGAAGGCCTTGTGCCTTCTGTGTCATATTCTCTGACCTGGCATCAAGGCTTTGCTCCATTGTTCACAAAACAAAGCCGCGTATGGAATGAATGGGAAATGGAAATTGACTTTTACATTGTGAAGGAATTTTTGTATCAGTGACTTGGAAAGTTTGGCATAGATAATCATGAAAAGAATAGATCCCTTGGTCTCTTCTAGTTCTCTGCAAATATCTCTGATTTAAAGGAAGGCTGGGTTTTTTTCTCTCTTTTTTTCTTCCTTTTTACTCCCCTCCCCCTGGTTGTGTTAGATCTTGTCCAAATACTTAATAGAAATTGATAGTGTGTTCCCAGGTAACAAATTACATCTGTTTCTGAAAATGAGTCAATGTAATCATGACAAATTCATGAAATAAAGGGGAAATACATTGCTGCAGTCCTGGGGAACATGAGTCAATATGCTTTATGTAATTATTTAATAAAACATCTCTTCTAGTGCTTTGAACCAGCCTAAGATACTGAAGCAGTTGTATTTATGCAGGAATAAACAAACTTCCAGTAAAAGCTGGTGACCAGAAGTATGCAATTATGCATTTCCAGAAATACTCATTAAACCAGTCTGCTTAAATTTTAATCAGACTTCGATGTATGAAACAGTCTTGATAAGAGGGAGCAGAAAAAAGAAGAAAGGATTTTTATGAAAGGCTATTCAGATCTTCTAGTCCCCCAAACGGCTTCGAATTTTTTTATTTAACTTCTTGAGCATGGGATTGGAAATCTGTCTAAAAGTTAACAATACAAAATCCTACATGCTGGCTTAATTCTGTTTTATGGGAGCCATATTAGTATCAGCACAGAAATACTCCATTGATAACAAAGCTGTCATAAAAAGAATATGATGTGGGGATTAGACAGTGAGATACTTAAGTGTTGTGTGGTCCATGTAAGAAATGTCAGAGGACTGATTATCAGTGCGTGAATTCTTACATGAAAGTGAAGTCATAGGAAATGCGCTGTTACACTGAAAAATTACAAATCACCAGGTACTTCCAGTATTTTTTGGCCTTCCTTATCTATCTTCCTGGTATGTCTGAGCTAAATACTGCAAACTGTGTTATATCTGAGACATGAGACGTGTTGCCCACGATCATAAGGAAGTCAGAAATAGCCATAAGAGGTTCATGACTCCAGATGCTGGAGTGAATTCAATAGGTGTCTGGTTATGTTCCTCTCAACATTAGATTTGTATAGTTTAATCGTCAGTGACTTCCACATTTATTTTCAGTCAGTCTAAAGTAGCATCAGGCTGCTCAGGGATGGTCTGCTTGCATAACTGGACGTGCAATAAATAGCCTGTCATTTGAAGCCTTTACAAACATATTTGTAGACCTATTCAGACCATTTGAAAGGGGAGTTCAGAGAGCAACCCACAAAATGCTAGTGGATGAACACAAGAGTGCATATATCCGTCCCTGAAAAGGGTCACTAACATTTTCATGTTTCACAGTCGCTCTTTTCAGGTGTTATCTGATGACCATCTATTTGTGATGGATCACCTTGTGTCTGTGGAAACCTCAGTTATGAATGTTGTTGCTTTAATATTAAATTCTAATGGTCACTGTGCTTTATCCTCCTAGGGCATCAGTAGCCTCTTCAGTTCACTTAAAGTGGTCAGGCTACTTCGTCTGGGTCGTGTAGCTCGGAAGTTGGACCACTACATTGAATACGGAGCAGCAGTCTTGGTTCTGCTAGTGTGCGTGTTTGGTCTTGCAGCACACTGGTTGGCCTGCATTTGGTACAGCATAGGAGACTATGAAGTTATTGATGAGGATACAAACACGATCCGAACTGAGAGCTGGCTCTATCAGCTGGGGATGTCAATAGGAACACCTTACCGCTTTAACACATCAGGCTTTGGAAAATGGGAAGGCGGACCAAGCAAAGATTCGGTCTACATCTCCTCGTTGTATTTTACAATGACCAGTCTCACCAGTGTTGGATTTGGGAACATTGCTCCGACTACAGATGGGGAGAAGATCTTTGCTGTTGCTATGATGATGATTGGCTGTAAGTATTAGAGATTCTGTCTCTCACACGCACAATGCCAAATAGCTGTGTGTCATGAATACTGATATCATAAGAACATCTGGAATAGTGTCAAATGTTATTATGCAGCTTAAAACATTTTTGGTGGCAATATAGTTATTACACACTTTCTTACTGGTTAGTTTTAAAATCACAAGTGGGAGTATTGCTGTGACTAGCAAAAATTCAGTCATTTTGGAATCAATATTCTGTCAATATACTTTCAATATTCTCTTGTAAGTAAACCATAAAATGTGTAAAGCCTGAAGTATTAAGAATTAATGCACCAGAGTGGGCACAGACAACTTTTCTGTCTCCATTTGGTATGTGCCAAAATCTTTGTATGTCTGAGAGCTGTATATATTGGAC